>NC_134238.1:83608875-84233875 GCF_965152275.1 Natator depressus
TAAGGGCTCCACCACCCAGATCATGCCAAATTCTAAGCAGGCCTCTGAAAGTGAAGACACATTTCCCACATAAATTATATTTACAGATGTAAAGTGAACAGCTAGCGGTGACATTCTCAATTTGAGCAAACAAATGTTAGCTTATGCATATCCAATTTTAAAAACCAGTTTAGTGTGGCCAGAGTTTATAAGCCTGATGTTTTCCTATTTTCATATATCTGTTCAATTCTGGAATAAGCAGATACTTCAGATATGCAATACAAAATAAGAAATGCTCTTTCTCTGGTAGTAAGAGTTGTTTTGACTTCAGCCTATCCTAATTTATATGGAGAAATATGCACAATAGTGCATCAACCATTAACCTTCATTTTCTGACTTAAGTCCCCAACAATGCAACCTTAATCACAATATTGGTGCTTCTCACTATGTCTTTAATTATATTATATTCTGTCATAAATCAGACTTCAATTCAGCTCATCATTAAATGGATCAGAACAATCCAGAATACAGGCTGCATACAAAGAAAATGTTGTCACAATTCTGAGGTCGCCCGTGGGAAAAGTCAGTTAAGGCATAAAAAAAAGAACACAATCTTTGGGGGTTTTTTTTAAGGCAATAAATGAGTTGCAGGACACTGCAATTATGCCTAAAATGAAACCAACGCTTACCATTCTGAGAAACTAATAAAAAAGTTAGGACACTTACTGAATATGAAACCCAACCCTTCTAATTGTTGTTTTTTTCTTATCCTAATATACAGCATTAACAATCCATTTAGTAAAATCTACTTTTGGAAATCCTGAAAACTGCTACATTGAAAATAGATTTGTTTGGGGTTTTTTTTGCAAATGTATCTTATTCTTACTAGATTTACCTTTTAAAATAAGTTGGTTTTTTGTTTGTTTTTTTTTGGGGGGGGGGGGGGGGAGGAGGAGGGGAGCGCCAAGGAAGGACCTTGAAGATTCCTTATATCTAGAATGAAGGCATTTGGGGAGGCTCCCCCTTCCCCATTCTCAAGGGTCCTCCCTTCCCCTTCTATATATAACTATTGTTTCTCCCATCCATATAACAGTCTATCATTCTTCTACCCCAGGACTGAATGTGATTCCTTCCAGAGCCAAACACCACATCTGAATCAGCTAGATTAGGCACTGCAGAGCAACACGACTCTTCCTTGTCCTTCTCTAGTGACTCCACAATACCAGGTCTTTGGGATCAACAACCTAGGTACCAAATCTGTATCACTCAGAGAGCAATGCAGAAGTCTAAACCATTGGGCAAGCACTACTACAGTTAGAAGAATTAAAGCATTAGAGGCTCCTACTGCAATTTTGAAAAAGTAGTCAAAGTCAAGGCACTAGAAGGTTAAAATTACCCATATGAGATTCAGAAAAATACATACTTATCCACAGACTGTTCCTGAACACATGGGTAGTATGTAGTAGGAAAGACGCATGCTTCTGAGGGTTCTGACCATGCCACAGTGACTGTCGTGTATTTTGGGACAAACGGTTTGACATCTGCTGAGAACTTGAAGCCCTGAGAAACAAAACGTTTTTTGGATACATGCATTTTGAGATGAACCAAAAGTAAGTGGGGTGGAGGGGAACCAGCCTTCTCTATGAGAGCAAAACTGCACAAGAAAGAGCTAGTTTGTTCACTTGTTCTAATAATAATACTAATAGCTGTGAAACAACAAAATTCTCAGAAGGAAAGTGAAGGGGAAAACAACAAACAGCAAAGATTTGATTGCTTTGGAAAGTTATTTCCACATAATGCCTACATTTAACAGAAAACACACAAAGAAAGCTACATTACAAAAATGCTAGGATCCTGCTTAACATGTGAGATGCAAAAATAAGAATATTCCATTTTCAGATTAGTCACTTAATCAGTATAATCATCTCAGCAGATTATTAGCATTATTGTAAAAGCTGTCTCCAAAGGTACAGTAATTGTGACTGACTATAAGCATACTTTTTAAAAAATATGGATCAAACATTAAATTCTACATTTTTTTAATGAGATTGTCACAGCACTAATATATTCATATTGACGTGCCCAATTTTGGAGGTGTTCCACATGCTGGACTACTACTGCCTTCAAGAGGCCTTCTGAATGTAAAGGAGGCTCCAAAGTTAAAACCAGAATGTCTTTATTGATGTTACTTGTTGCTTGCACTTCATAGTTTGTGCTTGGACAAAGTAGTATTTCATAATTCTATTCATTCTAATACATGCAGTAAGTCATTTTAAAGCTGATTATATAGGTCTTCATAACTAAGACAATGGCATAACTTGCTTTATTAGTTCTCATTGTTAAAGCAGTAAAACAAAGTCAACTTCATGAACTGCTGTATCCATGCAAGGGCACATGGAGACTTGTTTATATAAATGTTTCACTGACAGTAATTTCAGTGTTTAGAATGCACATGAGCACCCTCTTGTGGTTAAGTGTGCACCTGGAAATTTGAGGATTAAGGCTTTTACAACCCAACAGATAATATGGATTCTTGGCTTCATGGGTTTGTCAGGAAGTGTGTCCACTTCAACTGTTGTCAAATGTATCCTGGCCATTTAAATACAAAATATAGATTGCATTGGTGAGAAATAGGACATGAAATATGTACACACGAATATAAAAACAAATCCAAGTTATTTTTGGAGTTAAAGCTTAGTTACCAGACAAATGAATAAGGCATAAATAATACCAACCATAAAAATACTTTTAATTTGGGTTGATCATTAATTTTAAGAACACCTCAGTCTGACTGGGAGATCTCTACGGAATCTAGTGCCATATTGGTTATATATGTACATTTTATATTTGACACACAACCTAGGGGGCATTATTTACAGAATGAATGTAATAGAAGACTACCCCATAGCATAGTTGACTCTTAAAAGTAATGGGTTCCTTTCATACATATTCTCTCTCTCTCTCTCTCTCATACACACACACTTCACCATGCCTACAGTGTGTTTAGTCTCTTAACATGAGATTTTGGTTCTTAAGGTACTGGTGCAATATATTCACTGAATGCTTATTCAAGTACATTTCCTGCTGATAACGCTGTAATGGTAAAAAGACTGATTTTAGTCAAAGAACTTGAAGCATTCTAGAGCAGTTTCCTTTAAGTATGCTCTTAATATTGTATATACTTCTTTGAATTACTTGCTTCTCTCCTCCACAAGTATCTGACAAAAGTAACTATTTCAGGGCTTTGGGAGAAAAGTATATTTCACATATAAATCAGCACGTAGAATTTTAGTCTCCTATGCTGCACAAAATACTCACAAAAGGTTTTTAATTCTTTGGGATAATTAGAACAAACACCATCTTTAAAAATTAATAAGATATTTCAGTTACTACATAAGCTCCTGACTCTCCTACTATTTGTGGTTTCATAAACATATATTCCTTTTCATAAAAAAGTTTCTCTCTTCCTTGATGTTGCGTGAAAGCCTCACACAAACAACAGAGTCTGGATTCTGTAAAGGCTTATGCACGTATTTAAGTTTTTGCAGGATTGACATCTCAATCCTGCAACTGGATCTGAGGAGGCAGACGCCAACGCCTATGCAGAGAGCCATAGAGGTTGCATGGATCCAGCAGCAGAATCAGGGACAAACACTACTTGGACTAATCAGGAGTAAAATTACAACACGGCTGCTACTCTGAAACCCTGTCATACATGCTTGAGTGTTTGCAGAATCCATTAAACCCATTCCCAAGCAACACCAGCTACACAGAAAAGAGCCATTTCTTTACACCAGAATAAGATTGTTCACACAGGAGGTTATACCAGTAGATCTATATGCACACTTTAGCTTACACCAGTATAACTTTCCCATATAGACAAGTCTTAAGACTTCACAAAGAAAGTGTGAAACTTATGACAGGCAAAGACCTGCCTCTCCCACTGCAATCAGAGCCATATATAAGCAAATCCCTACACCTGGACATGGCTCTGCACGCACACAGAGCTCACCTGCACGGATCTGATTGTAAGATCAAGGCTAAACAACTGTTAAAAGCACAAGAAAAACTTAAAGACAAGGTATCTCCCTGACCCGGCTCCCTTTCAGCTGCAGTAATACCGGTGGAGTACTTGCAGCAACAGCAGGTAAAGTATTTTCAGACCAGAAGTATCATTTCAAGTTGATGGTCCCTTTAAAAAGAAAGCCACTGGACTCAAAGGCCAGTTCGGAGCCCCTTAACCCGTCACACGCAGGGCCAAGGCTGAGGCCGCCGCTGCTTCCACCCCAGGGCAGAGCTGCAGAGCGCACGAGTCCGCAGGGGCAGTCCAGCGCCGGGGGAGGTTTCCACCCGGCTCCCCGTGCAGGACACGGACCCCCGGGGGCAGGTCCGGGCGGCTGCTCCGCGGGGATGGTAAGTGATTCCCCCGACGGCTCCCCCGACGCCGCTGTCAGGGACTCGGGAACGGCATAGGGCGCCTCGGGGCCAGCGGTGCAACCAGGCCCCCGCTTATGTAACGGCTGGGGGGCTCCGCGGCCCAGAGCCGCCTCCCCGCCCTTACCTCGCTGGCCGTGCCCGGCTCCCGCTCCGTGGCCATGGCTGGTCGGGAAGGGCAACAACACCACACGCCGCCTCTCCCCCAAACCAGCTCCCGAGCCCGACTGGCCGACGACGCCCGCCAAAGACGTCAGAAGGGCCGCGGCGCAGCTGGTTCTACGTCACCTTCCAATCAACGGCAGCAGCGAGGGACTGACGAGGAGCCTGTTGGTCTGGTCACGTGACCGTACTGCCCAACCTGCCACCCAAGAGTTTGAAGGTAGTGCGCAAGACTGGGTGACACGCTCCTGTGCGTGTGCCTCACGGAAAGGTGCTTGTGTTATTTTGTGAAAATAATCCATTTGGAATGATGGTATTTTTGTCCGTTTTCCAGCGTTTTCCCTCTTATCTGGCTCTTGCAGTCCATGGCCAAATAACCACTATAGTGGTATGTTTGTAGACTATTATAATTTGGAAATGCTCCCTTATGAGGGATAGTATTACGTGTTAGGATATAGATATTCAGGCCTGTCTGTAAAGGCCTATACTCTGAGAATTTAGGTGTATTCTTAGCACTTCACTAGTTATAGAGGTATAAAAGAATCAAAATCACTGTCTGCCAGTGTAAGGGCCTTCTCTTACTGTGACAGTCTGAGGCCCTGTTCTTAGGCTAAGGCCTTTGGCTAAGCAGCAGAGGCAGCCATAAGCTGGGAAGTGACCGGTCACCTCCTCACATTCCAAACTAGTCACACTGAAATAAGGTGCTATTGGGCTGTTAGGAATACAATCCTGTCATGATAATACCTATCACCTCCAGAGAAAGGGAAGTGCCTAGAAGATGTAAAAGGACACTTAGTTTGATAGCATCCTGTCGGGCAAGAACTCACTTATCAATAGACACAGCTGGGAAACCCTTATGTCTTTATAGATGTAGTTGTGAAATCTTCATTTCTGTGTTGTTCTATCATTGTAGTCCCCATTTCCCTATTTGTCAGTATAATCTCTGTCTGGTTCTGAGATTGTTTGTCTGCTGTATAATTAATTTTGCTGGGTGTAAACTAATTAAGGTAGTGGGATATAATTGGTTAAATCATGTTACAATAGGTTAGGATTGGTTAGTTAAATTTCAGGAAAATGATTGGTTAAGGTATAGCTAAGCAGAACTCAAGTTTTACTATATAGTCTGTAGTCAGTCAGGAAGTAAAGGGGGGAAATGGCAACAGGGAATTGGAATCATGTTTTGCTAAGGGGGGGGAAGTGGGAATGGGAAAATTGGAATCATGTTTTGCTAAGGGGCAGGGAATGGGAACGGGAACAGGGACACAGGTAAGGCTCTGTGGTGTCAGAGCTGGGAAGGTGGACACTAAGGAAGGAAACTGGAATCATGCTTGCTGGAAGTTCACCCCAATAAACATCAAATTGTTTGCACTTTTGGACTTTGGGTAGCGTTGCTCTCTGTTCATGCGAGAGGGACCAGGGAAGTAAGTGGGTGAAGGAATAAGCCCCCTAACATTATGAACCTAGGCATTTGGTGATGTGCCCTGGAGGCAAGGGTTGGTAACACGGCATAGTTGTGTGCCTCAGTTCACCACAGCTACTCTCCAATTTTATTAAAGTTGTATGCCTTTTTCATTCACTCGTTTGTTATTTAACCCCAAGATTGTTACAACCATCTGAGAACACTTTATTCCCATCAATCACTGCACAAATTAATCAGGCACATTTCTTTCCATTTTCACCATTTCTATTTATATTTGCAGCATCTCTATAAACTCCCCGTCCTGTTTGTTTCCCCAGGACGACAGCAGCGCAGTAATAATAAAACAAGGCATCTAGAGCCAGCTAATAGGCACATGCACACAACATCTAAGGCTGCTCTTACACATAGTGAGAAAGAGAATGAGAACTTCTTAGCGTAGGGGCAACTGAAGGCCTCTCAATTTCTTCCCTCCTTCCTATTTAAAATAATAAATTTTAAAAAGTGTGTGTGTGGGGGGATACTTTACACCACCACTCCCAACCACAGAGCTTTGGCCATCAAGAAAGCACCACATTCATCCCTCTGAGACTTGCTATGAGTACATCAGCAATGCAAAATTCAATTTCTTGAATGGAAGTTTGTGCCCAGTACTCCCCTTTGCATATGATATTTCTGAGTAGTCTTGAACAAAGTACTTGCCAGTTGATATGTGTGGTGTCTTCTCTCTTAAAAAAACCTGATGACTGAGTGGTGATAAACATTGCAGTGCCTAAAGTTCCACATCAAGTCAATACAGGACCCTCCTTGTCCTGTATTTCAACAATAACAATGCAAAGACTCAAAAATTGATACAAGTGTATGATTTTGCACCAGCAACAAAACATTGTGGGGTGGCATCCTGTAAACTTTTCATGCAAATGTCCTTTATGGCATGTAGTTAGAGCTATTTTGGTTCCAGAATATTAAAGACAAGGTTGATGAAGTAAAATCTTTTATTGGATCAACTTCTGTTGGTGAGATTTCAAGCTACACGGAGCTTTTCTTCAGGTACCTCTCCCAGATCTGAAGTAGAGCTTGGTGTGGCTTGAAAGCTTCTCTCTCTCTCACCAACAGAAGTTGGTCCAATAAAAGATTTTACCTCATCCAATTTGTCTCTATTTCCTTTAAAAGTTAGTAGTCACTCATATGAAGATGTGTTTTGGAAAAATTACTTACTCATAGCTGCTGTTCTCTGAATGTGTTGTCTTTGCAGCCCTCCACTGCAAGCCATGTGGGTCAGATACATGACTCCATCAAGGAAACAAGGAGAGTTTATCACCACCATTGTGAGAAGCATGCACAAGCACATTTTTTTGCCGAGGCAGTTCCATTTTTATGACAGTTGTGTGCAACTGTGTGTTTATGATCATAAGTAAAATTTCTATTTCTTCCACAAAATCTTTTAATAATCTGAAGTAATGATATAGAAGAACTGCACTAGTAGAGAGCCCATTCTCAATGTCTGTAACATGTCTGAAATATATTTCCAATGTCTGATTTACATTGAGCTAAGTCAGTTAACTTTATGAAAAATAAAAAACAAGGATGACATTTTCACTCTTAGAAGGATCTCATTGTTTAAACTTTTGTCATGCTTAGCAATGTGCTTGTACAAACATGAACATAAAATACCAACATGTAAATTTACTAAAGACAGCCAGCCCCAATTTAAATCTGATATAGCCACAGGCACTTGGTATGTCTATTGACCAGTGCAAGGATAGAACTTTGAGACAATTAAGGTGACTAATTTAGAAGCGAAGAGCTCAGTGTAAGCTCAAAAACTTGTCTCTCTCGCCAACAGAACTTGATCCCAAAATATTACCTCACCCACCTTGTCTCTCTTGTCCTGGGACCAAACACAGCTACAACATAATTTATGAAGTTACATTAATGATTTTTGAGATTCAGCTCTACAAAGTACTTAATGAAAGACATTAAGACAATTCTAGCCCCAATGGCCTTATCAACCTATACCATTCTACAATCTAATGCTTTTAATCTACACACAGTTCTGAATATACTGACTCCAGTGGAACAGCCCTTACTCTATCCTATTCACCTTTCAAGGATGTATTCTCAGGCCACAGCTTATTGCACTGTGATTAAGTATTAACCATGATTCATGGGCTAGACTATTGTCAGCTAATATATTTTCCCCTCCTACACCTCCAGTAAACAGCATGGCTTGCTCATATACTTAAATTTTTGACAAATTATGCCTTTCTAAAGGGAAGCACTAATGTCAAGAGACCTTTAGGGAGAAGGCCTAGTTAGCAGTCATTTACTTTTGACTCATGTATAATGGCATAGTAGAGAGTCAAATACCTGCACATTGCCTAGAAATCCACAAATACAGATGCCTGAGCTGATACCCCAGCTATCTTAGCGGGGTGTAAGCTTACTGTAGCAACTTTGATTTGGATTTACACTACACCCTGTGAAAGTGTATTGCCAGGCTTGGGTTGAGATGGCATAGATATAAAATTATAGCAGGAAGTTCTTCAGAAGGGAATGAGTGGTCAGAAGACCTAGATACAGCTAATACCTGAACAGCATGGAATTTTTGCTATTCACTGAATGCAAACTCAAGCAGCACAAGGCATATTTATAATCTTAAAGCCAGGACAGCCAACTGCATTCTCCAGCTGGTTTTAGTGTGATCTTCTGACTAGCTTCATCATACTAAAGTGATTTGAGAGGTGGCTCAAATAGCCTAAGGGCAGCAAAGTGATGGGGCACATTCTGTTGTGGGGCCGCAGAGCCTATATTAGCCTGTTTTGTGAAGAGATTCTTGATTCAGAGTAGTCAGCCAGCAACTGTGTCTTCCCAGAGACAGGCATTATGTCATAGCGGAGAACTATGTCCCTGTGAAGCCACGGTTGTGGTTTTTTTCCACCTATGCAGTGATTTCATGATCACTTTTGGACAGGTACCTCCTCCTCCACTAGTTTAGCTTTAACACCTAAATTCTATGTAGTTGATTCCGATCCGCTAACACAAGATTTCTTAGAAAGACTTCACAAAAGTAAGTATCTAGAATTGAGAGTGTTTATTTCTTCAGACCCCTTGTGAAGAGTCGGGAAGCCATGGGCTTTGAACTAGTCAAACATATGCAATTACAATGCTGTACATCGTTTCAATACTGAGTTACTCAAGTTTCTAAAGAAAAAAAACACATGTAATAAGTGAAAGTCTATAGTCAAGACATAGACATGCAACATGAACACTTTATTAAACAAAAGTAATTTAATAAAAAGTCAAATAGGCATTTATATTACAGTAAAGGAATATGTTTTTATTAATCTTTAGACACCATAGCAGCCTACTTGGAATTGCATTTGACTGAGCTCTGTTGCTGTGAATAATACAGCTCATGCACAGATACGGATGTATGTTTTGTACATTTTTTTCAAGTATTCACTGAATACTACCAACATATATACACTCATATACATAAAGTTCCAGAAGATTTAATAGAAGATTTCCAGAAAAAAAAAGTTCATTTTTGTTGGTCTTTCGGAAGAGGTCTTCTAAAGAGAAGGATGTGTGGTTCTGTGGAAATAAGATTCAACGCAAATTTCAATGTTATCCTGCAATATTTATCATTGCCAGTCCTGCACATTTGTGTACAGCAGCTTAGTACTCAATTACTACATTTAATAGAGAAAACGTTAAGTCTCCCCACTGAGTGTAAGAAAAATGACCATTCCTATTAGTGCCTTCAAGCTTGCCCCTCTATATGGGGTAAAACTTTTAGAAGCACCTGAGAGACTTAGGATCTTAAGCCAATTAGGTGCTTTTAAGAAGTTTTACCCTTGGTGCCAAGAGAGGCCACTCAAAATTAAGATGGGAATTACTATAATAGTTAAGTATTTCCATGAATGCTCAAGTTTCAAATACTTGGAAGGTTAAACGTTGAGTGACTGATCAGCACATTTTAGTGTGAAATTATATTTTTCTATGTGTAACTGTAATGCATAAGCATATGATCATGTTTCGGTAAGGAATTTGTACCAGTTTAACAGAAGACTATTGCTAGTACCGTAAAGTCAGTAGAGTTTGATTTTTTGCAACATTTCCATACCAAACCTTCCTAATGTAGATGCAGTTTATATTGGCTTATACTAGCAAGAGCACCTTTATGCTCCATTATCAACACTACAGGTTGGCTATACTAGCCAACCTTTTCTAGTAGAGAGCTGGCTTGTCGGTTTTAAACTGGCTCAAGAGTGTCCCCACAAGTGGGTACATTGATTTAACTAGATCGATTTCTAGGCAGGTCTAGTTAATTGATTCAACCTCCTTGTTTAAACAAGACCTTCAGGCCAAGTGGTGCATCCACATCCTTAACCAGGAGAGTGAAATACAGTAAGTCATTGGAAGGAAAGGCCACACTTGCAGAAAATTTGCATCGACCTTTGGTTGAATTTGCTTGCTGGTTCTTCCAAACAGCAAACTTGGAAGACCACTGAGATCACCTGCAGTTTGTCCACTGACAGTTAACATAACTGTCAGTCAGGTTTGTACTAGTTTTATTCTTAAACACTCATGATAAGTACCAAAGTAGGGTCTGAAATTGAGTCACTTGTACTTTGATACAAAGATTATAATACAGTTTAATGTTAAATGCTTTATTTAGTATGTCCCTTCAGTTAAGATCTTCTAATCTTTAACCTTTGTCGTTTCTAGCAAATCAGCTATAATATAGCCACTTGGACGACAGTTTTATTCTGGTTCACGAAGACCAAGTTATACAGTTACCTACATCGAAGGGCTTGTCTACACTGGCAATTAACAGCACTGCAACTTTCTTGCTCAAGGGTGTGAAAAAACACACCCCTGAGCACAGCAAGTTGCAGCGCTGTAAAGTGCCAGTGTAAACAGTGCCCCAGTGCTGGGACCTACGCTCCTCGTTGAGGTGGTTTTTTTTTTTAATAAATAAAATAAATAAATAGAGTGTGCCACAACCACACAAGGCACCTTAGAGCGCTGCCATGGCAGTACTTTAGCGTTGCCAGTGTAGAGTAGCCCTTAGTGTCTAAGCTTTAATCTAGCACAGATAGCAACTTGTCAGTTTTCTAGTTCAGGGCTTGAAAAGTTTGAGAGCTACAAACTAGACATGAGATGCCCACTAGTTAGACCCAGAGAAATCCTGCCCTGGATCTAAAAAATACGTGTTAGGGAAATTTGAAGCCACACCCTCCACCCCTTCCCATTCTCCCCCCACAAAAAATGACCTCAATGCTTCTCCACGGCTGTTAGTTTTCCCAAGCAACTACAGAGCTGTGACAATCTTTTGATTCCTGTAACATTGGGTATTGCTAATAGGAAAAGATTCAGGGTGTCCTTTTAATCCCAACAAGTACCTGCGTAGTCAGTTAAAAGTGCCATTATAGCAATAGAACAGTCATTCTATTTACCTGGCTCATGGATCATGTAATGGACCCAGCCAAGACTTTGCTGGACACCAAGTCTTCTCCATTCCTCTTCAGACATTAGATGGGTTTTTGGTACTTGCTTTGAAAGCTCTCTGGGTAACATCACATGTCTGTTGAAGATATAATAGTACTAAAGTTATCCTACAGTACAGATCAGTTTTCTTTTTGAGGACACCCGTATTTGTAGGCTATAACCCTTACTGCCTTTCCTAGAGAAACGTCTTAAGCAGGACTCAGTCTGCCAGACACCAGAAAAACTATATCCTCCAGATGGATGATATCAGGCAACTTGGCAATATCCTGACCACCAGTGGGAAGCCCAGTGCACTTTTCCTAAGATATTGTGCCCCTCCCGATCTATTTTGGTCAGCTGCTAGAAGGATGCCCACCATCTGTTCTCAAGTTTCCTGGGAGAGACACCAACTGTTCTACATGTTGATGTACCAATGGCAATATACGGGCTATTTAAAGATTCAATAGTTTTAATTCATGCAGATTTAAGTATTCATATTAAAATACTTTTAAGCTTAAAAGAGGTGGTATGCTAAATCTTGAAATCCAAGAGCCAGTACTGTAGATGTTAAACATTCAGCCGTGTAAGGGAAGGTATAATCATGCACTCCATTCCCTACTTCATCTGAAATATATTTGAGCCAGGAGAGAATGCCTGCCTAGTCAAAGCAAAGAGTGCTCCTGGCACTTGGTTATTGCCACACTGTTTAAGAGACAAAGGAAACTCCTATCTACTTGATCAGATAAATGAATCAGGACTGGTGGTATAAGAATGTTGCCTAAAACCACTTATGACAGCCAAGTCAACTGCTGACCAACATAATCTCACCTCCGCCCTTGAATACCAAACTGTACATGCAGATCACAAACCTATCTTCATGAGAGTAACATTTAATAAAGTCACGAAACAGAGGCACTGTAATGTATTTCATAGGGTACTGAGGAGTCTGTTGACCTCTTCCCTCTCAGACCCTCTCTTCCCTATTATGCAAACTGGTCACACAGCATTGTTTCAGGCTTGAATGAACAAAACACTCAAGTGGGGTAAGCAAGAGGTCATCTATCCCATAGCCTTGCACTCAATGTCATTAACCTGCATAAGGAGTCAGCAATATACCCCGACCAAAACTTCCCACAGAAAGCATGGCATCTTTACTACTAAGATTTGTTCAGGGTAGTGTGTGTTAATACACTTCAAGTTAGCCTCCCAAGACTCCCTTGCATTACAGAACAGCTACACCCGAAAAGGCTAAGTGCACATCTGCCCAGGCCACGTGGTCTCACCGAGCGTCTATAAAGTGACTAGAGCAGGAATTGCCTCACTCTGAAGTAGTGAAAGCAGAGTCAGGTTCTGGAGGGAGCCAAAGGCGCCTCCCCTGATGTGGCCAACAGGCAGTTGCCATTGTTGCCCCCCCATTCCAGAGATCAGGATTGTTTACAGGTAGTAAAACGCAGTCCCACCAATGTCTGCTCCGAGCGGGTAAGGGGACCTGCGAGCCCGCCAGTGCTCAACAATGGCCGCTAGAGAGTGTCCCCAATGAATTTCGGGGACAGTGAGCTCACAGCAACTCTCCCAAGATCAACTCCAGGAAACCTGGCCTCCCTGGGAGACGGCGCCGAGCGCTCCGAGCAGCGCCCGCGACTTAGTCACTGGCTCGCGAGCCCCTTCAGCGCACACAGCCCGACCGCCCCAGGCTCCCCTCCCCCCGCGCAGGGCCCATTGTTCCCCCAACCCCTGCGGAAGGAGCAGCCCTCCCCTCATTTCCCGGGGCGGACTTGGCGGCGGCTGCGCTCCAGGCGGGCGGAGAGAGCCTGAGTCGGGTCCCGATATTAGAGCGCCATATTCTGACCCGAGCCCCCTCGCAGCCCCAGAAGAGCCAGTGATCCCTTCCACACCCCCAGAGGGGAGCAGCGGGGCAAAGCATTTACACCCCCCACCCCAGAGAGCGCTGCGCCCCGCGCCTCCTCCCCGGAGGCCCCTACGCGCGGCCAGCCAGCTCACGCCCCGCGGCACGGAAGGGGGTGAAGGACAGCGAGAAGCAACTCACGCACCGATACTCGTAGTGCTCGTCAAAGTATTTGTCGGAGTAGTAGATCTGCTTGTGGGCCATGGCGGAGGCAGCTACACCAGCAGCACCCAACTCGCGTTCCTCAACCTGAGGCAGCGCCCGCTGATTAACTGACCCCTTCAGCTTTCCACTCAATTTGAATCCAACAATTCAACGTTTATTGGCGGGCGGTGCCAGCCAATCACAGAACGCGCTATCACATACGTCAGACAATTACATCACCCGTACCCTCCACTTTCTCCCGACCAAGCATTTAGAGGCCATGAGAGCGAAGGGTATGGCGTATGAGTGGGACGGTTAAAGTGCGGTGCGCGCGCAGAGGTTGGGAGGGAGTTGGAGTCAGCGCGTGCGCTCGCTCAGGCCGTTTGGTCTTCCCCAGACATGCGCTTGCCTCGTGAGCTGCAGTGGGGCGGTTAGGGGCGGGATGGGTTGCGGTTGCCAGCGGTTAGGGAACGGGGCGGGTTCCAGTATTGTACACTTCCTTCAGCTTCATGTGCGGATGAAGCTGACAGGCTGCTGAGCTGCCCCGCTCCTCCCGACATAGGGGCCGATCCTGCTCGTCTCCTACCCTCTGCTGAGGCGTGTCTCCCGCAGCGCCCCCCCACAGCGCTACTTACCTGCTGCAGCTAGCAGTGAGAGGCGGTCTGGGTGTGCTTATACTGTAGTGTCAGCACAGGATTCAAACAGGCTCAAGCCTAACTCCTTCCCCTGCTCCCGAATCACACTAACCTGGAGCTGGCACCTAGGACCCTATGGGAGTCGAGGGTTGAGGCCTGAGTCAAGCCAGGAATCAGGGTTCAAGCCCTATCATTTTACAGTGTAGACATAGCCTCATTGGACTTGTGCTCTCTCTGGGAGTACCCTAGAAGTATCCCATGGGCAGCCTGGCTTTGTCTGCTGGACAGTCAAATTTCTCCACACTGCACCATGAACAAAAGGCCAGAGTGACACATTTTGGGAGGGCACTAGGAAGTCTGGGATATGGGTGGCTGGACTTGGACCTGTTTAATGCAGTGGATAGGCTGTATCTGCAGGTGGGAATCAGGGTTCAACAATTCCTAACCTGGGGTTACAAATAAATGTAGCTGCTCAAGCCTTACGTTAACAAATCCCCTCTGCTAACTCAAGTTTTCCTAAATTTGCACTTACATTGCACTGTAGACATGCTGTCTGGCTACTCTGCTGTCTGTTCTTACCTCAGATTACAATAGTGGTGGAGACCTGGGGTACGTCTACACTGCAAAAATAGCAGTGTAGATGTCCTTGCTCAGGTTGGAGCCCATACTCTGAAATCCACTGGCGTGGTGTGACCTCCGAAGCAGTAGGAGGACAACTGGCACATAAATACTGCTGGTCTGTGGGAAGAACCCATTAGTTTTAACCCTCCCCTTCTTTCCTTAAGTAGGCAATAGGGGTTAGTTAGTGCTCAACTACCCCAGCACACAGTGCACTGGCTGCCAAGCAATGTCCAGGAGCTGATTAATTAGGCACTTGTGTTGTCTTTTCCTGAATGGGAATACCGTGCTGTGATAGGCGAGGGATAGTCTCGAAGCTGGGGCCGGTGAAGGAGATATCCTCACAGCTAACGGTGGCTCTCGGTGAGTCAACCACCAGCGTAGAGATCCCGCATAATTTTGGCATTAAGGTTTTCCATCCAAGAACATTTTTCTGCAACCTTTTATTGGGGAGTGTGATAGGACTCCCTAGGAGCTGTCATGGACCAAGTATTCAGTCTTTGCGGATGGGAGTCAGAGGAAAATAAATTTAATCTGGATCATGGTGTGGAACTATTTGGTAAAGGAAGTAACCCCTGGAAACTGGGAGTTATTTCTGGGGTGGAGGCCTTGTCCATGCATATTATGGGAAAGAGATAACATTGGTAAACCACAACCTAAGAAAAAGGAAAAATGAAGCGCCTTAATTTACGATCTGGCTTTAACCAGCCAAGAACTACAAAATCAAGTTGGGCAATTAAAGGAAAAAATTCTCTGCTTAGAAAGGGAAACAGGGGAATGTGATATACAAGCCCAACAATGCCTTTTGGACTTAAATGCCGAAAAGGCCCAAACCACTTCCTTAACCTAAGTCTCCATGTTAGAAATGCAAATTGGAGAAACATTTTAAAGGACTACTGCAGCAGAGAGGGCAGCCGAAAAGGGGGAGGTAGAACTGAAAGAGGCTCAGGCTGTGGTGAGACAGTCATTGATAGAGGTTTGGGAGAAGCTCACCTCAAAACAAAATCACATTGTATGCCAGTTTAAGATTTTTAACCTTCAAAAGGAACTCAGATTAGACAAAGGATTTTTGGGGGCACAGAATTGCAATCCTCTAGCAGCTTTTGAAACCAAGGAGGATTGCACGGATGCGGACTCATCAGACAATGAAAGTACAATGGAGGCGGAGGAAAAGAATCAACCCCAGTGTACTTATAATAACAAAAAAATGGTTAACCGGGACTATCACAGTAGTATGTGTCCTAGTCTCACCACTGCCCCAGATTATTTTAGCCATGCTACTTATGATGGTTCGCCCGTAACACCTATGGCTCCAATCGTCACGTTGGTGACTCAATATCCAGGATTAAATCAGGCTCCTATAGTAAAGGAAGAGAACAGGGTGTTAACACCAGAACAAACCCAAACCCTGGGAAAGCAACTAGGGAAGTGTATGCGGGAAACTGCATTAGAGTACTTACCTAGAATCTCTGTTATTCCAAGTGTAACCCACGATGATTTCATTGCATTGCTAAGGCAATGTATGTCAATGGAAGATTTTGCAAATGTCCCAGTTGATGTCATTATGAATATGCATAACAACCAAACTGAAGTATATAGGGGTGTCTTTAGAATGTTCAACCCCCAAGAGAATGTAACGGGCTTGGCATATGCAGATCAACAGCAAGATGGGGAAAAACCTGAAAGGTATTTTTGAGAAAAAAGTTATTATTTTGGCTTGCGGGAATGGGCAGAACAATAAATGGTGTTACAACGTATGATACAGCAGAGTTAAGAGGTATTTATTTGCAGGGGCTCAGACCAGGGATTAGGCTAGCCTTGAGTCCTATAAATGTACAACATGTAGGAAACCAGGAGCTGGAATCTCAGGTTAAAGAAATCTGTGAGCTCCAGCAAATGTCCAATGCCCATAGTATACCAACCAAAAAACACGTTTCTGCGTTTAACAATGGTAACAACCAAATTAAGGGTAATAAAGGTAATAGAATCCAAGAAAAAACAGAGTCTTATAAAAGATCAGTTTATCGACCAAGAGAGTATATGATCCAAGGGAACAAGGAAGATATTGGGGCTGCTAAGCAAGTGTTAGCTCAGCATCTCTATAAGTACAAACCCCAAGAAGTGGTAGATAAACTGAACCTAGACTCTCTATTTTCCAGACTAATCAAATACAAGTAAGGGAAGCAGGCTGATAAGGATCCAATAGCCACCTCCAAAGGTGGGTCTGTGCAAACGTCCTACTGAGGGTGCTCAGGCTCCCTAAGCCCCAACGCAGTGACCCCCTTTCAAAATGATCAATGGGGAAGGCAGACTGTGAGAATTACTTTAAAGGGGAGCTTGGGGACATTTTCCCAAAAGGTTTCGGTGGACACAGGGGCTTCCACCAGCGTTTTGGATCAGACACATTTAAATGACATACAACTACCAATACATAAATTTAGGCCTTTTGTTTCATATAATGAAAAAGAGAGCCTGATTCCATTTAAAAAGGACATTATGTGCATCCTAGGTTCGCTAAAACAGAAGGGGTCTTTTGGGTTAGAGGATCTAGAGGAGCAGGGTATTCTTGGAATTGACATGCTGAGCAGGTTTGGAGTTATAGTCGATCTGCCGCATCAGACCTTAAGCTTGGCAGAGCTGGGAAAGGAAGGCAAAGTTATTCAGTCACACATAGAGTGGCTGTGTTTAAGGCCCCTCAACCACTCAAAATGCCAGCTTGGGAACAGGAGGTGATGAATGTGGTAAACAAACACGAGAGGGTTTTCGCAAAATCAAAATTAAGCTGCAGCAAAATCAATGCCTGCATTAACATCCAAGGCCCAAACCCAAAACCTATAAGGCAGTATTGCTATTCGATGAAAGCCCAACAGGGTATATGCCCAACTATAGAAGCCCTACTCCAGCAGCGGGTGTTGGTTACCTGCAATAACCTGTGTAACTCGCCCATATGGCCCATCAAAAAAGCCGAGGGGACCGCAAGGTGGACCATCAATTACCAAGGGCTAAACAAAAATACCCCTAGGATGGCACCTATGATCACATGGTATCCGGAGATAATGGTGTGTAGAGGGTGGTCACCCGCTCCGGCCTTAAAGGGCTTAAAACAGCCCAGGAGAGGGCTGTGGCTGGGAGCAAGCTGTTCCCAGGCTGAATTGGGGAAGCAGGCTCAGCTGTGGCCACATCCCAATCAGGGTTCAGCTGGCCCTTATAAGAGGGCAGTGGGCCAGAAGCAGAGAGAGTCTCCTCTAGCTGTGGAGGGAGATGGGCTTAGCTGCTGGGGAGTGTACCAGAGGTGAAGCAGGGCTGGGGAAGGCCAGAGAAGCTGGGAGGTTCCAGACTGGAAAAGCCCCAGATTGCAGGCCTAGCAGATGGCTGAAGATAGGTACTGGGGTTGCAGGGGGCAGCCCACGGGTAGGCAGAGGCAGCAGGTCCAAACTCACCTTGCCTGTGATGATTGGTTTATACACTGCAGTCCGCCCCAGTGTGCGGGGGCTCAATGGTGACTGACAGTAGCCAAAGACTGAGGTGAGGTGGGGGTTCCCTGGGAAGGGGAGACCCAGAGACTGTGGGGATACTGCCCAGGGGGAGCACCCTGGGTAAAAGAGGCACCGGGGTCTGGGAGGGACGTGGGTGCCAGCAGCAAGTGGGACACCGGCTTGCAGAAGGTGCTCTGGAGGCTGGAATGTTAATTCTCTGGATGACCAGCAGGAGGCACCACAGGGGTGAGTGCTGCAGTGTGACATGGTGGTAATTACAGTTAGGGAACAGGGGTATTCGGTGCTGGACCTCACCGTTGCTTTTTTCTCTATTCTGCTAAACCTGGTATGTCAACGCAAATTTGCCTTTACGTTCGACAACTCTCCTCTCATATTTACCAGCGTGCCACAGGGCCTGCACAATGCCCCCAGCGTCTGTCACAAGCTGGTTTCAGCAATGAGGAAATCCCTGAAGAACTCTAAGCATGTTGTCAGTTACACAGATGACATTTAATAGCCACCTGATCTCGGGAAGACAATCGCTGAGTGTTGGGAGAAGCGCTACAAATAATTGAGGAGACTGGGCTCCTCACAAATCCCGAGAAAGCCCAGTTGCTTCAACAGCAAGTAACCTATTTAGGGGTTAAATTAGACCGGGGTGGGCAAACGTTTTGGGCCGAGGGCCACATCTGGGTGGGGAAATTGTATGCAGGGCAGGGGATTGGGATGCGGGAGGAAGTGTGGGGTGTGGGAGAGGGTGCAGTGTGCAGGAACAGGCTCAGGGCAAGGGGTTGGGGTGCATGAGGGGGCTCAGGGCAGGGGTGCAGGAGGGGTGTGGACTGTGGGAGGGGGCTCAGGGCAGGGGATTGGGGTGCAGGAAGGGTGTGGGGTGCAGCGGTGGCTCAGGGCAGGGGGTTGGGGTGCAGCAGGGGGCTCAGGGTAGGGGTTTGGGGTGCAGGAGGGTGTGAGTGCAGCAGGGGGCTCAGGGCAGGGGCTTGGGGTGCACGGGGGTGCAAGATGCAGGCAGGGGGCTTAGGGCAGGGAGTTGGGGGTGGGTTGTGGGAGGGGTTTGGGCTCTGGCCCGGCACTGCTTACCTAAAGCAGCTCCGGGGTGGCAGTGGCACACACCGGGGCCAGGGCAGACTCCCTGCATGCCTGCCCTGGCCCCACACCACGCCGCTCCAGGAAGTGGCCGGAACCACGTCCCTGCGTGGCCCGGGGGGGGCACAGGGCTCCGCATGCTGCCCTTGCCACGCCTCTAGGTACCTCCCCTGAAGCTCCCATTGGCTGCGGTTCCCCTTTCCCAGCCAATGGGAGCTGCGGGGGACGGTGTCTGGAGGCAGAAGCAATGCATGGAGCCCTCTCTCCTTCCCACCCCCCCATGGATGTGGTGCTGGCCGCTTCTGAGAGTGGCGCGGAGCCTGCGGCACCACAGGGGGCAATCCCGCGGGCCGGATCCAAAGCCCTGACAGGCCAGATCCGGCCTGCGGGCCATAGTTTGCCCACCCCTGAGTTAGACTCTACCAGAAGTTGCCCTGATGAAATCAGGGTGGGACTTATCTCCAAACTACCAGCCCCAACTGACATCACTTCATTATGGCGTTTTTTATGCCTAGTGGGGTTCTTGCAAGACTTTTATTGAGAACTATAGTGAGAAGGCTAAACCTTTGTATGCCCTACTAAGGAGAAAACAACCATGGGAGTGGGGAAGCTCACAACAGGAGGCATGTTGGCACTCAAGAAGGCCTTAATGGAGGCTCCCGCCTTGGCATTCCGCAACCCAAATAAGGGCTTCCACCTTCAAATATCCAGTACATCCACTGCTATCAGTGCTGTGCTCCTACAAGAACAAGGTAGCTCAGTAAAACTGATTGCATATGGGTCCAGGTTGTTAAGTCCTGTGGAAGTACAATTCACAAGCTGCGAGAAAGTGGTTTTGGCCTTGGTGTGGGCCCTATCGCACTGGGAATTTCTCACAGGTACTGCCCCGGTGCTTCTCTGGACTTCTCATACACCAGTAAAATATGTTTTATCTGGCAAGGCAAACCAAAGGCAGACTAGCCACCTGAGGTTAGCAAATTGGATGCTTACTCTTATTAACAAACAGGTCAGTGTGGAGGAAAATTGGCTCCCCTAGTCAACTCACACACGCTCTGTGTGCTTCTGGCTAACACCAGCAATCATGAATGTCCAATCCCGGACTCATCGCTGGTCAAATTCAAGTCACCTTTTAAATTAGAGGCGAAATCTGAGAATGCCAAAAATCAAGGTCAAACCATATGGGTGGTAGATGGCAGCAGCCTAATGCACAATGGCAAGCCTGCCACTGGTTTTGCTACCATGAACGCTACTATAGGGGAGATGTTTCAGGAAAAAGTAACCCAACACTCCGCTCAGGCTACGGAGGTAGTTGCAGTCACCTCAGCTCTAGAAAATGCTGACCCTGCCGAGAATATTACCATCTGTACTGACTCGGATTAGGTAGTAAGGGCATTGATCAACTGGATGATCATGTGGAAAACTAGAGATATGACCACGAGTGACAACAATCCAATAACCTATTCCGAATATCTGTTATATGCATGGAAGGTGGCAGAAAAGCGATCAGGAGAAACATTTTTATTCAAGGTCAGAGCTCACAGGAAAAATCAGGGAGAAGTCTCTGTTTTAAATAACACGGCTAACAAATTAGCCAAGCAGGCAGCAAGAATGGGACCAGAAGCATTATGGAATAAAATACCAGCTCCAATAATCGCCGTAAAACCAAGAAAGTCATCAGTAGACTGTATGGACGTTCTAGCTTTACAAAAAGCTGACCCAGAGCTCCATCAGCTGCTAAAGCACGGAAAATATAAACACCGGACTATTACAACCCATGAATCAGGGCTTATCATGGCTCAAGATCACGGTCCAGGAGGGGAGGGTTCTCTGCCTGTACTGGTGATTCCTGAAGTTATCAGATTGGAACTGATTCAGTTGGCACACCAACAAGGGCATTTTGCTTCTGAAAAAACATTGCAATGCATGTTAACTATAGGATGGTGGCAGTCTGTACAATGGGACACTGCATTTTATGTTAATAACTATCTCCAATGCACTGTCAACAACCCTGATGCATGAATCCTAAAGGGCCCACTCAAGCATCAAGATGTAGAAGGCCCCTGGCACCGCCTTCAAATAGATTACATTGGCCCCTTGCCAAAATCAAGGAGGGGTAATATTTATTGTCTAGTGGTCTAAGATCCATCCAGCAAATGGATAGAAGCTTATCCGACAACTAGATGTACAGCGACGAACACCAAAGCTTTTATTGGAAAACATCTTCAGCAGGTTCGGGCTCCCCAGAGTTATAGTTTCTGATCAAGGGAGTCCCTTCACTGCTGAATTCATGAAACAGGTGTGCGTGGCATTAGGAATAAAGCAGCAATTTCACATTGCCGGACACCCGCAATTGTGCAGACTGGTCGAAAGAACCAACCGCACCTTAAAAGACTGCCTGAGGAAAGTAATCGAGTCCTCTGGAAAGAATTGGGATGAAAAGATCCCCATCATCTTTCTCATGGCAATAAGATCCTCTGTAGGATCTCACGGATTTACACCACATGAGGTCATGACTGGAAGGCCCATGAGGACATCCAAAGTCTGGTGGCTTCCAGGAGGGGTGCCTCCTGAGGAATTCCCCCTCAGACAAATCACAGAGGCTTGGGTACAAAACTTGCTTACAAGTGCAAAGGTCTGTGGCAGTCAACCTCAAAAGCAATATCAAAGCCATGGACCAGAGGCTTAGGGAGAATCTTAAAATAGTGGAATGAGAATTAGGAGACCGTGTCCTATTCAAATCATATCTCAAACAGTACCATGTACTTTGTCCCAGATGGATGGGTCCCACCAAAATTGTACAAAAAGCAGGTCCTACTGTGTATCTGCTGGAACTAAGTACTGAGAAAAGGAAAGATTTTTTTAAATGGTTTCACAGTACCCAATTAAAGCCATGGAAGGGGGTTACTCCAGATGTCAAACATAAAGCAGAAGATCAGAAACCTCTGTAGGCTGAAGTACTAATCAGTCTTCTCTTCTCTTTCTGCAGGTATAAACATCCAGAGAAGATGGAAAGTACTACCATATTCTTTTTATTGTATATTGTTGCTATATCTTTTTATCAGATGAACTTGGAAAAGGATAGGAACCATCTAATATATCTGTTTAGGATACATGAAAACAAGCATTGGGAGTGCATGATTCAACCAGAGATTGTGCAGGACTTAGGCCTCCCAAGATTTGGAATTGATAACTCGCAAGTGGAGCTAAATATAAGCGTAAACATCATCGAAGACATACTCCGGTCTCGGGAAGAGATAGTCAACCAAGAATAGGAAGAGGATATCGAGGTAATGGTTCCCACAATTCTTTCTACAATACAACCTTCAACCTCGAAATTGCAGCCCCAAAGGAAGGAAAAGATAAGATCAAAACAATTCATAGGAGACTTGCAGCAAGGATGGGTTCAATTTAAGCCAGTCACCGAAAAAAGAAAAAGAGAAGCAGTCTATAACAAACAACGGCTACTATTGCCATTGGCATCCAATCAGCTAGCAGGTGTTTGTCATCTGGTCATGACAGAACATATACATAATAGTACTTAGCATTCACAGTAACTAACAAGCTAATGGGACCCTTCCTAGCTGAAGCTGGGCCCATTAGGAAAATCAGTCCAAATTGTGAATGTAATATTGTGGCTGATATGTTCGCAAATTGCTCACTAATGCTTTCCTTTGGAAATGTTTCAAAATACATCTATATAAAAATAGACATGCCTCTCTTAGTAGTCCCAGGTGAGCTTCGCATCCATGGGGAAATGATCCACCAGGACCCTCAATTAACCAAAATAAAGGTCCGAGTGCTCTCCCCAAATAACTCTAGCTTAATCTTGATCATGGATTGTGCCCCTCTGAAATATGGTCATAATGTTTCAACTCCTGAGTATACTTCTTCTAAGTTTTGTCTACTGAACAGCCCCATGATAACTTGATATATTTATAGGTAATTTAGTGGTTAGTGTAACTTTACTGCATTCAGGACTATGGCTCTTTAAGGCACCTTTTGAAACTGAGATAATGCGAGAAGTACAGGTAATCCCACCTCCCTCGCAATATCGTATGGGTCCTCTTACTGTTAAGAGAGATGTCTCAAGAACTCTCATGTTAGAGTCCCAATATTTACTCCTAAAGGTAATTGTGCCCATGCAAATTTCTATGGCCACAATCCATCAGGCCTGTGCATATTATATTGCTCCTTTAATATTAGGATGGAAAACCTGGCTGCAGGGAGTTCTCCCACCCCATTCACAAACTCTAACTCGTAATAAGTGAGACCTGGAAGCAACGGTTTTAGGAGGAGTGGCAGCTAGTTTGGAAATGTTAAATTCTGTTGATCAGTGGCACGTAGCCAAGCACATGATGCATCTTTATCTGAACCTATAGCCTCCGCTTTCTCAACATTAGCTTGCATCCATTGTGGGAAAATTTTGGTTATATCTACTGTGGTGGAAGTACAGTTGTTAACTTATGCATTAATGAGGCTTTAGGGACATTACAATCTAACCTGTCAGAAGCATTAAGTTGTATTCAGTACCAACAATAGTTACTTGCAGTGGCTAAGTCTATAATACGAGATGGGATAGATCAATGAATTCCACTAGAATTCAAGAGAATCATATTCCCACAGGTATCCTCCTTTGAGAAACAATATCACCAATGGTGAAATGCTCACCTTTACGTATTATGAACATAATGATACTATCATCTCTATAATTTTGACCTTAAAACAGGCTCAAGTGGAAGTAGTACATCTGCTTATTACATTGGGAATTTTCTCTAATGAACATCCCTTGTACCTATTGAGGAGCATAAATGGGTGCATCTTGGTAAGGCTGGAAACTACACACCTATCAATTTGCAAGCTTGCACCCAGGGATTGGGATATACATGTACCGTACAAGTGTGGGATGAGGATTCAACTTGCCTTAGTTTGACCAAGGGCACTTGTTCTGCAGCAGAATTGCATGACAGGAGACAAGTTCTCTCAAATACCCATTTAGGGATAAAAGGTTAATGCTAAAACCATTATTTCTACCCAAAAATTCATGGGTAGCCAGAGCAAATACCAGATACCATCATGAACTCCTGGCCTCAGTAGGCAAACTGATAAATGCTGCATCTGTTCGGTTGGAATGGTCTTAACATACAACAGTCTAATCTTTAGGTGATAAAGCCATGGGTAGATAAAGTATTACCAGGTCCATATCAAAAATAAATGGTCACTCTCTCCTTATTCAACTAAAGTGGCCATAGGTCTAACCATACCCCTAAATTGTAAAGTTGAGGCCAGGTCTGCTCTAAACTTACATCAGTATAACTACGTTGCTCAGAGGTGTGAAAAATCCCATCGACATAGCTACCGCCTCTCACAGAAGTGAATTAACTACACCGACAGAAAAAACTCTCCTGTTGGCATAGTAGCATCTTTACTGAAGCACTACAGTAGCCAAGCTGTACTGATGTAGCTGTGCCAATGTAGCGTTGTAAGTGTAAACCTGCCCTGACTGACAAACATGGTGTTATAATACTTGCCAGTTCATCCAACTACTTCCTATAACCTACCAACAGTGCCTTTGTTTTATCTGGATTGAGTCTTAAGGCTTGTCTACGTGTGAAAATTTACAAGCAAACTATACCAGTGTAATTATAAATATAGAGTTACACTAATGTATCTCCCTGTATGGATGCTTTTACTTTAGCTCTGGGGTAGTCAATTATTTTTTGTCAAGGTCCAAATTTCTTGGTCAAAGGTATAGTCAAGGTCCAGCCTCCAGAGAATATAATAATAATAATTAATAATTCATAAAAAAACCCAATGATAATGACAGTAAGTAAATGAAAAGATTTTGGGGTCCGTTCAAAAGCATGTGGCAGTCCGAATTTGGCCTATGGTCTGGCTATTGACTACCCCGCTCTAGCTTTTTGAGACTTTTACTTAGGAATGTTCTTAGGCTATTGAGAGACAGTCAATTCAAAGTGTTTCATTGGCATGACAAAACTATTTAAGTGCTGTATGCCAGAGTCACAGATCCAGCAATCCATAAGAGTCATGAAGGCACAAATAAGGACAGACTGACTTCACCAGCAGGCAACCACAGTACTTGTTTTCTCTTAGCTCGGTTACTGGGTATCATAGTTAATGACTAAGAGACTAATGCATGCTTTATTGGGGCTGGTTTTCTAGCTTTTGTTGGACAGGATATCCGTAAGATGTCTGGCAATGGTTTGGGATACATTTGTTTTCACAGAGTAAAAATTTAACAGGATTCTAGGTAGCTGAAAAACTGCATATGTGTCTATTTACATGTACAGACACAAAGGTGGACCAACTTTTGTTGGTTAAAAAATACCTAGCTTTTAAGCTTGCACAAAACTCTTTTTCAGGTTCCATTTACATTGTTTAAACCAAGAGACTAATTCCAGAAGGTCCTAGTGCTAACCCATCTCTGGTTACACCAGTTGATTGAACAAATAATATAAGATTACTAGAACGTGTCTGTGTACTTGAGAAGGCAGAATTATAAGGACATCTAGGGTCTATTCTTAGACTCTATTATTGACTCCTATAACCACTTGTACCCCCATTTGCAAAATTGGGCTAATAATACTTACTCATCTACGCACTCACTGTCAAATAATTGTATAAATGCAATTATGTATTTGTTATTACTTTTAGCTTTAATATATTTTTCTAAAGAAACAAATTTTCTGTTGATATTTACCTCTATATTGTCAATAATCTGGAAAAAGTGCACTTATGTTTTTGTCCATCACGATTTAGTTGAATTCTGTAGTCAAACTCTCAGCTCAAAATCTAAATCATGAAGCCATTTTTCCTCCTTTCTTGAGGAAAAAGAAAGTATATTCCTGGGGGAATTCTGCACCAAACAATTAAAAATTCTGTGCACAGTATTTAAAAATTCTGCATGTTTTATTTGTCAATATAACACAATATAATCACACCAGTTTCAATTATTTTTGGTCATTTATTTCAAAATACCTGTCAGCAAGTATGTCTGTAACAATACAGACAACAAAAAAGATTCAGGAAATGTTTTTTGACAAATAGATTCCTTACTAGGCATATTAATATAGAATTATGAGTAATTCATTTAAACTAAAATACAGACCCTTATTTTCCACACCCCTCAGAAGCAGTGCAAAGGCTTCTGGGAGTTGGGGCTAACGGAAATGTTGAGGGAGAGGGAAGTACATTGCTGGGAAGGAGCCTGGGTGTGAACTTGGAGGGTTGTTGGGTATGGGTGGGAAAAGTATGGAACAGGGTTTTTTTTTGGGGGGTGGGCGGAGAGGGATTGTTAAGGAGCTTCCCCCATGCAGACCCTGGCTGACCCCTAGCCTCTCCCATTCAGTCAGGCACATCTGCCCCTATCCTCATGTGTTCCTTCACCCACATGTGTCCCTCCACCCCCATGCAGACACCCATTCCTCCCATCACCATGTTGCCCTGCACCTCCCTCCCCACTGTGGCCCTGTGCCTCCGCTCCCATTCAGCCCCTGCCCCAGTCTGTCCTCCCCTACTAGCCCTTATGAGCCTCTGTCTGACCCCCCCAGAACCCCATGCTGTCTGTCTCCCCGTAGCTCCTGTTTCCTGACCTGGCCCACTGCGAAGAAGGCTCTGCAGGATCTTTCTCTTTCCTAGCTGGCTGGGACCTGCTGTGTTCTATAGCCACAGTGCCCTCTAGTGGGCAAAAAGGCAGAACTTCAGCAACATTTCACCAGAAGCTCTTTTTCTGTGCAAAAATTTAAAAATATGCATGGCACGTTAATTATGAGTGCACAGTAGTGCAGAATTCCCCCAGGAGTAATGATATAACCCTGACTCTGAGTCAACTGAAGTCATAACAGAGTTTTCTTGCCACGTTAAACCCCTTAACATTATCACCCAAACAGCCAAGGGTTCAGTTATGGCAAACAAGAGTAGAGAATGACCCTGTAGCCCGTGTGCTCCAGGTGCCACCAGTTGAGCACCTATCTCCCGGTACAGATCAACTCCGTCTGCACTGGAGTTGGCTGGTCTAGAGACCTGATGATAAAATGGGGCTACATCACTGAGTCCAATACCGGTGACTATAGCAGACTCAAAATATGAAGCATCTTTTGTGATGCCAGCTGCTTGAGCACAAATGCTCTTCCAATGACCTGACAGAGTGCAATGATCAGGCAATTGGATGTGCGCAGGTGTGGTGGAAAGCAGTATGAGGACATGACAAGAAGATGATACGCTGCGTTTGTTGGGCTATTGTAAACCAGTACACATGGTGACAAGGGGCTTATCTGTGCCTTACTGTTACATGCACAGGACCCAGGATTTGTGCCTAGCACATGAAAATAAAAATAGTTTTCTTGTATTTTGGCAGAAAGGGGAAGGTGAAAAGCTTCCCATCTGTGGTCTACACAATGATTTCTGATTAGATTTCTCTGCAGCCTTTTCTTTTTTAATTCTGCAAAATATTTGAGGAATTTTAAGTTAGATGTACTTTTACTGTAGTTCTATTTTCAAACATGTTCTTATTAGAAATTGGCACAGAATATTTTCCTGGATGAGTAGAACAGTCAGATTACTGCCAAAAGAACCTTTAGTCCCTGCCTTAATAAGTAACAATCACTGAAGCAGTTGATGGTTTGGGAAGATTTTGAGTGTGAATCACACTTACATGTTGATGACACATGATCATTTGTTGTTGTTTGTGAATTATATAGCACCACAGGCTTTGCAAGAAACCTTACAATTAGAATAAAAAGCAAACCCCATGCTGAAGCCCTGATTTTGAAAATTTAAGTGGGATTACTCACATGCATAAAGTTAATTATGTGCTTGTTGCAGGACTGGGGCCTCTGAAAATTAGACTGTCTTAATTTATAGGGTATGTGTACGCTACCAGCCAGATCGGCGGGCAGCGATTGATCCAGCAGGGATAGATTTATAACATCTAGTCTAGACGTGATAAATTGACCCCCGAGCACTCTCCCGTTGACTCCTGTACTCCACCGCCACGAGAGGCGCAGGCAGAGTCAACGGGGGAGCGGCAGCAGTCGACTCACCGTAGTGAAGACACTGCAGTGAGTAGATCTAAGTATGTCTACTTCAGCTACGTTATTCACCTAATTGAAGTTGCGTAACTTAGCTCTGGTCTACACTAGGACTTTAGGTCGAATTTAGCAGCGTTAAATTGATGTAAACCTGCACCCGTCCACACGATGAAGCCCTTTTTTTTTGACTTAAAGGGCTCTGAAAATCGATTTCCTTACTCCACCCCTGACAAGTGGATTAGCGCTTAAATCAGCCTTGCCGGGTCGAATTTGGGGTACTCTGGACACAATTCGGCGGTATTCGCCTCCGGGAGCTATCCCAGAGTGCTCCATTGTGACCGCTCTGGACAGCACTCTCAACTCAGATGCACTGGCCAGGTAGACAGGAAAAGAACCGCAAACTTTTGAATCTCATTTCCTGTTTGGCCAGCATGGCAAGCTGCAGGTGACCATGCAGAGCTCATCAGCAGAGGTGACCATGATGGAGTCCCAGAATCGCAAAAGAGCTCCAGCATGGACTGAACGGGAGGTACGGGATCTGATCGCTGTATGGGGAGAGAAATCCGTGCTATCAGAACTCCGTTCCAGTTTTCGAAATGCCAAAACCTTTGTCAAAATCTCCCAGGGCATGAAGGACAGAGGCCATAACAGGGACCCGAAGCAGTGCCGCGTGAAACTTAAGGAGCTGAGGCAAGCCTACCAGAAAACCAGAGAGGCGAACGGCCACTCCAGGTCAGAGTCCCAAACATGCCGCTTCTATGATGGGCTGCGTGCCATTTTAGGGGGTTCAGCCACCACTACCCCAGCCGTGTTGTTTGACTCCTTCAGTGGAGATGGAGGCAACACGGAAGCAGGTTTTGGGGACGAAGAAGATGATAGCTCACAGCAAGCAAGCGGAGAAACCGGTTTTTCCGACAGCCAGGAACTGTTTCTCACCCTGGACCTGGAGCCAGTACCCCCCGAACCCACCCAAGGCTGCCTCCTGGACCCGGCAGGCGGAGAAGGGACCTTCGGTGAGTGTACCTTTTAAAATAGTATACGTGGTTTAAAAGCAAGCATGTGAAAGGATTAATTTGCCCTGGCGTTCGCGGCTCTCCTGGATGTACTCCCAAAGCCTTTGCAAAAGGTTTCTGGGGAGGGCAGCCTTATTGCGTCCTCCATGGTAGGACACTTTACCACTCCAGGCCAGTAGCACGTACTCGGGAATCATTGTACAACAATGCATTGCAGTGTATATTTGCTGGCGTTCTAACAACATCCGTTCTTTATCTCTCTGTGTTATCCTCAGGAGAGTGAGATATCATTCATGGTCACCTGGTTGAAATAGGGTGCTTTTCTTCAGGGGACACTCAGAGGTGCCCGTTCCTGCTGGGCTGTTTGCCTGTGGCTGAACAGAAATGTTCCCCGCTGTTAGCCACGGGGAGGGGGGAGGGTTGAGGGGGTAGCCAAGCGGTGGGGGGAGGCAAAATGCGACCTTGTAACGAAAGCACATGTGCTATGTATGTAATGTTAACAGCAAGGTTTACCCTGAAAGAGTGTAGCCATCGTTTTATAAAATGTGTCTTTTTAAATACCGCTGTCTTTATTTTTTTCTCCACCAGCTGCACGTGTTTCAGTGATCACAGGATCTTCTCCTTCCCAGAGGCTAGTGAAGATTAGAAAGAAAAAAAAACGCACTCGTGATGAAATGTTCTCTGAGCTCATGCTGTCCTCCCACACTGACAGAGCACAGACGAATGCGTGGAGGCAAATAATGTCAGAGTGCAGGAAAGCACAAAATGACCGGGAGGAGAGGTGGCAGGCTGAAGAGAGTAAGTGGTGGGCTGAAGACAGGGCTGAAGCTCAAATGTGGCGGCAGCATGATGAGAGGAGGCAGGATTCAATGCTGAGGCTGCTGGAGGATCAAACCAATATGCTCCAGTGTAGGGTTGAGCTGCAGCAAAGGCAGCTGGAGCACAGATTGCCGCTACAGCCCCTGTGTAACCAACCACCCTCCTCCCCAAGTTCCATAGCCTCCTCACCCAGACGCCCAAGAACGCAGTGGGGGGGCCTCCGGCCAACCAGCCACTCCACCACAGAGGATTGCCCAAAAAACAGAAGGCTGGCATTCAATAAATTTTAAAGTTGTAAACTTTTAAAGTGCTGTGTGGCATTTTCCTTCCCTCCTCCACCACCCCTCCTGGGCTACCTTGGTAGTCATCTCCCTATTTGTGTGATGAATGAATGAATGAAGAATGCATGAATGTGAAGCAACAATGACTTTATTGCCTCTGCAAGCAGTGATGGAAGGGAGGAGGGGAGGGTGGTTAGCTTACAAGGAAGTAGAGTGAACCAAGGGGCGGGGGGTTTCATCAAGGAGAAACAAACAGAACTTTCACACTGTAGCCTGTCCAGTCATGAAACTGGTTTTCAAAGCTTCTCTGATGCGTACCGCGCCCTCCTGTGCTCTTCTAACCGCCCTGGTGTCTGGCTGCGCGTAACCAGCAGCCAGGCAATTTGCCTCAACCTCCCACCCCACCATAAACGTCTCCCCCTTACTCTCACAGATATTGTGGAGCACACAGCAAGCAGTAATAACAGTGGGAATACTGGTTTCGCTGAGGTCTAAGTGAGTCAGTAAACTGCGCCAGCGTGCCTTTAAACGTCCAAATGCACATTCTACCACCATTCTGCACTTGCTCAGCCTGTAGCTGAACAGCTCCTGACTACTGTCCAGGCTCCTGTGTACAGCTTCATGAGCCATGGCATTAAGGGGTAGGCTGGGTCCCCAAGGATAACTATAGGCATTTCAACATCCCCAACAGTTATTTTCTGGTCTGGGAATAAAGTCCCTTCTTGAAGCTTTTGAAACAGACCAGAGTTCCTGAAGATGCGAGCGTCATGTACCTTTCCCGCCCATCCCATGTTGATGTTGGTGAAACGTCCCTTGTGATCCACCAGAGCTTGCAGCACTATTGAAAAGTACCTCTTGCGGTTTATGTACTCTCTGGCTTGGTGCTCCGGTGCCAAGATAGGGATATGGGTTCCGTCTATGGCCCCACCACAGTTAGGGAATCCCATTGCAGCAAAGCCATCCACTATGACCTGCACATTTCCCAGGGTCACTACCCTCGCTATCAGCAGATCTTTGATTGCGTGGGCTACTTGCATCACAGCAGCCCCCACAGTAGATTTGCCCACTCCAAATTGATTCCCAACTGACCGGTAGCTGTCTGGCGTTGCAAGCTTCCACAGGGCTATTGCCACTCGCTTCTCAACTGTGAAGGCTGCTCTCATCTTGGTATTCATGCGCTTCAGGGCAGGGGAAAGCAAGTCACAAAGTTCCATGAAAGTGCCCTTATGCATACAAAAGTTTCGCAGCCACTGGGAATCGTCCCAGACCTGCAACACTATGTGGTCCCACCAGTCTGTGCTTGTTTCCCGAGCCCAGAATTGGCGTTCCACTGCATGAACCTGCCCCATTAGCACCATGATGCATGCATTGGCAGGGCCCATGCTTTCAGAAAAATCTGTGTCCATGTCCTGATCACTCACGTGACCGCGCTGATGTCGCCTCCTCGCCCAGTATCGTTCTGCCAGGTTCTGGTGCTGCATATACTGCTGGCAATACGTGTGGTGTTTAATGTGCTTCTAATTGCCAAAGTGAGCTGAGCGGCCTCCGTGCTTGCCTTGGTATGGCGTCCGCACAGAAAAAAGGCGCGGAACGATTGTCTGCCGTTGCTCTGACGGAGGGAGGGGCGACTGACGACACGGCTTACAGGGTTGGCTTACAGGGAATTAAAATCAACAAAGGGGGTGGCTTTACATCAAGGAGTATTTCAGGCAGGACTTCACGGAGGGTTCCAATAAGAAATGGTGCACCTAAGTAATTGTTCTTATTGGAACAAGCAGGTTGGTCTGGCCTCTGATTGATACATGGCTAGATTTACCTCGCTGCACCTTCTCTGTGAGTGACTGCAGTGTGACCAAGAGGAATGAGTCCCCTAGACGGGGGCGGGGGGAAGCAAATGAGTACAAAACAAATCTGGTCTATTTCTTGTTTTGATCCACTCCATCTATCTTTTACATCTTTGGCTAGCAGCAGACGGTGCAGAAGGACTGCAAGCCATCCACATCTCATGGCTGCTCGGCAGAAGATGGTACAATAGGACTGCTAGCAATCCGTATCGTCTGCCTGCTCACCATAAGATGGTTCAATAGGACTGACTGCAGGACTAAAGAGAATGACCTGGTCAAGTCACTTCTAATGTAGTCCCTGCACCCATGTCTGCCCAGGCGCTCCTGGCCGACATGGCCAGGAGCACCTCGGACATGACGATGATGGCTACCAGTCCTATTGTACCGTCTGCTGCCACAAGGCAAGGGGTTTCTGCTGCTGTGTAGCAATGCAGTACCATGTCTGCCAGCACCCAGGAGACATACGGTGACGGTTACCTGAGTGGGCTCCATGCTTGCCGTGGTATGGCGTCTGCACAGGTAACTCAAGAAAAAAGGCGCAAAACGATTGTCTGCTGCTGCTTTCATGGAGGGAGGAAGGGAACGGGGGCCTGACAATATGTACCCAGAACCACCCGCGACAATGTTTTAGCCCCATCAGGCATTGGGATCTCAACCCAGAATTCCAATGGGCAGCGGAGACTGTGGGAACTGTGGGATAGCTACCCACAGTGCAACACTCTGGAAGTCGACGCTTGCCTCGGTACTGTGGAAGCACTCCGCCGAGTTAATGCACTTAATGCACTTAGAGCATTTTCTGTGGGGACACACACACTCGAATATATAAAAACGATTTCTAAAAAAAGACTTCTATAAATTCGACCTAATTTTGTAGTAGACACACCCTTAGATTGAAACCCCTCCCGCCCCAGTGTAAAGATGGATTTATGTTTAAATTCAAGCCCCCACATTTGAAAAACTTTGGTTTTTTTAATTTTCAATCAACCTTTAATCCCTGATTTCTTTAGAATCAAAGCATGGTATGTCCTGAATTCATTTCAGTTCTTTACCTTAGTGACTTTCTATCTAAAGTACGTCTTTGGCCCCTATTATCTGAGCACCTCATAGTCTTTAATGTATTTATCCTCACAGCAACCCTGGGAGGTAGGGAAATACTGTTATCACCATTTTAAAATTGGGAACTGAATCACAGAAAGACCAAATGACTTGCCCAGGATCACACAAGAAATCTGTAGTAGAGCCGTGAATTGAATTGCATCTCCCAAGTCCTAGACTAGTATCATGACCAGTGAGCCATTCTTCTTCTCAGGAAAGAAGTAGTATGTTGAGCTATATTGTAATTTTCCAGTTTTTTACTTCTAGTCACTTGAGTCAAATTCTACCCACAAACATGTATACATACCTCTACTGAAGAATGTTTCGTTGGTGGAAACCCACTCAACCAAATTCAGATCAGTTAGAGTTGCAGCTATTTGATAACCGTACAGAATTTGGTTCAATAGGGTTGTGTGTGTATCTACCTGAGAGCAGAATCAGACCTGGAAATATAAACAACAGTTGAACTGCTACTTCTGTCAGCTTGAGAGTCAGGCTGAAGGAAAGGAGTAAAAATATGGGTATAACTGTAAATTAGATCAGACTTACAGATCTTTGGTGCCACAGAGTGTAGCATTTTAGGGCTCAATTGTGCCTGCATAATGCGCACCCACATAATGGGGAACCTCCGTGTGTAGATCACACCTCACATAGAGCATTCTGAATGAGCTGCTGTCATGGCAGTGTCCTTGCTGCAGCCCATACACTAAAGAGAGTGCTCCATGGATTTGGAAATCCATAAGTTTTCCAACTTATGGGGGGGAGGGATAGCTCAGTGGTTTGAGCATTGGCCTGCTAAACCCAGGATTGTGAGTTCAATCCTTGAGGGGGCCATTTAGGGATCGGGGGCAAAAATTGGGGATTGGTCCTGCTTTGAGCAGGGGGTTGGACTAGATGACCTCCTGAGGTCCCTTCCAACCCTGATATTCTATGATTCTATGATTCTCTAAGTAGGGAGCTGGTGGGAGAATTTATATGCTAGGAAGGAGTGGGTGGGCCAGGCAGGACTGGAAAGAGATGCACTTTCAGTGAAAGTACTTGTGTGTAAAATTAAGCACATGTTTAAGTCTTGGCAGTATCAGGGGTTAAATTAGATGGATAACACAATGAGAGAGTCCAACACAACATGGTGAGAGAAGATGATGGGAAACAAACACAGTGACACAAAAGCAAACAATGTAACTGGCAGGCATTATTTACAAAGAATTCTGAACATTCTCCCCTTTTAAGGAGGGTCCATAGGGCAGCCAGATGCGGGGAAAGTCTTGGTTGCATGGCTCCAGTGGAGCCATACTACCAGGGCTGGGCATAGGGCTGGGTACAGCAGAAGTACAGGGCCTCTGCATATGTGCCTCCTGGTTGCTCACTAGGATTGAGGCAGGTCCCTGCAGATCCACAGGGTTTGGGGGCCGGTCCCATAGACTTTTTCATGGCAAATCATCTCTGTGAGGATAATTTTGCTGAGATTTCCTTCCATTTACTCCACTCCTGGATGTTTTCTTGTGAGGGGAGTGATTGGAACAGTAGTAAGGTATAGATGGATTTCAAAAGAAGTCACTATTGAAGAATACTTGTGCTTAACGAAATCATAACACTGAATTTAGGAAATGATTATTTCCATAGCAACTGACTCTGGTATCTCAAAGACAGGATTACAAGGTATAATAATTGGAGAATCAAGCAGAAGAAAATGGAGTGTGAGGAGACACAATCCTGCCCAGAATTTCCTCATCGGCTGTTCAGCATCACAACACCCCAAAGTGGGAAAACGGCTTTATTTTTAAGTTACCAATAGTTTTTGATGTAATGATTATTATTATTTATTTATTCATTGCCTTCCATGTCCATAGCAGTCTAGAGATAAGGGCCCAGATCCACAAAGTCTCAGGTTTGGGCACCTAAATCGCAGTTTTGGTTTCACTGCAATCAATAAAACAACTGCCAAATTCTGTAGGTGCCTAACTGCACTCACTGCCTACTCTTTCTAGGTAAAAGTTCCCTAGGCACCCAAGTTTCAGCCTCTGAGCAGGTGCACTGCTGCCTCCCGGTAAGCATCTGGATGCCCATCTCCCTACCTAAGCCCCAGAGCGATTCACAGACCAGGGGAAGATAGGCATTCATCTGTCTATGTTGTACACAGAGCCCAATCCAGTAAGTGTGCTCAGAGGCCTACCAGATCAGATCCGATTCAGAATCCAGCCAGAGGAGGAGGTGGTGCTGCCAGTCCCCACTTTAGAACTTTTAGCTCAGTTGTCAAGACACTCACCTGGGGTGTGGGAGATCAACATTCAATTCCCACTCTCTACCTGAGGTGAAGAGAGGCTTTGAACGGGAGTGTTCCTGTGATTTTCTGGGTGCCTAAAAGGTAAGCACTGTGATGGTCATCAGTCCAACGCCTAAGTCCCTTTGTGAATCTCACTCAAGTTTCCTACACTAAGAAGTCTAAGACCCTGATCCTGCAAAGATTTAAACACATTCTTACTACTGACTTCACTGAAAGTACTTGTGTGAAAAATTAAGCACATGTTTAAGTCTTGGCAGTATCGGGGTAAATTAGATGGATAACACAATGAGAGAGTCCAACACAACATGGTGAGAGAAGATGATGGGAATCAAACACAATGACACAAAAGCAAACACTGTAGCTGGGCAGGTATTATTTACAAAGAATTCTGAACATTTATTTTGCTTCATTAATTTTTGTGGGTTGTTTCTCTAGTTTTATCTGTTTTGAGTTATTATTTATTTGTTTTATTTTCAAAATGATCAGGGACATGAGAGGGAACAGATGGCACCTGAGCTGAAATTGTATTATTAAGTTTGCATCTGGGTTTTTATAACATGTAATGAACAGAGCAGTGTAAGATTACTGGGACATTGAATTTGATTAAAATTAAATAGAAGCTGAACAAATCACTTCTATGTAAAAACAATTTAAGAATATTGTGATGGGTTGTCACCCCTGGGATGCAGTCTGGGAGCTGTGGGAACCACTGTACCCCTCTAATCACCCAGCTGGGCTAGCCCTGCCCACACTTCTTGATTGGAGACACTTGATTGGAGGGCCAGCCTCACTAGGCCCTGTTACCACCCGACATGACAGCAGGTGGTGCCACACACCCAAACTGAGCTACCTGGGTGCATACCTAAGCTACTTAAAGACAGCCAATTTTCCAGCTCCTCAGGCTCGCAGCCCCCACTGAAGTATAAACCCAAAGTTATACCATCTTGCACTGCATAGGGATCTGTACAATGTAAGCTCATTAATAAAGTTTGCCTTCCCCTCGATGTGGATATGCAACAAGCATGTGTTAATCAAGCTGAGATTTCCCCCCAGACACTTCATTCAAAGGCACACTGGTTTAGATAAAGCAAAAAACAAGTTTATTAACTACAAAAAGATAGATCTTAAGTGATTATAAGTGATAGCAAACAGAACAAAGCAGATTATCTAATGTGATGTTCCCCTGGCGTTATCTGGACTGGTGATCCACTAGGTCAGTCCAATCCTCATCTCTGGGAGCCAGCTTTACCCTGCTCTACTGTGAGAACCCCCATTCCTGGGCTGTTCACGCACAGCCTCTAGCATGTAAGCTGCTCTTAGCTACATGAGTGAGCACTTTTGGCCAGCCGCTGCTTGGTTGTGCAACTGAATGACACTAGCCAATATCTCCGGTCCCAGACACAACCCTAGGAACCTCCGTCTTGCAGTTTCCAGTTATGCCCATTGGATACTGCAAGCTTATATGAGTTCGTCAATTTAACAAAGAAATTGATATGTACCAGGCTTATTATCCCAAGGGGAGTCTCTGGCATTGCTTCAGGTAGAATAAACAAACAAATTTATTAACTACAAAAGATAGATTTTAAGTGATTATAAGTCAAAGCAAAACAAGTCAGATTTGGTCAAATGAAATAAAAGCAAAATGCATTCTAAGATTATCTTAACACTTTCAGTGCCCTTACAAACTTAGATGCTTCTCACCACAGGCTGGCTGGTTGTCCTTCAGCCAGGCTCTCCCCTTTGATCAGCGCTTCAGTCGCTTGGTGGTGGTGTCTGTAGATGGAGGTGGAAGAGAGAGAACATGGCAAATGTCTCTCCCTTTTATCATGTTCTTTCTTCCCTCTTGGCTTCCTCCCTGCTTCAGAGTCAGGGGAGCATTACCTCATTGTAGTCCCAAACTGACCAAGGGAAGGGGGGTGACTCACTCGAGAGTCCAACAGATCCTTTGTTGCTGCCTGGGCCCGTGTCCTTTGTTCCTGTGAGGCTGGGCTGGGATTGTCCCATACATGCCTTAATGAGGTGTGAACTTCCCTTCTGCTCTTGGAGAGTTTTGCCTGGGCTTGGTTTAAGCCATGAGGACACATATTCAGCCTCATAACTATATACATAAAATTACAACCTCTAACATTACTGTGATAAATGAAGGGGGGATATGGACACCCAGCCAGTTAGCTATAAAATCCCTGTTAGTAGCTGTTCTCTACTTGCTTTACCTGTAAAGGGTTAAAAAGTCCATAGGTAAAAGGAAGAGAGTGAGCACCTGACCAAAAGAGCCAATGGGAAGAACTTTTTAAAATTGGGAAAAAACTTTCCCTTGGTCTGTGTGTGTTTGCTCTTCCAGAGAGGAGGGACAGAGCAACGAAGCTGTAAAAAGCTGTGGGCCAGGTATGAAAAATCATCAGATCATACCTAGAAACTACTCATTTGAAACCCCAGATATGTAAGTAGATCAGGAAATGTTTAGGAATATCTGCTTAGATTTATCGCTTTTTATTTCTTTATGGCTTGTGTACTCCTCTGTGCTAACTCCAGGTGCTTTTGTTTTGCTTGTAGCCATTAAGCTGGACCTCAAGAAAGCTATCTTGATGCTTAATCCTTGTAACTGTTTTCTTTTAAATCTAGCAAAAAGCCTAAGTTCCAAATGTATTTTCTTTCTTTTTTGTTTTTAATAAAATTTACCTTTTTTTAAGAACAGGATTGGATTTTTGCATCCTAAGAGGTTTGTGCATATGTTGTTTAATTAGCTGGTGGCAACAGCTAATTTTCTTTGTTTTCTTTCTCAGCTCTTCCCTGGAGTGGGGTGAAAGGGCTTGAGGGTACCCCACAGGAAGGAATTCCCAAGTGCGCATTCCTGGGTTCCAAAAGGGGTTTTTTGCACTTGGGTTATGGCAGCATCTACCCATCTAAGATCAGAGAGAGGCTGTAACATTGGGAGTTTAATACAAGCCTGGAGTGGTCAGTATTAATTTTTAGAATCCTTTCGGGCCCCCACCTTCTGCACGCGAAGTGCCAGAATGGGGAATCAGCCTTGACATGGTGGCACAGTGGTGGGATCATTTTGAACATAAAGCACCTGGGGTTAGCACAGAGGAGTCCACAAGCCATAAAGAAATAAAAAGAGATAAACCTAATCACGTCTTCCTAGACATTTCCTGATCTACCTACATACCTGGGGTTTCAAATGAGTTCTTTCTAGTTATGATCTGATGATTTTCATACCTGGCCCAAAGCTTTTTACAGCATCACTGCTCTGTCCCTCCTTTCTGGGAGAGCAAACACACACAGACCAAGGGAAAGTTTTTTCCCAATTTTAAAAAGTTCTAGCATTTCCATTGGCTCTTTTGGTCAGGTGCTCACTCCCTTCCTTTTACCTATGGACTTTTTAACCCTTTACTGGTAAAGCAAGTAGAGAATAGCTACTAACAGGGATTTTATAGATAACTGGCTGGATGGATGTGCATAAAAGGGAGCTACCCCCCACTTCATTTTTCACAATTACTATAACAACAATGCATCGTGAGCCATCTGAAGACACCCCAAATGACAAACTTTGCATTGGATACCACACAATCATATTATAAGGATGAACATGGGGATATAGGGTGTTCCTCCGAGGTACAGAGTGGCACACCTAGTAAATAAACAAAACCACAAATTAAGCCTAACATACTAGATAGATTTGATACGAATTAGCAATTTCTCACTCTGGCTGATGATACAAGCAGTCCACCAAGTTTCCATACACAGGCTAGAAATCCCTTTAGCTTGGGACCAGCATTTCCCCCAGTTCAGTCTTTGTTTCTCGGGTGTTTCCAGGAGTACTCTTGTGTGAGGAGTGAGGCCACTAGATGATGTCACACCCCACCTTATATAGCGGGGTGTCCAAACTGTGGCTCATGAGCCACATGCGGCTCTTTTACTGTTAAAGTGCAGCTCACAAGCCCCCAGTCTGCCCATTCTCCGCCTCCCATATGGGAGGAGGGATGAACTCGGGACCTATGCCTTGCAGTGGGGTGGTGGGGTAGGGGCTTCTGTTCAGTGGGGGGGGGGGTGGGTCTTGGGGCTTCAGCCCCGGCTCCCAGCAGGTGTGCCCCGGCTCTAGAAATGTTTACAAGAAGGCTAAGTCTTCCATAGTCCATTGTCTTTGCTGATGGGCCATCAACACTGTCTAGCTTCTTTATTGCTGAACCTGAAAGGCTAGCTGTGGATGTTCCCAGAGTAAACACATTTGAAATACAGATACCTAGTCAATATTCAGAACTTCAGATACAAAAATGATACATGCATACAACTAGGATGATCATATTCAGCAAATCATAACTTTTGCATAGACACCTGACAAGACATATGGTGTACAAAATGCATCATAATTATGTCATAATTATATCATAATCATACAACTATGAAGAATATGGAGTGCAGTGTCACAAATGTTTCTTTTCAGAGTAGCAGCCATGTTATTCTGTATCCGCAAAAAAGAAAAGGAGTACTTGTGGCACCTTAGAGACGAACAAATTTATTTGAGCGTAAGCTTTCGTGAGCTACAGCTCACTTCATCGGATGCATGTAGTGGAAAATACGGTGGGGAGATTTTATATACACAGAGAACATGAAGCAATGGGTGTTACCATACAGACTGTAACAAGAGTGATCAGGTAAGGTGAGCTATTACCAGCAGGAGAGCAGGGGGGACCTTTTGTAGTGATAATCAAGGTGGGCCATTTCCCGCAGTTGACAAGAATGTGTGAGGAACAGTACGGGGGTGGTGGTGGAATAAACAAGGGGAAAGAGTTTTACTTTGTGTAATGACACATCTACTCCCAGTCTTTATTCAAGCCTAAGTTAATTGTATCCAGTTTGCAAATTAATTCCAATTCAGCAGTCTCTCGCTGGAGTCTGTTTTTGAAGCTTTTTTGTTGAAGAATTGCCACTTTTAGGTCTGTAATCGAGTGACCAAAGAGATTGAAGTGTTCTCTGACTGGTTGTTGAATGTTATAATTCTTGACGTCTGATTTGTGTCCATTTATTCTTTTATGTAGACACTGTCCAGTCTGACCAATGTACCTGACAGAGGGGCATTGCTGGCACATGATGGCATATATCACATTGGTAGATGTGCAGGTGAACAAGCCTCTGATAGTGTGGCTGATGTGATTAAGCCCTATGATGGTGTCCCCTGAACAGATATGTGGACACAGTTGGCAACGGGCTTTGTTGCAAGGATAGGTTCCTGGATTAGTGTTTTTGTTGTGTGTTTGTTTTACACACTTTATTATAATATGCATTATAATGTGCAACATTTAAAACAGCCACTGGAGGGCTCACTGATGCCATATTAAATGACCAGAAGGTCTTTAAAAGCTAGTATTTTCCCTAGTTTTTGGCTCTGGTAATATCAGGAGATCAAAATGTATTAAACATTTTGAGAAAATTGGAAGATAATGGAATTTTTGCAGATAATTTCTGTGCATGTCTACTTTTGGTACCTGTGGGTACAGATAGTGATAGATTTTCATCTGAAAATCTATATGCTATGTGATTAAGTTTCATGGTGTAGGAACATTTCCAAAAGTAGGAGGATCTAAATGACATAGAATAAACACCAAGGACCAGATTGTCCCCTCTTGGGTAAAAGCCACGAGAGAGGACAACCCTGCATCATTGTGTCAAGGTTTTCCTGCCCATGGAAAAGCTACCCCCAAATCTGGCAGACTCACCCTTCCCTTTTATCACAGGATGGCTGCTGGCCCCTGTAAATGAAGCAGGTCCAGCTTCCTTGTGTGAGAACAGGTGCTGCCAGTCTGGTGAATTAAGAGGGTGGGGCTGCACCTGGGGCTATAAAGAACCAGGGAGAGCCTGAGGGCTGGTCTAGACTGCAAAATTAGGTTGGCTTAACTACATGGATCAGGCATGTGAAAAATTTCATGCTCTGTGCAATGTAATTAAGCTGACCTAAGCCCTGCTGTAGATGCCTCAGGATTGCCAGAGGAATTCTTCTGTTGACCTAGTTTATGCCTCTCAAGGAGGTGGATTTCTACAGTGACAGAAAAGCTCCCTCCATCACTATAGTAAGTGTTCAGACTAAATTGACACAGTTGTGCCACTGTAGCATTCCTAGTGTGAACATAGCCTGAGAGGGAGAAGACTAGCTGATTCAGAAGTCTGTGAAAATCATCAAGAAAAGGGAGCTGGCAGAGAGTCAGGAGCGTGCAGGAGGTCTCTGGGGATCTGGAATTCCTCCCTCCCCCTACCATTCTCTCCCTGAAAGAGGAAGGAATTATCAGGAAGCTAGAGGAGGGGCTAGCTGCTTATCCCCCTGAGCCAAAGAACCAAGGGCAGAGAAGGCCGGTGAGAACTGAATGCTTAGAATAGGAGAGAGAGATGTCTGCTAGCTTTTGGAGCTGAAGGATGAGAGTGAGACAGTACTGCAGAGCTGGGGCATGGTGAGGAGCTCTACATGACGTACAGGACTACTTAGACTATTTGGACTACTTCTAGGGGCTCTGAAAGAGAAACTGAGTCAAGCATGCCTGTTGTGCCCTGGCTAGCTGCACAAGGGTGCTCCAGGAAGGGGTGCCTTCTGGCCCCCCTATTCTGAGCATGGCGCTAAAGTCAGCTTGGGCTCAAAGATGAGTCGGCCATTAGCAAACTGGGCCATTGCTGAAATAAGAGTCTGAGCGTAGAATTGAGGACTAATACATTACATCTCACTGTCAGTTTTTCCTAGTATTTTTTTACCCAATCCTGCTCTGGTTGAAGTTTAAGGGAATTTTGTTTCTGAAGGAAGAGTAATTTGACCCCACTCAATCTTGCTTTTCCTAATTTAATTCCATTATTTCTTATTATACTTTTTACTTATACAAGCCTAAATTCCTGTCTGACCTTGGTGTTTATACCCTTCTGGTATTGATTGTTATGTCCCCCATTTAATTAATTTAACCAAAGTATACATATTTAGTGTTTTTAATCAGTACTCCTAGTTATTTTTAGTCTTCTTTGAGCTCCCTATAGTTTATCAACCTATTTCTGGTAATAACTTGTTCTGGAACTGAATACAATGTTGCACCAGAGCAGTACAGGGAAGGGACCATTTATTCTGTTCTTTGTGGCAATGCCTGTGTATGTATAATACCGCATAACTGTACTGCCATTTCTGCTGCCATATCTCATGGAAACTTGTTTAATTTATTGCTCTCTATGACCATGAGATAATTTTGAGTATTGCTCATTTCCAGGTTCCTCTCTTGCATTGAAGATCCATTTGAAATCTTTTTCTCCCAGTGTTGTATCTTGCATTTTTCATGTTAAATCTCCTTTTTGTCCTCCCCATATTTCTCAACTTGTTAGGTCCCTTGTGGCTCCCTGCCTTGTCTTAGTTGCTAGAGCTGTCATCTCTTGTAGGAGAAATACAGAACCTTGAATTTATGCCTTGGAACCATTAGCAATTATTATTTAAGAACTCATGGAGAACGGGTGAGGCCCCAGAGCACTGAAGAAGGGCAGCAGTAGTACATATCTTTAAAAAGGGGAACAAAGAGGACCTGGGAAATTATAGACCAGCTGGCCTAACTTCAATACCTGGAAAGATACTGGAAGAAATTATTGAACGATCAATTTTGTAAGTACCTTCAGGATAACAGGGATATAAGAAAGAGCCCACATGGATGTGTCAAGAACAAAAATGCCAAACCAACCTAATTTCCCTCTTTGAGAGGGTTACTGGCCTAGTGGATAGGGGTGAAGCAGTAGATGTGATATATCTTGATGTTTTTAGTAAGGCTTTGACACAGTCCTACATAACAGACTCACAAGCAAACTAGGTAAATGTGACAGGTTTCAGAGTAGCAGCCGTGTTAGTCTGTATTCGCAAAAAGAAAAGGAGTACTTGTGGCACCTTAGGGACTAACAAATTTATTTGAGCATAAGCTTTCATAGCTACAGCTCACTTCATCGGATGCATTCAGTGGAAAATACAGTGGGGAGATTTATATACATAGAGAACATGAAACAATGGGTGTTACCATACACCCTGTAACGAGAGTGATCACTTAAGGTGAGCTATTACCAGGAGCTCTCCTGCTGGTTATCAATGGCTTCCTGTCAAACTGGGAGGGCATATACAGAGGTCAATCATAGGTCTGGTACTTGTCAATATTTTTATTAATTACTTGGATAATGGAGTGGAAAGTATGCTTATAAAATTTGTGGATAACACCAACCTGGGGGGTGTTGCAAGCCCTTTGGAGGACAGGATTAGAATTCAAAATCACCTTGACAATTTGGATAATTGGTCTGAAATAAACAAGATGAAATTCAGTAAAGACAAGTGTTAAGTACTTCACTTAGGAAGGAAAATATCAAATGCCCAACTACAAAATGGGGAATAATTGACTAGCTGGTAGTACTACTGGAAAGGATCAGGTTATAATGGATCACAAATTGAATATAGGTCAACATGATGCAGTTGCAAAAGGCTAACATCATTCTGGGGTGTATTAACAAGAGTGTCATATGTTGGACACAGGAGGTAACTGTCCCACTGTACTCAGCGGTGGTGAGGTCCCAGCTGGAGTATTATGTCCAGTTCTGGTTGCCACACTTTAAGAAATATGTGGACAAGTTAGTGAGAGTCCAGAGGACAGCAACAAAAATGATAAAAGGTTTAGAAAACCTAACCTATGAGGAAAGGTTAAAAAAACTGGACATGCTTTTTCTTAAGAAAAGAAGACTGAGGAAGGACCTGTTAAGTCTTCAGATATGTTAAGAGCTGTTATAAGAGGATGGTGATCAATTGTTCTCCATGGCCACTGAAGATAGGAAAATAAGTAATCAACTTAATCTACAACAAGGGAGATTTAGGTGAGGTGTTAGAAAAAATTTTCTAACTATGAAGATAGATAAACACTGGAATAGGCTTCCAAGGAAGGCTGTGTAATCCCCATCATTGGAAGTTTTTAAGAACAGGTTTGACAACACCTGTCAGGGATTGTCTTGGTGTACTTGGTTCTGCTGAGCATAGAAGAGTGGACTAGATCAGTGGTTCTCAACCAGGAGTCTGGGTCACCCTGGGGGGCCACAAGCAGGTTTCAGGAGGGCCGCCAAGCAAGGCCAGCATTAGATTCGCTGAGGCCCAGAGCAGAAAGCTGAAGTCCCAGTGCATGGGGCTGAAGTCTGGGTCCCTGAGCCCCCCCAGGGCTGAAGCCAAAGCCTAAGCAATGTAGTTTTGTGGGGGCCCCTGTGGCATGGGGCCCCAGGCAGTTGCCATGCTTGCTACCCCCTAATGCCGACCCTGGCTTTTATATGCAGAAAACCAGGTGTTGTGGCCCATATGGAGTTTTTATAGAATGTTGCGGGGGGGAGGGGCTCAGAAAGAAAAAGGTTGAGAATCTCTGGACTAAATGACCTCTCAAGGACCTACATTTCTATGATGTCTCCCCTTCCCCCCTTTTTTGAGTCATTCTATGTAGACATCTGGTTGAAATCTTACTTGATGGCGCTCTTCCAGTGGAGAACATCTACATACTTTCAGGGTATATAGTAAACCTCTGTGTGGAATAGTCTGAATTTAATAAAAATTAAGCAATGCATAGTTCAGCAACGATTCAGACAAACTGATTCAGCTAGCTGTATAGGTATTAAAACTTAATGCCTTTGTCTTGTTTTTAGCAACACATCAGTGGAGTTGTCATGGATACTGAGTTGAGCCCTGGTTTTGCAACTTGCAGATGTGTTGAAAAATGTAGAGTTTTTTTATTTTCATTTTTGTTGTTGTTTTTTGGTGTGTCGGTCTTTTTGTTTTTTCTGCTCTAATCCTACAGTCATCCCAAGCTTATGGGCTTGATCCAAAGTCCCCTGAAGTAAATGGAAAGACTGTTCAACTTCAATGGGATTTGGATAGGTCCCTACATGAACAGTACAATTCTGTAAACTTACTATTTTAGGGTAATTCCCAGAGATCTACCTAGTTTTACCATATCTTATTCCACTTTTGGAATACTAATATTTCTTATCTATGTTCAACTCTTTAGCGACAGGAATTCATGAAGGGGAAGCATTCTGCTGTACTAGAACATCCCAAATTAAAACTGCTGGCATATTGAATTCTTTGTAGTACATCTCTTCCCCTGGTTTCTACAGATGGAGCACATGCAAATATATTAATCCACAGATTTCTACCCCAGTGTTACAAAAAAATAATTTAAAAACTAAATATTTGGCAGTTATTTCCTTCTTTACTAACCTGTTCCATTCTCAGTATTAGAGATGTCACCAGCTGTTGTAGGAGAAACTCTGAGTCCTGAATTCAGGTCGTGGCAGATAAAATGCTTTCCATTTCATGTATGAATTTTTTTTTCTTTTATAGCCTTGTCTATCCATTGTCATGTATATCATTGACAATATAAACAAACAATAAGCCACAATCCTATTGAAATCACAAATGCAAGAGTGGTATTCTACATAAAAACATTTGTATTTTTAGCAGTGAAAACCACATTGCATTTCTTCAAAGGAGAGACTGTTTAGAATAGCACTTCTCATATTAGTGAGCTACTGACATTTGTTTACAACGTTGCAAGGAGTAAATGCAAAGCCCAACTTCTAGCTTGAGTAGGTGGGCCAGGAGGAGAAATCCTCCCTCCAGTGGTTCCACTTGGCTGAGATAGGCACTGTGGGACCTTTCATGCTTTTGCCTGCTTCCATCCAAGTAGGTCCGTTAATGTCATCTAGCCAGACAAGGTTCTGTTTTTTCCTCTCCATTGCCACACTCTGCCGGTGCTAAGGGGCATTCTGTGAAGAACAGGACTGGATTTGCCTTTAAATAACATGGGGAGTTGTGAACTGGTTGTTGAGCACTGAGCTGTAAAGCCTAGGCATCAAAACTGTCAGTTCAAGCCACTGCAAGTTCTTGAATTTTATTTCAAACTGCAGGATTTAATACGTTTTAAAAACACAAAACTGCATTTTATTAAAGCAAGCTCATTTTTTCCCACTACATTGTCTTTTTAATTTAAAACAAAAAAATCAGTGGTATTTTTTTTCAAAGTAATCCTGCTCCAGGGTGTTTTTCTTAGTGTTTGTGCATGTTTGTATGTCTTAGTTATGCCTCATGAGTCTGAAATGTATTTCTTCAATACGTGTTATAGCATAGCAAGCGTTGCCATGGTACCTTGTAACATTTCTTCAATCAGCAGATGGAGCTACATGGAGAAAAGGGTTTTGCTGGTGCAGAAATTTGAAACAGAATGCTAAAATAAATTTGTTACAAAAAATCATGCCTCATATGATTGATGATACATTACTGGATTATTTGCTTTAATGTATCATCTGGCAGTTAAACATGAGAAAATTCAATAAATCAAAATTAATACCAGAACAAATGACAAGCTTTTCTTAACCCTAAACAGCTTTCCTCAAAACATTTCTGGGAGGGTAAATTTCCCCTCCCCCCAAAGATGAAGTTAAAAAGTATAGCTAGTGAACTGGATGGTTGAGGATAGGGGTAAGAGAGAGCTTTTTACCTATAGGTCAGTTCATATCCAGCTCAACTCAGAGTGTCTGAAAATTTTAATCTTATGCCTGTTTGGTGGTCATTTCCCATGGGACTGGGACCAAAACTAATCCCTACCGAAATTAGTGCTGTTATTGTTGAGAGTGTCAGCAGAGAGGTCAAGACCTGAGTGGGCCTGGAGAATTAATTACTATTTAAAGAGACCCCTATGTCTCAGTTTTCTCGGGACCATCGCATAATTTTTTATATGCTGTCTTGGTGTCTCAAGAACTTTTTGGGATGACCTGGTTTTTCATAAAATTTATCCAAAAGTTTGGATATTTATAACTACATAATGCTACACCACTACAGAAACTTTTGTATGTGCTGTTTCACTCTTGTTACATAGTGAGCAGGTGTTCTGAACCATCCATTGTTCAAGGCCAAAGCTTGTCAGGCACCAACATTGCAAATTGTAAGATGAGTCAATGACACAGACTAGCCAGTGCAAAACCCCTGCTCTGGACCCTCAAAAAAGAAGGGGAGGGAGTTGGAGAGGAAAGTGGATAAGCACCTGGCAGTCCTCCTGTATCTCACTTTTTTCCTTGTCATGGTCACCAGAACCATAGATAGTATGGAAGTGAAGGATGGAGGTAGGAAAAGGGAGTGCAGAGCAAGAAATCAACCTTGCCTTGATCTATTCCATGGCTCCAGTTGGAGCTTTTTCTACCAGGTGAAGCAGATCACAGAAAGAGGCAGAATGCAGAGCACTTGAGTATTTTATACCTGTAAAAATGTTGCCATGAAACTGTCCTGGATTTTGGATTTGAAAAAAAGACTCCTTAATCTTATGCTTGGGAGGTGATCCTTTTAGGTGAGCATTGAGGCCCTGTCAGATGGTGCAACTTGCATGTTTCACTGACAATGTTAGGTCTCTTCTATGGTTAAATAGAGGATTTCAGTTTCCAGGGCTGTTACTTAAACACCTTTCAAGAGTACTAAATATACACATGCACACATTAAATGGCAGAGGGTAATTACAAAGCCATAAGCTTTGCCTTGCCTTCAGTACCAGGAAAAAATGCTGGAAGCTGTTTGGATTAGAGATGAAACTGTCAAAATCAAGTGAAATATCCTCAGTGCATACAGAGACTGGCCACAGCTCTCTAACCTTGTTAAGATTCACACTCATGAAATGCTAATGGCATCTCAAGTGAGGGAAGCACTCCTCAGCAGTAGCTGTGGAATGGTCTCTGGCTGATCCGCTCTGCCCATCCCTCCAGTGGCTGAGTCCATGGCTCTTCCCATTGACTGATCCATATGGTAGAGGCAGTGCTAGTGCTAGCCCGTTGTGGGGGCCCTAAGCAGGAATATTTTTGCCCCTACCCCCACCCCCCGCAGAACACATGCTAACAATTAAAAAGGGCCCTCTTCAGCTGGCTGGGGCCCTAAGCAATTGCTTAGTCTGCTTATGCCTTGCACTGGCTCTGGGTGAAGGAATTACCAGGGGAGTGACATTGTGGAGGAGGTGTCTCCCCACAACATCCCAACATGGGGGCAGGCTCCCTTCTGTCTCTCTGCCAGGGAGACCCTAAGGGCTAAGAATGCCCACATCCAACCAGACCTGGAGCCAAATGAAAGGATCTGCCTCTTGAGAAAGGAACTGGTTGATCTCTTCCACAACCCAGGCAATTGGGAGGGGGAAAGCCATCACGTTTTCCACTTTCTTGACTTATCCAATTCCCTATCCTCCAATTAAGATTTGAATGTACTGTCTGAACCCCTTTCCACTCTCAGCTGCCCAACCACTTGGTCCCTCTCTCTTTCCTAGATATGGATTTTAATTTGGGTTATTGCTGTCCTTCTGTGTATCTCTTCTGGATCTCTCTCCTGAAAAGTTCAGGGTCTGTGGAGACCTGCTCAGGTGCAGATCATTTGAATAAGTTGCCTGCACGCTTCTGGATCTTCATGAGTCTCTACTGCACTAGCCTGAGTGTCCTCACAGAATAGATCAGGTCCCTATGGAGCTTCTTCTGTACAGGATTTACTTAAGATTGTAAGCTATTTGAGGAAGTGACTTTTTGTTCTGTTTGTGCAGTACCAGTACAATGGGGTCCTGGTCCATGGCTGAGATCTCTAGGCACTACCACAATACAAATAAAAAAAAATAACAATATGGATAAGGGACATCTGCAATTATCAGGATTGGGCTCTTTGTGTTTCTATTTCTAATTTTTCAGTGAATTTTAGTGCTTGTGTATGTTGCTGGACTGACAGCCCTGGGAAGTGATGTCCTCTTTTCATCCATAGTACAGGTGCAGAAAGGTATCTGAAGAACAGGCTTCCCTCACATTGCTCTGCCAATGAACATCAACCTTGACCTAGGGGGTGAAATTGAAAATGCAGGTCCTGATTCTCAATTACCTTGCACCTTATATAGTCATTTACACCTGAATAAAACAAGGCATAATGAGTGTAAAATTCTACCCAATGAGAATAGTAGCATCTTACAATCACAAGTGTAAATATCTACACAAAGTTAACGTACTGGAGAATCAGACCTTGTAGTCTTTATGCCCAACTTTTTCTTCATCTCTCTACAGAAATGGCCAACAAAGCTGCTAATTGTGAGAGACTGCTGAAAAAATGATCTTGTTTCCTCAAGATGATGACCAACAAGAAGGCTAAGGGTCCTTACAATGTAGTTTAAAAATAAGCTTTCAAAGCAAAAAGGATTCTGGTAAGCCTTCTACAGTTTGTGCATCAGCATCACTTTAATTGACTTCATTGGAATGATTCCTGACTTTAAGTGAGAGGAGAACTAGGCCTAAAATGTACTTGTTCCCAATTTTCATTTTAGCTACATTTTAAGGAAAAGTGTTCTTTTCCTATTGTAACTCTTCTGCCAGTCAGAGTTGATAGCAAAGGCTGGGTTCAGTATCTAGGGGTTCCTTTTCAACAATACACAAAACTGGCTTGAGCCCCTGCCCAGTGACCTGGGACAATTACACACCACCCCCTGGATGCCTCGAAGAGGCAATACTTCTCCTCTCTCAAGCACAGAGTCTGAGTGTAGCAAAAAAAAATTTAATAAAAGGAGGGAAATAATGCAGCATTAATTTAGGGAAACACCACAAACAGGGTTTATAGACATAAACCATGAGCAAAAGACCCACCACCAAGTAAGTTGGGCAGTGTCCTTTTCCCCTCAGGTTCTTCAGTCCAGCAACCCAAAAGTCCCTTTAACGTACCTGTCCCTTCTCTGCACTCACAGTTGCTGTCTTTTGGACAGTGCAGACCCAGAGTTCAGAGATGCATCTGCAGAGTTCACCTCCCCACCCTGGGGGGGTGGGGAAGATAAGGAGGCACCTTACTCATTCTGGTGCTCAGGCATTGACTCGCCACAAGTCTCTGCAGGGCTCTGCTCTGGTACTCTCCACCAGCCACCCTGCTGGCTGCACCTCTCTGCCAACTGCCCTGCACCAAGGTGTCTTCAGGGCCCACCACTTAACACAGCTCTCAGTGATTTCAGCTGTTAGCGGGGGAGCCTCACTGCTGATGCACACTGGGCAGTATCTTGCATCAGAGACACTGTCCCAAAGTAGGTCTAATACTTAGACCTAGGTATCAGTGACTTTATTACTCCTGCCTCAATAACAAGGAGAAAGGGGATCCCACACTAGCCAAAAGTGACCAATTGGGCAAGCAATCCCATCATGCTGAGCACCTAGGCAGGGTGGGTGTGCCCATGCAAATGAGATCAGCTCCTGAAATCCCTTTCTACAGCTCACCACTAGATGCCAGGGGAGAGCTCATTCAGACTCTGCTTACACTATTTTACTGACAACAATAAGTAAATAAAATTAAAGTAAGGACTGAAATAACATACTGATTGGTGCTTGAGAGAAAGGTATTTTAAATTTTATTTCATTTCATTGTATTACTATAGCTTCCAATACTTTTATTCACCTGAATATATGAACCTTCTGAAGAGATCATAATCTAAAGCCAGTGAACTGTGTACAGAACCCCAGTAAAGCCATTGAGTTTCTGTGTGAGTATGCAAGTCCACCTATGCATAGTTTATTGCAGGATTGGGGCTTAACTACATCCATGATACAAGAGGAGCAGGGGGGAGGGGATGGATAGGGGTTATATCTGTGAGAGTATGCGGTTATTCAGTAAGGACTAGTGTATAGCATGGTAGGCAGAATTTTTTTTAATATCTAAAAGAAATACCTTATATTTCTTACAGGCATTGCAGCGTAAGTTGGTGTGGAGGTTTTAAGGAGTAGGTTAATCTGCATAGACTATGTAGTTTATGTAGAGCTCGAGCTGTGATGAACATATCCTATCATCATAGGAAATTCACATTTTTTTTCTTCAGAATATAAATTTGAGTAGCTGGATAATTCCAGTGACTTAGTTTATCATGAGATAATTATATCTAAGGATGTTAGAGTTCAGCAAGTTTTTGTTTCTTGAAGAGGCTCAGGGCTGTGTTTACGATAATCACAATCACTATTTTTGCCTTACTGTCTAATTATAAATTGGCTAAGAAAACATGTATTATATGCATCAACTGGTTAGTCTCCAATATTAAATCTTTTTTAAACTGTTGGTAGGTGAGTAGAATGTGTATAAAATACACGGCATTAAAGTTGACTATTTCTTGATTCTTTCTTAGCATTTTCCAAGTCTGGCGATACCATTCTGTATCCTGTAATTCAGTATAACTTCCAACAGGCTGTTTGTCAGAGGTTCTTCAGACCCTCTCAATAAACTCTGTGGAATAAAGCTAGGCAACTGGTGGTGCTTTTATTTCCTGCCCTGTCTCTTCCTAGTGGGTGGGGGTTGAAGATCCCAGCAGATCCTCATCCCCAGAGTACACTGGTCTACTGACTGAGGTGGGTGGACAAGCTACTCACCCACTTGCAGATACCTGAGAAAAAACTTAAACAGGTCTACCTTGCTGCTCTCCCAGAGAAGCAAGGAGCTCATCACCAAGTTGCCACATAAGGAAGAGATAATGGGAAAAAACAGCCTTCTCTTGAAGACAACAAACATTGTAGGGAGAGGTGATTAGAAGACCGCTGGACTACTTTCCGCAGAAAAAACTAAAGAGGAGTGTGCATGGGAGGGAGATACTAATATGAAGGAGGATAGTATAATAGCTTATTTTAAAGATTGTATGGGATTTATACTTGGTGTTCTGAATATTCATATATTTGGACCCAAATATGAAAATTATCTGAGTCTGAATTATGCATTAGGAGACAAGCTCAAACAAAACAACAGAAATACAACTTGAGCTTTGAACCTGGAAACCTCCCACATGCAGCATGTATATATAGCAACATGTCAGACCTGAGTGGGCCTGGAGAATGAATTACTATTTCATGTAAGGAGACCCCCTATTTCTCAGTTTTCTCCTTTCCAGTTTTTTATTTGCTTGATATCTGAATAAGATTATGGGATGACCTGGTTTTTCATTTAATTTATCCAAAAGTTTTGATATTTATAACTACACAATGCTACACAACATATAGATTTGTAGGCCACAAAAAACAGGTGAACATAACTAAAGTGTCATTCGGACACCTGGATTGTTATCCAGTTGCTTTGGTCTAAATCTTTTAGATAAGAAAATCAATGCACTAAATTTATATTTCAGTCCTGTTCGATTTCCATCCAGCATTTATTGAGGTCATTATGATGCCAGGTTGATAGTGATCTTAACTGAGCTGGCAATAAATATTTTAGTGAAATTGGTACTACCAATCCACCTTTTCGAGTGAGTCTACAGAGATTTTTGCTATTTGTCCTTGGGAACTTATTGTGCTATGCAAGTTTAACAATTCTTGTTTGAATTTCCGTTAGAGTTCTTTCTGGTATCCATATTGGTAGGGCTTGAAACAGGAAGTTATTTTTTGTCGACTAATTCATTTTTACCACAGCTATAGAGCCAGGACAAGACAAATATAGTTTTTTTCTGTTCAGAGAAATCATTTTTCTATTTTGAAATAATGAAAGGAAAATACATTTCATAGAACCAATGGCGGTTAGGAGAAATATTCAGTCCTAAGTGCTTATTTGTTTATACCACACAAACTCAAATGTATTTTGTAGTTATTTAATCATACATTCCTCCAGTCCTACATTTAATATTTCAGATTTAGTATAATTTTATAACAGGATATATCACTGAGTTCATTATTAACATTCTGAATGCAAGTCATACATTGTAGTGGATTGGTTTCCATTAGAACTACATCATCTGCCTACAGCTCAATTTTATGTTATCTTTTATTAATGGTAACCCCTGTTTTGCTATTATTCTGATGTATTTTTGGGTCAGAGGTTCAATAAAGAAGGTGAACAACAAGGGACATAGAGGACAACCTTGTCTGATTCTTCTTTATTTGTAGTTCTTTGCTATATTCTCCATTAACTTTTATCCTAGTAGAGAAAGAAAGTCATATAGTTATCCAAGTTGTCATATCACCTCCAAAATCCGTCGTCAAATGCAGTGTCTTTAGGAAAAACCACCCTACTTTATCAGAGGCCTTCTCAGTGTCAAAGGATAGCAGTAGTCCTTTTAAAAATTCTGTATATCATGTATTACTCTAATAATTTTTCTAATGTGATCACTCAGTTTTCTGTTACATGTGAACCCTATTTGATCAAAGTGTACTGACTGAGGATGGACTACTTCTGTTCTTATTTAGACTCATAGAATATTAGGGTTAGAAGAGACCTCAGGAGGTCATCTAGTCCAATCCCCTGCTCAAAGCAGGACCAACACCAACTAAATCATCCCAGCGAGGGCTTTGTCAAGCCGGGCCTTAAAAACCTCTAAGGATGGAGATTCCACCACCTCCCTAGGTAACCCATTCCAGTGCTTCACCACCCTCCTAGTGAAATAGTGTTTCCTAATATGCAGCCTAGACCACCCCCACTACAACTTGAGACCATTGCTTCTTGTTCTGTCATCTGCCACCACTGAGAACAGCCTAGCTCCATCCTCTTTGGAACCCTCCCTTCAGGTAGTTGAAAGCAGCTATCAAATCCCCCCTCACTCTTCTTTTCTGCAGACTAAATAACCCCAGTTCCCTCAGCCTCTCCTAGTAAGTCACGTGCCCCAGCCCCCTAATCATTTTCTTTGCCCTCCTCTGGACTCTCTCCAATTTGTCCACATCCCTTCTGTAGCAGGGGGGACCAAACTGGACACAATTCTCCAGATATGGCCTCACCAGTGCTGAATAGCAAGAATCTGGCAAGAGTCTCTGAAAATATTTTCATGTCTACATTAAGAAGCGAGATAGCAGCCTGTCTTTTTGTAGCATTGGTATTATTACTATATCTGCCTCTTTCAGTGTATATGGAACCTCCTTATTCTCTACAAATCATTACATAGAGTAGTTAATTTACCTGCAGTGATTTCTGATATTTTATAAAGCTCTACTTAGGCTGCATCTGTCCTAAGAATTTGTGTGTTGACATTGATTTATTCACCTCTGTAACCTCCTCTTCCCCTATTTGTCTTTCTAAATCAATCAGCTGAATTAACCCTGGGATGTTATCTTCATTATTATATTCCTTAATTTTTCCCATAGGCTCTTTCTAGTTGAAGATATAAAGATCTGTATAAAACCTCCTGAATTCAACAATTTCTGTGATCTTATATTTTCCTTTTTTTATTTGCTTGTATTTGACTTTTCCTTTTCTTAATCTATAGGTGAGGAATTTATGAGCTTTATTCCACCACTCATAATACTCTGTTTCAGCCAGCTGAGACGTGCTTTAGTTTTATCAATAAGAATGGCATTTAGTTATCCCTCTGAGGAAGGGGAGAGGTGTTTAATATACTTCTCGACCCAGTTCTTGTATACAAAGGTTGCACTTTTTCAATTTCTTGTGTTTTTGCTTTTTCTGCTTCCCTTTCAGTTCTGTTTTATATGCATCCTGGATAATGTTTGACCTTTATCATTAGTATCAAAATAGAACTGAGTTTCTGTTTACTGCAGCATTGAAAATAACAATCTTTTGTTAGAGTTATTCAGCCTCCAAGTCTTTTCTCCAGGATCACCATTATTGATTTTTAAATAGGGTTGCAACCATTGCATGGTCTGTCCAGACTTGGGATATAATATCTAAATCTATTACATATACTACCAAAGATGATGAAGCTGGATGTAGTCGATCCTGGTATCTAAAACTGCATAGTTAGGAAAAAAAGGTATAAATCTCTCAGAGTGGTGCTTTTGCCTCTGGGTATGTCAAAGCCTAGCTTGATGATATTTTTCCTTGACTTTGATCCTATATTATGGCTTTTTAAAATTTGTATTAGCTGATTTAGTCATGTTGTGGGGGGGAGAGTTCATTTTTTCCCTTTGGTTTTAGAAATAGGTAAGCAAGCAACAATTATATCTGGAAAGACATACAATGAGAAGTGTTAACAAGGGATATGATGTGTCATGTCAAAGATGGAGATCAGAATGAGTAAAAGTGGTGTATATACCATGGAGTATATAGAGAAAAAAGGAACTATTTAAAGGACAGGAAGACTTTCAGCTTTTAAAAAAGACCCAACACAGGTTTTTAAAGTTATAGTGCTAAGGTGCCTTACTACAGGTTTTATATTTCACAATATAAGCTGCTCTTAGATAATAATTTCTCTTCATTTCTGTGTGAATTGTTGAATAGGTGATCAGCATCCATCTGTTAGGTTGTTTTTTTAAAAGTCTGGAAGAGACTATTTAATCACAAATTTAAGAGAGAGGTTAAAAGAGAGGGAGAGATTTCACTTTAAGGCTAATATTTGCAAGTCATATTGTAGAGTATGAAGAAAAACTATGACAAAGAATATACTTTTTTTATGAGCAGCTTCAATGTTAGTCATCAGAACTGTAACTCATCTCAGTATAACATTAACCACAGGCTGTATATACACCTACAGGGCAGCATTTTGTTCTTTTGTTTGAAATATTGTACTGGTACAGGTTTCAGAGTAGCAGCCGTATGAAGTAAGCTGTAGCTCACGAAAGCTTATGCTCAAATAAATTGGTTAGTCTCTAAGGTGCCACACGTCCTCCTTTTCTTTGTACTGGTACAGTTACAGTTCTTTCCTTCTTGTCTAATGCAGTTCAGTTCAGCACTGGATGCTGCAGTCTCCTATTGTGGTGCAGGTCACGTAGCAGTGAATGAACAAGATTGCATGAATAATGCGCTTTTTATTCAGCGATTGGGTAAAAATGAATGCCCTCAACACCTACGTACATCCAATCTCCACTGCTTCCTGTGTGCTTATTCTTTCTGAAGCTTTAATTATTTATCCTTGGAGAGAATTTGACAGTTACAAGTAGTCACGACTCAGCAGATTAACCCTACAAGCACTGACTTTCATTTCCATATCAAGCAGACTCAAATGTTAGTTTTGAAGTGACATGATTCCTAATTAAAATGAAAAGCAAGGCAGGCTTTAAATGCTAGTTATTTGTAAGTGTACCAGGCTTCCTTTGATGAAATTAAAACTGATTTAATATTATTGCTAATTTTAATGTGCAGACTTTAAAGAATTAAAAGAGTTTAATATGCTCTAAACACTGATATGGGCATTCTGCAGTGAATATGTATTTTAAGGAAGTAATGGGGAAAGCAGGGTTATATTTACTAGTCAAGTACTATATATTAATGAGAAAATAAACTGGATTACAGAAGAAAATGTTCACTAATTTTGCTATTCGGTTCCTTGTAATCGGAGATCATAGATCACATCTTCGATCAAGCTATATGTATAATCGAGTCAGTTAATCAACATAGCTTAAAAGGAAAAGCTCTTAGAAATAAACTGGCAATATACTTTAAATTGTATGTATAGTTGTTTTGAGTGAGAGAACCATTAAACCTACAGTAAATAACATGGTCTTAAATGCTAACATTTTATTTACAACAAGGATTTGTTATGACTGCATTTTAAAAAGCAATCCCCTAAAATGCCAATATTAGAATACACCGCCACAGTTAGTTCTTTAGCAATAATAGGGTTTTTTTCCCCCTCCAATAGTGCCTATGATACTTTCTGAAAAATTTCCATTCATTCTTTAGATAAGGCTTCCATGTTACATATAAAAATCATAGGTATTACTGGTACATTAAATGCCTTGATATACAGTAATCAGAAAACAACAGTAGCACAATAAGATAGCACACATCCAAAACACAGAGACTAGTATCCTTTTTTACTTTTAGATTTTGTCCACGTTCTGTTAACATACTATCGTCATTCGTCTGATGCAATTGTATGAATCACTCAGGGGTGGCCAACCTGTGGCTCTGGAGCCACATGCTGCTCTTCAGAAGTTAATATGTGGCTGATTGGCGGGGCAGCCAGTGGGTGGGAGACGCTGGGAGCCAGGGTGGGGGAAGCTGATGGGGGGCTGCTGAGGTATGACTGTGGCTCTTTGGCAATGTACATTGGTAAATTCTGGCTCCTTCTCAGGCTGGCCACCCCTGCACTAGATATACATCATTCTGCATCAAATGTCAACAAAAGATTTTCATATTAAAATGTTGTGAATATGATTGCCAGGTCATATTCTGAAGTCATATTTTAGGTAAGGTATACATATAAACAAAACAATTTATTGGGGAACTAACCACTGGAAAATTTACCAAGGGCTGTGGTAAATTCTCCATCACTGGCAATTTTTAAATCAAGGTCCGGTGTTGTGTTTTTTTTTTCTTTCCTAAAAGAGATGCTCTAGTTCAAGCAGGAAGTACTTTGGAGAAGTCTTGCGTTATGCAGAAGGTCAGACTAGAACACCACCATACTCCCATCTGGCCTTGGGATCTGTGAATTGAGAATATTAAGGTTAGGTTTTTAATCCTAGTGCTAAACTGTTGACTATATAATATCATATTTTGTTATTAGAGAATTTTCTCTTGGTGGTAGTCCGTTTGCCAGCAGTAACGGAAGTGCAACTGGATTACTGACTGGGTTTTGCAAAAACACTAAGGAATCCTGAGATTTGAATACCAAACAGTAATCTTAGTATGGTTCTATGAATTTTTGACTGCCAGACAGAAATGGTTGGTAATAACTTTAATATGTGGAACTTTGGGAACACAGTGCACACTAAAGATTTGTGCACATGGGTGGTTTAAACTAGATTGAGTGGAGTGAATCTGGTTTGAAAATGCTTGTGTACACATGACAATTCAATATAGCACAGACCCTGTGCTTGGACATAGCAGAACTTGATGAATGGTGCATTTGGTCTGTCTTCTGTGGGTTATTTGACTGTTTGTTCTCTAAGTACAGGCACTGATTAGAGTGATCTGGATTTCTCGGTAATCTGGACACAAGTGAACTATATGCTTTTGAATACAACTAAAAGTAAAAGTGTACATCTAGGAACAAAGAATGTCAGCCATACTTACAGGATGGGGGACTCTATCCTGGGAAGTAGTGACTCTGAAAAAGATTTGGGGATTGGGGTGTTTAATCAGCTGAACATGAGCTCCCAGTGTGGTGCTGAGTCCAAAAGAGCTAATGTGATCCTAGAATGCATAAACAGGGGAATCTCACGGAGGATATTTTATCTCTGTATTTTGCATTGGTGCAACTGCTGCTGGAATATTTGTGTTCATTTCTGGTGCCCACAATTCAAAAAGGATGCTGATAAATTGGAGAAGGTTCAGAGAAGAACCATGAAATTGAGTAAAGCATTAGAAAACAGACCTTATAGTGATAAACTAAATAGACTCAAAGAGCTCAATCAAAAAGATTAAGGGGTGAGTTGATCACAGTCTATAAGTACATACATGGGAAATAAGTATTTAATAATGGGCTCTTCAATCTAGCAGAGAAAGCCTGCTATCTGCTCTCTCTCTGTACCTCCATGAGCAGCAAGATTCATCAGAGGCTGAGCAGAAGGAGGCCAGTGAGGAGATCCCCCTGGAAAGCCAGGATCTCTTCAGGACTCAGGACCCTGTGGCCAGGCAGGTAGAAGACAAGCCCAACCCTTGCCCCACAGCAACCGAAGTTGGGATTGAGGCATCACCTCCTATGGAGGGAACCTTGACATGTAAGTATCTATCTCTACCCTTTATTAGTGTGCTATGCTGCCATGTTAGCTTCTGTTCTGGGTGCCCCATGTCTGCAACCATTTTAGGTGGATGTGAGCTAGGAGCCTTTCAGACTCCTAGGCCCCCCACTTTCCCTCCCTGCCTTGTCCCACACTGTCCATTTGGCACCACCATACAGGTTTCTAAAATGGCAGTTGCTCTGGCTGGGCAATTGGCCTCTGTCTCATGGTAAACCCCCCACATCTGACCATTTTTAGGCCTATGATATGTAAGGTATGTGCCCATTTATCCATTTTCCTTCCCCTGCCCTCTTCTGTCCCGCCCAGCAAATGCATGTCCTCCTCCCCGCCAACCCTGTTCGTCAGTTCAAAATGACAGCTGGAAACATGGCACAGCTGCAGCCTCTACTTCATCCCCTTAATTGGGATAACAATTTTAAAACCAATAGGAAAAAGGTTTAGAGATATGGTGAGATATATTCAAGTCAATTCTGTTTAGCACTTATAGCAGACTTATCCCACCTTTCAAGACAAGTAGGGGTAAAAATTTTTTTTTAAAAGATGGCCATATTTTATCAGCCAGATTATTAGCAATGTTAAGATTTTAGAGCAAAGGAATGAGGTTTGAGGCCCCAACATTGTATCACAACTTAATGCAGTTTAAACCCTTAAATCTGAATACTACTTGATGTCACGATGTGGTGTCACCACATTGCAACTCCATGACAACACCACTCATTGTTAACCCTACGTTGCTGATGTATTGTATTGTCATAGAATCACAGGACTGGAAGGGACCTCGAGAGGTCATCTAGTCCAGTTGCCTAAACTCATGTCTGGATTAAGTGTTATCTAGACCATCCCTGACAGATGTTTGTCTAACCTGCTTTTAAAAATCTCCAGGGATGGAGATTTCATAACCTCCCTAGGCAATTTATTCTAGTGCTTAACTATCCTGACAGTTAAGTTTTTCCTAATGTCCAACCTAACCCTCTCTTGCTGCAATTTAAGCCTATTGCTTCTTGTCCTATCCTCAGAGGTTAAGGAGAACAATTTTTCTCCCTCCTCCTTGTAACAACTTTTCATGTACTTGAAAATTGTCATGTCCCCTCTGTCTTCTCCAGACTAAACAAACCCAATTTTTTCAATCACTCATAGGTCATGTTTTCTAGACCTTTAATCATTTTTGTTGCTCTTCTCTGGACTTTCTCCAGTTTGTCCACATCTTTCATGAAATGTGGCATCCAGAACTGGACACAATACTCTAGTTGAAGGCTAATCAGCATGGAGTAGAGCAGAAGAATTACTTCTTGTGTGTTGCTTACAACACTCCTGCTAATACATCCCAGAAGGATGTTTGTATTTTTGCAATAGTGTTACACTGTTGACTCATATATAGCTTATGACCCCCAGATCCCTTCTGCAGTACTCCTTCCTAGGCAGTCATTTCCCATTTTGTATGTGTGCAACTGATTGTTCCTTCCCAAGTGGAGTGCTTTGCATTTGTCCTTATTGAATTTCATCCTATTTACTTCAGACCATTTCTCCAGTTCATTTTAAATTTTAATCCTTCCTCCAAAGGACTTGCAACCCCTCCCAACTTGGTGTCATGCACAAACTAAGTGTACACTCTATGCCATTATCTAAATCATTGATGAAGACATTGAACAGAAATGGACCCATATCTGATCCCTGCAGGACCCCATTTGATATGCTCTTCCAGCTTGACTGTGAACCACTGATAACTACTCTGGGAACAGTTTTTGAACGAGTAATGCACCCACCTTGTAGTAGCTCTATCTAGGCTGTATTTCCCTAGTTTGTTTATGAGATGGTCACGAGACAATATCAAAAGCCTTACTTAAGTCAAGATGTAACACATCTATCACTTCTCCCCTATCATGTATCTCAGCTGGGTACCTCCATGGCTGAGAGTTTTGCGGTAGAGGTTGGACCACCCATAATAATAGAAAAGAAACATCTTCATAAAAAATGGAAGCACAAGAGGAAGGAAGAAAGATGGTAATGTAAGAACAGTCAAAGCAAAAATGCAAGAGGAGGGCATGGTGGCTAAGACATTAGGAAGAATAATTATTTTCTGCATAAAAAAGGATCAGAGAAGGAGGTTGAATGTTATCGCAAGACCATTCATTAAGATTTGAGTCAAGGAAATGATGAAATTGTCCCTATGACTAACTTCAGGACAGGAACATTTATTTATTTTGAACACACACTTGTTTCAGGGGGAAAAAAATCTGATAATCTATAGTAGTAGTGCAGGTCACATTAAGGACCTGAGCAACTATTTAAACAATATTCTTTTATTGGGTCATTACTTTAGTAAAACTACTGACAACAGTAGGGCTGGACTACTTTTGGTAAACAACTTTTGTTATTTATTATTTGTATTACCATGGTGCCTAGGAACCCTAGTAATGGACCAGAACTAGCCTATTGTGCTAGGCACTATACAAATAGGGAACAGAAGATGGTCCCTGCCCCGAGGAGCTTACAGTTCAAGACAAGAGATGACAGAAACAATGCAACATTACTGGTGATAGGCAGTGGCCAAAACACACCAGCAGCCTAACCATTGTCAAGATTTTGTAAGCAACATGGCAAAGAAGAGTTTGAGGAGGGATTAGAAGCTGCATAATGAAGTAGCTTTGCAGACATTTACTGGGAGCTTGTCCTAAGTGTGAGGGGCAGCATGGGAGAAAGCATGAAGGAGCTAGTTTGAAAACGTAACAAGTGGTTGGTGGAAGCTGGCATTATGGGCTGATCGGAGGGAGGGGTCCAATAGTTTGAGAGCAAATGAGAGAGGATAGGTTGAGTGGGGATAGGTTGTGGAGGTCCTTGAAAGTGAAAGAGTTTGTTTGGAGGAGTCTGTGGAGGTATGCAAAGAGGGCATGCCTTTCCTTAGTACATTGGCTAGTTTTGAATTTAAGACAGTAGGAGTTGAGGGTTCTCAAACTAAAGCACTTATTCAGGTAACAGATAAAACAGAACTCTTTCTCCCCAAGCTCTTCCCTCCTTTCTTGGTCACCGTGGACAACACCACCATTCTGCCTGTGATTCAGGCCTGTAACTTTGGTGTCATCTTTGACTCAGACCTCTCTCGGTGCTCGCATCCAGGCTGCATCTAAATATTTTAGATTTTTTCTGCATAACATCTCTAAGACATGGCCTTTCCTATCCATTCACGCAGCTCAACCTGTCATCCACTCAGTCTGAGTCCCTCCATGGGCTCCCTCTCCTCTATCACACCAAACATAAGCTACTTATCTTCAGTTTTGAGGCCCTTCAAAACTAACCCCACTCTACCTATTTGCTCCCCTGCCTCTGACTGGCCCACAATACCAGCCTCCATCACCCACTTGTTAAATTTCCAAACAAGTACCTTTGTGCTTCCTCCAATGTTACCCCTCACATTTGGAAGGAACTCCCAGGAAATTTTTGCAAAATTAACTCATTTTCTATCTTCAAATCCTTCCTGAAAATGCTCATTTTTTTGCCATGATACCTACAGAATACTTGACCACAATTAGGCTATTACTGTGCTAAGACCACTGCCTATCATGTTGACTAGTATTGTCTCACTGATGGGGGAATACAAGGAGACAACCTGTCTGTATCCAGCTGTCTCTTTATGCTTGGATTGTAAGCTCCTTAGGGCAGTGACTGTCTTTTTGTTTTGTTTGTCCAGAGTATAGCACAATGGGATCTTGGTCCATGACTAGGGCTCCTAGGTACTAGAGTAATACAAATAATTGATGATACTAATAAACCTTTAACCAACAGACCATTTCTCTCTTAAGGTACGTTCAGGGTGGCATTTGAGCTGGCCTTTGCTCCTAGCAGGCTAGAAGGAGTTAACCTACTCTGTAGCTTATATGGTATAGCTAGCTGCCTGGATCCAAGCTTGGGCAGCTAGTCCTATCCACCACCAGTGCTGTAACATCCATACTAAGGCCTGGTCTACACTGAGGGGGCAGGGGGAAAAAAAAAAAAGTCAATCTAAGTTACCCAACTTCAGCTACATGAATAACGTAGCTCAAGTCGACATACTTAGATCGACTTACCATAGCGTCCTCACTGTGGTAAGTAGACGGCTGATGCTCCCCCGTCGACTACGCCTGCGCTTCTCGCTCTGGTGGAGTACCGGATTCAACAGGAGAGCGCTCGATTTATCGCATCTAGACTAGAAGCGATGCATCGACCCCTGCTGAATCTATTGCTGCCCGTCAATCCAGAGGGTAATGTAGATAAGCCCTAAGACTTTTAGCACTCTAGTTTGAGTTTAATTCGCACAAGTCTGTCTATCTGTGCTGGGAATCACACGTCCCATTTGCAGTGTAGACACACCCAATCCCTATGCTTTCTTCCTCCTTTTACACAGCAGAGGGAGCAAGTAAGTCTTTTATGTTTGTATAAGTTTATTGGAATATGGAATGTCATCTTTTATCCATGAAAGGGAAGATGAAAGCACTTTTCTATTTTTGTGACTTCTGTAGGATGAAACCAGTTAAATACAATCTGCACTTTTTTTTTTTTGCAATCACCATTGCCATCATAGTAAAATAATTCTTGGGGTACTAAACTCTTAATGTTTCTTTTGAAACAGACATTTTTGGTCAGGATACATTAAAACAAACTAAAATTTTATTAGCAAGGAACAGTGATTGTAAGTGTTGCCAGTCCACCCACACATCACAGCCCTAGCCCCTTTTAATAGGTTTCCTTTCCATTAGATGATTGTGATGTGCACAATGTACATTCCCAAGGTTATTTGAGTGTCCTGTCTCTGTGCATGCATTACACAGTCTTGTGCACCCAACCATTGTATATCTGACAGCAACCATGATAAATACTAATTTTAGCATTGTTGTTTTCTCTGCTGTTTCAAGTAAAAATAAAGCTGCCTTCCATAAAGGATTCAGGCTGAAATGAGTAACTGAGGCACTTTTGAGTCTAAGAGGAACTTAGAGTAGGAATGAAAAGACATAATTTCATAAATCCAAAGGGGAGAATGCATTATCAGAACTTTCTGATGAAAGGAGAATGATGGTTGTGTGCAAAATCGCACACATTAGAACATTAAAAATGAGACTAAGCTAAACTTTTTGAAAAAAGGAGGTTAGGAGGTGAGTTTTAGATGCTAAATCAGGGTCCAGGTAGTCTGCTGAGGATAGATAGGGACTCAGCCTATTTACACGTATTAAAATGTGAGCAATCATGTTGATTATAGTCAGGCAGGAGACAGGCTCTCGTATCTCCAAACTGACATTTTCTTAATTAATGTGTTAAATGTCATTATTGCTCAGATACCATCAAAATGCATCTATCACCAGTCATAGATTATTTCTCAATGAACTGAGCCTTGGAGCATAATTTTATACCTTAGGCAAGCACATAGGAATAATCAAATGTAGTCCATAAATGCTATAAACCCTTTATACCTTTTATTTTTATTGACACAAAGTATTTGAGAGGACAATAACCACCCATCTGAGGGCATCAGACAGACAAAGCACTTGTTACTCTGGTGGATTACCTCCTCCTGTCCAAGAGCTGTGCTGCTATTGGCCACTCAGTAGCAGCACCAGAAGGAACACTAAGAATTAATGCTGTTTTTGCTCCTGCACAGTTTGAGGTCCACATGACTATTGCTTTCCCCTTCTACACAGCTCCTATGCGGGGGCGGCAAAACTCTGTTCTCATGCAGTTTAGGTTCTGGGAAGGAATAGAAATCACTGCAATCATATGAAGCTCCTACACTGCTCACACTGCACTGGAATAGTACTTCCCTGCTGGGAGTCTTAACTCTGCATAGTGTTTTTTTTTCCCTACATGCTAAGCCTCCCCTTCTCCATCCCGGTTCACTAATGCTCTTGCTTCTTTAGGATCCCTTCCTGTTCTTTGCTCACAGATCCGCTTAGGAGCTTTGAGCACCTCTTCCTTCCTTGGCACAAACATTCCTCATAACACAGCAGATTCCTCCTGCTCACTATCTGTCCTTCCAACTTAAAGGAGTGTCAGCCCCAGTCTCATGATCCCTCAGCCAACCTCCCATAGTTTCACACTGGCTAGGCATACACCAGGAAGAGTATCTCTACTACATTGTAAATGTGCACTGTTAATATTTTCAGAATTCTAGAAAAAAGTGTTGTTGTAGCTGTGATGGTCCCAGGATATTAGAAAGACAAGGTGAGCGAGGTAATATCTTTTATAGGACCAACTTCTGTTGGTGAAAGATGAACTTTTGAGCTTACACAGAGTTCTTCTTCAGGTCTGGGAAAGGTACTCAGAGTATCTGGGAAAGCTCCAAAATTGGTCTCTGAATGCAAATTCAGAAACATTTAAAATTTCTGTAGTTGTTACATTATTACAGCACTAATATTGGTTGGTGTAAAAAGAACCAGGGTGAAATCCTGGCTCCACTGAAGTAAATGGCAAAACTCTCATTGACTTGAGTGGGGCCAGGATTTCACTCCCAGTTTTAAAAGAGAGCAAATAGAACTGGACTAGTTTGTAAATATGTCAGACTACGTTTCAAACAAAAACAGGCTATAAACACAGAGGATAAAGAAAGTAAACAGGAATAGAGCAATGAAGCTGAACAGGGAATTACTGAATTATTTAATATATTTAATAAATAAAAAGGACTTGAATGGTGTGGACTTGACTACTAGAGATTTTTTTTTTCCAGTACACTTAAACAATAACCAGACTGCAAATATAATCACCTAATAGTTGCTTTTCTCACTAAAGAAAGTTTTTCTAAATCTAGGACATCTCAATTGGTTTTACACCAAAATGGTCATATTGGAGTAGAGTAAGTCTCTACGCTGGGTTTCCAGAAGTGGCTTGGTTTCAGGGACATTGTCATGGGGCAATGACTCACCAGTGCAGCACCTCCTGTTGGTCATCCTGGGAATTAGCTCTTCCAGCCAGGAGTGCCCTCTGTAGGCCCGTGTCTCGCCTGCCCCCTATGTCCCTCCCAGACCCTGGTGCCCCCCTCATCAGGGTTCCACCCCAGCAGTAACCCACAATCCAAGTCTCCCCACCCAGGGTGTCCCCAAACCCTCTAGCCCCACCTTGTCTCAGTGGCCACTGCCAGTCACCATCTAGCCTCCGCTCCCTGGGGCAGACTGTAGACTATGAACCACTCATCGGCAAGGTGGGGTTGGACCAGCTGCCCTCTGCCTATCTCTGGTCTGCCCCTCTGCAGCCCCAGTACCCTTTCATAGGCCTTTAGCCTGGGGCTTTGCTAGGCTGGAGCTCCCTAGTTCCCTCTACCCTTCCCCAGCAGTACTCTACTTCAGGTACCTTGCTAGTACCTTTTGTGTGTCCTTAACTAGGCCTGCAGGTTTGCTCAGCTGGAGCTCCCCAGCACTGCTCCACCTTAAGTGCCCTTCTTAGCTTCCTAGGCAACCAGGTCCTTCTCTCTCTAGGAAACTAAAGAGAGAGTCTGTCCTTGCTTCTAGCCCACAGCCCTGTTATAAGGGCCAGCTGGACCCTGATTCAGCTGGCCACAGCTGTGGCTGCTTTCCCAATCAGCCTGCTTTTCCTATTCACAGCCCTCTCCCGGGCTGCTTTAATCCCTTCAGGGCAGGAGTGGGGTAGTCATCCTACTGCAGACAGGTTTTAGCTCCAAGGCAGAATTTTACAAAAATCTAATGTTTTGTCTCAGTTGCTATCTTGCATCTTTTTGGCTTCTAAATTTCAATGCAAGTCAGGCAGTGTGGGCAGTACATGTCCTGTCTCTTTGATGATTGTGACAGTGGCTGATATTTAGCACATGAATACATATCTGCCCACATGGAACTACAATTTCCAGCAGGGTGAGAGGCTATGTAAGAGCAGGACACAGAATATGGGGTCATTATGAGGTTGTAGGGTGCAGCACAGATTGTGATCTTCATGACCTTAAGTTTATGAGTATAATGGGAGGCAAGGTGGAAGGAGAGACTCGAAAATCTGTGTTGCAACTGACAGAGCTCCCGTCTAGTCTTAGATATCAACTTGGAGCCTGGAGCAGGAGACTTCCTGAAGTCTATGAAGTCTTGACTGGGCCTGCACTTGGAAAAGAAAGGAAGAGAATTTGAAAACTCATAAAAACAGAAAGACACAGTATAAAGGTCAGAACTCAAGAATAAAAAAACTAATAGGGATTTAAGACCAGTAATAGAGCAGGAGTAGGACCTATGGGGAAGGTAGGGAGGAAAATATCTCCTAATGGAATTGGGACTAGGGGAAGGAGGGAGAGACTCCATTAAGGAGTTTTGAGGGATGGAAGAAGACTGAGGAAAATGTGTTGCACCTTGTGGTTTGATTTTTGAAAATATGGTCTCCCTATATTGTTGATTCTTTTTTTTCCCCTCAATGGTTTGTGATGGAGCACGTAAGAGTTAAGAAAAGAAATTAATTCTTTATCAGAGATGGTCCTGTGCCACAAAATGCAGATTTAGAGCTAGTTCTGGCCCATCTCTACTGTTACCTTTTTACATAATAATGGCTTTTAACAATAGGACAATAAGAGAGGATCCACTAGTGGAGAACAATGAGTTACAGCTTTAATTTGCTTACCAATTTTCATAAGTCATCTCACAGAATTACTTGTCTTAAGAGTAAAAGTATTTCAATATCTTGCAACAAGAGCATTATCATGTAAAATACAAACCTTTTGAGGAAATACTCTGCATAGGAAGGAAAGCGATACTAATTTAGGGCCAACTTCTGATCTCAGTTAGACTGGTTTAAAATTTGAGTAACTCCACTGAAGTCAGTGGAGGTATTTCAAATTACACGGGTGTGACTGAGATCAGAAGTTGGCCCTTAAATAACAATATTTCCACCAACCTGGCCTTCCACAGGATCAACTTACAAAGCTCTACACAGTACTCTGATGTATTCACAGGGCCCAGCCTTAGCAACCAAGTTGCCATGGAAACACAATGAAACTCTGGGAGGGGTGGGAGGAGTTTGCAGGAATTTTTCATTGAAGCAATTGAGTTTGAATTTGTGAAAGAGAAAATGCAAAAGGATATTTTTTGCTCTCATTTCCTTTTGGCATAGGGTAATATAAACATGATACTGTATTAGCTCTGCAACCACCAAATGCTCAGTATGGAAAATCTAAATGATGTGAACCCACACCATGTTTGTTTCCTGCAAAAAGAATTGAAATCGAGTACAGTCACCAGTTATTACTTACAACACTGATGCGGACTGTGATTCCTCTGAATATTTACATCAGCTATCTGATTCGCCTTTAAAATTTCATAGGGTCGTGTGTTTCTGCATGAGAAAGAATATGCTACATCAGAGATATACCCTTAGAATAGATACATTGAAGTTGTTGTGGGGTTTTCACTTTATTAAAAAAGCTACTTTTCTTCCCAAGAAGATGAGATCATAACATTCTTTTTCTTGGCTATAGCCATGCTACCTGAAGTTGTGATCTCATAAATTAAGTAGGACTGTACCTGGTTTGTACTTGGATAAGAGATAGCTGATCAACTCTAGGTAGGGTAGAAAATGGATTCAGTAGGTGGCATTTTTCCTTCTTGTTGTGAACCAATGTCCCCATAGGGTGCCAGAGGACTTGGTAGCATTGGAAGTGCTGCCTTTTATTTGAGAAGTGAAACCGAGGCATTGACCAATCATTTGTGGTCATTAAAGGTCCCATGAGACATTTTGCAAGAGTAGTGTGTTAACCTTAATGTCCTTGTCGGATTACAATTTGAAAATAACATTTTGTCTACTTAAATACTCAGCAGTCATACCTGGCATTCTTCTGGCATTTCAGGAAAGTATCAGCAAAAACTGCTCCCTACAAGAATGAAGCTATGGAAAAATAGGTAGTTTAACTAATGGTAAAAATATTATGCAACAGTTTCTTATAAGAGCTCTAGCACTCTATTGTTTGGAGCAGGGACTTGAAATTTAGCAGGAATGGTACTGGGGTCAGAGAAGTATCTTTTACTGACCCAGGATAATAACTCAGATTTGGCTAAGTTGTAAGTCCCTGAAAATCACCTCTTTCACATGCTCAGTAGAGCCTCTGAGGGTATTTCTACACAGCATTTTAGAGTGAGCCTCCCAACCTGGGTCAACACACTTGGGCTAGTTGGGCTTGTGCTAGTGCTCTAAAAATAGCTGTACAAGACAGTGCTTTGAAGTTGTGGTTTAGGCTGGAGCTCCGGCTCTGAAGCCTAGTTATCTGGATGTTGCAACTTCAAAGCACTGTTTGTACACCTATTTTTAGAGCACTAGTTAAGCCCCACTACCCCAAGTTGACCTGGCCTGAGAGGTTCACTCCCACCCTCAAAGGTTTGCTGATAATCTCTCTGAATATTCCACCTGCACTGAGCATGCCCGTGGCCTCTCTTACTTTCTATCTGCATTGAACATACTCCCAGGCCTCACTGATCCATCATTTGCACTGAACATGCCTCGTGGAGCTTTAGCTCCAGAATGAACAGGGAAACAACAGCAGCTACCACTCTTTTGGCCTAGGGGATCGAGTGCTGTGCTGGGCGGCAGAAGGAGACCAGCTCTTCCACTGTCTGATATTAATAATTCTGTGCACTTCACATCCCTTATTGAGCAAGACCTCATATCCTTCATTTATGAGAAAGTTAAGTATTATTCCCCAAGGTGTACAAAGTCACATTTGATTGAGATGGGAATAGAACGCTCTTTCTAATATAGCAGATGGAAGTTTCATCTACAGCCACAGTGCCTTTCAGAATGAATGTGCCAAGTCTCTATGTACCTGGCTTCTCTTTGTAACCACTAGACCAGGTTCCCTTAGAGAACCCAGAATAGAAATCAAGAATCCTTTTTGATTCTCAGCATACTACTGCTGTGTAGCAAATACTGGTGAAATGTGTTTCACCTCCATCTCTAGTTCCATAGTTTCATATTATAGAATTTGTTTGATCAGTTTTCTTTTAAAAATACATAGGAAATTACTAGAAAAACGTTGTTCATAAAAGAATGTTAAGGTTGCAAAGTCAGGCACTCAGAAGTTATGAAATGCTAGAATTAAAGTTGTCCATGCAACATTAATTTGGTTTCTCTTGTGGAGCTGTATTATGATAGTCTCTAATTACATGATCACATCCTATTGGTTCTACAGGGACCCCTGTCTTTCAGTGCACAGGATGGACAGCAAATGAAGTAGAGAGCACTAAGAAGAGAACAGATGTTCCTTAGGGCACTGGACGGGGCCCCAGGAAAGGTAAGTTCTATTCCTGGCTGTACCACAGACTTCCTATGTGAGGTGCAACTGAGGCCAGTCTTAATTCTGAAATTTTTTGACAAAAGTACCATTTGTTGACATTTCACTATGCAATATTTTTATTCGTTTTAATGTAGATTTTTGTTTGTAATAGTGTCTATATGCATAATGGTAGAATTATCATTAATCAGGCGGAAGTGTTCAATAAATATTTCTGGTGTGTGTGTGTGTGTAACAGATGATTTCATCATATCACATCACTGCAGTAAGTTGACAGCTGACTCTCTCCCGTCGACTCCGCTTGTGCTTCTCGTTCTGGTGGAGTACTGGAGTCAATGGGAGAGTGCTCAGCGGTCGATTTATCGTGTCTATACTAGACTAGATGTGATAAATCGACCCCTGCGGGATCAATCGCTGCCTGCCGATCCAGCGGGTAATGTAGACAGGCTCTAACTAAACTTACTACCAAAGTTTGATTAACTTTTGAAGTGCCTTGCGCTGTCGCTTGGACATTCAAGTTGTTCTTGAAATATTGGTATTACTGTTGTCAGGAGCTCATAAGTCCATTTGTTCTGGTGCTGTCATGTCCTAAGGCTTGGTTGTTTTGAACTGTTGTGGTTGTTGCCTGAGACCTTCTCAGGCAAAGGGGCAAACTCAGTGCCCCTTATTTTTCTCCCTTCAGGAAGCTGGAGAAGGCATTGCCTATTCTTCCTCAGTACATGTCTATCTGGAATGACAATCTTGTAAGACACTGGGGCAACCTCATATGAAACCACTGCTGTTTGTGACCACTGATTTCCATGTTAGATGCACTCTGCATTCTGATCATGAAGTGCCAGCTTCCGGGATTCTAAATCATGTTGTTTTTTTGTTTAGCTGTATCTGTCTCTAAAACTTCTGCACATCCCCAGTTCTTCTGATGTCAGTTTCTATCTTTACAGTTATTCTCATTCTCAGTTTTCTGTTAAACAAAATGTCTGTAGGTGACCAACCACGTTTCATTGGTGCTATCCTGTAATTTCACAATGCTAAGTATTGATCAGAGTTTGACTCTGCAGCCATTTTTAGTAGCACTTTGTTATTTTAATATCATTTTCCACCAATCCATTGAACTGGGGATAATGGGGTCTTATGGTTACATGTCTAAACAAAATCTTAACTGTAAACTGCTTAAAATCATGCTCACTAAACTGCATCCCATTGTCACACATTACTATGTCAGGAATATGTCTTGCAAAAACAGATATGATATGCTTGATCACCTATTTAGCCATAGTATCTTCTAGTAAAACTATCTCAGGAAAGTAAGAATATTAGTCTAGAATGAGTACATATTTTTTTCCAAACAACATAAACAAATCTACACCTACTTTGCTCCACAGGGCCAATTTTTCCTATGTCACCAACTTGGGCTCTTTTGCTTCACTTGGCCTGTATTTTTGGTATATGTGACAAGCCTTAATAATTTTCTCAGTGGTGCTGTTCATTTGAGGCCAGTATAAAACATCACTTGTCCTTCTTGTAGATTTTCTATCTTAAGTGCCATCTATTTATGCTCTTTAACATATTTTGTCTTAACCTTTAGGGCTCACCATCTGATGTCTCTAAACAAAATCCCATCTAAGACTGAGAGCTCCCCCTTGAGTTGGTGATAGGGGCTGAGAACATGCTGTTCCACCTACTCTGTGCTAATGACCTTACTCCCTTTCTGAATGGTCTCATCCTGAGCTGTTGCAATCACAGTCAACTTTTTTTCTGAGAGGGAATAGGTTTTTTAAATCAAATTCATACATTCACTGTCTAACTCTGAACATTGCTCCACTGCTCTTTTGTCAAATGCTTTACAGTGTGTGTCTGCAGCCACCAAATCTCTACCAGGTTTGCATTCAATTTGCAAATCATAAATTTGTAACCGAAAGAATATCTATATTCTCAGAGAGATGTTTGTTAGGCCCCTTTTGGCAATGATAATAAGTGGTTTATGCAGTGGCCTATGGGCTGGATCTGGCCCACAGGATGATTCTGGCTGACTCCCATGCAAGGTGCCATTCTGTAGAAAAAAATGGTGTCCTCTATGCAGCATGATCATGATGCCTGGAGGACGCCATTTTGGACCACCTAAGACATGCAAGTGAATTGTTGCATGCCTTACTAAAATTGTCCTGGCATGCCACTGGGTTTATGGTCAGAGCACTGTCCACCCTCAATAAATTTCATTCTGGACTGGGTGACTTGCATTGGTTGGCAAATTCTAATTGCCTTGTCAAGGTTTAATTCTGGGTCTCTCAGTAGCCTCTCTGAGGTTTTGAGGATTCCAATCAGAATCCAGTCTCTTATCATTAGGCTCTTATCAAAAGGGTTAGATTTTTATTGGTAAATGTTGATAAATGTTGATTTCACCATCCACACACAAACTGATGAAAAAATTATTTTTGTAGATAATAATTGAATTTTACAGATAGGCAAAGTAAGAAAAAAAATCTGCTTCAGGAGTTATTAGAGGGTGATTTAAGGCTGTTTTCTTTGAATATTTTGACATATGAGGTTGATCATTTGTTTTCAACTGTTACAAAGCTTTAATTTTTTGAATCCTAATGTCTAGTGTCATTAAATAATTATTATCTGACCCCAATTCCAAATGAAATTGGAATTCTGCCAGACTACTTATCATGCACTCAGGTAGCCCCTTCCCCCTATAAAAAATTCAAGATTGGTTCTTAATCCTTAAATCAGTAAGAAAGACTTCTATCGTTTCACATTTCTTTTTGTACCCTCAGATTAAAAAAAAACTCCAATTTTTTTTTTTACATGTCGAGGAGTACTCCTCAAATTTTTGTAATACAGTTTCATGGTTAGCCTCCTCTGCCTGAGTTACATGAAAATTGTTAAATCTGCTATTGTCAGCAATAAGGCTACCTTCTGTCTTTGTGCTGGCACCTTTTATTTTCATTATTTGCAGTGTAGGATTGTTTTAAATCTCTTCCAGTTATTTTTCATATTGCCAGAGAATTTCAACCCTGGAGCTTTTAGCTGCTCCTTTCTTCCACTCAAGTTTTTTTCTTTAATTTCTGTTTACCCCCAATAGCATGTGGTGTTTAGTAATCACATTGGGATTAAGGTGCTTGAAAGAGAATCTCTTTATTCTGTGATGCAGTTTCCCAACTGCCTCTGCATTGTAGAATGCGGGCTTCTGTATCGCACTCCCACAGACTTCCTGTCTGGGAAGCTAAACCACTTTAAGGTACAGTTCCCAACACCATGAGAGGTTGAGGAGAAAAGTAAGAGATTCGGTGATAGCATGGGTAAGGGAGGTTAGAAGATGAGAGGGGATGGGGCCACCTGGGCAGAAACAGGGGATGGAGGAAAATAGTGGATAGAAATTCTTAGTCATTGAAAGGAGAGAAGGAAGGGCATGTACTGGGGGAAAGGATAGAAGGGGAAAAGTGGAGGGGGAGGTCATGCTGGATCATATTAATTTTTTCTTTAAGAAATCAGCAGGATCCTTTGCAGAAAGGGAGGAGGGAATAAAATGTGGGTAGGACACGAAGGCAGAGTCAAACATGTGAAGAGTTGGTTGGGGTTGTAGGTGTGTGATTCTAAAAAGGAGAAGTAGAATACTTTGCCTAAGAAGATGGCAGAATTAAAGGGGGAATAAGTGTAATTTAGTGGAGAAAGTTAGTCTTCCAGTTTGATTTTTGGGGTGAAATGAGCATATCAATATTTACTTGCAGAGTTCTTTTGATTCTATATATTGTCATCTTTCCATAAGACCCTCTCCTTCTGGGTGACTTTTGCACAAACATTTGCCCTTTGTGAAGAGTGTTTTTTGAATATTACAGGTTTCAGAGTAGCAGCCGTGTTAGTCTGTATTCGCAAAAAGAAAAGGAGTACTTGTGGCACCTTAGAGACTAACCAATTTATTTGAGCATAAGCTTTCGTGAGCTACAGCTCACTTCATCGGATGCGTTCAGTGAATGCATTCAAAAACATAAATTTGTTAGTCTCTAAGGCGCACAAGTACTCCTTTTCTTTTTGAATATTAATTATGTTCTCACCCCAAGTGGTCCCTATGTTTATTCAGTCAGAAATCTCAGGCATCCTGATTTTTATACACACATGAATTAAATTATTCATTGCTGTTTGTTTATCAGACAGAGATGACCTGTGCCTGCTGATGGGGGGACGGAAGCAGAGGCAGAGAGAGGGCATCTGGCTTCAGCAGTGTTACTGAGCATGCTCAGTACAAGCCAAGTAGCAAATTGGGGGTGGGATGTGACACCCCCCCAGGTTCCTCCCCATGTGTCGCCTCTGATATCAGGTATGATTCACATTAGAGGGTAGCTCACTGTCACAAGTGAGTTGGAGCAAATCTATGGAGAATTCTGGAAACTAGGAGGGCAGTTTAGAAATGAATTCAAAGACGAATAAGAAACCAATTAAAATGTCAGAGTGTGCAGACATACCAAGTGTCATGCATCTTGTGTGACACGCACTTATACATTTAAAGTCATCATTCAGTGGTGCTGTGAGTATGCGGAAGGGCCATGGCTGTAATTTATCCTGGCTGAAGCAAGGAGTCACTGTGGTGCCTGAAGAGCAGGCAGCCAGATGTATCTCTCTTGTCTGTTCCCCACTTTTTCGGCTGGTTCTCAACCAGGTGGAGCCTCGCCTGTGCCCCAGCAGGGGAGGTGAGGAGTTACAGGGGAGAAAGGAGGGACAAGGGTTATTGAGAGGAAGGAAGGTGGGGCAGTAGCTACTGCCACTGGTGGGAGGTAAGTGAGGAGCAGGAGCAATTATGTGGAACAGAGGTAAATGAGGAATAGCAGGGGAGACAGGAGAGGGATAGTAGCTAATAGAGAGGACCAGAGCTAAAGGGCCTAATGCCATCCCTTAGCAGCCACCTCTCAGGTTCCCTCCTGTCCAACATCTACACCCCCTCACTCTCCATAGGTTACCCCGAGCTTCCCCCAGGCTGCTTCTGCTTCCTGCCAAGTCCTTGCATCCTCCTTTTGAGGGGTGCATGGAATAAGGTCCTGCCACCCACTGTCAGGGAGCCCTATAAATGGAAATGTACTCTCAATACAACGCCTTTCACTGGCACTAAAGCCACACAGTGTTTCCCAAACGGATGTTTGTGGGCATAGGTAAATTATCACACATGGAACACCATAAAATGTGGCAGGTTATGAAGATGAGGGTAACAGATTACTGCTTCCTGGAGAGAGAATAGTTTAAACCAGTTAAACCATTAAACAGTTATTAAGACTTGAGTCTCATTTACAATAAAACTCCATTACACTGCTCTGTAAAGTGGTCTTACTTTAATTGTAATTGTAATTTATGCCCACTTGAAGGCCTCTTTATAGCACTGCCAGGGCAGTATACAGGATTCTTAGTGTAAATGAGAATCAGACCATCCTTCAGGAGTGACTTTAGATCACTATTCACCTGAACTGGATTAGAATCAATTGTGTGGTTGAAAGATTTATACAATTATCAGTCCCAGGAGCTAAGTGGGGACAGATTTTCAAAGTGCTCACTACTCATAATTGAGGCCAGATTTTCAAAAGGGCTCAGTTCCCATTCAACACTGAAATAAGGGCCAGACTTCCAAGTATTCAGCACTCAGCAGCTCTCAATGCAGCACCCAGGACCAGATTTTCAAAAGAGCTAGGCCTCCATTAGTTGCTTTGGTAGCATTTCTATACCTTCTAGGTCAGTTTCAGAAAAGGATCTTTGGTCACTGCATTAAAAGTCCATAAACTCTCCCTCTCTACCCCTTCCCCTGCCTCTCTTTCACTGGACTACAGATGACACTATTTTAAAATACCCAGTTTGCAAAAGGGTTAAATATTTAGCTACATTTTTTCAAAGGGCTAATAAGAACCAGAGAATCTCTGAAAGCAAACCTGTAAAAATTGGAATCTGCCAATGTACATTTGTAGCAATCAAAAAAATCAAACAAAATGTGTGCATTCATGTTGCTGTCCTAGATGTAAAAGAAACAGCTGAATGAATGTCTTGGGGTGAAATACACATTCAAGAAAACAGTTTTGCTCACACCCCCTTCCTAATAAAAATCCCTTACATTTAATTGTGAAATATCTTTACTGCAAAACAATTGTGCTAGTCATCTTTAGATCACTGTAAGCAGGCTTTTTTTCTCAGGTTGTTGTATGAAAGATCCCGCCTGTGTTTGAAATGGAATCTTCCACTATTTAGCAAGTCTTTGTTGAATGAGTCATCCAAGCTGTTTCTTATTGGCTGGGATGGTTAGCACCCAAGGGATTGCCTGGCAGAGGCTGCAAGGCCTTGCTTCATTCACAGAAATGTTGGTATGCTAGCCAGTCCTTTCATTCACATACACAGAATTTCATTCACATTTTGCAGGTTTTTTTTATCTGCTTCTAATGAAGAGAGCCATTTGGAAATGACAGGGTTTTCTGTGTATTAGAGAACAGTAGAAATAATCTATGATGTGTATATTTGCTGTTGCTATGCTAGCAGGATGGAGAGAAAAATGAATGCTGTGTGGATACTGTAGCAGGTTTGCAGTGGGTGATGAAAGGCTATTCCGCAGATCACTAGAAATCTGTTTTTACACTGAATAGGACATTTCCATTATTCATCACTGCTGGGATAAGAGGTGCTGACTTAACTTAATGTGTCATAAATTATACTAATTAAATACCTGTATTTAAAGCTGTGTTAGTGTATTTGTACTTCATGCACTGCAGCCTTAGTCATGGGGGAAGGGAGGGAATCCCTCAAGATAATTCCTTCAAAGATATGCTGCAGCTATACTGATTCTTTTAAGAGAACTTGCACCGTTAAACTTCTTTTGTCTGAATTCCTTTTTTACAGTGCAGTATAATGTCCAAAATCCATAATTTGCAAAGCAGACCGACTGACTAAAAAGAGCCATATGGTTTATAATCTGCATTGTATTTTCATTATACTGTACATTTTGGATTTTTACAATAAAAGGGAAAAGAGATTCAAATTTTCAGTATTTATACCTATTTTCTTATTCCTCCTAGGTGTTTTTGACTGGCATTTATGCTTCACAGGAGCTAGTGCATTTTATATTCTTTACTGCAGGGCATCAGTATGCTGATATAAGGACTATTGAATATTTCTCTGGTATTTAATTTTTCAGACTTAAGCTAAATATTCAGCTGTACTGAAGATCCATTTTACAGTTTTTGCTTTAGAGTGAAAATCAGTGGTGAACGAAGGCATATTTCGTAAGCCTGCTGCCGTACATCAGAATTTTTTTTTCTTCAGACACAGGTATTTCATGTAACTGCATTAAAAAACAGAAAAAGCTTGCTCTTGAATAATATAGTGCAGAAGGATTTGTTTCTGTACAAAAACTGTGATGTAACAGTTTTTGTGAGAAACGGCATTGGCACAAAGGCATTTGTTAAGGCTGTTAGGCTGCTTTTGTGAAAGAAAATGAGTATAGTCTTTAGTGTAGTATGTCCACCCAATTTTTTGAATGCTGTTGTATGTCAAGATTTTCTGAAAGCCTTCAAGATATGTGAATCCTGTTTTGTTTGTGTATGTTGAAGCATTGTTATAATATCTGATCCCTAACTGTGACCTTTTTTTTAACAGATTGACGAATATGTGATATGGAAGAATGTTTTAACAGAAGAATAGAGTGGAGTGGTTTTCTTTTAAAGTTAGTCCAGATATTTAGAGGTATTTAATTTTTCCCCTTTTTGTTACCAAAAACAAAGATTGGAAGGAAATATCTGTTTGAGAAGACAGGAAAAGGAAATTTGAGAATTGATTGGTGCTAGTGTGCTGTAAGTGGGTGGATTTTTTTTTTTTTTTTTTTGCTACAGGAAGTGATTTGCAGTGTTCACTGAGCCTTTTGTTGAAAAGGGTCCTTCTCATTTGTGTGAGTCATGCTTTTGCTGTGAGCGACTTGGCAGCTCTAAGCAGGACTGGGATCTCTTTCATAGAAAACTGTTACTTCACCCAACCTTAACGTGGAACCATACATTTATTTAAAAATTATTTTGCACTTCCTTATACTCTTTATTCTTTTTAAGCCAAAATTTACTCTCTGTCCTCATTATTATGAATCGCCTGCTATGTTAGCACAGGCATCTCCTGCATTGGCATCAGATTTGCCAGAACATATGCAGGAAACCAGATAGAAGGGCATGCTTCAGCGTACCAAGTATAACCGCTTCAGGAATGATTCCGTGACATCAGTTGATGATCTTATTCACAATTTGTCCATGAACAGCAAAGTCTCAGCAGTTGCTACGACCTCAACAGCACCTTCATACCTGGTCTCGCCTGAAGTTCTCCGCAAAGACCAAGAAGATGGACCCACCACCTTTTGTACCCTCATCCATAAGGTGTCCCACTTGAAACTCTCCAACACAGGCAGCCTTTTGGGTATCAAAAATCTCTCCTCTGCAGTGAAGGAGCTTGCTGTCTCCAAATTGCAGGGAAGCTCGAGTGCTTCTAGCTCAGCAGCAGGGGCTTTAGACAACACATGTAACCTTGTCTCTGCCACTCCGTGTTCTCAGCAGGACATGAGCAAGATGAGTACAGGAAAAAAAACACGGTCAGAGGAAATGCACCTGGGAGGTGAAGACTGGAATCAAAGTAGCAGCTTTGTCAATAAACCCTCCCGAGGGTGGCTGCACTCGAATGAGAAGATCCTGGGACCTGGTGTGACGTACATTGTGAAGGTTGGTCTGCTTTCCTTCCATTCTCTTTTTTTAATCAATGAAAATTTCTCTGCAGGTTTTGATGACAGACTAGTGAAGCTGAAAGGATCTCTATGTGTATGTTCTTTTTTCTGTGGAATGCATGGAATGTAAATGTAGAAAGGCAGGATTAGAAAGCAGTGTTAATTTGTTATATTAGAGAAGAGGAAACAGGCACGTTGGCTCTATCAGTTAGCATGTTTTACAGCTATGTAGAAGATTTTTTTTCCTCAAGATAAAAAGCTGTTTTTCTTACATTCGGTATTTTTCTTAATTCAGATTTTTGATTTTATCTGCCATATTGTGTATGTCTCCAATACATAGATTTTCAATATGTCTGGTGCAATCTGTAATACAGGAGGAATGAGAAACACCTTTACGTGAGACCTGTTTATCATGCACCATATTTCAAACTAAAAATTACTTCAAAGAAAAGTGCATTTTTGAGTGAAGTTGTATTTGCAATCTCATGGTGAGAAAACCACAGATTACCGTTTTGTCTCATTCCATAAATAGCAATATTGTTTATCTCAGTAGTGCAGACAAAATGCAGACTCGTTTTACGTAACAGGGATTTGGCTGTCTTAAACATTATTTCTCTTTTCAGTTCATTGATGCTTTATGTCGAGAGCAGTGAACCGTAGATGTCCAGGCTAATACTGTTGTATTTTTGAAAGCATTTAAAATGTACAGTAAAAAGGATGGTACCTTTGGTAAGAAGGGGGTGCATGCAGTTTCTCTGTCGTGGAAGATTCCAGTTGATGTTTTCAAATATAGCATATAGTAGGTATAAAAGTAATTATACTGTTCAAAATTCTCTCTTAAATCACAAATTCTTACATATGTAACAGCTCTGATGCTTAAGAGTTAAATTACTATGTAACAGTGTTAAGCAGAAGGTAGATCTATTTTTATCTCAGTTTTTTCAGCGTGTAAAAAATTACAGCATAAAATTTAATCCACAGTGTTTTAAATGAGTTAAAGCAACACTAAATTTAGAGTAATGTGAGGTAAACAATATTAAAAACAGAGCACGTTTTTAACAATTGGAGTTTTGAGAAGTAGGTTTTTGATTGATGATAGATTTAACAAGAGATTTAACAGTTCAAAACCCTTTTTTAAAAGTACTGTCATTCTTTGTCAGTCTCAAACTTATCATGAGACATAAAGGAAAATGAATTAGTATCAGCTTTTTGAATGCACACTGCTTTTCTGTTACTATACAAGAAGTCTCTTGGTAAAATTGACACCTGGATGTTGGGTGTTAAAGTAGCGGGCCTCTGTTGTTCTCTTGTATTACAATATTCTGGTTAACAAAAGGTCATATACTGTACTCACTTTTGCTCATGAAACTTACTCCATTTTTTTCTGCTTAAGACATCATCAGAAGCATGCAGTTACTGGCTTTTGGAATTCACTGTTACAAGTGCAATCAAAAGTAACAATTATGAAGCAGAACAAATACAGTACTTATTTTCTTGAGCTAATATGTTGATTGATTGACCACAAACATGCTAGAAGAACCTGAAAAGTTTGAGTTTGATTGAAAAGAGATGAAAGAAATGATTTTTTAAAATAAAAGTGAACTCTAAAAAAACTAACCAATATTTAATGTTGGAACTATGCAAAGACTTCTCTCTATGCAATGAGTATCACATGCTTTAACCAGTCTATTGGGATATTTAAAAAAAAATAGCTTTAGCATTAAACAGCCTATATTTCAATTGGGTTTTACATGTAATCAGAATGTATAACATTATAATGTTTAGCATTTATTTTAAAAATAGGATGATGAGATCTTTAACTTTTTGCTGTCTGGAATACTCACTTATAGATACAACTGTATTGTAAATGTCAAAACAAAGTTTAAAAATGGTATAAATAACAAAGAATAATGTATGAATGAAATTAAAACCCATCATAGTTAGTTAATAATTTGCCTGTTCATTAAGTCTCTCTGAATTTTTTCCTCAGCAACTGCAGTATTCACATAAATAAGAACAGAAGTGCAGTTCCCACATCATTAAACACTGTTAGTTCCCCAGGCTTTTGTGCATTCAAAACATCAAATCAATACATAGATAATGTACATTGAAGGGAAACAGTCTTTGGATACCTCATGGCTATATTGAATGTCTGGGGGACTTGTACAGTGTTTAATTAGTACCATATGCCTTGCTGAGCATTCCATATGTCATTTGTTAAATGAAACAAAAATTTGATTTGCTGTTAACCAGAAAAGCTTTTATCATTGTATGTGTGTATTGGCATAGGGTTAGTATTTTTCATTAACTCACATCAGAAATGTGGAAATTATTCATGGAGGAGGGCAAAATGTCACCAGTGGACAGTTTGATGTAAACCATGTTGGAACATCTCCAAGTAGAGTGAGCAATATTCCTATGTTGACTTGAACTGTACATGTGTATTATATACAATATAAAATATATGCCCTTTCCTCAATTTCCTTTTTTTCAAGTCCACAATTATAAACAACATATAATTTGCAAAAGAAAAATGGGCAAATATTTTCCTCAGTTATGACAGTGGTCATTTTTTTGCCAGACTTTATTGCTATCTCAGTTTTTTAAGCTTGAGCACATTGTCCATTTTGAGATGGACGACGTAAATGCAATATTTAAAAGTGGGTAGGATATATATTGCACAGGAGCTGTGAGACAATCTTCTGTTGCGGTGGAATTTTTTTGGACCTAAAACTATAGGTGCTATCTATAATCTGTTTTTCCTGTGAATTTCATGTGGATTATGGATTTTTTATGGTAAAATTTCATCACAAACACAGTGAAAAGGTTGTGTAACAAATTATAGTTGTTCAAACTATATTTGACTTTTTAGTTCATTTGCTTGACATCAGACATGTATGGAGACAGAATACTGAAGGGTGCTGGTATTCTACTTACACCATTGGTGAACAATTTGACAACTTGTGGATTAATGAAAACAATGAAAGAGAAAATGGCTTGTAGTAATAGATGTCCTTGAAGATCTCAATTGTTTCTGTTACAGAGCCTACATTTAATGTAGAGTGATTATAAATGTTCGTGTTGCTAGAAAAATAAATCCATGCAATAAAACAGTGTAAAACTGCATAATCTAACAACTAACAGCAGTTAAGTGTTTCAATGAAACTCATTTGTTTCAAATTATAGAAGTCTACTGGTTATCTTAACTGTGATAATGGCATCGGTGTTTTGTTTATTTGTAGATTTAACTGACAACACAGTCAACAATCATGATAGGAAGTAAATAGACGTTAGCCTTTAATTAACCTGTGGTTCAGTCTTGTAATAAGTACCGATGAGATTAAAATAGTGGCCTTCAGCAGTTTTAAAGTAAAACAAAACAAAAAATGCTATTATATTGCAATATAATCTATTCTTATATTCAAAACATTTCATGCAGTGCACGCAAAAGTGCTTTACTAGGCATAAAAACAAGCCAGTTAATGTGGATAAACCATAGAAAAAGTAGTACGTAAACCAGGTCTTTAAAAAAAACAAATATACAATCAGTCTTTCAGATCAAGGGACAAGAATTCCAGATATAAAGAGCATGACCCCACAAACAAAAATTTGAATGATAAAACATTGTAAAGTACATTAAAATCATATTGCAAAAATACGTACGTGCAATACCTAATTGGCAAGGATATCTAATAAATTTGGTCATCACACTCACACTGCAGTCTTGAGTGGGAGAAAATTTTTAAATCTGATAAGGAAACTGGTGGATACTTTTTTGTGTAGCAATTTGAGAGTGAAACCAAATTTAGGTCCCAATCCTACGCACTGTTACACACATGCTTAACTTTACTTACAGGAGTCGGTCCCAGTGAAATCAACGTGACTACTCTCATACGTAAAATTAAAGCTATGTGTATGTGTTTATAGGAGGGGTAATGCTTATACATCATCGTCCATTTAGATGTTATTGGAGCATCCATGTCAGACCACAGGCAGGTTATATGAGATTTTAACAGCATTCTGCAGGCAGTTGTTGAATTTAGGGAATTATTTCCGTCTTTTGGGACTAAATCATAGCTTTAAGCACAGCTCTGAAAAGGGATTGACATGTAAACTGCACCACCCATTGCATTTCCATAGGAGGCGTTGTACTTAAGGGCTACACTTCTGAGGCACAATTCCCTCTCTTCTTCCCCTATGCTATAGTGGGCAATAATTTGCTACTGGCCTACACCAGCAGCAGATTATAACAGCTTCTGTAGCCATTTAGTTGTTCTGGTGAGTCTTTGCCCATTAGGAAGCTCACGCAGCAAGGGAAGGGGTATTCTTACTCTCCCTTGCTGGGGCATATAATCAAAGTTACAATCTAGCCCTTAGTTTTATTTGTAGAGTAGTAAAATTAAAACATGACTTTTTGGTTTGCTTTTGTTTGTTGCAGCCTGCTATATTTGGCTGATGATAAATTTCCCTCCTTTATGATAGTATTGTTTGGGGTGGTTTTTTTTTTTTTTTGGTCAGCTTTTCATTGCTCCTTACGTCCATCATGATGCACCTGTACTAACTACAGAATAACTAGTACTAAGCATGTTAACTATAGATCCAGTTTTCAGTGGCGGCCTCTAAATTATTACAAGCCACATTTCTTTATTTGTGTACAATAAAGGCATTTGTAAATGTAATTCAAGTAATTAGGCACACAATTCCCAAATATCCAATTTACAAATCCAAATGTGGGGTTTGTGTGCATGTTTACAGGCCAAGTTCTAAATGTGTCCTTATGATAATAACAGGGATGAAAGTGAATTCCTTATATTTAAATTCCACTATTGCCACCCCCTAAGCTTTGAAAAATCGTGAGTCAGGACTCAAAAAAAAAATCGTGAGTTTGACTTTAAAATCATGACATTAAAATATGTTTTGGGTGCTTTTTGTCTTCTGGTTTTTGAGTCTTTAGGGTTCATGTTTTCAAGTTTTTCTCAGCAACCATGAGAACTAGAAACTTACGTGAGAATCTCAGCTTTCACTTAAAGAAAAACTTTATCACATGACTCCAGGTGCTGGAGCTTTATGAAAAACATCAGAAGGGTGGCAACTCAGTTTCTTTTCTGAATTCAAAAACTTGGGTAGGGGATAAGGCAGAATTAAAAAAGAACTACTTTGATCTCAGAGATTAATTTTTCTAATGTTCTACAACTCTTTTGTGGTCAGTCTGTAGCCTTCAGTTTTGCTGGAATGGCAAGACTGTCTACAGTTAAGTAAACCCTTTGTTTCTTGCTCAGTCCAAATTCCCATTAAGTTTATTGGTTCTGATCTAGTGTCTATGGACCTGATATGAAGATTATTGAAGTCAATGGAAAGATGACCACTGAGTTTGGATCAGGCCCTATGGGCAGAAGTCATAGATGATAGCCCATAATGGTAGGGTTGTTTTTATTCCATCAATCAGATATTATTACACACTAGGGACCTTTGCTAGCAGCCATTTAGGTCAAAAGCAAAGCACGCATAGACTTCATTAGTGCAGGATCAGGCCTCCGGTGAGAACTTTTGATTCACAAAATGCTGTAGAAGTTTCAGCATGTTTCTTCATATTTATGATTCTTTTTACAGGTGGTGTTAATATTTATTTGATTAGTAAAGTCTCAATTATATATGTTTAAAGAAAGGTCAGTAGAAAATCCTGCTGATTATTTACAATATAAACTACCCAAATTTACTAACTAGTTTAGGTGGCAAATCGGCACTCAGCTGCCCTTTTTCCCCCCCTTTGGAAATTAGACTTTTGATTACTTTCACTACATTCAGATAACATCACAATCACAAGAGTAATTCTGTGCAGGTTATTTAAATATCTGTTGCTAAAAATTAAAAGAGGCACAGCCCTCCACTTATATGAATGAACCAAGATCTTTAGGGATATGGACCATGGGGCTTTCATGCAGAATCCCTTCCTTTCCTCAGTACCACTGAAGGACCCATGCCCTTGTCCCCTGGCAACATACCCCATTGAGGAGCCCACTTAGATTGGCAGACTACCTATACCTTATTCTCACTCCATTTTAAGGCATAGAGTGGAAGCTAATGCTGAAAATGTCAGTGTTAAATCCTTCTGACGTTTCCACTGGAAACGCTGCAGGTTTGCCAGAAGATGTTATCACACAGTGCAGATATCTTACCAACTCTTACGTTTTTTCAAAACTGACACAGCTGACCCTGTCCATGGAAAATCAACTGCATGATGCTACCAGGGAATGAATTTCAGAGGTCTGAAGGAGAGTAGGTTGGCACTGCTCCTACCTCCACCTATTCTAGCCCGATCTAGTGTAGATTCCATTCATTCTGTGCGATTGAAGATCTGATCTGTCCCAGTATAACCACATGGCATGTGTCATTTTGCTATGGCTTAATATCTGACTAACTATTTGGAAAGTGTGCTTTAAAAGGGGCCTAAAGGAATTAGGCCCCCCAAATCCCACTGAAAGTCAATAGGAGTTAGGTGCCTAACTTCATCAGCCTGCTTTAAGAATCCCAGCCAGCACTGAAATGAATATAGTGAAATCAGCATAAAGATTTAAAGATCGCTACCTGGCAGCAAACAAGATACATTAAGATAAAGGGCAGACAAAGACAAGGAGCAGATCTAAAGATGATAATGTAAGAGAGAAGAAAATCATTAAAAATCTCTTCCCCTTGACATCATCACATTTATATTTGCACAGAAGTTAGGGGGGTTTGTTTGTTTTTTTATTTTAAATCAAATCTAGGAAATACATTAAATTATACAAATCCAGGAAGTAAGAAAAACAAGAACAAAAAAGAAAATAAATCCTATCTGTTCTCTGAAGAAAAGGAGTACTTGTGGCACCTTAGAGACTAACCAATTTATTTGAGCATAAGCTTTCGTGAGCTACAGCTCACTTCATCGGATGCATCCGATGAAGTGAGCTGTAGCTCACGAAAGCTTATGCTCAAATAAATTGGTTAGTCTCTAAGGTGCCACAAGTACTCCTTTTCTTTTTGCGAATACAGACTAACACGGCTGTTACTCTGAAACCTGTTCTCTGAAGGGCTTCTAAATGCCAGACACTGTATAGTATGCATGCTGCATGTATCTCGATGCTGATCTGCTTTTATTACCCTTTTATTTGTTAGTACAGAATTATATTCCAAAAAATGCCTTTATTGTTTGTAAAGTTTAACATCTTCACTATCTCCGACACCATATCACCACAATAAGGTAATTGTAAAAAGTAAAACTCTTTTTGTTGACTTGCACGGGAACCTTGTAAGCAGCACAGGTACTGTAGTCCAAGCATTTTGAATAGATCCTTTTCTCTTCACCGCCTCAGAAACCTGAATGATTCATACTGAGGGCAGATGCCATGTTTTATAGTAAAATAAGACATCAGCCATTTTAACTTAATACTATCTAAAATCTAAGCAGCAGTCAGGAGAAAAAGATCAAACAATTAAACTGCACGTCTGTGAGTCTCCGTCTAAAAAAAGTTATTAAATGAAGAATTGTGTTGCAAGCACTATACAATGTAGTTAAAACAGTGGCAGCTTGATGTTGTATTGAGTAGCAGAACCCAGTCTTCTGAGACTTAATTCACAGTGCTCTATCCACTAGGCCTCAGTGCTCTCTAAGTTTTCTTATACTGCCAGAACAGAGAAGAGTGGTTTTATTGTAAATGAGAATCAGGTTCAAAGATATTCTCATGGCAGAGAAGGAAAAGCTAAATACTTCTTCTAGTGTTTCACTGAAATCTGAATTAGATTTGGGCCCAGGATAGATAACATTTAGGAGAAGTTATTTATTTTAATTTATTTAATTCATGTTAAGATCAGTTTTATTTGCACATCTGTGTGTGTGTGTGTGTGTGCGCGCGCGCGCTTACGTGTACTGAAAGCACTTGATTGTTAGCATATCAGACTGACGTTGGTGTAAGAACTGGTGACTGGTTCTAACACATCGAAAAAGACAAAAAGGCAAGTTCACCCCAGCCAGGGTGGATTTGATTTAAATCATGATTTAAATCACTAGTCAGGAAGACTCAATTTAATCATGGATTTCTACATAAAAGTGCATTCCTGGTGGTTGTTATAACCTTAAGACACATTCTTCACAACTCAGAGATGGATGTAGGTTTCATTTTTAGAAGGTACACACTATACATTTTTAAAGTGATGTATTTTGAAAATTTTTCAGATTAGTTTTACAGCTATATCAGAAAATGAATGATTGTTTCGTTATTTCATTTACGAAAGGTAATTGAAGCAGATATCTATGAAGTCATTGGGAGGTGAACTATCTCCAATTCAACAGGTTAATCATTAATATTTGGAGGATTTTCTTGCCATGCTGTATTAGGAGGAGAACATCACCAGACAGACATTTAAATTGTTTTATGTAACTAAAACAATGTTATGTATTTTGGATTTTTTTCTTCAACAGCAAACATAATATTTTAACAAAACAAGCATATGAATTTTTGAATGTACTTAAACATTCAAGTTTTTTAAAATCAGGTTTGTTTTTGTTAGAATTGTTAACTAAAATAGTTAAATAAAATATTTAAAAAATCAAAAATTAAATCGACTATGTCAGCCAGGTCAACATGAGAAATTTAAAATATTGGCTTCTGCCGCTAATTCAGTCGTCTTCACCTTCATTTTCCTGTTTGTTCATAATCTGGAACATTTAAGACATTTAAATTTTTTTTCCACAGTTTGCTATATCTTTTACTGCTACTTCTTGTAAGTATTCTGCTGGGTGTGCATTTCCTGTTGTACCAATTGTTTCTGTAAGGAAGACATTCCCTTCTTCTGTTGTCACACAAGCACATACAACAGGATCATTGTGGACATTGCTCCACCCATCAAGACTCAGGTTAACAATTTCACCCTCTAGATCTTTTGCACACTGCTCAATTTCTCTTTTATACACTTTATCCAACAATTTGCCTGCGACATCTGCTCTGTTGGGTGGACTGTATCGTGGTCTTAATGACTGAACCATGTTAATGAAGTGTGGGTTCTCAATCATATGGAAAGGAGAGTTTGTTTCATAAACAAACCAGGCAATTTTTTCATCAATTACCTCTTTTTGTAATCTGCTGGTTCTTATCACAAATTTATCTGTGGTTGTTTCTGGATGATAGAGATGTTTTTTTCTTTTTGCTACAGGTGATATACTGTGGCTATGTGACATACATGATGTGGCAGATAACTCTGAAACTATAGAAAATGATGGTGATCTTGAAGGTGGATAGTCTTCAGAATCCTGTATGTTGAGGATGGATTCTCCTAAACAAAATAAGTCCGTGCAGTTATTTAATTATTATTACCATACTGCTCATTTAGTAGTACTCACTGCATTCGCTGACACTCAATACCACTTAAAGGTGAAATTGTAAAAGGAAGATCTGCCTATTTCAGCTGTTTATTTTTTTTATCAGAACTGCATCTAAAATGATAGTAACATAGCATAACAACTATATTTTTTGCTTAAACATGAGAATTCAAGAATAGTCCAGAAGGAAGACAGGCAGTCCTTAAGAAAAAAGTATGAAATAAAAAAGTTTACCAACCTGAAGATCCTGCATGTTCAGACGTGTTCCTTTCACCATCTTCAACACAGCTTCCTCCTGAGAAGGAACACTTTTCATGATGTTATTTCATTCGGGCAACCAGGCCTTGCTTTTCTTTGTTGCACTGTTTGCATTTTGCGTGCATGCCTCTCTTACCCACAGGCAGAGGAACTTCATTAAAATATTCCCAAACTGAGTCTCTTTTACGACCTGCTGCCGTTATAGGTTTTGCCTTCTAGTGAGAGAATGGTATGGTAGATCACAAATCAATGAAGGCTACACTCAGAAAGACCTCCAGACTTCTGGAATATGTTGCTCAAACAGTTTCACTTTTGTTTCTACTGCCTGTCCCTCCCTTCTCACATTTATCTCCAGACCAGATCTATTCTGCCCCCAACAATCTACTTTTTGAAACTTTGCACTTTTAGAGGGAGATAAGGGATTGACTCTGTGTACACAAATTTGCAGAGGGACAATAGAGTTGAGGTCCATTATTTCTCACATCTATATATTAATTTATTTAAAAACAAGTTTGCTGTTAACAAGCATGTGATCTCTGGAGAACTGTAAAACTAAGCATCTCTGATGGTATCTTCTAGACTGAGCACTGAGTTCCATTGGGTAAATAGAAAGATTAACCTAAATAATCTATACAGAAGCCTTTGGAGCCCCATAAGATTGGGTCGCTAATCCATGAACTATTGGCACTCATTTACAAGACTTTTCTTAAACATTTACATGAATATATTGTCTCATACTATAGAATTAGAATTTATAATCCCTATTCCATAATGAGATATCTTTGAGCTATAAAGTATCTTAATTAAAACTATCTTTAGATAGATTTTTTCCTCAAAAAGCATTTTATAAAAAAATCCATTTTTAACTTTTTTTTTTTTAAAAAACCATTGATTTTTATCCAACCATGACCCCAGCGTAAATTGGTTTAATGCCATTGAATTTAATAGGGTTTCAACAGCTTACACTAGAGCAGTTAATTTGGCCGAAGGTATACAGCCAAGTTGTGATGTGGAACTAAAATTTTTGACTGCCCTACATGCGTAACACATTAAAAAGGTGTGCTCTCTAACAATTTTTGTTTTTGTCAAATGAAGAAAACTGACAAGAATTTTGCAAACCATCTGAAGTATGAGTACAGGCTGGATTTACATATCTACATTTGAGCTGCATCTATGCTGGCACTTTCAGGATTCAAAATTAATGATGACCTTTGAAGCTACATTGAAAGTAAAAGTGGGAGAGATTGTAGCACAGATAGGACTCAGGCATTTTTGCCACTGTATTGTCTGATGATGTTCAGAACAACAAGTTTATATTAGAGCAAATACCAACTTTTTGTTTTGTCTTTGTACATCGCCTAGCACAATAGGGTCCAGGTCCATGAATAGGGCTGCCCGGTACTACGGCAATACTAATACTAAATACTTCTAGATATACTGTACACTATTTGTGGTTTAACATATGTCATTAGGATCTTCTATTGTTGCAAAATGTTTTGGTTGCAGAAGCTTTTGCATGTTCATATTAAAGGATTTCTGATGCGTGACAAGCTGCTAGAACTAATCTACACAGTGCTTTTAAGAAAATGTATCTTGTCAGAGATGGTTGGTGGGCAACAAAATACTCTGACAACTGTGGCAGAGTAGTTCATCTTATTTAAGTATGCATTAATGAAGAATAAACAATGCACTGCTGATACAGTATTGCATAGTGCATATATTTTCATTCACACTCATTGATAATCAGAGTGACGTGAAAATTGCATCAGTAACTTGGTACATTAAAGTTTTTTGCACGTGCAGTTTTCCACAGGTGATATTTGTGCAGAAAAACTTGGATGCATGATGCAAAATGCATTTGCTTACATAAAATAAAATAGGTAGATCTATAGCTGTCCAATATATGCATGTCAAACTCTACACTAAGTTCTTCCATGCAAAAACAGGTGAAAAAACGCACAAACAAAAGTTTGCACATGCAAAATTGTGAGTGCAGTTATAGAAGCAGCTGGTGAAATTGTGACCCATTACTTTTTGTACTGCATGTGTATTTTTGAGCTATAGTGATAGTGATTTTAATTCATGGACACAAGCATAGGAAATACAAAAAGATTAGAATCTGGTTCTGAAGTGTTCATGCCAAATTTATTTTGAACATGTATTTATCTACACTAATGAAGATTAGAAATTTTTCAGAACTGGGAGCTGAAATTTGCTTCTCGGCAGTACTTCATCTCTAACATGCCAGAAATGAAACCTTAGTGTTGACTTAGAGGAATTGCCCTTTTGGGATGAGACAAAATGTACTCTCCATCCATTAACCGACTCCATGGCCTTGCTCTTTTAAGTGGTACTGAATTATCATTATATGTGTTGGTTTTGAGATGGTGTTAGAACTTTTCACTGGGGACAAATCTAAAACCACTAACTCATTATAAAGACCTGAGGTTGTAATTAGAGTTGCAGAGATATACCAGTTGGTAAAGGGTCTCTGCAGTTCTTGAGGTTTACTGGGTAGCCCTTTTGTTCCCTGATGCCTCTGCTTGTGTGCTATGTAGTGACTTCCCTAACCAGTCTGTTCTCCCCTGTCTGCATCTGCTGACAAAAGAAATGAAGGACAGGATTTAAATTTCAGCAGTTAAGAGCACAGCCAGATGTGGAAGAAATGAGTAAACAGCCTGACAACATGGGGGAAAATGTATTCAAATGTATGGTGAAAATATTCTACATCACTGCACAACAATTCTTATGGGAACTTTTCCCCCAGTAAATGAAAAGTTTCTACTGAATAAAATCCTGTATGCCTGATTATTCATGAACCATATTACCAGACATGAAAAGTATTATTTATTAAGCATACAAAACTGCCACTGGCATGTCCTGTTGACATTGAACTATGTGCTGTACCCACAGTGCCCAGTTCTGTGAGGTGTGCTGTATTTCCTTTTAGGGGCTTTGCACTCTCTTCTCCCATTGAAGTCAGTGAGAGTTAGAGTCACTCAGTACCTTGCAAGAGGTGCTCACTTTCTCCGGTGCACACAATTTTATATGAATTATCACGTATAGCGGAAGGAGTGTACAGATTAGCTAAATTCCATGGAAAAAAAGAGCAATTTTGAGCATGGTTTTGCATCCCGGCCCATCCTGGCTAATAGCCACTGATGGACCTATACTCCATGAACTTATCTAGTTCTTTTTTGAACCCTGTTATAGTCTTGGCGTTCACAACATCCCCTGGCAATGAGTTCCACAGGTTGACTGTGCACTGTGTGAAGAAATACTTCCTTTAGTTTGTTTTAAACCTGCTGCCTATTAATTTCATTTGGTGATCCCTAGTTCTTGTGTTGTGAGAAGGAGTAAATAACACTTCCTTATTTACTTTCTCGACACCAGTCATGATTTTATAGACCTCTATCATATCCCCCCTTAGTCATCTCTTTTCCAAACTGAAAAGTCCCAGTCTTATTAATCTGTCCTCATATGGAAGTTGTTCCATACCCCTAATCATTTTGTTGCCCTTTTCTGTACCTTTTCCAAGTCCTATATACCTTTCTTGAGATTGGGCCACCAGATCTGCACACAGCATTCAAGATGTGGGCATACCATGGATTTATATAGAGGCAATATGGTATTTTCTGTTTTATCTATCCCTTTCCTAATGAGTCCCAACATTCTGTTAGCTTTTTTGACTGCCGCTGCACATTGAATAAATGTTTTCAGAGAAGATCTCTTTCTTGAGTGATAAAAGCTAATTTGGACCCCCATCATTTTATATGTATAGTTAGGATTATGTTTTCCAATGTGCATTACTTTGCATTTATAAGCATTGAATTTCATCCGCCATTTTGTTGCCCAGTCACCCAGTTTTGTGAGATCCCTTTGTAACTCTTTGCAGTCTGCTTTGGAATTAACTATCTTGAGTAGTTTTGTATCATCTGCAAATTTTGCCACCTTACTGTTTACCCCTTTTTCCAGATCATTTATGAATATGTTGAATAGGACTGGTCCCAGTACAGACCCCTGGGTGATACCACTATTGACCTCTCTCCATTCTGAAAACAGACCTTTTATACTACCCTTTGTTTCCTATCTTTTAACCAGTTACTGATCCACGAGAAGACCTTCCCTCTTTTCCCATGACAGTTTATTTGCTTATTTTGATCTTCTTTAGGGTTTTAGTAAATCTTGATTTCTTAATAAGTGGATATCTCACTTATTAGTACCAAGACATAGCTTTCTCTCAAATAGTAAGATAGTTATATATATTTATGCCTATTTTAGAAGGACAAAAAATAGTTCTGTTACTCACAAAATTATTCTTAATAAGCTTTTTTAGGATCCATGACATAATTTTTCAAGATACATGACATCATTTGTTTGTGTGTGTGTGAAGTCCATATATTAATAGAAGGAACTTATAGTTTATTTATGATAACTTTTTGCATTGTCATAGGAGGCTGAATCTTTTTATCATTTAAGCAACTAAACCTACAGAGTTTGTATGTAAGATAGGACAAAATGGTTGTCATTCTTTGGTCAGAAGCTGTTTCAGTAGATTAGTCATAAGGTAGATTTAGCTCGACAAAACCATTGTCTAGTCATTCAGCATCTATTATTGATATCATTCTTATTGAATATTTTTATATGCTAGTAGAGCCCGGAGATCCAAGTCAGGATCAGAGCCCTATGGTACCTGAACAAACGCATATGAAGACAAGGTTCCCATCCAAAAGAGTTCACAGGAAATTAATTGTAGAAGCTTTTAAGCTATTTAAAGCACAGCCTCAAATAATATACGGTGACTCACAGTCATGCAGTGAAAATTTTAAAACTGGCCCTGATTTTTTTTTAAAGAATTTGCACTTTGAATATTAAACAAATACTAAAGTTCCTGGTGCTGTTGTCTAGATCCACTGTTTTATAAAGTGAATTTAAAAAATATTTTGGACTGATTCAAAAAAAATTTGGAATCTCTCTTTTTTCTCTGAAGTCCATTATGAAAAGGCTGTCTGTTTCTACTGTGCTAATTAAATCTAGAGCTTATGAAGCATACCTCTTTTCCATAACAATTTTAACAATATAATTTTAGCAATGACCTCATTATCAGAAAACGAAGCAAATAGTTCAGAGAACAAAATGGAGAAAGTATCGAATTGTAGACTTCACAGAAAACCCAAATGAAATTAATGAGGTACCATTTAAAAAAAAAACAGCATACATACAGCATGGAACGTTTGCAGCAATTGATTTTTTAAAAAGTGATTTCTGGGAGGCATTGAACTCATCCACAGGACATGCATCTATGTCCCTGTAGCAGGGTCATTACCCGCTGTGGCCCTGACAGGGCTGGGGCTGTGGTGAAAAGCCCAGGCTGATTAAGGGAGCAGCTGCAGCTGTGGCCAGCTCAATCAGGCCCAGCTGCCCCTATAAGAGGCTGTAAGCCAGGAGCCCGCCCCCCCCTTAGTCTCCCTCTGCCTGTAGAAGGAGAAGGGGCTGGCTGCAAGGTGCGGAGCAGGACACCTAGAATGGAGCAGGACTGGGGAAGGGCCAGAGGAGCTGGGAGCTCTGGCCTGGAAAGCCTCAAGCTGCAGGCTTGACTATAGGCCGAATAGGTGCAGGGTTGCAGAGGGGCAGCCCATGGGTAGGCGGAGGCAGCAGGTCCAAAACCCCCTTGCCTGTGATGAGTGGCGTACACACTGCAGTCTACCCCTGATACAAGGGGCTAAGTGGGGAATGGCAGTAGCCAAGGCTGAGGCGAGGTGGGGTTAGAGGGTGAGGGTTCCCCTGGGTGGGGAGAGCCAGAACCTGAGAATGTGGGAGTACTGCCAGGGGGGCAGCACCCCAGAGAAAGGGGCACCGGGTCCTGGGAGGGACATGGGGGCCAGCAGTAAGGCAGATCACCAGCCTGCAGAGGGAGCTCCGGTGGCTGGATGAGCTAATTCCCGATGACTACCAGCAGGAGGCGCTGCAGGAGTGAGTCTGAACCTTTACAGTCCCCTAAATCCATTTGCTATTACAGTTGTGCAGAACTACCCTGGCATTCAAATAGAATGTGGCAGTCAAACAATAGACTGTTATTCACCAATTAAGGATTAATAAAGCATGTGCCATATAGATTACATTCTTTCTAGCTGTAGTTAGCACAAGCTAGTAACTGTATTATGTACAACTTTAGTTAGTAATCAAAAACTAGTTCCCCTTTTCCAGACCTGCATCATCTGCTAGCTGACTGCATTTTTGTGATAGTTTTCTCCATTTAAGAGGCATGAAAAACTATTGACCATAATATTTAATGGTGGTTTAAACTAGTGTAGAAGTACTGCAATATTGCATTTTGTTTAGAGCAATTTGTGACCATAAATTCACAGCTGAAGGGGTCAAGTCTTATTTGTTGTTGAACTCTAAAGACGACTTGTTTTCAGATTTTCTGTTCCATTTCTATTCAATCAATATTTACTTAGAGTTCTGTGTCTGGGCTAGAACATGCATTCTGTACAGTTCTTAATGAGAAACTGAAAATGAGAAATTGACTCATTGTAAACTTTGTGTATGATTACATATTGCTCTAAAATTTACCAAAACCTGCAAACGTATGGCAACAGTAAATAGTACTTTTTTGGCCTTTTCAACTACAGTGTGTTCCATGCTGCTATTTTTATACTGTAAATATATATGTTGGCACTTGTTTTACTATTAAACAAGGCCAAGATAAATGATTTTATCTCATCCAGAGTGAGGCTGTGAACATCTATTAATTAACACAATATTAGTGAGTGCATGGTTCAATGAGGTGCACAGGGAGGGAATGGGAATGCACAAGAAATCTCCCCCTATCCTGTGCAAGAGCCTGTCACAGTGCAGTCCCTATGCTTCCCCCAGTGTACTCTGTGGCACCCTATTCACCAAACAGGGAGAAGTGGGATACAGCAAAGCAGCTGAAGTATGCTGCATTGCCTGAAGGAATGTAGCAGCCAGCTCCCTCTCCCTGTACCCTCTGTAGTTGCAGGAGGAATTCTGCCTGGAACTCCCCTGGACTAGGTGCCCCTCTGCATTGCCCCCCAGAGCACAATGTGAACATAATGCATGGCTGAACCCTTAGAAAATATGCTGAAGTCTTGATGTGAAGATAAAAAAAATGTCAAGTTAAAAAAAGTTGTAACTAATCAGCTCTCTTCAAATTTATACATTCCTTTACATGAGGCAGAGTGCATCTTTGTGAAGAGGGGCCATTAGAAGTCAAGGAATCTGACTGCATGAATACTTTGTGTTACTATATAATGTACAATGTGATAATATATATATATATAATTGGACTCAAAATAGGGGAGGCTTCAATAGCCATCTCACTTAGAACCTAAATAGAACATTTAAAGCCAAATATTTACATCTTAAAGCACCAGAAAAACTAAATTCTAAGTGCTGACCTAAAACAGTCTGGCTATTACTCACCTGCATTTACTTCCTACTCTCAAACCTCCACTCTTACTTCTACCTGCAGTACTTTCTAGTGTTGTTGCATCATTTATCATACAGCACGTAATCAGTCTCAATAGGTCCAGTCACAATCTGGGACTAGGCCCATATTCCGCCCACTTTAAAACATCCCAGATACAAATTCCTCCTAATTGTTGTAGGACATTTGTTTCTGTTCCAAATGTAGCACCAGGTTGTGTGTGGGTTCACAAACGTGGGAGGTAAAGAAGAGTGCAGGGAGCTTTCTTCCCCTTACGCCTTGTGCGTGGGCTAGAGTGTGATATAGAGTCACTGCTCCATGCTGCTAGTGGTACTAGCCATCATGGAGTCTAGTGGCAAGGGACAGGGTGAAGGTGAGGCCATGTCACCTACTTCTTCACCAGAGGAGGCGCTAGCCAGATGCAGGGGAATGAACACTATCCATTTAAAGTGTGACAAAGTGTTGTTGCATCATACGTTCCCTAAGAACCTCAGGAGGGAGACTGAATGAGTTAGCCAGAATTCTTCCTGGGGTTCCAGCTACAGCATAGCTCCTCCACATCTCATCCAACTCAGACATGCCTTTTAAGGCTCAGTTTAGCTCTGAGGAGTGAGAGGACAAACCCTGACTTCCATGGGAGGTTGCCTAAGTAAGAACTTCACAATTTACCTGTTAAAGATTATTTCCCACAAAACCGATCAGAGATTCTCCTATTCTGCTTTATCTGGAGTGCCTGTAAAGCATGAGTTCTCATTCTAGGGGTCATGACCAATCTCTCTTTTTATACTGGCTGGATGGAAGTAGGGTCCCACAACTGTAGAGGAGGGAGTCCTAAAATGTTCTTTTCTTATAACATAGGGTCACAGGATGGAAAATGTGGGGAACCAGTGCTTTAAGGCATATCTATGAGGAATCATCTGCCAAGAAAAATGTGTCTCAGATAAATTAAATGGTTTTGGATAATCATTTGGGCCTGATTTGTGCACCCCCCTCCCCCCGTCACAGTGAGTAATGCTTTAATTCATGTGTCATCCCATTGATTTAAATGGGACTAATGCCAGAATAAGTTATTACTCAAGTAAGGATGCAGACTTGGCCACGTAAGAACTTAAAGCAATTACACATTCATCCTTGAGACAATGGTGTACTCCCAAAGCTCTTTCAGTCTGGAGTGAAAGAGGTATCTATTTTCATAAGTAGAGCAAAATACCCTGGAGGGAATAAAACAGGTCACCTCTTTGCTAATTATTTGAAATTGTAGAAATCCATTTCCAATATTATTGCCATCAAAACTGTCAAAGGATATATTGGCACTGTCACAGTCCCTCAGACAGAGACAAATACCTACAAGATCTTTATCAAGCATTCTTAAAACTACAATACCCACCTGGGGAAGTGAGGAAACAGATTGACAGAGCAAGACTGGTACCCAGTAGTCACCTACTACAGGACAGGCCCAACAAGGAAATCACATACAGCCCCCAGCTGAAACCTCTAGCACATCAGCAAACAAACCCCCCTCTCTCACAGGCCGTGGGAGGCAGGCCAGTCCTCGCTTACAGACAGTCCCCCAACCTGAAGCAAATAGTCACCAGCAACTACACACCACACCACAGAAATACTAACCCAGGAACCAACCCCTGTAACAAACTTCGTTGCCTACTCTGTCCCCATATCTACTCTAGCGACACCATCAGCGGACCCAACCACATCAGCCACTCCATCAGGGACTCATTCACCTGCACATCTACTAATGTGATATGCCCTCATGTGCCAGCAATGCCCGTCTGCCATGTACATTGGCCAAACCGGACAGTCTATGTAAAAGAATAAATGGAAACAAATCAGACATCAGGAATGGTAACATACAAAAGCCAGTAGGAAAAAACTTCAATCTTCCTGGACATTCTATAACAGATTTAAAAGTAGTTGTACTTGAACAAAAAAACCTTCAGAAACAGACTTCAAAGAAAGAAAAGGAGTACTTGTGGCACCTTAGACTAACCAATTTATTTGAGCATAAGCTTTCGTGAGCTACAGCTCACTTCATCGGATGCATTCAGTGGAAAATACAGAGGGGAGATTTATATACATATAGAACATGAAACAATGGGTGTTACCATACACACTAACCAGAGAGATCACTTAAGGTGAGCTACTACCAGCAGGAGAGTGGGGATGGGGGGGGGGACCTTTTGTAGTGATAATCAAGGTGGGCCATTTCCAGCAGTTGACAAGAACGTCTGAGGAACAGTGGGGGTGGGGGGGATAAACATGGGCAAATAGTTTTACTTTGTGTAATGACCCATCCACTCCCAGTCTCTATTCAAGCCTAAGTTAATTGTATCCAGTTTGCAAATTAATTCCAATTCAGCAGTCTCTCGTTGGAGTCTGTTTTTACAGAAATCAGTGGTTTTCCCCCTAATTCTCCACAAGTTTAATTGCAATTGCTACAGAAGGGTTATGTTACTAAGACATCATTAGTTTTACAAATACATTGCAGAGTTTTACTAGAAAGATATGCTATGAAGTATCATGAATATTTGAAAGGTTTCAGAGTAACAGCCGTGTTAGTCTGTATTCGTAAAAAGAAAAAAGAAAAGGAGTACTTGTGGCACCTTAGAGACTAACCAGTTTATTTGAGCATGAGCTTTCGTGAGCTACAGCTCACTTCATCGGATGCATAGCATATCGTGGAAACTGCAGAAGACATTATATACACACAGAGACCATGAAACAAAACTTCCTCCCACCCCACTGTCCTGCTGCTAACAGCTTATCTAAAGTGATCATCAAGGAAGGCCATTTCCAGCACAAATCCAGGTTTTCTCACCCTTCCCCCCCCCCCCCACAGACACACATACAAACTCACTCTCCTGCTGGTAATAGCCCATCCCTCTTTGAAACCTCTCTTTATAATGCGCATGATAATCAAGGTGGGTCATTTCCAGCACTAATCCAGGTTTTCTCACCCCCCCCCCACACACACCCCCCTCCAAAAACCACACACACAAACTCACTCTCCTGCTGGCAATAGCTCATCTTACAATGTGCACAGCAATAATCCAAGTTTAACCAGAACGTCTTTGGGGGAGGGGGGGTTGTAGGAAAAAAACAAGGGGAGATAGGCTACCTTGCATAATGACTTAGCCACTCCCAGTCTCTATTCAAGCCCAAATTAATAGTATCCAATTTGCAAATGAATTCCAATTCAGCAGTTTCTCGCTGGAGTCTGGATTTGAAGTTTTTTTGCTTTAAGATAGTGACCCTCATGTCTGTGATTGCGTGACCAGAGAGATTGAAGTGTTCTCCGACTGGTTTATGAATGTTATAATTCTTAACATCTGATTTGTGTCCATTTATTCTTTTACGTAGAGACTGTCCAGTTTGACCAATGTACATGGCAGAGGGGCATTGCTGGCACATGATGGCATATATCACATTGGTGGATGTGCAGGTGAACGAGCCTCTGATAGTGTGGCTGATGTTGTTAGGCCCTGTGATGGTGTTCCCTGAATAGATATGTGGGCACAGTTGGCAACGGGCTTTGTTGCAAGGATAGGTTCCTGGGTTAGTGGTTCTGTTGTGTGGTATGTGGTTGTTGGTGAGTATTCGCTTCAGGTTGGGGGGCTGTCTGTAGGCAAGGACTGGCCTTTCTCCCAAGATTTGTGAGAGTGTTGGGTCATCCTTCAGGATAGGTTGTAGATCCTTAATAATGCGTTGGAGGGGTTTTAGTTGGGGGCTGAAGGTGACGGCTAGTGGCGTTCTGTTATTTTCTTTGTTAGGCCTGTCCTGTAGTAGGTGACTTCTGGGAACTCTTCTGGCTCTATCAATCTGTTTCTTCACTTCCGCAGGTGGGTATTGTAGTTGTAAGAATGCTTGATAGAGATCTTGTAGGTGTTTGTCTCTGTCTGAGGGGTTGGAGCAAATGCGGTTGTATCGCAGAGCTTGTCTGTAGACGATGGATCGTGTGGTGTGGTCAGGGTGAAAGCTGGAGGCATGTAGGTAGGAATAGCGGTCAGTAGGTTTCCGGTATAGGGTGGTGTTGATGTGACCATCGTTTATTAGCACTGTAGTGTCCAGGAAGTGGATCTCATGTGTGGACTGGACCAGGCTGAGGTTGATGGTGGGATGGAAATTGTTGAAATCATGGTGGAATTCCTCAAGGGCTTCTTTTCCATGGGTCCAGATGATGAAGATGTCATCAATATAGCGCAAGTAAAGTAGGGGCGTTAGGGGACGAGAGCTGAGGAAGCGTTGTTCTAAATCAGCCATAAAAATGTTGGCATACTGTGGGGCCATGCGGGTACCCATAGCAGTGCCGCTGATCTGAAGGTATACATTGTCCCCAAATGTAAAATAGTTATGGGTAAGGACAAAGTCACAAAGTTCAGCCACCAGGTTAGCCGTGACATTATCGGGGATAGTGTTCTTGATGGCTTGTAGTCCATCTTTGTGTGGAATGTTGGTGTAGAGGGCTTCTACATCCATAGTGGCCAGGATGGTGTTATCAGGAAGATCACCAATGGATTGTAGTTTCCTCAGGAAGTCAGTGGTGTCTCGAAGGTAGCTGGGAGTGCTGGTAGCGTAGGGCCTGAGGAGTGAGTCTACATAGCCGGACAATCCTGCTGTCAGGGTGCCAATGCCTGAGATGATGGGGCGTCCAGGATTTCCAGGTTTATGGATCTTGGGTAGTAGATAGAATATCCCAGGTCGGGGTTCCAGGGGTGTGTCTGTGCGGATTTGATCTTGTGCTTTTTCAGGAAGTTTCTTGAGCAAATGCTGTAGATGCTTTTGGTAACTCTCAGTGGGATCAGAGGGTAATGGCTTGTAGAAAGTGATGTTGGAGAGCTGCCGAGCAGCCTCTTGTTCATATTCCGACCTATTCATGATGACAACAGCACCTCCTTTGTCAGCCTTTTTGATTATGATGTCAGAGTTGTTTCTGAGGCTGTGGATGGCATTGTGTTCTGCACGGCTGAGGTTATGGGGCAAGTGATGCTGCTTTTCCACAATTTCAGCCCGTGCACGTCGGCGGAAGCACTCTATGTAGAAGTCCAGTCTGCTGTTTCGACCTTCAGGAGGAGTCCACCTAGAATCCTTCTTTTTGTAATGTTGGTAGGCAGGCCTCTGTGGATCATTATGTTGTTCAGAGGTATTTTGGAAATATTCCTTGAGTCGGAGACGTCGAAAATAGGATTCTAGGTCACCACAGAACTGTATCATGTTCGAGGGGGTGGAGGGGCAGAAGGAGAGACCCCGAGATAGGACAGCTGCTTCTGCTGGGCTGAGAGTATAGTTGGATAGGTTAACAATATTGCTGGGTGGGTTGAGGGGACCATTGCTGTGGCCCCTTGTAGCCTGTAGTAGTTTAGAAAGTTTAGTGTCCTTTTTCTTTTGTAGAGAAGTAAAGTGTGCGTTGTAAATGGCTTGTCTAGTTTTAGTAAAATCCAGCCACGAGGAAGTTTGTGTGGAAGGTGCAAGGTAGCCTATCTCCCCTTGTTTTTTTCCTACAACCCCCCCCCCCCCAAGACGTTCTGGTTAAACTTGGATTATTGCTGTGCACATTGTAAGATGAGCTATTGCCAGCAGGAGAGTGAGTTTGTGTGTGTGGTTTTTGGAGGGGGGTGTGTGTGTGTGTGGGGGGGAGGTGAGAAAACCTGGATTAGTGCTGGAAATGACCCACCTTGATTATCATGCGCATTATAAAGAGAGGTTTCAAAGAGGGATGGGCTATTACCAGCAGGAGAGTGAGTTTGTATGTGTGTCTGTGGGGGGGGGGGGGGAAGGGTGAGAAAACCTGGATTTGTGCTGGAAATGGCCTTCCTTGATGATCACTTTAGATAAGCTGTTAGCAGCAGGACAGTGGGGTGGGAGGAAGTTTTGTTTCATGGTCTCTGTGTGTATATGATGTCTTCTGCAGTTTCCACGATATGCTATGCATCCGATGAAGTGAGCTGTAGCTCACGAAAGCTCATGCTCAAATAAACTGGTTAGTCTCTAAGGTGCCACAAGTACTCCTTTTCTTTTTACGAATATTTGAAACTAAGCAATGATCTGCTTGTGAAGTAAATGACCAAATATATTTTGTGATGCATTAGCTCTACATTTTTTTTATGTATTCTTACTAATTGGCTAAATTCAGTCACTTGCAATGTATTTCCCAATTGCCATCAGTACAAATTAGTGAGATGTTCAACATAATAAATGTTAAGTTAAAACAACAATTTAAAAACATTAATTACCAAAATAGTTTTGTGGCTTGAGTACAAAAAGGGTGGCAACCTGTTGACTATGCTTCCAGGGTGGTGGTCTAGGCAGGACGCACTTTAAGTGCAGTTGTACTATGAGAAGGGACTGTAAAAATGGCATTGCATGACAGTAAGCTTATTGTTTCTCAATGATGTCAAGGAGAAATATGCTCATTATATAAGATGTTTGTAACTGCCAACCCTGGAAACTCAACCTGGGACCTGAGAATTAGTCTGGATTCGCTTATTCTCGCGTATCAACACCAGTTGAAAAATGCATACTGCCCAAATTAACAGGTTTCAGAGTAACAGCCGTGTTAGTCTGTATTGTAGCACCTTAGAAACTACCAATTTATTTGTGCATAAGCTTTCGTGAGCTACAGCTCACTTCATCGGAGCTGTAGCTCACAAAAGCTTATGCTCAAATAAATTGGTTAGTCTCTAAGGTGCCACAAGTACTCCTTTTCTTTGCCCAAATTAGGCTCTCAGTTACACCTGGTCAACCCTGTAGCCTTTAAATTATGCCCTGAGTTACACACTTAAGCCTTTTTTCAGATTATGCACTGCCCCCTTAGTGACATTTTCACAACCCCGTTGCCTTTTAACTATTCATGATGGTCCCCGCAGCTAGAATTTAGTGAACAATCTTGTTGATGCACAAAAAGGAAGTAAATCCTTTTCAGTCACTTAGTCATATTGTGTAGTGCTAATAAGAATAAAATGCAGCACAAGCTCAATTTAATAATGAAAGTCAAGTGATATCACTTTGACTACACACAAGGAACAGATGTGGTGAGTACGTATGTGCCATTTTTACAGTATTTTCCAAAACAGAAATATGCTTTAAGCCTGAGCATCAAGAACTTGTGCTTCTAGTGGGCTTATTACAGAATCTGTTCCAAAATATTTTAGACCTTTCTTCTTTCAAATATTAGATGTAGTTCAACCCAGAACCCAAGAACATTGAGGCTACTTCACATCACCACAGAGCTATCGTCAGTAGTTTCCACAACTATAGCAGCCTCTACATGTGTTAGGATCTGAAGGCACTGGGGTGCTTAAAGGCTATATATGGCAGGTGCACGTATTATTTGCTAACACAACCATGCTATCTCTGACATAGTTTGTACATGGCGTTGTGTACTGTTGGTGCAATCTGTAATGTCATGTAATGTCATGAGCTATGGGACTTCATTGAGGACAATCCTCTTCTTAAGCAAATGTTGCTAGTCCATTTTAGCTCATTAGGAAGACCTGTATAGTACTGGTGAGCTAGGTATTGATGTCCCAGTAGTTCAGCTGCAGAGCTTGGGAGTTCTAACCCTGTTTCGGACTGATTGAAGGGGGTTGCTCAACATTTGTGAGACAGGTGTGCAATATATAGTCTGGCTGGACTCCCACCTGCTATTTGAAAATCTGGTAGCAGCTATGGGCAGGCAAGCTTTATCCATCTATGTATGGCCAGGAGGCTCTGGGTATTTTTCAGGTGCAGATGTTGCACCTGTCGTCCATGTCTTTGTCACTGCCAGACTAGACTGTTGCAATCCACTCTACGTGGGGCTACATCTTTGTATATTTTTTATTAACAATACTGGTATTTCTAATGCCAGATTCTGACTCAACAGTAACGTGCATATTTCTTGGAGTGGAGGATTTCTTCCAGAAATGTAGTGTGATTAAGCCTATGAAACATGGAATAATAATTTTTAACATTCACTTTGAGCAAAAACTGGCTGATAGTGCTTACACTCTTTTCTCTTCACTCCAAACACTTGATTACACTGAACATTCATTCCATGGAACCGTTTTCTCCCTGTAAACACAGAAAACTCTACCCTGTCTAGCAATAAGTCTTGACTAAACATTTTCTAGTTAGTTAAAAAACATTGATGTAAAAAAGATACTTCAGGTGGCCTGAAAGAAGTTCTGAGACATATGGCCACTCTTTAAAATCTATCCAGAAATTACAGCTTGTTTAGAATTCAACAACTTGCTTGCTAATGGATACATCTTTCCAGCAACACGAGATGCCATGTTTTGGGATCTGTACTGGCTACCTTCTAGGTACTGGGTAGAATTTAAGGTGTTGATTTTGATTTACAAAGCGCTAAGTGGGTTGGGACCTATCTATTTGAAAGGCTGCTTCTTTCTCCAGGCCAAACTGCCACAGTTGCTTGACAGAGGGGCCAGCCGGCACCACATTGTTCACAAGAGTCCCATAGCTTTGGAACATGCTCTTTGCTAGTTCAGAATAATCTTACTCCAGTATGTGCTGCAAGACCCATGAGCTTTCGTGAGTTGTAAAGTATTGGGAAGACGCTGGTGGAAGCTTGTTAAGGTTATCCGTATGTTTTAGCTGCTAAGTATTGGGTGAAGGGTGGAGGTCACAGGAGTAGTCTGTTTTTTATAACTGCATTTTTAAGTGTTTCATTGAGTGCCAGGAGCAAATGATAGGCTCTTCTTTTCAGTGAAAGAGTACAAATGAAAATGTTTTTTTTTTGTCTTTGGTTTTTTTTTGTTAAGTTGACTATATCTTTTGGTGGATCTTTGTATGTGTATTTCAAGTGGATATTTCTCAGAGGTCAATATTAGTGTTGGAGTGGTTTGAGGATGACCACATATGAGAGATACATACATCCTGCCGTTGGCTTTGGGGACTTTATCTGTACTTTCTGGTGGCAGTTAGTATTTACAGCCATCTTGTTGTTTGCAAACGTGATGTTTAAGGGTTGGCATCTTCTGATTTAAAAAAAAAAAGTTGAGTTGCCATCTTAGCTTAGATACATAGGGAATATTGCAAGTCTTACCATTTTGCTTTTAGTAGCCCCCATGATTTTGTATTACCATGCTGGTTTTCTGTGATTCAGGAAACGTCCAGTCATCTTTCTCGATTTTTCCCTTTTAGGTAGTTTATAAATAGACAAGCATCAGTGTATTGTAGAATCATCAGGCATAATTTGTAGAAAATAGAAAAACAATTCCATTGAAGTAAGGTACGCTACTTTATCGTTTGTTCCTACAGTGCCGTGTGCTTGTTAATTTACACATCAGAGTTTGGTTCTAAATAATTCCAGACACTCCTCAATATGCTGCACCAAAGATCTTTAGCTGATGTATATTAGCATAGCTTCATTGAGATCAACTGATTACTTGAATGGGTTTTAGGTGTTTGGCCCCCAGGAAAATCAAGCCACCTATAGAGGTATCTAAATATAAATTTAGCATCTTAACTTTATGCTCTAAAGCGTGAAAATGTTGTTGTAGGTGTCTGGGTTGCACATGCAAAATATGTGGATACAAACAGGTCATGGTAGAAACATGCAGTTGGTGTCTCAAATATATTTTGCATTTTTAATTTTAGGTGGTTAGGCCAGATCCTCAGTTCGTGTAAATCAGTGTAACTCCACTAAGTTCTGTAGAGCCTGCTCATTTAAAACAGCTGAGGATGTGACCTTTAAAGTTTGGCTTCATGTTTGCTGACACCTTTTGCATCAAGATTTTAGAAACTTCAAAACCCAGAAGGTGAGATACAAGTGAAGTGAAAAAGGTAAAAAAAAGATATTGAAACAAATCTGTCCCCCAAACTGTAGTTTCTTATACTACAACAGAATGAACCAGCTCACAGTAGTCACTCAATCTTTCATTTTACTCCAAGCTACAATGACGCCAATAACATTTTATAGAGAAATTAAAAGACAATCTATGCTGGCATATGAAAACAAACAATCTCTGTATACTTGTATGCTCCTTTATAAGACACTTTGTCAAGATTCCAGATAATGTTAATAGCAACATAATAGGGTTGTCAAGCGATTAAAAAAATTAATCGCAATTAATTACGCAATTAATTGCGCTGTTAAATAGAATACCATTTATTTAAATATTTTTGGATGTTTTCTGCATTCTCAAATATATTGATTTCAGTTACAACACAGAATACAAAGTGTACAGAGCTCACTTTATATTTTTGATTATAAATATTTGCACTGTAAAAAACAAAATAGTATTTTTCAATTCACCTACAAGTACTGTAGTGCAATCTCTTTATCATGAATGTTGAACTTACAAATGTAGATTTTTTTTGTTACATAACTGCACTCAAAAACAAAACAATCTAAAACTTTAGAGCCTACAGGTCCACTCAGTCCTACTTCTTGTTCAGCCAATCCTCAGACAAAAATGTTTGGTTACAATTTGCAGGAGAGAATGCTGCCCACTTTTTTTACAATGTCACCTGTAAGTGAGAACGGGCGTTCGCATGGCACTATTGTAGCTGGCATCACAAGATATTTACATGCCAGATGCGCTAAAGATTCATATGTCCTTTTGTGCTTAAACCACCATTCCAGAGGTCATGCATCCATACTGATGATGGGTTCTGCTAGATAACGATCGAAAGCAGAGTGGACTAAAGCATGTTCATTTTCATCATCTAAGTCAGATGCCACCAGCAGAAGGTTGATTTTCTTTTTTGGTGGTTCAGGTTCTGTAGCTTCTGCATTGGGATGTTGCTCTTTTAAGACTTCTGAAAGCATGTTCCACACCTCATCCCTCTCAGATTTTGAAAGGCACTTCATATTTTTAAACACTGGGTCAAGTGCTGTAGCTATTTTTAGAAATCTCACATTGGTACCTTCTTTGTGTTTTGTCAAATCTGCTCTGAAAGTATTCTTAAAACGAACATGTGCTACGTCATCATCTGAGACTGCTATAACATGAAATAAATGGCAGAATGCGGGTAAAACAGAGCAGGAGGCCTTCAGTTCTCCCCCAAGGAGTTCAATCAAATTTAATTAACACCATTTTTTTTAACAAACATCAGCATGGAAGCATGTCCTCTGGAACGGTGGTGAAAGCATAAAGGGGCATATGAATGTTTGCAATACCTTGCAACACCTACTACAAAACTGCCATGCGAACACCTGTTTTCACTTTCAGGTGACATTGTAAATAAGAAACAGGCAGAAATATCTTCCATAAATGTAAACAAACTTGTTTGTCTTAGCGATTGGCTGAACAAGAAGTAGGACTGAGTGGACTTGTAGGCATTAAAGTTTTACATTGTTTTGGTTTTGAGTGCAGTTATGTAACTGTGACAAAGCTCTGTCCTTGCTTCTGTGGGTCCCACATTTCCTGGTGGATTTCGCTAGCCTTAGAGGCTCACTGTGACCCTCCATGTAACCCTTCTTTCTCTAGAGACAAGGGTCACAGTCTACTGAGCCATTTTCATCATAAGCCAGCAAGGGAGGTGAGGAAGTTATCCTTCCTTGCACAGTCTCTTGTCTCCCAGTCTCAGTGATTAATCAGGGGGGCAAAGGTGGGGTGGCAAGCCCAGGCCCACCCTCTACTCTGGGCTCCAGCCCAGGGACCCTAATAGTATCAGCTATGGTAGCTGACCTTTTAGAAACATGACATGTACAATTCCCTGGGCTACTTCCCCCACAGCAGCCCTCACTTCCTCAAGCTCCACTTCACCCTTACCTCAGGGCCTCCTTCCTTGTGCCTGATATGGTGTGTACTACTCAGCCTCTCCAACAGCACAACTTCCACCCACAGCTCCTGACATGCACACCCACCTGACTGACTGGGAGGCTTTTAACTAGTTTCAGCCAGCCCCTGGTTGGCTTCAGGTGTCCCAATCAACCTAGTATTCTTTCTGCCTTCTGGAAAGTTCTTAATTGGTCCCAGGTGTCTTCATTGACCTGGAGAGGCTTTCATTTCACTTAACCTGGTACCAGGGATTTGTTTAGCCTGGAGCTAATATGTCTATCTCCCACTACTTTTCTATAGCCATCTGGCCTTGCCCCATCACAGTAACAAAAAAAAAAATCTATGTAAGTTAAACTTCCATGATAGAGATTGCACTACAGTACTAGTATGAGGTGAATTGAAAAATACTATTTCTTTTGTTTATCATTTTTACAGTGCTAATATTTGTAATAAAAAATAATAGTGAGCACTGTACACTTTGTATTCTGTGTTGTAATAGAAATCAATCTATTTGAAAATGTAGAAAAACATCCAAAAATACCAATTGAAATTTATTAAATGTTCTATCGTTTAACAGTGCGATTAATCATGATTGGTTTTTTTATTGCGATTAATGTTTTTGAGTTAATGGCGTGAGTTCACTGCAATTAATCGACAGCCCTACAACATAATCCTTTAATCAGACATTCATAACTTCAGTACAAAATTCTTGATTAGACTTTGGGACACCCAGCTATCCATTATTCCAAAGAATGTGGGCCTAATTCTCTACTTTGTTACACCAGTTTAACACCAGCATACCTCAATTGACTTTACTGGAATTACACTGGTGTAAAAACAGTGTACTAGAGCAAAGGAGCAGGCCTGTTATCTATAGATCTCTCTTTAACTATGTATTTTTTTCAAAAAATCCGGTGGATAACTGTGCACTTAATGTCCATGTGCTGAGCAGGTGTTTGTTCTTGCAAATAACTAATTATAGATGTGGATTCTCCAGTCTGCTAAGGCCACTTTACTGCTTGTGTAAAGTAGCTTTAAACTGGCCAGAGATTTGCAGTGTATAATTCCCCCCGCATAGGGGGAATTTATAGCCACCTCCCACCCCTGCTTCCTTTGCATTCCTAGCGTAAGAGGGAGGAGGCGGCGTATTGGGCTGGGGCAAGGTGGAGCTGTGGTAGAACTGAGTTCTGTCTTGCTCAGTCTTCCACTGGTGGGATACAGGTTGGATCTAATGGAGAATCAGAGCATCTATGTCTAACTGGTCACTTCCACATGGAAATACCTGATGTGGGTTTATAGTAATTTGGAGAGTTTTTCATGTACAATTATATGCTTTGCTTTCAATCAGGACCGTAATACTTTTTTGCATTTGTCTGAAAGTGATTGGCTTAGCATGACCATTTCCTATAACAGTTTTGAATTCCACCCGTTTTATTTTTTTCAGTTAGATTTTTTTTTTTAAAAAACATGACAGCAAGGCAGATTGTATTCAGACAGCCATGTGCTAGAATCTGCTTCAGTAAGATATTTCTAATTTTGCAGGATTATCTTTAGAACAATAGATAGACGGCTGTCCGTATGTCTTTTCAGGGGTTTTCTGAGCTGAATTTACAATCAGCTGATTAAAGGATTAACATGTTGCTTTTCACATCATCTGGTTTATAAAGAACCCCATATCTGTGACCACAAAATAGTTAGGAGTTTGGGAAAGGGCAGATAATGTGTACATCCACTTATTGCAATGGTGTGTGCAGATCAGATGTTTGCACATGCAATCCTCAATTGTCTTTCTCACTGACCATTTACTCTTTCAAATATCTGATTTGGGGTATAGTTACGTGAAGTTGTATGCCTGACTTTTTGATAATCTGGCCCATAATATATGGATTTGTTTATAACAAATTGATGACAAACATGACAATATCTTGGCATATTTTTCAATTTAACCCCTTTTTATATTGATTTTTTTATTTGTACTACTTTGCATATCTTCAAGCCTAGTAAAGAATATGAATGTGAGTGAACTACTAAGCAGTACATTATGTACTGTGTATTATGATGAGATTAGGCATAAAAAGATATGTTGACTAAATTGTAAATGAAATGCAGTATTTACAGAACAACGCTGTGATCCAAAGAACCTAGTTATGAAAAGCTAGCTTACAAACGATAAATCAGATGTAAAACAAAGAGTGCACAGTAACTTTTATTGATTGTTTCTTCTCCTAGAGCTCAGCAATGTGTATAATACATACTTTATAACTTTTCTTTCTTCCTGCAGTACTTGGGATGTATAGAGGTCTTACGCTCAATGAGATCTCTTGACTTCAATACAAGAACACAGATTACAAGGTAAGACTTTTTGCAAATAAATTCACATAGTTAACTCTTGTATTATCTCCAAACAGTCAAGCATATGACTGGAGAAGAGCAAATATGTAACTGAATGTTCAGACTCTTTGGTCCCATTCTTATATTTTGCATTTAAAGGTGGGCATCTTACATTAGTGTAGCTCCAAAGGGACTGAAAGAGTCTTTTTCTGCCTGTTCTTCTGCCCTTTCAGGCCCCAATTCAGCAAAGCATTTAAGCATGTGCTTAAGTACATTACTATTAAACAAATATTAATACTTCACTGAATAGGGACAGACTGCTGAATTGGGGCCTCAAGGCTTGAAATTCTAAAAAGCCTTAAGGAATTTTCTCTGTGTGTGTGTGTGTGTGTGTGTGTGTGTGTAATTTTTTTTAATTGTTCCTTGTGAAACTACAGAAAAGAAGGGTTAATATTTTTAAAAATTAAAAATCTATAGTACAGAAAATATAAATAGAAAGAAATCAGTAGAATGGTAATAGAAACAAATACAAGCCTATTATTCTTTCCAGAGAATCCATAATAAATAGTACGTACGTACACACACACACATATATATATATATACTGGGTTGACATTAGAATTTCTAAGCATAGCTTTTTTTTAAATTCATCACTAAAAGATGATACTGCTTTTAAAACATTATCCATGAATAATTCTATTTATAAAGAGATTCTTTAGGGAGAAATACAGCAAATGTTTGTTTTTTATACATTCTAGTTTTAGGGCCTGATCCCATTCACTTTGAATCAGGCCCCCCAATGTGGCAAGATGCCGGTGTCTTCTAGCATTTGGATAATACAGCTTCCAAAAACCATAGCCAAATCAGGTGTCTCAGATCCATGGCAGTAAACCATTCTGTTTGTCTGAAAAGGAAAAATATAAAATGGGATTAGTGGAGAAGGCTGTTGCCTTTTGAATTCAGGGAGATGGGTTGTGAATGGTGTTCTGGAAAACACCTCCCAGTTTCTAGTGGTCTATCTCAATCAAAGAAGTCATGATATATCTGTTATGAAACTAATACCTCTCGTGCTTGGATGTTCTTGTAGACTCCATGGACCAGATTCAGAGCTCTTGCACATGGGTGTAATTTCAGTGACTTACAAGAGTTGCACCTGCACGCACCGACTTCAAGTTTGCCCCCATGAGTAAGACTACACTGCAGTTGGAAGCTCACTAAAAGTAGCACCATGGCTGTTGTGACTCGAGCTCTCAAGCCTACCCAACCCCCTGGGTCTGAGCTTAGGTGGCTAGCCAGAGTCTTCGCCAGAGCCACAACTTCGGCACTGCTATTTTTAGCATGCTAGCTTGAGCTGAACTAGCATGAGTCCATCTACCTGGACTGGGAGGCTTGCTCCCAGTCCAGCTGCAGTGTAGGCATACCTTCTGAGTCCTTTAACTGGGTGCTCAGATACTATGAGGATGAGTGGAATAGAGATAGATGACAGAACATTATATTTTCCTGTCAAACATTCTAGGCCTTAGAAGACATTTGAGAATATTTCTTATAAGCTGTCTTCATGGTCTCCGTCTGTGTTTCTACAGTATTCACAATAATGGCCTTTTTAAGCGACTTCATGCCAGACAGAATTTTAGTGCTGACACAGGTGGCACATTTGTACTTACCACTTGGAAAGTTAAGTGATACTGGCTTATAAAACAATTTGTAATAGTTACTTACTTTGTTTTATATCTGAATATGAGCCACTTGTTGTTTGGTATACACTTTCCTTGGCTTAGCATTGCTTTTTTCTCCAGTAACTAGTTTAAAGATCCACTCTGTCAGTAAAACTCAACCACATTTTCCAATCAGAAAGCAGTATAATCTGTGGTCATTTTTACATGCAACATGTCACTGCTCCAGTGCTCTCTGAGTGCATGGTTATTTTTGGCTTTAACTGTGAAACATACATTTGGAAAGTGACGTTTTTCTGATGAAGTTGTAGCATAGCTTATCACATACTGGGCACTTCCTTGGCTCATATTCTTTTGACCACATCTAAAATGTAAGAAAAGTTGCAGGCAGAAAACCTTATGTTGCTTGGGGTTTCTTTTCTTTTCTTTTTTCTTTTTTTAAAATGATGCCACATAGACTCACTCCTCGGATTCATTCACAAGGTCTAATCCAAAGTCCACTGATGTCAGAGGGAGCTTTGGATGAGCTTTGAATCAGATGCTAGAACCTGAATCTGCATTTCACTAACATTAGAAATAATCACGGACATTAGAAATGCCTATGGCTTGGGTTACGGTTAAAGAAACCACCACAAGCAGTCTCTGCCTCACTTTGTAATTTCGTATTTCACATACAAGCTTATGTTTGATTAAGAAGTCACATTTCCCCAAACTCACTTTTGAGCTTTAACCTTCATGGTAAAATGTCACATGTGCACCAACTGATTCCTGCTGACCTCACTTACAAATAACAAACAGAAGTCTCTAAGTCATATTTATTCTAGGATTGTAGTAATTCTATAGTTTATTCATAATCTGTGCCAAATGCTCTGTATCATTGTCCTTGATTCTTGTATAAATGTCGGCAGACCCAATAGCGCAGCAGGTATACAAGTGAGGCATTATCACTGCTTGCTTGTTAGCTGATTTCTCTGCAGCTCTTTCACCAATGAGAATCATTTTAAAATTTGAAAATCCTTGTGTAGTGGATCATCGGCAGCAGGGATTGAAGCTGGGACCTGTGGTGCCTTTACTGCCTGAGCAAAAGAGCCCAGGTTCCATAAATTGCTCTAGGACTAGCCACTGGAAGGCGACAGAGTCACACTGTGTAAGCGTGGCTGCACCACTCCTCTTGGCTGGAGAAGATACCCTGAGCTTCAGATGTCTAAGCAGTTCAAATCCATGTTTGGATCACTAGTTATAATGCAACCTTCCTGGCTGGCTGTAAGCATGGATTGCTCTTGCTTTAGTTGATGCCATTTTGCTGTGAGATGTCCTTGCAAATCCTATAGACTTGAAAGAAGAAATGGCTCCACCTTTGGCCTGATATAACTTCTGACATCAGGTAATGTTTAGTAAGCACTCTAGAGGCCAGTTTGCAAATATGAGCCCAGTCAGAGTCTACCAGGATTCTGGAAACCTCTATTTCCCAGTGGCCATGCTGAAGGCTTGGTGTGCATGGACAGTAGCATAGTCACTCCCTTTCTAACATTACACCAACAGTTGCTCCCACAGCAGTACCATATCTGTCATTGCACACTCCTCTTCTCTGTGGGGCAGATTTTCAAAAGATTTCAGCTCTTACAATTGGGGCCAGATTTCTGAAGAGCTCAGCTCCCATTTAGGCATCACCGTAAGTGGCCACACATTCAAAAGAGATGAGCTTGTTTGAAAAATCTGACCCTGTAATTCCTTCCCCCTGACTTTTGCCAAGATCAATAATGAGTAAGGAGAGAAGAGATTCCCGAGGACCTGATCACAAGATTAAGGGGCCAAGGAGTAGCTTTATCTGAGGCACAATAACCAAGAGCTCAAAACATTTAAATTAAATATGTAACGCAGTTATTGCACATTTAAAATAACACGATGGGGTGGAATGGGGGCGGGGGGGGAGATAAAGTTCCTGGACAAGCCATCAGGTTAAAAGATTGTGTAAATGTCATATTTGATGTATATTGTTCAGGTGTCTAGAATTTATCTTTGGGCCAGATTGTTTGGGACTCGTTCTATTGGCAAACTTTTGCTCACCTGAATAGTCCTATTGAAGTCTATGGCTTGTTTGAATAAGTGCTCATTATGATGGTTGTAAAGACTCCACAGTCTTGCTTGTAATCGAAGGAAAACAAAGTTGTAATTCACTGGGAGGTTCTGTTGATCTCAAGGGCAAAATTTCTAAAGCAGCTTTTAAAATTGTGTCCACGATGTGATACATCTAAGTTTTTGTATATGCAAAATTATATATATTTGTGCATACCTGCTACATTGATGCATGCTTGCGGAGAGGAAGAAAGAGCTTTTTTAGCCAAATCGCAGAACTGAGAGTCAGACTCCTGGGTTCTATAGGTTCTGGCTTCTTGTCTCCTGGGACACACCACTTAATCTGTTTTGACCTCACAGGGTTGTGAAACTAAATAAATGTTTGTAAAGTGCACTGAAATCTTTGGATGGAAAGGACTGTAGAAGTGCGAACAATTAATACTGGCTGAGATTTTGAAAGCTGCCTAATGGATTTAGATGCCCAAGTCCCATTAGAAATTAAGGGGACTTAGGTGTCCAAACTCCCTAGAAAGTATTGAAAATCATCCCACCTATTATTATTTAATCAGGTATTTAGATACCCAAATCCAAGTGTATGCTTGGGCAAAACCAAACACATGAAAAACTGGCACCTTTTGAAGGCCCAAATAAATATGATTTGCTTAGGGGTCTTCCTTCTCAAGGTCACTCGTGAAAAATATAAGGTATTTTCACTGTTTCACTTGGCGCTTTGTGTGTCTAACACTTAACTTGAATTGTTTATCATTCTTAAAAATTAAAATGTTAAATATTTTAATAGTTAATATACTTTCTACGTAAGTGAAATCAATGAACAGATGCTTCCATTTACCATGCTGTTAGTAGAAGGGTATCAACAGTTTCAGTGTTGCCCAGAAAAACGTGGTGGTATATTATTCTGTGGCTATGGCTTATGGAGAAATGAAAAGGTAAGTATAAATTGTATGAGATTTTTCCTTGATCGTTGTGAAATTTGAAGTTGCCAGAGGCTTTTACTACAGAACAAATGTGACAATTAGAGTGCTATTGTCACTTGTGAACCTATTCTTTTGTAATCTCCACGTGAATCTTTGAATTTTTAAATGGAAGTGCAAGCAAAAGTGTCAGTAGGTATAGATAATGGTAAAATAAAAGCTAACTGAATCCACAAACTGTATAATTAACTATGCATTGGCAATTCTTGGCACACACCTGAAGTAATGCTAACTTGCTTGGGCAAAGGGAAGAACAGAAGTGTTTCTTTCTCAACGTAGAGGAGGAGCCAGACAACTGAACTAACTGCAGCTGGCAACTGGTCCTAAATTCACCATGACTCCTTCCACCATCGCCACTGAAAGGGACCACCTTTAAAGTTTTTTTTTTGGCCAGCCCATTTGTGTCCTCAAACTTTTTATTAAAAAAATATTCAGGTAAAATATTATTGCAACACGTGCAATGTTTACAGTTCATCTAATACACAAGTGTCTACATCTGTGTGCTTACTGTTAAATTTGTTACATTATAATGAGCTTTAGCTACCATGTTGCATGCATGGACCGAATTATAATTATGTTGCATGTACAGTTTGTCATACTACAGGTATCTGGATTACAAGCCTGCATGTTCTGTGTTGTTGTTAGCTAATTGAGTGCAATTACTTTAGTGCATGCAGCGTCTGAAAGCCATCTCACCATACTGAGTGAAACATTATGTTGCATGTTCCGTTAATAAGTAGATCCCCATAGCGGAATAACTTATATTAGCGATGGGCCTGAATACAATCCAGATCCTAGTCCCCCATGAACTTTGTGGGGATAAGGTACTCAAACCCTGCTCACAGCCCAGATCTTGTGGTTGGACCCTCCCTTCATAAGGGGCTGAACCAAAACCATAAATACACACTTTTCCATCCATTCCCCCTGCCCCGACTCTTGGAGAGGAGGTATTCAAAATCCAAATCCAAGGTACAGAACTAGGTTCAGGCCCACCACTAAATTATATTGATGACGTTTCAATTCATCTAGTATTTCTTTACATGTTTTGTATTCTTTACAGAAACTTATTGCCAGCAAAGATCACCCAGAAGGAAGGAAGACATTGGGAGGGAAAAATGGCTCCACTATAGCTTATGAAGAAATTTAGGTAACATGTATTTATTTCAAACGATAAGTCTTATGTAGTCACTGAATTCCCCCCACCTCTCAGCTATTTGGAAAATATTACTTTTGCTTGGAAAGCACCAGTGTTCTGTAGTTTACCTGTGGTTAATGGACCATGGATTTTGCCATCTGGATGGTACTGTAGGGGTGTGTAATACATAGACTCAGATTGTAAGTAACCCCAGCACACCTGTGCATGGACAGAGGGATGATCAAGAAGCTGTGCAAAGGGAGAAAAGCTACACAGGGGAGAACTCTGGGGAGCACAGGGACTGCTTGCTATTACTCCCCTTTTCAGGGCAGGGAGGAGACAGGGCTGTGCTCGTAACCTGTAACAGCAAGCTGTGGAAGGAGAGCATCTGCCCCATTTTTATGCAAGGAGGAGCTTTGGTTCTCCTCTTGGGGCAGTGGAGCTCCAGACAGACTGCCCCCTCCTCAGGTCTGTGACTCAAAAGTTACTGTCTAGCCCATGCTTTACATACTCTGAGAACCTTCAATGGATAGCAGATTAGTAGTAGTAGAATTAGTAATTTAATGTTAATGAGTTTCATACCAGGAAATGTGCCCAGTAGGTGAATAACTGCTACTCATATGCACCAGAATTATGAATAATACCTGGATACCTAATTTATAATACCTGACACTCATGCTTAACAGAATAACAAATACTGATGGGGGAATAATTTACATCTGCCCACTTAGCTCCCATAAAGTAGCATGCAAATGTGTTGGAACAAACAGGCTTTTTAATGTGCTTTACATTGTAAGCATCTTTAATTTTAATTTATTGGAAACATTTTCAATAATGTTGGATTAATTTGATCTATGGTAGTTCAACAATAAAGAACAAAAGTGGACAATAATAACTTATTAAGCCTGGGCGGCCTTCCCTGTCTCCTTTTGCTAGCCTCTGTGAGTAAGAAAGAGCTACAGAGAGAACTGGGTTGGGGGAGAGTTGAAGACAAAATTGCCAGCTTCATGTCTTTGGCAACTCTCCTGTGGATGTAGCTGCACCCTGCATTATCAGACAAGAGGTTGATGAACCTGAGCAGTTCTGTTGGCTTTTCTTAGCCGAGATAAATAAATTCAGTTCCAGAATAACTGTCTTTGTACTGAAGTATAAAATGCAAAATGTGTCCTGTCTGAGATATTGATTGAGAGTGAGTGTGTGTGTGTGTGTGTAAAGTTTGGAGTTTGTGGCAATTGTGGATTTAGAGGGAAGCAAAATAAGTGAGACTTCTCAGGGCTATAAGAGAACATCGGGGACTCATTTCAGTAGTTAGTGTGAAGCAGAGGGGTTTTATTCCTGCTTTTAAAGGCAAATCTCAGTGCAAAGTTAACTGTGGAGTCATTACTTGACAATTAGGAGACTGTCAAATTTTTAACAGCAGATAGGCCATGGGACTGCAAACACACGGAGAAAACCGAGGTGCGGGGAAGCTGAGTGACTCTTTTTTACACCATGCATAATTAGTCTGTGGAACTCATTGCCACAGGATGTTGTTGAGGCCAAGAACTTATCAGGCAGTAAAGAAGGGATTGGACACTTATATGAATAATAAGGCTAGCCAGTTTTATAATCACTAATCCAAACCCAAGAGATTTTGGAAGAGTTGTAAAAGCTCATGCTTCAGGATTTAAGATAATCTCTAGCAATCAGTGGGAGAGTCACTTGGGGCAAAGATTATCCCGTATATGTCTAGCAAGGGCTCTGAAGTGACAGGTGTTGTCTGCTCTTAGAGACAGGGGACTAGACTAGAAGAACTTTAGGTCTGATCTAATATGACAATTCCTATGTTCCTGTGGCTACTGTGAGCCGATGGCTGAGCTAGGAATAGAGTTTGTCTTCTGTGTCTCAGTCCATTGTCCTGCCCACTGGTCTACTCTTCCAGAGGCCATACTGGAACAGAGAATGATGGCCTGCAAAGGAGGTTCGAGAATTATGGCATCTTAACTAAACTGATCTAGACTTAGGTTCTTCCTTTAGTTCAGGGGTGGCCAACCTGTGGCTGAAAAGCCACATGCAGCTCTTCAGAAGTTAATATGCGGCTCCTCGTATAGGCACCGACTCCAGGGCTGGAGCTACAGGCGCCAACTTTCCAATGTGCTGGGGGGTGCTCGCTGCTCAACCCCGGCTCTGCCACAGGCCCTGCCCACACTCCACCCCTTCCCGCCCCCTCCCTGAGCCTGCCGTGCCCTTGCTCCTCCTCCCTCCCCCCCAGCCTCCTGCATGCCATAAAACAGCTGATTGGGAGGTGCTGGGAGTGGGGGTGGGGGCTGCTGACATATTACTGTGGCACTTTAGCAAGGTACATTGGTAAATTCTGGTTCCTTCTCAGGCTCAGGTTGGCTACCCCTGCTTTAGTTTGTTGGCATCACTGAACTTACCTTCCAAAAACAATCCCTAAATACAGGGTTTTGCGCACACACTATTTATGTACACTAAAAGGTGGTTTTTAGAAGCTTGTTTTGAAAATGTACCCCTTCTAATGGCAGAGCTTTTAGAGTCTGTGTGATGCTTAAACATAAAGGGTGATTTCAGAAACATGCAAACAACTGTGTGCACAAAAATGAAGTTGTCTAATTGGCATGTACAGTTGCCATAGCTGTGCACAGAATCCAATATATATAGGCTCCTAAGATGCCAGTTAGGTGCAAAACTGACCCTGTGTGTATGCAATTTTGTGGTTATAAATACAAATTAGGTGTGTAATTGCATGCACAATTCCGAAAATCAGAACAGTCAGACTTTTTAACTAGCTTATTAGAAGTAGGTTTTAACAATATGTAATTCTCTATGCTGCTGGTGTATAAAACAGTAGGATGTTCTGGAGCTCATATGAGCCTAAAGACTTCGGTTTTATAAATCTGCATTTTATTCACATTTTGTGTGGAATTTAGTAAATATGTGACTAGATTCCCACAAAGGCTTGATAGGAGTGAAAGGTACTGGTTGTGCTATGATCTTCTGCCTGGTGTATTGCTTAATAAATATGCATCTATGGAAGTTCAAAAATAAGTGAACACCACTAAACCAAATCAATGGGTGGTAAAAAATCTTTGGCAGTGAAGGGATTAAAAAAGCATCTAAGAATTGTTGACGCAGGGTGCTCTGAAATAGCAATAAGGCTTGAGTGCACTGACTTTTGTCATTGATTTAGAAAACACTTTTCAAATGAATATAGAAAACTGAGTGCAAGAGTATTGTGCCAATGCCCTTGAATTACTACTGTGTAGTTCAACATACATCTAACCATATGTTATGTTCTGTAGCTAATCATTTCCAAAGATGTATTTCTCATTAGAGTTGATTACACAGTCCTGATTGTGTATAGTTTATAAAATATGTTAAGGATAGAATGTCCAGCTTGTTTTTGTTTTCCCCCTTACAGATCTGTCACACATAGAGAATCCCACATAGCAAGAAACAAACTGAGAAGCTGAAGGGAAGAAAGAAGAATGGTTTTATATCTTCCTGTATAAGTTTACCACCATTTGTCTGCCATATTCATCACCACCAACTTATTCTATAAATCCTCCCCTCTGCTGCATGCTTTCCGTGACCTGGAACAAGTTGGCTAGTTCACATTCCTCTTCTGTGAGTTCACTGTAACCATTTCACATTATTAGGTCCTTTCACCCCTTGTACAAGCAGCTCTGCTCCAGGATTACTCTTTACACCATTTATATCACGAAACCTGTCCACTATTCTTTCCTCATTCTCTTCCATACTCTCAGTTCTCTGTTCATTAGCTACTTTTTCATCCCCACCTCTAGCAGACCCCACCCATTTGCCTCTCTGCCTTTAAAGCACCACTAACTATTATATGTGAGCACCAGCCCTTAAGGCTTCTTAATCCTCCCTTAACCACTTCAAACACTACAAATTTACTGTGCCTGTTTTGTAAATGAACAAATATTCTGATTATTAAATATATTTCTGAAAGTTTACTTTTGGCCTCTGTGGGATTTATTCAGAATTAAGGTGTTAATATTTTAATATAGGCCATTTTTCTCCTTGGCAGGTGGTAGCTATATAATATGTTTGTTAAAAAGATTGGCAAAGATTGTGTTCAGAAATCAATAGGGGCAGACTGCACAATTTGTCCAGAAATGTGCAGTTCTTTTTCTAAGTAAATTCATTGAATGTTTGTTGCATACAGTAGTTTCTCTTTGTTTCCTTTTTTAGTCTGTGGAGCCCCAGGTGTGGGATTCAGGCTGGCAAAGATACAGATGGAAGTGTGGGGTAACATGGATAGACAAGAGGAAAAACAGCAAGTTTTATGGCTGTGGCATGCAAGTCTTTTGTGTGCAAATTGGTCAGGGTTTCTAGTCTCAAAATTGACCTACCAAGTTTTTTTTTTTAAATTCAATTGAAAAGTCAATGCAACTTTTCCATGTCTGTCTTTGTCTACAAAACAATAGCTTTAGTACTCTTTTCATAAAAAGTAATAAATTACATGAATTAAATTTTTAAAAATCCAAAACAAAACAAGCAAGGGTACATTCATGTGATTGTGAAAACCATGTTTATTAAAGAAACAGATTTCAGCTTCCTTAGGGCTAGAAGTGCTCACAAAGTATGATGGTTTAAAGTTATGAAAAACAGGACTATGGCCTTTTACATGGAACATGAAGCCAATATGAAAGGCATGCTTTTCTTTTTCACAGTAATGTCAGATCATCATGGAGCACTGTAGGTAAGACTGGAGAAATTCAGTATTGCATATAGACAACACTTCACTTGGTACATTTGCCATCTAAAATCTATACTGAAAGCAAAGAGCGTGTGTTGTGCTGAGAAAATGACTTCAGATATGACCATCTGCAAAGCAGAAAATATTTAGGGCCAGATTTGGAACTCAGTATGTGGTCCTTAATTGCAAGTCTGCACAGAAACAAATTTTACAAGATATCAAGATAGTGCCGCACTATGTGGTACATATCTGAGATCAGTGCCTGGTTACCATAAGGGCATGGGGCGCAGAAAGATTTAAACATATTATTGAAAACCACTTTTCCACATCAAGCAAGAAATTACATTTATGTCAAATTTTTCAAAGTCTGTGCAATTGATTAGTCAAGCAAATGTGCCATAAACCTCTATTTTCCTGTTCAGATGAGTGTCAGGTAAGTCAGATAAGTGCATGCTCAAACTAGCAGCTGTATGCACAGTTAATCTGGTTTGATGTGTGCCTATACAGGGAATGGTGGGTGCAAAATTGGAGAGGATGATTAATATGAGAATCAAAAGGTGAGTAAGGAACTGGTTAAAGGGGAAACTACAATGAGCCATGCTGAAAAGAGCACTGTCAGGGCGGAAGGAGGTTATTGGTGGAATTCCTCAGGGACTGGTCTTGGGACCAATCTTATTTAATATTTTAATTAATGCCCTTGGCGCAAAAAGTGGAAGTGTGCTAATAAAATTTGTGGATGACACAAAGTTGGGAGGTATTGCCAATATGGAGGAGGACCGGAATATCATACAAGGAATTTTGGCGTAATAAAAATGGGATGGAATTTAACAGTGCAAGATCATGAACTTAGGGACTAACAAGAATTTTTGCTGTAAACTGGGGACTTATCAGTTGGAAGTGACAGAAGAGAAGACCTGGGTGTATTGGTTGATCACAGTATGACCATGAGCCCCCAATGTGATGTAGCTGTGAAAAAAGTCTAATACAATCATGCATCAGGTGAGATGTTTCCAGTAGCTAGGAAGTGTTATTACCATTGCACAAGGCACCAGTGAGACCTCATCCAGATGAGGAATACCGTGTGCAATTCTGGTCTCCCATGTTTAAGAAAGACTAATTCAAACTGGAACAGATGCAGAGAAGGGCTACTAGGATGATCAGAGGAATGAATAATCTTTCTTATGAGAGGAGACCTAAGGAGTTTGACTTGTTTAGCGTAACAAAATGAAGGCTGAGCGGAGATATAATTTCTCTCTATAGATATATCAGAGGGACAAACACCAGGGAGGGAGAGGAGTTATTTAAGTTAATGGCAACACTGGCACAAAAACAAATGGCTATAAACTGGCCATCAGTGAGTTTAGGCTTCAAAGTAGATGAAGGTTTCTAACCATCAGAGGAGTGAAATTCTGGAATACCTTCCCAAGGGGAGAAGTGGGGGCAAAATACCTAATTTGTTTCAAGACTGAGCTTGATAAGTTTATGGAGTGGATGCTATAATGAGGTTGCAATGGCATATGGCCCATCTGTGACTGCTGTTAGCAAATATCTCCAATGGCTGGAAATGAGACACTAGATGAGAAGGGCTCTGAGTTACTACAGAGAATTATTTCCCAGGTGTCTGGCTGGTGGTTCTCACTCACACACTCGGAGTCTAACTGATTTGCCATATTTGGGGTCAGGAAGGAATTTTTCTCCAGGTCAGACTGGCAGAGACCTTAGGGCACAGGAGCTTAATTTCTAATCTGCCGGGGGGTATTCCCCCCCAGCTCCAGCTAGGCCCTGCCCTCACTCCACCGCTTCCTCCAATGCCCCACCCCTGACCTGCTTCTTACTGCCCCCCCTACCTCTTCCTAGGCCCAAAGTGGGGATGACCAGCCAGCTGTTTTCCTTCCATCTGTTTATCTAATCAAGGATCTAGATGAGCACCTCAGTACATGAGCGCTTTCATGCCTACTGACCGAGTAAATGCTACACCTTTTTGCAGCAGCTCTAAGGATCGCTGGTGAGCAGCTGACCCCAGACTTCTCTGGGCTATCCTGTCTTGCACAGGCAAAATTGCTTGGAGAACTTCTTCTCCAGCTCCACTATATTCACCACCATGCTTCAAAGATAAGCTAGTATGACATTCAAAGCTCCTAATATCACCACCAAAACCATTGTTCATTTTAGAGCTGAGGTTGCTCTCATGTATTTACTGAAAAACAAGGAACTTGCTAGTTAAAGCAATACTACAGTCCAGACTAGTTTCAACGTGTCTTATCAGCTCAATATCATAACACCCAAACGCACTCTCGTCCTCCTGAGAGCCACAGCACACTGTTTTTCATTTCACACACTCAGACACACAACCTGAACTCCAAGCTCAGCAAGGTTAAGGTGTTTTATGAACAAATGTACCTGCAGTTGGAAGTCTGCAGTGTGTTATTACTGCCTAAGCTGATATGCATTCTGGCTCCCCATCTGTCCTCCATCCCCCTTTCCAGATCCACTTCCCAGCTAAAGTGTGCAGTGCTTCGATTGGCTGGCTATTCCAACAGGAGGCTGGTGATACGACCAGCCAATCCTTCAAGCTAGGTTTCTTCCTCTCATTCCAGTACATTCACTTCCCCAACCTCAGACCTGATAAGGGTAGCCAGCAGGAGTCCCAATCTGATGGACTGACTGAGTTCCCTCAGTGTAGGGCTCCTCTCTTGACATTCAGTTGGCAGAGAGGCCAGGCAACCAAAGAAGTACCTACCCCAGCTCAGCATCAGAGATGGAGATGTCTCCAATGCAAAGATGCAATCTACGCTTGTCAGGAAAATTTGCCTGCAAACTCTCCCTGCCCCTCCATGCCTTCTGTTGCTGATAGTTGCTGGGAGATTGTAGGAGCAGGCAGGGAGAGGTGCAGGAAAATTTACCTGATAAGCGCAGGTTGTATCTCTGCAGTCAGAGTGGATGAGTAGCTGAAGAACTGCCCAGACCAGCTCTGAAGCACACTGGGAAGGGATAGGGAGTAAGTCTGGGGAGCCGGCCATGGGCTGGGGAGAAGGACTCCCAGCTGCTGCCCAGTTCTCCTCACTGTTTTTGCAGGACCCAGGGCTTGCTGGGAGCCTGTCTGAGGAGCCAGAGATGCTCATGGCTGGGCAGCATGGCTAAGGAGGCAGCATTGGATCATAGACATATGTGTTGGCTTTTCCTAGGGTTAATGAAAACAGTTCTTACGAGCAAGGGGAATATTTGCCAGCTGGTCTGATTGTTAACTGCTGTATCTGGGAGTGTTAGTAACAATTTTATGGAAAACAAATTGCAGAAAATTCACTGGGCTTCTGAACTGGGGTAGATTTGGAGACTAAATTCAATCACTGGACAGTGAAATGGAGGGATTTAGTCTTGCTTTAAGGGCCTGATCCAAAATCTGTTGAAGTTAATGGGAGTCTTTCCACTGACTTCAGGTGCATTGGTTTGGGCCCTAGGTCAGAAGTGCCACACAATCTGAACCAGGGGCATGTGCAAGAGGGGCAAGCAGGGGCACGACTCCCAAGTCAACAAAACCAAGGCACAGAACTCCTTCATGGCAGGGAGAGCGAGCTCCTCCTGCCCCAGGCCGCGTGGGAGCTCTGGCTCCCATGGGGCCATGGGGGAGGAGGGGGAGAGCCAGCTCCTCCAGCCACCAGGGGACAGCGAGCGTTACAGGCCCCAGGGCTATGAGGGTGTAGGGGAGCCAGCACCTCAGCCCACGGGGGGCACAGAAAGTGCCCCTCCAAAAGTGGCCAAATTTTTATTTCTGTACACGCCCCAATCTTCACTATGGAGTCACTACTGATTCCTCCATAATAAATCAATAACTTCATTCGTTAGGCCATTGTCCGTGTGTGCACTTGCACATACGTGTGCACCCTCTCCCATATGCACACTGATCACATACATTCACATAGACTATGGGTTGAAACAGTAACACGGATACTGTGTCAGAATAGAATTAAAGTAATATTTTGGTTTTTAATGATGCTTTAGGTTGGCTTTGAGATTTTGGTCATTTCTGGCTGTGTGGGCTTTTGAATTTGCGGTGGGTTCCCTCCAATTTTGTTATTTTTAAAAATATTTGGTTGTATAAAAGTCATTTGTCCACTTGGAAGCATACACAGACTATTCTGTTCAAGGCTAGATCCATTACAGCATTGATATTAACATGACTAAGAAGGACTGTGCATGCACGTTTATGGATTTTCAAGAATTAACAATTTGGTTGTTGCATTTGACCTATTGTTTAAAACCTAAAGGGCTTAAAGACATTCACCTGTCGCTGCATGTTCAGCAAAATTTCATTTTGAAATGCAATCCTATTCTTCATTCAAATTCCCCCTGAGTGTATGTTTCTTTCACTTAGTCTGTCAGCATTAATTTACCAATGACACAAGTGTGATTAGAAAACAAAAACATAATGTTTGTGGTATAAAGATATTTGTAGTGGTGAGGTCAGGCCACAAGTTATGTGGGTCATAATGAACAAATACCAGTAAAATCCTTACACCACAACACACTGTCATATATTTTCTTTACAACATACATTTTACATCAAAATGATTGCAGAAATATTTTAGAGAGTTCTGATACTATGTGAAACCAGGCTGGCTTGGCTCTGCACAAGCTTCAGAGGGGGAGGAAAATAATCATCTCTATGTTCTAAATTTAGAAAAAAAAAACCCAAAATAAATACATATGTTAAAAATGGTCTCAAATGGTGTTTAATAATTAAGAGCAGCATTGTTTTAAGACCTGATATCTCACTAGGATAAAAAAAAAAGAGAATTGTGCAGCACATACCAGCTCTCCAATGGCGTAAAGAACCAATTTTTATCCTTAATGGTTCTCAAGTTATTGCACCTTGAACCAAACTGAACTGAGTGTTGTACCTCAGAGCAGAGTAGTCTAAATTTGGAGAAAATTCCACATTTGGGCAGGAAGGTAGAAGGGAAATGTTTTTGGCTGGTTGTATTTTTTTAAAAAATGGAGTCTGTTTTAAAGCTGATCAGAGATGATATCTTCACTGGTGAGAAAAGAACTAATTGACTCTCTAGTTATCAGGTCTTCACTTGTGACTGAATGCCATAAAGAACTAAGTTGTCAAATATTCCCCTTCAGTGCAATTTGAACATATAATGAAGAAACCAGCACATCCATTTGCTCTAAAGCTTATTTTCTGTCTCCACAGGGAAGCAATCAGCCGTGTTTGTGAAGCAGTACCTGGAGCCAAAGCAGCCTTCAAAAAAAGAAAGGTATTTTTCTTTCTTTCTTGTCAGAGACCCATATTTTCTTAGGTCAGCATAGTGGAAACCAGACACAGTGGGCAGGTGTGTTTTAAGCCGGCCTGAGAACTGCAGGTGCAGAATCTTCCAAAGTCTTGTCTGTGTGCAGCCACTGTTGATTGCACCTACTGCCCTTCCAGTCAGCATCGTTCATAGGAGTTCAAAGTAAGGGAGTGTAAAGATATTCCTTCCTCCCCTACCTGGGATATCCACATCATGGCGAGTAGCATAGCTGGGTAGGGAAGTGGCTGGGGAGTGGGTGAAGTCTTGGCTCTGCCCCCACGTTACTGGCCACAGTAAAGGGGGAAGTACACTGTGCGAGGTTTCCAGCTACACAAACTGTTGCCCTCCTGGAGCAAGGAGAGAACCAGCCAGCCACCATATTGTGACTCTGAGTGCCAGTACGATCCCGGCTCTACCTCTGGAGCAGCACAACTATGAACTGCCCCAACTCAGGGCTTGTGATAAAGCCACAGTTTAGCTCTTAGGAAGTCTAGTTTGCAGTGACATGAGCTTGTATCTAAAATGGATAGCTGTTGTACTACCAACAGAAATAGAATGTATGAGGGAGGGTTCAGAACAAGAACCCACACACCGTCTTTGCTGAATGTAGCTTTTTCTTGTAGCTGAGAGCCATGTAATATATATTTAGCTCTCATGGTCACAAGGGGGTACTGTATTTAGCTCCCAGTGACACATATGCAAACACTGAAACAACAAATACCACAGTGACAGTGCTATCTGCTTCAGAACAGATTTGTTTTTTCAAAGAATTTCTTCCATATTCAGCCTTTTTAATGGGGGCTTTTAATCAGGAAGTAAAAGAAAGGCAAATGTCTTTTTTTCTTGAAAAACAAAATGACACAAAATAACACTGGGAAAATGGATGAAAGGAAGTTCCTAGTGCCCAAAGAGCCATCTTGCTGAATCAGTGTGTCTAAGAACAGTGTCTCTTGTTTAAATATTAGAATCCGAATACTCAGGTACATCAGTCTTGAAAAATTGGACAGAGATTTGGTTGTGGAAAGCAAAATATATCAACGAGTGTAAATTGTCCCACAGTAATTGAGAATTTAGGGTAGGTTGTCCATTTAGAAAATACAATCCATGAGGAAAGTATTTGTTACTTTACTGACTGTGCTTCTCATCGGCACTCCAGCTCATCCCTCCTGGCATTGCCGATGTCCGGTGATGTTCTATTTAGATGTCCCTCCACCACCTGATGGCGTCCAACACCATTAGTTGCCGCCTCAGCCGAGCGTAGCGTTGACTGATTCCGCATTTTCTCAGCACTCGCTCGTACTACTTTTAAAATAAACCAACCCTTTGGGATTGGAAATGGTGCTGGTAAATCTTAACAACAGCAACAAAAAACACATGAACTTTTGCAGATCTGTGCTCCACCCTGTCTTCATGGTGACTCTAATATTTTTGTCAGTTTCCGCTCATGTATCTTAATTTACATGGCTAGGGCAAATTCTCGTCTCTAGTCTGTAATATGGATTTATTACATATTAATAAAAAAATTCTCCTATGTGAAGTACACTGGCTTAGTGTATGCAGTTATATCTCCTTCTATCTCTAATGAGAATAAGACTCTGCTTCTTACTTATAGATAACAAAGTTATTCCTTCATCTCAAGTAGTAAGAATATGTGCTTTTGGTGTTGCAAGTCCAGGGTTTGATCCCCACTGACTATTGTACAGTAATAACGTTTTGTAACCTATGGTTTGTTGCTATATTCCACACTTTAGCTTTAACCATTTTGTTAATTGTGTTATGAGGAATGACCTACAGAGAAAAGTAGCTGCCCAAATGAAGTGATCACTAGTGTAGAGCAAAAGTTGTCATTCTTGAATAGCAGCCCTTAAGATGTCAGCTGAGCCTGCACGAAGTGTGTCATGTACCCCTTGTACAGGGGAGGTTGGAGGGCTGCTATTAGCAAGTCAGGCTCCTGTACTGGATATAGACTGGCTACAGAGCTCCTTTCTCAGAGGTACACCAGATATGAACCTTCCATAAAGATCCTTTAATGAACTGCCAGGAGTGGCTGAGGTTAGCTTAAATGGGATTTGTTACACACAGTGTCCCTATGTGGCTGAACAGTATAATACAGCGGCAAAGAGTCCTATGGCACCTTATAGACTAACAGACGTATTGGAGCATAAGCTTTCGTATTGAAGCATAAGTGGGTGAATACCCACTTCGTCAGATGCATGCATGCGTAACAGTGAGTTGTTATTGCAAATCAACTAAAATGCATTCCATTACTTCACAGCCACCAAGCAAAGTTCTCTCTAGCATCTTGGGAAAGAGCAATCTTCAGTTTGCAGGAATGAACATAACTCTGAATATATCCACCACCAGCTTAAATCTAATGACTCCTGATTCAAAGCAGGTTTGTGTATAAAAATCCCTAATAAATCCATGGATGAAGAGCATACCATATAATGTTTGCTACTTGATAAAATGCTCCTGTGCTCAAAGTATTATTTCTTTATCAAATAAAAAAGAAATGAAAATATGAAGTGCAATAGATTAATTAGTTTGTTTACACATTTAACATAGATTGGTGAAAATAGTGTTCTCACAGTAATTCTGTCATTACCTCTCAAAAGGTTCACTTTACAATGTGAAATGGCCTTTTCTGGCAGAAAAAGGTCCAGTTCCAAACTCTGGCAGTGTTTGGTTCTGACCCATCTACAGAGATGAATGCCTATTCCCAGTGGTTTTTCTTTCTTTTTCTACATATTGTTTAGAGGGCATTCTATTCATAAGGTGATGTTAAAAATCCTGCTTTGGGGGTTTTGCACTTCAGTGAAATGTCTGCCTTTCAGAAGAAGGAAGCCTGTGTCAACCAACCACTTTATTCTTCTCCTTTGCGCTGAAGGTATATACTGACTTTGGGGAATCACTGCAGTGGGTTGTGAATGATGTATGAGATGAGAAAAAATCTTGCTCGCTATGCATATAGAGAAAGCTGATAGTGTTGCATAATCCCTGCTGTGCTGTTTGCTGTGAGCTACGTACCTAGATATGCCTAGATACAGCGAGGGGGAAAAACTTGCTGTGCCACAAGATAAAAAATAAACTAGAAACACACACACACCTGAAAGGTTTCTTACTTATTTGTCTTTTTCCCACCCCCTTCTATATAAGATGCTGTTGTCTTCTACAGTACTAGCTCAAGCACTGTAATAGCAGCACTATGGCATACTGTAGTGTTTTGGCCATTATTAAAGAATCTGACAGTACTTTTTATGAGGGCATTTGTCCCCAGCTTTCACTACTGGCACAGGGAGCCTTCCCTTAGTATGGCCCATCTGCAAAACATACAAAAAACTGAAGGCATTTTAAAAATAAGAAGTCATTTTAAATAAAGGGCCAGAGCCTCAGCTCTGTGTAAAGCAGCAGAGATTGGGGGATGTCAATGGAGCTATGCTGATTCACATCAGCCCCAAACGTTCTGGCTTCTCTCCACAATATAGTCTCATTAATTGGAACTAGAAGAGATGGCTGATATCATATGTATCTATATTCATTACACTGGCTATGATGACGGAGGGCTGCGAAACGAAGGGGTCTTTGACAAACCAGCACTCCGGTGGAGGTCTCCTTCATTTCTGGTTTATACTAGGAGTGTTGGATTACCCCAGAGTGCATTCCTGGAACGGATAAAAATGTGGTCTGCTTTCTGTGGCATACCTTTCAGAATACTAAAAACAAGGCTGGCCAAATGGCTTTGTGATTAGTTCTTTATGGTGCTATCCAAGAAAGACAGGCTTGATTCTTGTTCCTCATCTCTTGTTCCTGGATCAGCTTTGGACTGGAAACAATGGAAAAACAGCATTCTTAGTTTGGAGTAGGAAGGTAAGGGACCAATTGAGTTGCTCCATTGAGTTGACTATGTTAGTTAAGAGTGACACTGAGACATGGAGTGAATTACTGTTCAGTCCTCCTGGTACAAAGACCACCATGATGCAGGTCTTTGAGTGGTAGTGGGGAGAGAAACCCTCCTTTGGGGATAAAGAGGAATCCAATCCTCCTCTGAGAATAAAAAAAAATTAAAGATCTATTTAAAGGTTACAGTTGGGTGAGCAGCAGGGGCTAAAAGTATTATGAAGGCAGCATGCGTGCCATGGAGGAAACACTTCATCTTATTCTCTAGTGACCCTTTCTAACTCAGTGAAGGAACTCCAAGAGACACTCACATTCAGCCTCAAGAGGGCAGGTACAGGTCTTTCAGGTGCAAGGGAAAAAGAGGAAAGGAAAGTGAGTTGGCTCAGGGAATGCTTCTCTCTATGACTCCAACTCCCTTTCCACTGCTCTGACAGTTAACTCCATTGAGCTAGAGAGTCTATCTGGTGTCCACACTGTTCAAATCCACAGGAGGTTATGGAAGCCCCTAACATTTGCCCTCTATAGCCATGCAGGCTGTGGCAGCTATGTATTTTGGGTGAAGTGTACCTTTTTGCTATATTCATCACCACAGGTGACAAAAACTCACTTCAACAGATTAAAGTTTCTCCAAAATATCTTTAGGAAATTATATTTTCAGATAAGATAGTGTATGGCAAGGCTATATAATTTACTTGAATACTGGGCACATTTTTCTGTTCATTCATTGCTATTCTAAAATGTCATTATCCTTCAACTTAAGGAAAACCTGAATTAGGGATATCCAATATTCTTGAGCTTGTTTACATCAGCAGCATATTCTCTGTGACTAACTCCTCATAGACGAAAGGCAAGAATTAATTCTGATCTTGTTTTCGGTTTTTACTTCACTCTCACAAAAAAAAAAAAAAAAGAAAAGAAAACCAAAGGGGGTAATCTGCAAAAGAGAATCGTCTGACTCATACTTTTGTTTTTTTTCTGATCCAAACAGATCATAGCAAATCATCATATGCAGTCTATTTCCTTTGCCTCTGGAGGTGATCCGGTAAGCATTTCTTTAGTCATTTTCTTCCATACGTATTGCTATAGGAGGACCTTATACCAGGATTTATCTCATGTCTTACTCAAAGGAAAATATAAGCATGATAGCTTCTGTTTCTTATTTCATAAGCTCTTCTTGACTGTTGCCATCAAGCTCTTTTTGAGGGAAACCACTGACAGGCAGTCACAAATCCTCCTCTGTGAATGAGTGTCAGGAAAAGTGTCAAAGGGCCTGGAGCATTTCATATAAATCTTGTAAATCCTGTAAGTAGGGCCCCATGGTTTTCAAAGGAAGCGCAGTATTTTCATATGGATATCCTTTCACTTTTCATCTTGATTGTTATCCATTTTGCCCTTCCTGCAGAAAAGGACTGAGGATGCGGCTGTATTTCTAGCATGGTAGCCCCAGGTAATTTTTCTTTCCTTTCTTTTTCCTCAACTCTATCTTATGAAAACGGAGAGCCAAATACTGCCCTCAGATATGTCCATTCCACTCATATGTTTGAGGAGAGGATGTGGCTTTTAGGAGAAGCCCAGTTCTGCATTTTTACACTTGCCATGTTTAGTTTTGCTCTCAGGTGCCTCTGTGCAACTCACATTCAATTCATGCATATCAGAGGGCAGATCTGGGCTTTTTACTTATCTACATATTTGTTTCAGCTGTCCTCCCAATTTCATACTAAATACGCTTCAGAATATGTCCTATACATGAAGAATTGAAAGAATCTCAAAATAGTAAAAGTCCCTCCTGAGTCTTGAAAGCCTTTACTCTAGATTGATCAACCCAGTCCCTGTTGCCAGGGATAGGTCCACTTACATGGCACATATAGCCCTCTCTACGAACTAGCTCTCCCACCTCAACTGCAAGATGAGTTAACTGCACCAGCTCTTCAGGGCAAAATATCCTTGACATGTTTGCAATCTTACTGTTATCCATATGCTAAATGGGTCAAATTCATCCATGATGTAACTCTGCTAAACTCAATGGGGATACAGCAGGGATGAATTTGGGCCATTGTAAAATAGTAATTCTGGGAGTAAAAAATTGATCAACAGCACCTCTGAAATACCACAGATTGCAACAGATGCTGGAAATGAACAATTCCTGCAGCGAGCAGAGGAGTGAGTACAGTTGCCTGCCTCCATAAGAAAGTTCTTTGCCACTCCATCTGCCATCCCACATGCTAAGTCCTAGAAACACCACCACCCATTGGCCGAGTGATTTACCAGGTGACAGCATTACCACCAGCAGCAGTAAGAGATTTGAATTGAAATAATAAGGTCTATCAGATGTTTTAGTGAGATGAAAGTCATGCCACTGAGTCACTGAGAAATCAAATCTTACCAAGTACAGGAGCCAACAAGAGCTGGTGAAACTGTAAAGTAGCATTCACACAACAAGACCACTGCATGATGAGCTCATCCTGGGGGTGGAGAGGAGGGTAGGTGTGAGCATCCTTTGACATTCAGCAGGTTTGTCACAGTAGACACCTCGTTGGGAGAACTTTAAATAAAAGAAAGAGCTTGCTCATGTGGTTCCTGTCTCTCAGAGCTAAACTTAATTACTGCTTGATACACCAAACATACCAAACCAGCCTAGCATATAACCCAACATAAATGTACTCATTGTTTTCTTTCCTCTTCAGGGATGAAATCCATCACCACTCGCACCAAAGTCATTCCCCATACATCAGGTCACTGGGAGTATTAGATATGCATGAACAGAGAGACAAGGCTATTCTGTTCTGTTCTATACACCTTCTTTTACTACCTTCATCACCGTGGTATCTGAGTGCACTCCAGTAGTCCATTAAGTGATGTGAGTGTCACAGTTTAGGGCAATTGCACCGGTATTCCCCCATGGTGGCCCCTTGAGGGCACTCACTCTAAACTCTCAGCTCCTCAGCCATCACCTCTCTTGGGAAGAGACCCACATCTCTCTCCCTCCTGACAGTGATTATTGCTGGCTGCACAGTTCCCTGCCTACACTGTGATATTTCTAAGCAAGCACATTTATTCTTAAGGTGGAAGCATTACAGAGAAAACTTTAAAATAACAAAAGAACCTACACACATTCTAATAAGTTTGCCAGAGATCACCCCTCCCAACTCCTCATGGCTCTGTTAAGAGTCAGTGCTTCAAACCCCACAATGAAGCTTTTCTGTGGTCACAAATTCATAACAGCCTTAGCTCAGAACTACCACCTCCACAAGCAGGTTAGTCTTTCCTGTATGCAGCTTGGGCCTTTGATCTTGAGACTCCAAGAACAGGTAATCTGCAGATAATGGCCCCTCTCCTCAGGGTGGAACTTCAAAAGGCTGGGTTTTTGTATAACTGGAGATGGGGAATTTGCATTCATCTCCCCTTAGAGATTCCTCAGGTAAATCACTTGACAATGTTTGTCCCCAAAAGCCCATTCTTACACATTGTTCAGCAGAGTTCTTTGAAGTTCATAACTCTTCCCAACGTTCACATCATATCTCCCTCCTAGAGAGGTTACATACAATCCCGGCCCACGGTAATACATAACGTTTGCATTTAATACAGTGGACTCAAAAGACGCTTAAACTTAATCCATTAAGGTTTTTTCAAGGATATTGTAGGAAATTGCCATATCTGTCACCGTGACTAACATCTGCCACAAGTGGTTTGTTCTTGCTCTCATCCTCTCCCCAGGAGAAGAACTGTGTATGCAATATAATGTTTTGTTTTGGTAGGCGAAGTTGAAGAAGTGTGACTTGCATTTGGAGCAGAAGGTGTTGAAGTCTGTGAGATCTTTACTTCTGTGGGATTTTGTTCCACAGTCTCAGAATGGCCCTCAAGAAGGCTCTGTCTCCCATACAGACAACCTTCACTCTTGTGGTGGGAAGTTCCATTGTTCCTGAGGACTGGAGTTGTCAACTATGGTCTTCATGCCAGAGCTTCAGGCATGGATGGCGGGTGAACATGCTGTTGGGGGAGGCTAGCCTCCAGCCCCTCCCCCTCCCTTTTTGCTCCCTGTCCCCCACCGGAGCCAGGAGCACCCCCTCTGTGGTTGACAACCCCTCATGCTCTCCCAGCCCCAGCGTGCTGGGTGGACAGGCGGTGCAGATGGAGAGTCCACAGACCAGGCGCACCAGGTGGCCAGACGGCGTGGTCAGAGTGCCCTCAGCCCCGGAGTGTCCCCGGCCCCAGCTCCAGCACTGGGCAGGTGGGCGGCAAGGCAGGAGCAGCCCCAGCACACCCGGCATGTGAGCAGCAGAGCCAGTGCGCCCCTAGCCCCAGTGCCCCCAGCTCCGGGCCTTGTGCACACCGGCCCCAGCCTCTCAGCCACAGAAGAGTGGGAAGGGAACTGGAAGCAGGCAGGAGGGAGCTTCTGGGTGGAGCGTGGGTGGGGCCACACAAGGCTGTTTGGGGAGGCACAACCTTCCCCTGCCTACGTTACTTGCTGCCCATGGCTTCAGGCAATCTTTTAGATATGCTGGGCCCAAGCCATTGAGTATCTTGGACAAGACCATGATTCTTCTGTCAATTTGGGCCTCATCCAAAGCCCACTGATGTCAATGTAAGTTTTTTAATTGATTTCAAAGGGCTTTGGAAGAGGTCCTTGCACTAGTGTAAATTAAGGGTAATGGTTTGGAAGTCAGTGGAGTCACACTAGTGTGAAACCAGAGTGAGATCAGAACCAATCCTGTAAATGTTTTTGCAATAAAACAACAGTTGCTTTTGCACATGCTTGTCAGGTGTCTGAGTGGCAGGTGTTCAAACAGGATATTAATACGGTGCTCAACAGGGCATAGTTAGGCCCTGTCCATGTTAAAATTGAACAGATGCCAGCATTAGCTATGCTTAAGGGCAAGATGGAAGAGCTTTTTAAAAAGGAATTTGCTTACCTGGCCAGCATTCCCTAGCCTTATTTATCAGTTAAAGGTAGTCACAAAACATAAAAATGTAGCCTGGAAGACATGTGAAATAAAAATTTGTTTTTCCTTATTCCCGTTTTATTTGCATACTTGTGTTAGGTTTACCTGAGAGTTAGTCTGTAGCATGGTTTTATATCATGGGTAAACTCTTATATAAGAAAGGACTGCAAAAACTGTCCACACTGGTCAGGAAAACCATGCTGGAAGCCTGCTACAGACTAGCATGCTTAAACATGGATATTGATGGCATCGTGTTAACTATATTGTGAACCTGGTCTTCGGCGTGATTCCATAGAGACGATGTACTCAGTCATATTGCTGTGTGTAAAATGGTGGGTTAGCTATCTGTCCGACCCTCACCACCAAGCTATCACTTCATGGGAAATACTTATGTGATATGCTCTCCTTTTTTGTTACAGCGTAAGAGCAAATTCATATATTCATTTATTATGAATCTATGAATTTGCTTTTGCACTGTAACAAAAGAGCAGAGCATATCATATATATAAATATATGTCTCCATCTTTTACAGGATACAACAGATTATGTTGCATATGTAGCTAAGGACCCTGTTAATCGCAGAGGTAAGGTATTTTTTATATTTGGTGCCTTCCATTTAAAAATATAAATTCATGTTTTCATTTTATTGGATTTTTCCAAAAAAAGTAAATGCAACACAATAAAAAGTTGACATTAGGGATGATCACTGGAACAATCAGCACAGCAATAATCAGCAGCCACACATGTTACTCCAGCAGATTTTTTGCCATGATTAATATATTTCAAATCATTTGGATGCTCCTCATGCCTGGACTGGACCTTCCTAGCCTCTTTGCTGAATGTTGTGAGGAAGGAGATCATAACCTTCTTTGTCTCTGATCTTGTATTCAAGCTGTTATCTAGTTCTCCTTCTACTTTCCCTGAGATCAGACATTGGTTTCTCTCTAAGGCACCTGTTAGTGAGTGCCTCCAACAAACAGGATTTATGATCCAGTTATGATTCTCATACATAAAAGCAAATTATAGAAAGAGAGCGAAGAAATCATAATCTAGAAGGACAGGTACAAAAGGCTCCCATCTGCTTGTATTACAGAAAGCTTTGTGAGGCCTTAAGTTTAAGTTACAAAATATTATATAATATATTAATAATACATAGATTCTCAGGTAGTTTAAGGCCAGAAGGACCATTAGATCATCTAATCTGTCTTCCTGCATATCACAGGTGACTAAACTTCACTCAGTTACCCCTGTGCAAGTCCAGTAACTTGTGCTTGGCTATAGAATATCTTTCAGAAAAGCATCCAGCCTAGATTTGAAGACATCAGGAGATGGAGAATCCTCTACTTTCCGAGTTCCCAGGGTAGTTTGGTCCAGCTGTTAATCACCCTCATTATTTAAAATACATGCCTAATTTCTAATTTGAATTTCTCTCGCTTCAGTTTCCAGTCATTGGTCCTTGTTCTGCCTTTCTCCACTAGATTAAAGAGCCCTTTACAGCTGGGCATTTTCTCCCCACGAAGGTACTTATGCACTGTAATCAAGTCACCTCTCAATCTTCTTTTTCATAAACTAAACACACTGAACTCTGTAAGTCTCTCACTTTCAGGCATTTTCTCCAGCTCTCAAATCATTTTGTGGCTCTTTTCTACACTCTCTGCAATTTTTCAATAATCTTTTTAAAATGTAGACATTAGAACTTGACACTGAATTCCAGTATTGGCTTCACCAATACCATGTACAGGTGTAAAACCACCTCCTCGCTACTCCTTTTATTATACATCTGTAATGGTGCGGTCTCACCTCAAGAGTGCCCCCTTGTGTCAGGGGGCAATATAGCAGGAGTTTTCATATCCAGCATCCCCTTCGGGCAATCTGTTTTTGCACACCACCCAGCTCTCTGGCTGAGAAGCAGCTAGTCCAAACCCATTCTAGGGTAACAAAATATCCAAGCGGAGTCCAAAGTATCCAACTATCTTCTGGGTCCTGTGCTCCAGTGGTTTCACTGCCTTTCCCCAGCTCTGGTGTCAAGTCCTGTCCTAAGTCTTCCTGAGGCCTCTAGCTTCCAACAGCCTCTGTCAGGTGGAGTGAACGTGCCTAACTGGCCTTTAATCCTTTCTTGCCCGTGATGGGGTTCACCCCCTCACAATATCCAATTGACACACCTTTGCTTTAGGAGCTCATGTTCAGGTGTTTGCCCACTGTGACCCTTAAATCCTTTTTTGAATCACGTCTTCCCAGGTTACAATCCCCCGTTCTGTAGGTGTGACTTGCTTTCCTTGATTCTAGATGTATAGCTTTGCATTTGGCTGTACTGAAAGACACGTTGTTTGAACTGGACCCAGTTTAACAAGTGATCTGGAGCGCTCTGTATGACTGTTCTGTTCTCCTTACTTACCACTCCCCCAGTCTTTGTGTCATCCACAGAATTTATCACCAGTGATTTTATATGTACTTCTACATCACTGATGAAAATGTTGTTTTTTGTTATTTAAAGTAGCACCCACAGCATGCTCCACATTATACACACATATAAGAAGACTTATTCTTTCCCTACAAAGATTAAATGGTACTTTTCCTCTCACAGCCTAATGCTCTCGCTCTTGCAGCATAGCGGTTGTCTGTCTTCCAATCACCCAGTCTATAACAAACCCTAAAGAAATATCTCTGTGTGAGCCAAACTTCTCGTTCCTTTTATAAGAAACCTAAGGGTGTGATCCATGAAGCAACTTAGATGCTTAAACTCCAGAGTTAGGTGCCTATGTCTCCATGCCCGTGATTCATGAAACTCCTGCTTGGCTGCCACCTAACCCTGTGGGTGCCTCAACTCACTCGTCACCTAACTTTCTGCTGTAAAAGTTCCCTAGGCGCCCAAGTATTAGACCCTGGGCATATGCACTGCTGCCTCCCTTTAGGTGCCCAGGTGCCTGTACTGCGTAAGCCCCAAAGTGATTCATGAATCAGGGGAAGACAGGCATTCAGCTGCCTAAGTCCCATGCAAAGCCTGACCTAGATTGCCCACCTCCAGGTGAGTGCTCAATCAGTGGGCTACACGTTGTCAGTAAAGTGGGCTGCCCCCTTTTCCAGCCATTTTTTATGGAGCAAGGCAGGCACCTAACTCATTACCACAACACCTCTTTATCACTGACTCCAGGTGGCTGGTACCTGTTTGTGGATCCCTAGTGGAGATAGGCACCTACCTTTGAGAGAGGGGTGAGGCTTAGCACACATCCCTGTTGTCAGCGTCACCCATTGACTAGCATAGGTGGCTTCCTACCTAGCATACTGGTTTTTGTGGTTCCCATTCTTAGGCTCCTATCTCTCCCTATTCATTGTATAGGGAGCCCAAGGGCCTAACTTGGCTTTGTGGATCACAGTGTCATTCCTGTGATTTTCTAGATACCTAAAAATTAAGCACTGTGATGCTGAGGGTTGCAACACCTAAGTCCCTTTGTGGATCTTGCCTCTACTTCTCACCTGCCCAGCAACCATCCGTGTATCCAAGGAGACAGTTTATCCATTACGTTATTTTTAAAATGACTTAAGTTTCTTTTCAGCTCCCAAATTGTTTAGCAGCAGGCAAAATATTCTCTTTAAATACCCACTTCCACTATTGCATGCATACATACTATAGTCCTTTGTTCAGCTTCGCTTCTTTCAGTCCACACGTTTGGAGATGTCTGCACAATGATGCTGAATGCCTAACACAGCTGGTCGTACAGTTTATTCATGTATGGCAAATTCACTTCATAAGCCAGTGGCCTCAGTCTCAGTGTTTATGCAGGTGAAGTGTGCTGGGCTGGGGGAAAAATCCATCTGCAACCCAGGGCCAGGAACATTTGCCCTGCATGACATCACACAACTCTGTGGGCAGGAATAGCAGCCACTGTATCTGCGTAATTGCAGATCTCATGATGTCCTACCCTGGTCTATGCACAAATTCTTCCTGCATGCCAGCCTGTGTGGGGCCACTGTGTAGATGCTCTTCAACTGCTGTGTGACTGTTACTAACATAATTGTACAACCACACACAAATGTCAGCATCATTCCTAATTTGTATTACATTAGTCCCTAGAGGCTCCAATCCCCTTGTGGTAGGCACTGGACACGCAATTGTCTACATTGCAATGAGGAAGTGTGATTGCAGCGTGTGTAGACATACTCAAGCCACCTTTGATCCAGCTATATTTCAGGCACAGATTCGTATTGCTTAGTGGAAAGGGAGTGGGTTTCTCAGCCCCAGCAGGTGTAGAGGTGGTATAACCAGCCTCCCTCCACACAGTTCCAGAGTATCAGCCTGGAAGAGGGCATAGAGGGGATCAGTGTCGAGCTTCTGTATTGGCTGTATGCCACTCAGGGATTTCCCAGATAGCCAGTTATGCCAACACACCACACCTTTGTATCACTGGAGCCATAGCAGGGCCAAAGATCTGGTTGGTATCCTGCATCTGAATACCTCCCTCACGCCTCATTTTGGGGAAGTTCAGAACCAGTTGGAAACTTTATCGCACAGGCACACGTCAAGATAAGTAGATTAGAAAATCAACTAAGATGGCAATAAAATTATGTAAAACAGATTAAAGAGAAATAAAGGTAAATTTTATTTGGAATGATCTGAAAATGTTCTCTAGTGTCTATCTCCTTATTTTAATAGAAAGCTCAGAATTCTCCTGTAACTTGCTGCACACAGGTACAGTCAGGTGATAATGAATGACATTCATTAAGGTTTCTCTTCTTGAAGGAGCTTTTCAAATTATGGGCCCTGATTCTGGTCTCACTTACACCAGTTTTACACCATTGTACAATTCCATTGGATTGGAGTGGAATCACTCCTGATTTCAGATGGTGTGAGTGCGAGGAGTATCAAGCCAATGTCTTAAGTTAGCTGTAGCTAATTGCTATTTTTGTTCATTCAGATTTTAATAAAATCTATACATCATGAAAAGAACAACTGTTCTTGGCCTGGAGGTCCTTGTGCCATTCATTACTGCATCACAATGAAGACTGTATAAATAATGGTGTGTAAATGTCGGCATCTTTCCTTCTTTCCTCTAGCGTGCCATATACTGGAATGCTGTGATGACCTGGCCCAGGATATTATCAGCACCATAGGGCAAGCTTTTGAACTACGATTTAAGCAATATTTACGGTGTCCCTCTAAGATACCTGCTCTCCATGATAGGTGAGTAACATTGCAGTAGAATCTTTTCTAGTTCTGCAGTTTCCTTCACCAGCTGGTAAAGTGAGGGGTGAATCTATGGCTGTGCTGTGGATGAAACTGTCTTAGAAGAACTGGATTTTAAACACACTTTAAAACAGGTTCTGATAAATGGGTGAAACATGGTTTCCCTGATCAATGTGGATTGGCCACAATCATTTTAAAATCACGTTTAAACATGGCCTCTAGGCTAAACTGTTTTAAAATTATAACGTCCTGCCCATACTAGTCAAACGCTTGTTAGAGATCGAGACAGGCGGCCAGATTCAGAGGTGATGTATGCTATAGGAGGTATATGGCACATCACTGAGTGAGACTAAGGGACACTAAATTGGTATAATTTACATAGTGAGTGACCAGAACAAGTTGAAAATTATACCATTTGGCCCCACTGTTTTAAGCACGGGTTTTAAATGGTTACGCCCTGGCCCATATCCACACTGAAGGTCTTTAAGCCCTATTAGCCTAAATCTGTTTAAAATTTGTTTTTAAATCCAGCTTTATACCCAGTGTTGATGGAGCCTTGAAGTAATGCAAGTGGAGGAACTTCCCAGGGAGGCTGGAATCTATCCTGCAGGGTTTCTTTGTAACATTATGAATGTTCATGACAGATTTTGGTCTGCTCATTTTAGAGATTTTTCTTTTTGCTGCAAGTCATAAAGATCATCATAACCCTTATTTAAAGTCAAAGAAACAGGCTTTCTAAAAACACATAAATAGAGGTTAGGCTGCCCCTCCCATGAAAAAAGCGCACATTGAAGGGCAGAGTGGGAGGAAACCCTATGTGAGATTGTTCTAAAAGGGGAACTGGGTTTACCCCCTACCAAATTAGCCTATGGTTCTGCCTTCATACTGATTTTCACATCTCTTTCCCCCACCTCAGTCTCTGTCTACAGTAACATTTTTAGAAACTTTCCCACCAATGCTAGCACCATATCAGCTCCCTTGGTGTGAGCAACATTTTGGTTGGATGTATTCCTGAAGGTTTCATCACATGACATAATCTTTAATGAAAGATTAATCTTTAATTCCGGGAGACTCCAGGACAATCTTGGAGTTTTGGCAACCCTACGCATAGTGAGTGTGGGATGCTACCATTCTGATTTGGAAGAATTTTACCTTCCCTTTGCACTGATGTAAATGATAGCTTGATGTGCAGTGAAACAGAGAATCAGGCCTATTGAATTCACCAAAGTCATTCCTGATTCACACCAGGGTTATTTAGATCAGAATTAGGCCCCAAGACATTATGAAGGATCCTTTTTTTTTTTTATCATCAGTTAGTCAATCAATCGCACAAATAATACTACAAATAACATGGTAAATGTAACTAGGAAAGGTAAAGAAGTTTTTAATGGATGTCATTAATAGGGATATATATATAAGGCCTGATCCAAATCTCGCTGAAGTCAATGAGAAGGCTCCCATCAACTTCAGTGGGCTTTAGATCAGCCTCATTACAGGGATGGGGTGCTGCTTGGTTCATCCTGTTTTACTTTGTAAACGTCACTTAATTGTCAAAGGGCTGGGTAGTATATGGCCCATGTAGCTAGTACTACAGTGCTTCGAGTGCTGCTAGATGAATAATGTAATCCCTTTCTACAGGATGCAGAGTTTTGACGAACCTTGGATGGAGGAAAATGGAGAGCCAGCAGAACATCCCTATTACAACAGCATTCCTAATAAAATGCCTCCTACTGGTGGCTTTATTGATGCTAGATTCAAAACTAGGATCCCAAATGCCACAGATACTGCTCAGGTCAGTGAAATGTTACCTGCTTAGCTTTCTTATTCAATCCAAAATTTGAAAGCAGCATTTTATTTCCAGATCAATGCACTGACAATATTAAATACCTTGTAGCTTTTCATATATAACTGAATTGTTCTGTGGCAACTTATTTATTATTGCTTCATATTCATTCATGTACTTAAATAAGAAATGAAACATGACTCTGTATTGTTTATTATTAAATTCTGGCTTGTCCTGCAATGGTTGTGCTGGGGGAGAAGAGGCTAAAGATGACCTCTTACCCATCACACCTGCTCAGTAGACAGGTAAAATCATAGGCTTCCAGATCACAGAATGCTAGGTGGGAGTGGTTACTGGCCAACATTCATTGTTCTCAGTAGGACATGGCTAAGTAACTAGGGAGAAATGATAAGGTCCCCACTCCCTGTTAACACACAGAAGGAAAGATAGTGTACACTGTTTCCTTTTGGACCAGCCCTATGGAGCTTTCTGAAAGCCCTGTTGTACTATAGAGTCATTTTCCCTCTTTCTCTGCCCCATTAACACTTAATTATTCAATTATATAATTTCAGTGGAACAACTTCACTAAGAGCTCCTCATCAGGATATCCCCTGTTCAATGGTTAGAGGAACTCACCTAAGAAGTGGCAAATCCCTGTTCAAATCCCTTCTCTTCATCAGGCAGAGGTGACTTGAACCAGGGGTCTCCCACATCCCATGTAAGTACCCTAACCACTGGGCTAATGGTTATAAGGGAAGTCCTTCTCCTCCACGTCCCTTCTCCTGTTGTTTTGTGTGGATTTGGTGGCCTCTGAGCACACCTAGTGGATTGGGCCCTTCCTGTTAGTTAAGTGGAGTAGTGCCTATCTTCCCCTGGTTCGTGTATCACTATCAGAGCTAGGTGCCTCCCTGAAGCCTGGGTTTAGGCACCTATCTCTGTGGGGGGGCAAGGCTTAATACCCATCCATTTTATCAGCATCTCCTATTAGCTAGATTAGGTGGCTTTGTGTGTTGCATTCTAAGCTGCCTATCTCTCCCCATTCATTGAATAGGAGCCGAGGTGCCTAACTCAGCTTTGTGGGTTGTAGTGTTGTTCCTGTGATTTTTTCTAGGCACCTAACAGTTAGGTGTTGTGATGCTCAGTGTCACAGTTCCTACGTCACTTTGTGGATCTGGGCCTGGCAGCCTGCAGAGCTATTCTCTTGGCTGACCTAGGCAACTGGATCAGGTGGGTCCTGTTAGCTCTAACCCAGGACATAAAAAAGGTTGAACCTTTGTATGAGGCGCAGGCAGCAGCAGCAAATCCAGAAATAGCCAAGCTCAAGTACATGTCCTGATAGAAAGTTTATTTAAAGAGGTACCATTGCCTTATAAATCACATTCCACCCCCCACTCCCGTTATTATTACATGGAACACCTGAGAATTCTATAACTGAACATGCCTAGGGAGGGGACTTTTTTACACATTCTTCCATTTGCTTGCTTTGTGCAACTTATTTTTCGTATAGACAGACTTCGCTATTTCTCCTGTATAGTCACTATCCCCTGCAGTATGTATGACTCTTTCCCGCCACAATAGGGGAGAGAAACATTTTTTGAAACAGGATACTTTGATTCTAACTGAATCAATTGGCAGAGGGACTCATGGGCAGGGGTAGCACCTGAAACTACTTTTAGCTAGTTTTTTAATTGACTAATATTTCAACCTGGTGGTGCCCCCTTAAGTTAACAGTAAAGGAAACCCCAGGAAAGGGTAATTTGGATGCCATCCAGTTGTTTGTGTGCTGGGTTAAGAACAGGGCACTTCAACAGGGCTGCTTTCAACTACCTGAAGGGGGGGGTTCCAAAGAGGATGGATCTAGACTTCTTTTCAGTGGTACCAGATGACAGAACAAGCAGTAATGGTCTCAAGTTGCAGTGGGGGAGGTTTAGGTTGGATGTTAGGAAAAACTTTTTCACTAGGAGGATGGTGAAGCACTGGAATGGGTTACCTAGTGAGGTGGTGGAATCTCCTTCCTTTGAGGTTTTTAAGGTCAGGCTTGGCAAAGCCCTAGCTGGGATGATTTAGTTGGGGATTGGTCCTGCTTTGAGCAGGGGGTTGGACTAGATGACCTCCTGAGGTCCCTTCCAACCCTGATATTCTATGATTCTTACAGGCCAATCCTACTGTTCTCATTCAGGCAAAAATACAAGGATTGGGCTCAAAGTGTGTGCTCCTTCAAGCTTATTCATGAAGGCAGGTCCCTGCACCTATATGGAGTCCCATTGACTTCAGTGGGGCTGAGCAACTATAAGAGGCTGCCCATATTGACCCTACTGAAATCAGTGTGGCTCTGCCGGTCTGAGTGGAACAGCACTCAACATCTGAGCCAAAGATCATAATGTTGGTGGCACATCTGTATTTAATTCCCAGAGATGCCTTGTCTGATGAGAACCCCCTCCCACCATACAGTCAGTAGTTTCCAGAGAGTGAATCTTTCTGTTAATCCTTTTGAAGATGCTTACTCATTCTTGTATTCCAGCATCTGTTTCCTGCAGAGCATCCTCAATAGGTTGTCAGGGTTTGCCAATAAAGAAGGCTGCACTGGATGAGAATATTTTATAGACACACCTGATGATGTCGTTGAGGATTACAAGGGTGAATAAAAACAGGAAGGAATGGAATTTTCATGAAGGTCACTCACACTATCATGAGCTCTAGCTCACGAAAGCTTATGCTCAAATAAATTTGTTAGTCTCTAAGGTACCACAAGTCCTCCTGTTCTTTTTACAGTCAAGACAGAATACTCAATCATAGTGTCATGCATAAGGAATGAAAAGAAGACTAGGTTTAAGTAGAACAGAACCAAAAAAAGCCTCAAAGATGCACACTGCATCACAGTGTTTTAAAGGAAGGAGTAGTTGAAGAATTGTTGTTTGTATGTCCACTGTAGTCTGCAACAGCAGCAGGAAGAGAACAAACATACTACCAGAGTCGACACTTTGGAGACAAATTCAGCGAAGATTGGCAGCCTGCTCCTGTTAAACAAGGTGAGTTAAACTTTAAAGTAATTATACTTCTCAAAGGGTATGTCTGCACTGCTGCTGCGTTGTTTTTTTGTTTGTTTTTTTGAGAGTCTCACAGCCTGAGTCAACTGACTCAGGATTATGGGGCTTGCACTACAGGGCTAAAAATGGCAGTGTAGACGTTCCTGCCAGGGCTGGAGCCTGGGCTCTGAAATCTGGCAAGTGGGGAGGATTTCAGAGCCTGGACTCCATCCCGAGCAGGAACTGTCGATACTGCTGTCTTTAATCCCACAGTGCAAGCCTGTGAGCCCAAGTCAGTTGACTCAGGCTCTGAAACTCACTGACGTGTTTTGTTTTATTTTTTAGTGTAGACATTATGTAGGCCCCAAGCATAGAGTTTGATTTGATTGGGTGGATTGGGGCCATAAGGTGAAAGTCTGATACATGGAAATTTTGCAGCAAGACACTATAGTTAATTGATAGTTTCTCTCCTCCCTTAAAGTGAATTTTAGCATCAGTGTTTGTGACACGTATTGGATAAACAGCTCTGGGAACTGAAATCCAATGTATATCCTGAAAAACACACACACACACACACACACACACACGTGTGTGTTTCAGAATATACATTGGATTTCAGTTCCCAGAGCTGTTTATTTAATCAGTGATTTTGGATGCCTTAATCTTTGGCTGCCCAACTTGACACACCTTTAAGGGGCCTCATTTTCAGGAGGTGGGTGCTCAGCACTTTCTGAAAATCTAACCTTTTGAAGGTGTCTCCAGTCGTGTCCTACAAATCAAATCAGGCAACCAAAATCAGTAGTTACTTCTGACAATGAAGGTGTGTGTGTGTGTGTGTGTTACATGCAGGGTACACTCTGGACTGATGAATAGCTGTGACACCCGTGCTTTCTAACCTTTACACTACTTTGCTGTTGCCTCCACTCCTGGACTGCTCACAAACAGCCAGCCTCCACCCTAAACCCTGCTTTGCATCCAGCATTTATAATGGTGTTAGATATATAAAAAAGTGTTTTTAAATTATAAGGGGGTTCGCACTCAGAGGCTAGCTATATGAAAGGGGTCACCAGTAAAAAAGCTTGAGAACCACTGCTCTAGCATGTAAGTCACTCCCAGCTATGTCTGTGTGCACTTGCAACCTGCTGGTCACACTCAGGCTTTCACTAACCTGATTTATGCTGGAAGGTGACTGCAGCACACCTCCGGTCCCAGACTTTTCCCCAGAACTGTACATCTTCTACTGCTCACTCCTCTCCTGGACAATACAAGCTAATATAAAGTCTGCCATTTTATTAATAGAAATGATATACATATATCCTGTTATCTCAAATGGAGTTTCCCAAACACTTCAATTCAAACACACTGGTCTATATAAAACAATAAAACAAGTTTATTAACTACAAAGATATAGGATTTTAAGTGAATTCAAGTAATGAGGCATAAAATGGTTACAAGAGAAATAAAGATAAAATGCCTAACTTAACAGACTATGTTATATTCAAAGCAAAGTTTCTGTCACCACATGCTCTCAGTAGTCTTGCTGGCCAAATTTCTAGACCAGGGCTCCCATCTTCTGTGTAATGGCTGCTTCCTTTGTTCCTTCACAGTCAATCAATGGACAGAGAGTAAGAGAGGAGGAGAAGGGGTGTCATTTTTATAGTCAGCCCCCTCTTAGAAATGTTTCCAGCTGAGAGTCAGGAGACAAAAAGTCAAATGGTATTATATCTCCTGCTGGTTTTCCCACCCGTTGGAACTCCCTTTGTTTTCCGCTTAAATGCAGATTAAGCAGAGCACACATTCTTTTATTTTAGACAGACCTGTTTGCCATTTTCTGTTTGGGCAGGGCTGTGGTTTGGAACATGTGGTGTTAACACTGTACAGTGGAATTTTATAACTTATGTACAATGTTGTTCAGGACAATTATTGGCCAGTAAATTATGAGTTTTTAAATTATACCTTACAAGGCATATTTTGTACAAAGATTATTACAATAATGGTCAAAGGGTGAATACAGGGGTACAGACCATCACAGTGTCTGTGCATGCACGTATGTGCATGTATGAGCTGAGTTGAGCAAATTATTTGTAACAAATAATTGATTTCTAAAATTTTCCTGTTTTGCTTTTTGTGAACGTCATGAGCAAATCATAATATTCTGAAATATATTCATTATTCAGAATTTTTATGCACGTCTTCATGAAATTTTCCCCTCATTTGACTAGTTTGCAGTATTTTTTCAGATATTTGATATTTAAATTTCAAAACTGATGCTGTGTTGGTTGGTTCTCTGATTACATGACATGGGTAACTAACCAATGCTGTCCCAGTTTTGAATATTCCAATCAAATACAGCCAGTAGTCAGGCTTAAAATTCACTTTCCTCCTGTATTTGTGCTAGTAAACAATAGGCAGAAAGTGAAGACAAAAGGACCATGAACGCCATCAAATCAAAATCGGTTTTGAATTTGAATGACTATTCGAGAACGATTTTTCCAATGTGCCAAGCTCTAAAAGACAGGCATGTTATTTGTTGTTTGTCTTTTCATCTCTCTTTCCAGAGACTGTTGAGTCTGCACTTTGGTTAGTGACACCTCCTATGTTTGTTCTAAACAATGCTGCTTTATCCTTCCAAATGCGATGTTAAAGAGAGGGAGGGGAAATAAGTTTTTTGAATTTTCCAGGGTCCTTGGACATTTACAGCGTGCCAGAAGGGAAGCCTCAGGTAACCCCAACAGGAGAGGTGCCAGCTTATGTGAACACCCAACATATAAACATGGAAGCTCTACTTGCACTTCAGGCAGATGCTGAAAGTGCATTCAGTGGAACAAAAGAGTGTACCAAAGACAGCAGTCCAAGAAAAGATCTGTTTGATATGAGTGAGTTCCCTTTTAACTCTCACCTCTAATAACAGATCTTACATAATTAGTCTTTTATTTTGGACGAATAGAATTGCCATTTATTCATTCCTAAAACGGGTTGAATGAACGAACACGATCCATATCTTTCTGAGTTTGAAATGATGGGTTCTTATAGTTTTGAACCTAAACCAAGGTAAAAGGTGTTAACCTGCATCTACCCTAGGAAGAAGGCTGGGCTCTAACCTAGATCACACTGATCTAACCTAGACCTCTTTTCCTAATTTAGGATGTAGACTCATGGTCTTATCATAGTATGTAATTAAACATCAGGGATCTTTGTTAAATTAATACTCTGTTTTGAAAAGAGAGCAGATATCTGTGTAATATAAGTGACTATGCAGATTATGCAGTTCATTTAAAATGAATTCCTCCTAACTAACTGGCCAGACAATAAGAGAGATCTGGTCCTGTCCAGAACATACAAATACCAGCTACCTACAAATATATGACCATTAGCAATTACTCCAAAAATGTCAAAATTGTCTCTGATTTTAATATATTTGTTTACAAACAATGTTCTCTAAGTTCTTAATATATTATATAAACTAGTAATACACCATATTGTGTTTGTTCTTCTTAAGGATAAATGGAAGTGGCTATTACAAGAAAATAAACCAGGATTAAAAAGACTGGAATTGTATTTTTTTGTAATGCAGTTTACCTGTGACTGATCTTGCACTTGTTTCTGTACCTGTAACCAGAACCTTTTGAAGATGCTCTCAAGAACCAGGCCACTGGGCCTGCGCTGAATAAGGCTACCTCGGTCGAGTGTACTAGTCCTCCGTTACCCAGAACAGCTAACTGCACTATAATGGATGAACTGCATACAGAGCCTTGGTATCAAGGAGAGATGAGTAGGAAAGAAGCAGAACAGCTGTTAAAGAAATGTGGAGACTTCCTGGTCAGGAAAAGCACCACAAATCCAGGCTCCTATGTGCTGACTGGTATGCACAATAGACAAGCCAAACATCTTCTTTTAGTGGATCCGGAAGGAACTGTAAGTATTGACTCCTGGATGACAGTAAAAAAGTGTCCGACTTCTATATATTTTCTGTAAGCCAGAAAATGAACCCTATTTATAACACTTATTTGTTATTACAGGCATTTGTAAGGTTCCCATCACCTAACCTTAAATCTCAACTCACGACGCTTAGCTGAAGAACTGCTGCAGCATTTCTACATGGATAGGTAGCTCTGACACCACTTCCTCTAGTCTAGTCCTCAGTGCAGTACAGGGGCAGTCAAAGGTATTAAGTTACTTTTGTGGCCCCCAGATCCCTTGGCTGTCTGGGGAGCAGTCTGGTCCCTTGCATTAGTTAGAACAGCCTTTGCACTGCTCTTATTTCCACCCAGCTACCTGAGGCCCCAATCAGTTGTTCTGATAAAAGTGATCTCCAGAGCATAGGGGCGTGACTTCCTTCTCTGGGACTAGGTTCTGACTCAGGCTTGGGAGAGAAATGGCATACTCAGTCTCTCTGCTACCTGAGGATTCCCTTAGCTGGTTAAATTGGCTTTCTAGCAGCAGAGCAATATAAAGTAGCCAGAGCTGGGTATGAAAACTGGTCCTTGGTATTTTTGTAGCTGCCCATCACTGAAAAAGTAAGCAGATGACACAAAAATAGGGGGAGTGGAAAATAATGAAGAGGACAGGTCATTGATTCAGAGATCTGGATCACTTGGTAAACTGGGTGCAAGGAAATAATATGTTTTAATACAGCTAAACTTAAATATATATCTATATCTCTATATATCTAGGAACAAAGAATGAAGGCCATACCTACAAAATGGGGGACTATATTCTGGGAAGCAGTGACTCTGAAAAAGATTTCGGGGTTGTGGTGGATAATCAACTGAACATGAACTCCTAACGTAATGCTAGGGCAAAAGATCTAATGCTATCGTTGGATGCATAAACCAGGGAATCTCAAAAAGGAGTAGAAAGGTTATATTTGGCACTGGTGCAACTACTGCTGGAATACTGTGTCCAGTTCTGCTGTCCACAATTCAAGAAGGATGTTGGTAAATTAGAGAGGGTTCAGTGAACAGATTCAATAATGATTAAAGGATTAGAAAACATGCCTTACAGTGATAGACTTAAGGAGCAAAATCTATTTAGCTTAACAAAAAGACGGTTAAGGGGTGACATGGGTGCAGGCTATAATTCTCTTCATGGGGAGCAAATATTTAATAATGAGTTCCTCAGTCTGGCAGAGAAAGATATAACATGATCCAGTGTCTGGAAGTTGAAGCTAGACAAATTCACTGGGAAGTAAGGTGCACATTTTTAACAGGTGAGAGTTATTAACCAATGGAACAATTTACCAAAGGTCACGGTGGATTCTCCATCACTGACAATTTTTAAATCAAGATTGGATGTTTTTCTAAAAAATCTGCTCTAGGAATTATTTTGGGGAAGTTCTCTGGCCTGTGTTCCACAGGAGGTCAGATAGATGATTACAATGGTCTTTTCTGGCTTTGGAATCTATGCATCTGTGAGTTTGTGAAGGGGCTCCACCTGATATGAGAGGGTGGAAAGCAACATATTTCAGTTCCCTGTTCTGAGTGGCTTACCAGTCTGGCACTTAATACAATACTTTCTATTCCTGTGTAAAATGCTAGTTTAAATAATAAGAATCAGAGCAACAGGTTCCTGACAAAATAGTGTATATGGTATACGTACAGAAGGACCAATCCTATTGGGCCTTACTTCTACTGACTTCAACAGAGAAACTTGCATAAGGCCAGCAGGGTTTGATTCACAAAAGCTTTGACTAGAGAAGGCTGCTGTACATGCAGTCATTGTATTTGCCACAGGAGGGCAGTCAAAGAATATTATTAAGATGTTTTCCATTATAACTGGATTACTCCTGAGGTTACATGTGCTTGTGTCAGCCTCGACAAGCCAGCGGAAATGAGTGCTGAATCTCTGAGATATGAACCTCTTTGACTCACTGACTGAAAGTTTACCAGTGTTTTGTGACTCCTGCAGAAGGGCCTTTTGGTTTATCATACAAATAGCTACCTTTTGAGTGGAATGCCATGAGGATTAAGTAGTAGGGTCCTATCATACCTTTAATGCACAAGCCTGCAATATGGCTGGTGCAGAGATGCAGTGTCCTGGTTGGAGTTCTGGTAGGCAGGGAGCATGGGGCCATTGCTACACAGGGGTGCACCACATATTCCCTTCTGTGCATGACCAGGATATTGGCCTCACATCCCTCCACTCCTTCCCCTTAAGGCAGCATGAACCTGCTCCCCTTCCTGCATGAAGATCTCCTTGCATCACCTCTCTCCACTTGAGTCCATTTGAATACATCTCTGAGTCACAATGGCTATGCTGCTTCCTCCTTGCTCTGGGGCTGGGGGAGTAGTAATTTGCTGGTGGTCTATACGAATACTTAGCAAATTACAGCACTCACCCCCAGTCCCACCCCTGTGCTCAGTGCCAGCCAGCAAGAAGTGGTGATGGAAGATCCAAGGATCCCTTCCCAACATACCTCCTGCAGATGAGGAGTAGTTGAGATGTCTTACCTGGTATCTGCTACCCATTTGGGTTCAAGATCCATGTAACCTATGCAGGGATGGAAGGAGGTTCCGATTTCTGTAACAGGGTGGCCTGCCTCTTTAAGGGCCAGGAGGGCTTGGGTCAGCCAGCTCAGTGCCAGCCAGCAAGAAGTGATGGAAGATCCAAGGATCCCTTCCCAACATACCTCCTGCAGATGAGGAGTAGTTGAGATGTCTTACCTGGTATCTGCTACCCATTTGGGTTCAAGATCCATGTAACCTATGCAGGGATGGAAGGAGGTTCCGATTTCTGTAACAGGGTGGCCTGCCTCTTTAAGGGCCAGGAGGGCTTGGGTCAGCCAGCTCTGTTCAGTGGGAGGCCCTGGAATTGTTGCTTGACAGAAAGTGAGAGGCAGCTGCAGAGTTGCAGGTGGTAAGAGAGTGGCAGTGAGCAGGAGGTTCCTGCAGCAGAACCTTGACCATGGGGGAGGGCTTGAGCCTGGAAGCCAGAGGCAGAGGGCTGAAGAAAGTTGAGGACCAGGGGAGTAGTAGAGGGGTTTGCCTGCTGACCTCCCAAGCTGGAGAATAGAGCGTGCTGAGAGAGTGCTGGACCCTCTCCTGGGGAAGAAAGGACTGCAGATAGGAAGACTGGAAGATTCCTTCTGGAAAGAGCAGAGACAGACTCTAGCTAGAAGGGGTTGAAGTGGCTACTTCAGGGGTGAAAGTAACTTAAAGGACTTACTGGTATGCCTGAGTAGGGGGCGAGGCCTCAACCAGAAGGGGCAAGGCCTTTAAATCCCCGGGCCCTTTAAATCGAGATTTAAAGGGCCCGGGGCTGCAGCTGTGGTAGCGGCAGCTGGGAGCCACAGGCCCTTTAAATCACTGCCAGAGCTACCAGCTGCTGAGGCAGCTGGGAGCCCCGGGGCTCCCGGCCACTGTTGCTACCCCGGGGCTCCGACGGCGATTTAAAGGACCTGGGGCTCTGGCTGCTGTTACCACAGCAGAGCTCCAGGCCCTTTAAATCGCCGACGGGGCCCCCGGGGGTCCTGGCTGCCAGGGGCTCCAGCAGCGGGGCTCGGGACACCTTACTTTGGGATTAACCTCATTTAAATCAGTGAGACTTCTCATGTGGTAATAGACAACTTGGGGTCTACTCAGAATGCAGCTGGTCAGAAAAATGTTTTTTTTGGTTGACAAACACAAAAATATTTCATTAGTATTGCCTACATTTTCAGCAGACATGTTTAACTTTTTGATGAAAAACCAAACCCCAAATATTTTTCAGATTTTTGGCAACAACAAATGAAAAAATTTGGGCCAAAAATTGCCTATCCCCAGGAGGTTTGGATTTTGTTTGAAATGTTTTGGTTTCAATTTTTCAACAAAAAATTGAAAATGTTGCAGAGAGCAGACACTATCTCCAAACTGTTTAATTTGATCAGAAGGTCAATGTTGTAAATTGTGATGGAAAATCTTCAACAAGGCCTATTCAGTGTGAGTAAATGCGACCAATAAGAGAGCAGACAAAACAGAAGTTTGGAGAGAAGTGAGGGAGCAGGAGACAAAACAACTAATTTGTAGATGACAAAACCTCCATTGACTCTAATGGGAGGAGGATCAGACCCTTAAAAATGTATGTGTGTGTGTGTGTGTGTGTGTGTGTGCGAGTGCGCGTGTAAACAGATATAAAAGGAAAATATTTTGTCTTATTTTCAGTTAACTTTCATTTAATGGTAAAGGAAAGATTGGTCCGTATTTAGCCTTTACTTTTCCATGCTCTTCTTTTAAGGTTCGTACAAAGGATCGTGTATTTGACAGCATAAGCCATCTCATCAACCATCATCTTGAGAACAATTTGCCAATAGTTTCTGCTGGAAGTGAACTCTGCCTCCAGCAGCCAGCTGAGAGGAAACAGTGACCCATGGTGACATGTTCAGCATTTGTAAGCTATAACCACTGCAGTGGACACTGCAAACCTGGAAACATGTACATTAAAAAATACACACATCTATCTATCTATCTATCTATCTATCTATCTATCTATCTATCTATCTATCTATCTATCTATCTATCTATCTATCTATCACCAATATGTTTTCTTGAGCTTTAAAAAGCCCCATCCCATACAGTACCATTTGAAATTTCTTACTGCTATATGCAGACATGAAGTCTGATTAAAAACACAGACAGATTTCTTAAAATATAATTTCAATAAAATTATTCTGATTCTTTAATGTGAATATTGACACTGTATATACATACATTATATATAAATACAGTAATATATTTATATTTTTCAAGTCAGTCTGTTGAAGGTATGGAACTAATGTTCTGTGCCATGTGTTTTTAACTGAAAAAGATGCCCATTGTGATTGTTCAGATAAAAATAGAATTCAACAGTCTCATTTCCTTGAGAATACAATATTAGAAGTCTTATTTGTAGTTTTATCTAATAAGCACAATTATGGTGAGAACACAGGCGGATTACATTGGTTAAATACCAGTCGAGGGGATTAAATTCAGCAGCTAGTATTCTAACATAGGAAATTTAGCTTGAAACAATTTTTAAAAGCATTATTCAGTGTCACTGAGTTCAAAAGCATTTTCTCTTTCTGATGTCCAGTTTGAATTCTTATATGATGCTACTCAAGATATTTGTAACTTGCTTTGACAATGATTTGGTGTGATCTCTGTGTACAAGGTGTATGCATTTGATTTTTCTAACCATAATATTATTGAACTAATATTCTGCAGCTTTGATTTATTAAATTCAACACTAAGATTATTTACAAATAGTTCACTTCTTGTGCTAAAGAATTAATTGTTTTTGACTGCCAGTCACCAATGAGATGTCATACATTGACTAAAAGGGTTCAAACTGGTTGCTTTTTTAAATATATTTGGTGCAAGATGCTTTGGTCAAAGACACGGTTGAAAAAAAAATTTTCTCATAGAACAATGACAAAAATGAATACCTAGAATGTTAGTCCATTTAAATGATCTAACTTGGATTCACTTAGTTTTTGTGTGTCTCTCCCTAAGGTACAGCTTCAAGTTAACCTTTAGCAAGTGATTGTTTTTATAGATGTATTGATTGTCTCTAATGAGCAGTGTGGAAAAAACTGATATACATTAAGTTGCTTTTTTAGCAGGTATTTCATTAACATTTGGTATTGGGACGTGTACATTGAAAAGTGCATTCTGTCCAACACACACACACTTCATTAATTTGCCTTTCTTTTGGAATGGACTTTGTCTTTCAGTTATACATATCTAACTGAGGGCCAAATTCAGCTCTCTGTTTAATGGATGCAACTCCCATAGACTTCAGTGAAGGTTGCACCGCTGTAACTGAGAGCAAAATTTAAACTTCAGTATTTCTAAGTCAGAAATTCAAACCAAGTTTCAGGATTTGATTAATAAAGGCCCTGATTAAGGAAGGTACTTACACGTATGTCTACCCTCAAGTATATTAGTTCAGTTGAAGTCAATAGGACTGTCATGTCCTTAAAGTTAGACATGTGCCTAAGTATTTTGCTGAAATGGGGCCAAGCTGACTTCAGGATTTGCTTTAGAATCCATTCCTAGGATGGCAGTTTTAAAACTCCTAAATAATGTCCTCCTTGAGCCATGGACTACGCAAAGGACATTACTTTGCAAGTTTGTTTAGCATTAATCTCTAATTTTGAAAAGGAATCCCACAGCTGGTTTAGAGCTCACTACCTGAAAAGAGCTATCAGAGGAAGAACTGACTTTCAAAGGTTTTTGAGAATTTAAAATTACATTTTGACCTCTAATCTCCCCATCTCAGCTTGTTTCACTTCCCAATGCATTCCCACAACTAGCCCCTATTTCCCTGTCTACCAGAGGTGAAAGTAAGCCCGTACGGTCCGGTATGACATACTGGCAAGAGCCAGTACGCCGTGCCGGACTGGACCGGCTTCACCAGGCTGGCGCTTTAAAGGGCCCAGGGCTCCCCGCAGTGGCTGGAGCCCTGGGCCCTTTAGAGCACCGCCCGAACCTTGCTGCTGGAGCCCCGGGGTAGCAGCAGCAGGGCTCCAGTGGTGATTTAAAGGGCCCGGAGCTCTGCTGCGGTAGTGGTGGCCGGAGCCCAGGGCCCTCTAAATCGCCCCTAAGCCCTGGGGCTCCCAGCTGCTTCTGCAGCTGGGAGCTCCGGGGGTGATTTAAAGGCCTGGGGGCTTCCAGCCGCAGCTGGAGCACTGGGGCCTTTAATCTTGATTTAAAGGGCCTGGGTATTTAAAGGCCCTGCCTCTTCCAGTTGAGGCCATGCCTCTTCCAGTTGAAGCCATGCCTCTTCCAGTTGATGCCACGCCCCCCTGCTCAGGAATCCGGAGTACCGGTAAGTCCTTTTAGTTACTTTCACCCATGCTGTCTACCTGAAACTTCCCAGCCTATGTTGATCCCTTCCTGGAACTCTTTCAGCCTTCAAGACTCACCCTAGCTGGCGTCTCACACTAAGTTACTCATCTGGCTTCTCTCTTGGATCCCCACTAATCACTTCCTGACACATCTTTACATGTAGGCCGCAGAGGCCTATTATCACAAGCACTTCCCTGTGCAGCTGTTGTTGCAGCTTCTCCCCATCAGACCACACCCAAATTTTCTTTCCCCACCCCTTCCCTATCTGTGGGAGGAATCAGTTCTTCTTTATGCCTCCTAGTAGGCAGGGAATTATGGCAGCATCCTTTCCTTCTCATCCTTGCTGTGATGATATAGCTGTTTGCTTCAGTTCCCATCTCCTCTGCACAGAACAGTAGGTTTGGGTGGGAGCAGAGAGCACAGGAAAGGAGTCAGATGCATCAGAACACTCCCCACTGGCATGGATGGAGATCTTCAGCTTAGGTCTGCCCTGTTCCATGCAGGAACACGGAATGCTGAAATATGGAGGTACTTAAGTAGCACCCTATCTGGTAGCCGTGACCATGATTTTAGGAAAGAAAAGTCTTGTTTTGCTTTTTCTGTGATTATACTGTGCAAAGTGACTCTGTAAAATTTGCATCTTGTGGTTAGGACTAAATTAAGGCAATCCAAGGCCCCACGCACACACCCTTCAATGGGTTCCCCCTTTGGGGTAGCAGCAAGTGTCAGAGTGAAGATGTATGGAACAAGCACACCTCTGAGAGTTATTGTTTCAGGCTCTGTATAGACTCAGACAGGCACTGGTTACCTTTGGGTCACAATTCAAGCTTTTCTTAGCGTTCATGAGGGCTATTTTTAAAATCAAATGAAAGCTGAGATTCTGACTTCATTGTGTCACTCTAGGAGCTGGGACATGAGACATGGCCCTAATAGTACCTATGCTTTAATCTGGCACAGCCTGTGGTTCTATTTTTATCATCTTTCAATAATTCCATATCACATTTATGAAGTTTATTAGTAAAACAATGTTGTCTCTAATTTGTGGCCCTGAAATCTCTACCTGAGATTGAAAGTCAAACTGGATTCTTTCTGGTCTGCGCATCACCGTGCGTAGGAAAGATTCAACAGTGAGAATGGTTGAAACTTTCTCAATGAAAATTCTCCTGTCAGAAAATGTGGTTTTGTCTAAAATTCTGCATAAAAATGTAGATTTAGACAAAGTTTTTTTGAATTTACGATTGGAAGAATCAAAGGGAAAAAATTCACTTTGAGTTGACGTGTCAGAATGAAATGTTGGTTTGAAACTAAAAATGCCATTTCAAATGTTGATTTGTTTCATTTATATTAAAGTGTCGAAATTCTCTGTTTCAACATTTCCAATTCAAATCTTTTCAAAAATTTTTGTTCCATGACACTTTTTGCTATTTTGACTTTCCGTTTGATGCAGAATGGAAACTTATTGTGAAATGTCAAAATTTCCTGAGGGATTTAGTTAGAATTTAGCTAGCAATTCTGTTTGGCTTATAGTGTAACTAACTATAAAAACTAAAGTTGTTTGTACACAATTTGAAAGGAAAAACATGGACCCCAATCCTGCAAACTTTTAGGGCAGGTCTACAATACCACTTAAGTCAGCGGTTCCCAAACTGCAGGTCAGGACCCCAAAGTAGGTTGTGATTCCCTTTGAATGTGATCGCCAGGGCTGGCTTAGACTTGCTGAAGCCCAAGCCCCACTGCCCAGGGCTGAAGCCAAAGCCCCAGGACTTCAGTCCTGGGCAGCAGGGTTCAGGTTGCAGCCCCCCCCCCCACCAGGGCGGTGGGCTTGTTTGGGCTCAGGCTTTGGTCCTGGGGTCATGAGTAATTTCTGTTGTCAGAAGGGTGCAATGAAGATTGAGAACCCCTGGCTTAAGTTGATCTAATTTACATCGCTCAGGGGTGTGAAAAAGCCCCCTCACCCCCAAGCGATGCAAGTTTTGCACTGTCCACACCAGCACTATGTCAGCGGGAGATGCTCTCCTGCCGACATAGCTTCTTGCCGAGGTGCAGTAATTATGCTGACGGGAGAGTGCTCTACTGTCAGCATAGTGCATCTTCATCAGACACACTACAGCATCAGTGCGGCTGCACTGATGTAGCACTGTAGTGTAGACTTGCCCTTAGTTATGTCAGTAGCACACAGGAGATAATGCATGGAGACTACTTGCATAAACGAAGACTAATCATCTGAGTAAATGTTTGAAGTTCAGACTTCTAGTTTATTTAGCTTTTTTAAAAACAGTCTTTTCCCTCAAAACAACTGAATAGCAATCCATTTTTACATGTTTGTTTATTATTACTACAGCTGGGACACTAAAAGATTTTTACACATTTATTTCACTTTATTTAAAATGCACCGGTGTCTCAACACTTCCTTCTTTAGGTCTTAAGGACTTTGCGTGAAACCACAACACTTTGCCCTTGGTACTTTGCACAAGTGTAAGATGATTGCAAAAGTTGTAAGGCTAAGGAGAATCAGGTCCCACCTACTTCCAGCCATCTCACAGGAGACTTTTAGCGTGCTACAACACAGGGAGAAGAGTGGCTTCTGTGGTACTTAAAGCATACACGATTGCAGAGCTAGGCACCTGCTTAGGTGATTTTGAAAATCCCATTAGGTGTCTGTCTGCATCCTTAGCTGCCTAAATACCTTTGGAAATTTGGCCCACAGAATAAAGTGACGGGAGATGGTGCATGAATGAAAGCATTTTAAACATATTAAAATAAACTTGTAAAAGAATCTTTTGCCTTGTCCCAGTTGTAGTCTTCATAAACTGGCAATCAATCAGCTGTATGTAACAGACCCTTTTCCTAACTTACCGTTTTTTAGATCAAATGGGTACAGTGAAAACATGAGAGATTTGCAGGAATGTTGTAACCATGTAATTGTAATTGCACACGAACACAACCTTTACTTTATGTTCTGAAATTGTAAATAGGCCCTCTGAAAGCTTTAACACATGCTTTGGAAATCAGCCTTCAGATAGGTGGCAAGGAGACACATAATGATAGGGCACTTTTACTGAATTCTCAAGAATATGTTTCATGGACTACATCTTCCACTATAATTAAGCTACTTTGAGCAGCTCTAGTGGCATGAAGAAGCTGGAAACTTGGCAAATCTGCCCAGCTCACAATTTCCCTAGGTGAAGTAGTACTGGGGTAGGGAGAATGACTAGAGAAAAGGGGGGCGGTGGTGCCTGAGCTATGGTGATTCCCAGCTGCTGGAATGGATCGTTGTGTGATGCATCACCTGCTCTTGTTGCTGCTCATTGGATTTGGTCCTGTATGTGAAAATAATAGAATAAGGATATAAATAGATGAATGCAGGGCCCAGTCCTGCTTTCATTAAAATCAGCGAGCAGTTTGCTCATGACTTCTGTGGAGGGATGCACGATTAAACCCTTCATGATGGGGAGAGTTCAATCCTGTGAAGTGTTTCCAACCCCAAACATTCAAAAATTATGAGTCAGGCCCAAAAAATCAGGATATGGGCTTAAAATTATGAGATTTTTAAAAAATCATAATTGTGGGTTCTTTTTATTTTCTTTCTGGTGTCTCAGGCTTTAGGTTTCATGTTTTCAAGCTCCCCCTCCCCTCTAAAAAGGCTACTTTTTAGAATGAAAGATGAGATTAGCACATCATCCCATGATTCAAGGAGCTGGGATTTTACAAAAACAAAAACAAACAAACAAAAGAGAGCCAAATTTGTGAGACACATGATAAAACCATGAGTATTGCAACACTGGAGTGTCCTCAGTTTCTTCCTAAGGGGTAGTTGAGGATGCTCAGAACTATGTAGGAAGCTACTGGTTCTTTGCAGTAGCAGGCCTATTGTCTAGACGCATTCCAAATTATGTGTGAGGACAGCTAGAATCTGCCCATCAGTTTGGTTTTCATTTATGTTACAATTGTGTGAACCATGTGCAATAGACATGCCTTAGGGCCACGTTACTAACTCTTAAGTAAACCAAATGTTTCACATTAATTTTACTGTAGGTGTGCAAGAGTCGTTATTTGGTTGAAATCAATGCAAAATTTTCAGTGAAGTTGCCCTTATTAGTTCTGGCAGCTGAATTTCAGCCTTGTTTCCAAAGTTTCAATCAGACATTTTGGTTGCTGCAGAAATTTCAATCATGTAGATGGCACAAAGAAAAAAATACCATTAGCTCCTGACTTCAATGGGTGTTCTGCCCAAAAAAGGACTCCTGTGCTCATCTTCAATAATGCAAGCATGGGAGAGCTAGGCTGGCCATATCTGGGTGGAGAGCACAGAAGGAGACCCAGCTTCCATGACATTCTGTCTCCTTGCCTGGGGAAGACCCTCAGCAGAGCTGAGACTTTGTAGGTCAGGTGATGGTATGTGGCACAGGAGAGGGCGGAGACCATCAGAATTCCACAGCATGCTGTCCTGCAGACCACACAGATACCACCAATAGGAGTTAATGCTGTCCCAAGCAGCACTAACTTCTACAGCATCTGTCCTAGGGTTTGTGTTAAGGAGCTGCATGGGAAACAGCTAATGGTGCCATTTTTCCTGGGATGGCTGAGCCAAAGCCCATTGAAATCAATGGAATCAGCCTGTAGGTTTGGAGGCCCATGACTTTTGCCTCTTCTACAGCCCCCAGACCTTTCCCCTCTGAGAAGAGTATTAGAAGGAAACTCCGTAAGTGTCCCATCAGGGGGTTGCGTGGCCCTCTCATATAGGTTTTCTATGGGAGATTGCAATTTAGGACTGAACAAGGACTATAAGGTATGAATAGAAAATAAAGCAGTGCACGAAGAAGATGTAGGTATGTACTAGAAATCTGGCAGGTATCACCTGCCAGTTTTATATGTTCTGTGTCTGGGGTTTATTATTTATTCCCCTCATGGAATGGTAGTCTCCTATTTCTTAGCATGATAGTCTCCAGGTTCCCTGCTATGCAGTTAGGAGAGGAGAATTAATAAATATTTATACCCTTGTACAATTATTGCTGGCAGACAAAATGCCAGATGCTAGCTTCAATTTATTCGTAATGGAATTTATACATATTTATATATTTGTAAGTAATAAATGCCCCATTTTAAAGCTGGCACATTTTTGCAGCGTCCAGGCAATTTGCAGCTTTATATCAGGACTTTGCAACTTGTGACTGTTTAATAACATTTAGTTACAAATCCATGTTCCAAACTTTTGTCCAGGGCATCAAGGCAGAGATCCTCAAAGGTATTTAGTTGTCCAACTAGTTACACACTTAAATACCTTTAAGGATCTGGACTCCACTGTCTACCTGATGTAGCGAATAGAACCAAATATGTACAGTAAGTGTAAATATATATAAACAATGCTGTACACTAAGGTGGAATTTTCAGACATGTGCAGCCTTCACCCAACTCTGCTGTCACTAAAGTCAAACTCCCATTGATTTTACTGGGAGCAGAGTTAGGCCAATGCTCAATGCTTTTGAAAATCCCACACCAGGAATACGAAATAAAAGAGCTCACCTCAAACACTTACCAACAATATTGAGTTTTTACTTCACATATTTTTCCAGTTAGAGTTTTGTGAAGGTTACTTACCTTGCTGCTGATCAAAGTAGGGGGAACTGTTCACTAAATCATATATTTGACTCTCACACTTGTGATACCTCAAAATTAAGAAATACAGTGGCTAAATTTGAAATGTGTTCATGCCTAATATGAAGATCTATTCTACAACTTTCTCCCCCAGTTCCTCCTCTATCTTCAGTGAGGTTATAAAAAAAAACAACACCCAGAAAATATTCATTATAAACCAATGAAAGTACATTATAAACTAACAAAAAATAATGAATACAGTTGGTATGGGAAGTAGATTTTTTTCCCATGTGACTAGATTTGTGTAGTAATGGCTTCTGTTCCAAGTGAAGTTCTCTAGTCCAAACATAACTTAAATCCTGGCACAAGCTGAGTTTTTTTGGAAGATGAATATGTTCCTTTCAGTCATGAATTTTTTTTAAAAAAACTTACTGCAGTAATTTTTTTTTCAAAAGTACATTCAAAATTTATTACTTTTTAGAAACATTTTTGATTGAGAATTGTACAAACTGGTCTCTCCGTAAAGATGAGTGGTGTGTGGAAATACTGTGGTTGTTTATTGTCCTTGGAACTTTTGTGAGTTCAAAATGAAATCTATTATGAAATGTTCTACTATGTCCCAAGATTTTTGCTAGTCCACTGCTAGTGTCCACTTTGCTTTTAGAGCTGAATCGACTCTTAGGAAATCCTTCAGCCACGGAATTTAGTCACTTAGCCCATTTTTGATTTTCCAGCTTGTGCAGGAAGTAATGAACTCACCACTACTTTTATCAGATCTAAGGACTTGTGTACATGGCACAACAAAGCACTCTAGAGAGGAACAGCGAATAGTGGAGTGCTGTAACATGTGGCGCTCTAACTGCCCCATGTAGACTCTTCTGGCATGAACTAAAAGGTAGCTGATTAACTAGGTACCTTTCAGTTTGTGCCAGCACAGCCTATATGGGGTAGTAAGAGCACAGACGATTAGACCACTCTACAAATCACACCCCTCTGGAGAACTTGGCCACGGCATACAGACAAACTCTAAATGTAGGCAGTGGGCCTGATTCTTATCCCCCTTATCCAGGTTTTCCACTCACTAGTTTAACTCATTTTTTACTTCATTGAAGTCATTCCTGATTTAGAGCAGAAACAGTGAGATCAGAATCAGGCCCAGTGTGAACCATGGCCAAATTCTACAGGGCTTACTTCACTGAGGAGGCTGACTGATGTCAATGAAGTGCTTATGTCAGCAGAGTAGGTGGAGTTTGACCCCAATTATTTTAGATTACAACATGCTAGGGAAATAAAATGACAGTAGGGCCAAATAATGTGTTATGAGTTGGTCTCAGTTACACTGGAGTAGTTCCATTTGCTCCAACAGAGTTATTGTTGATCTACAAGAATCCATGTGAGAACTGAAGCAAACCCCATTAATAAGATTTTGCCAAATACTGTTTTCATAACACAAATAATTGCTGCTATCTGTTCTGATTCTGGGCCAGATAATATCCTGGTCTGTGTGCCGAGATTTTCCCCTCTCGTCTGCAAAAGGATGGAGTTGGTGGGTTAGCCAACTCTACAGTAACATCCTATTCCTTCCTTGGACACGATGGACAGCACTCTGAGGGTTGGCATTCATGCAGGAGGAAGGGCACTGATTGGGTGTGCTTGTGGGGTGGGGAGTGGGCAGCCCCATGTTGGATCAGTGGGAGGCTGGGCTGATGCACATCAACCCAGCCTCCCTCTTATCCCACAGATTACTTGAGAAAGGCAGTACCTTGTATTAGCTTCCTTGTAGAATTTCCCTCTTTAAGGGGAGGTCAGAAGTAGCTGTGGCCAGGGATGCTCCTTGCTGCCATAGCCACTAGGGAGTGTGGATGGGGAACTGGAGCTTTACAAACAGTGGAGGCAGCACTACTGTAGATGCTAGGGGAATCCTTAGGTTTGTGGGCAGGCCCCACAGCTCAGCTCATTCTGTGACTGGGCAAACGGTACTGGCAAAACTCAGAGAAAACTCTCCTTGAGTTCTCTTCCAATTTAACCTGCTTCCATGGGGTTTACCACTGGAAAGGACTGTCCAGGCTCCTGAGAGAGGCTGAACCTACAGCTCCTGCTGAAGTCAATGGATGAAATTGTGCTCTGATTACATCAGTGTAAATCCCATGTAGTCCATTAAATTAAGTGGCGCTACTCCAGGTTTGCACTGGTGGAATTCAGCTCAAAGAATATGGCCGAGTGAGAGTTGATCAACCCCTCTCAGGGTTTCATAGCTTTGTGGATTTTATGATAGCAGATGGAGTTGCGTGAACATTATTTGTTTTCATTTTTATTATTATGGCAGGTGAAAATAATGAACTTTCAGGCAATGCTTCACTTCTAATTACAATTGGTTACTGGGAAATGTGCCTTTATTATGAAATAGCATAATTCTGCTTGTGTAGCAAACCCTTAGCGCATTTAACTTAATTACTAAGGATCTGAGCTTGTTCCCACTGAAATCAGAGGCCAAACTCCCTTTGACTGCAACAGAGTCAGAGCCTGTCATATTTGGTTGACATTGTATTTGTGTAGATACAGTGCTTTCAGGCATGACTTTTATAATTTAACTAAGTTTTCTACACAAACACACATGCTTGTTCCATTTCTTTGAAAGGTGACTGCTACATCATAACTTTGGTTCAAAGGTCTGAGATTTCAAAAAAAGTTTTCTAAAAAGTTTATGGTACTTAATGATTTTAAAATACTGTAACGCTGTAAGACTGTTGGCAATAAAAACTCTTGTGAAAGCTCTTTTCCTTAGGTGGTTTCTTTTGTAGTCTGGAACAAAATTAAAGGCTCTGAAATAATGAGTGTGAAGCGTGTATTTCTTTTGTGGCTTTTCCTCTATGTACAACAAATCAGCTAGACTGAGGGTCTGATTTTGATCCCACATAAGTGCAACTTTTGGCCCAGTGCAGAACCAGTTATTTGGGCTGCATTCTAAGATATTCTTTGGTGTTTGTGGTGAAAGAATCAAGGATGGATACCCTCCACAGCACCTGTAGTCCCATCATCACTGTCAATCCCCTAGTTTCCCTGCCCCTCAATCCCCACTGTGTTTGCACTGCCAGGTGGGCTTTCTAAATCCCGGCTCCCCTTTCTACAGTAGAGCCATGCTGGTTCTGCAGTGGGCAGTGCTCTGAATTCCCATGAAGAACAGAGCTAGATTTATCCATTTGTGTATAACTGCCTCATATATTGTAATATTGGCTATTGCATAGGCATGCACAAGCTGAGTAGCTAGCTTTAAAATGAGCACAGTGCTGAGCTGCAGGAAGTGAATTCGAATGATGAGTTTCCTCTCCATTGGAATCCACTGCCAGAATGAGGGGGAGAGATCAGGGTTGGGTGGAAGGTTGCCATGTCAACCTAGAACCATGAGGCCCCAAACAGTTGAATGGCTCGTACATTGGGCTAACTCAAATAGTTTCTTAGAATGGAATGGGGCTTTTAAGCTTAGGCTTATGGACATGTATGTGGGCTTTGGCTACGACAGTAGAACCTCAGAGTTATGAATACTAGAGTTACAAATTGACCAGTCAACCACACACCTCATTTGGAACCTGAAGTACACAATCAGGCAGTAGCAGAGCCAAAAAAAAAAAAGAAGCAAATACCGTATAGTTCTGTGTTTAAATGTAAACTACTAAAAAAAAATAAAGGGAAAGCAGCATTTTTCTTCTGCATGGTAAAGTTTCAAAGCTGTATTAAGTCAATGTTCAGTTGTAAACTTTTGAAAGAGCAACCGTAATGTTTTGTTCAGAGTTACAAACATTTCAGACTTACTAACAACCTCCATTCCCGAGGCGTTTGTAACTGAGGTTCTACTGCACGTATTTTCATTCTTATTTCAGATCTAAGTATGGAGACACACACATACCATTCTTAACTTGAGGCATGGGGTGAGTTTCACTGCCCTGCGCTTTAAGCAAGGGGGAGCATGTCTGGCTGGCCGTGAGAAGAGGGCAATGCTTTCTGGCTTCTGGGGAGGAGGGGAGATGTAAAACTGCTGGAAAAGCAGTCCGTGTGCTGGATGACTCACCACCTAGGAATGAGGGGTTTAAAAAGGTCAGCCTGGGCCTGGACTCCCCTCATCACTCTGAACAGGCTAGGTAGCACCCATCCTCCCTCCCTATTTAGATCAGAAATATGCCAGGTAATTAGCTATATCTGCTGTGAGCATTACGCTAGCTGCCCTGTTAAGGTGGGCTGGGAAGGAATTTTTCCCTTACCAACGTATTGGCCAGGTGCAGTGGGGATTTTTTGCCTTCCTCGCAGCAGGTTCAGGTGGGCTCTGTTCATGCACAGCATGACGGGCGGTAGGCCGTATGTCACAACTCTTTATTTAAGTGTATAGCGGATGTTCAGTGCAGGTACTCCATAATTTAAGGCACAAAAAACCGGATAAATGGCTTGGAAAAGGAATTAAGAAGAGGTGCTTGGTAACTGAGCAAGCCGGGGGCGGTTGGGGACTCCTCTGATTGGTACAGCCGGGAGCCAACCCCCCCATCATTAGCGTCCACCTTAACCGGGGGGGTGGGGGGGTGGTCGGAAAGGTACCAGCAAGGGCATTGCTAGAGGGACCTGGATGAAAAGGGGAGGGGGGGAGCTGGTGGAGGCCCCCCGCCCCGGAATTGGCGGTTCCCGGCAGTGGATCTGCTGGAGGGACATGAACGGAAAAGTGTGTGTGTGTGTGTGGGGTGCTTGAAAAAGCACTCCCCACCCCCCAGTGAATTGTGGGGGTTTTCACCTGCACTGCACATTTTATCTGCTGGGTTAGTCCCAGACATCTACTAATAAAGTAGCGGCCTGATTAAACCCATATCTAATGTCTCCTATCATTCTTTCGGCCTAGCCAGACAACAGCCACACTGCTTTCCCTCATACTAATGGGAGTTGAGTTGCTCAAGCCCTTCCTGTTTACAATAGCTGAGAATGAAGCTTTTGGGCTAGGGGAAGACTGGTCATTTAAACAAATCAAACATTTAGAAGAACAGGTAACAGAAGGACTTTAGCAAACATTTTTAATGACACTCCTGTCAAGAGAGCTGTCCAAGACTGGAGAGTATAACCACACATCACTCCAAGATGTAAAGAGATAAACCATGAAACTACAATATAGCCACAGTTCAGTTTATAACAAATACACATACAAATCCTACAGCTTTGATTCACTTCATAGCCACAGTTCAGTTTCCTATGTCAGTACACTTGTTTTCTTGCCACTCTTTGCCAAGATTTTCTTTCAAGTGGCTTATAAATTGTAACTCACTGCATTGGGAAGTCTCTGTTTTATACAAGTCATTTCATATTTATTGGTATCTTCACAGTTGCTGCAAAATCAGCCTCTTTCTTTTTACAGCTGTCAGAAGACTACTGACATTTTTACACATAGACTCTTACCTTGCACTTGACAATGAAAAGGCAAAACGGTATATGTCGAAAGGCTTTTGCTACATACATTACAGGGTTTATGCACTGTACATATTTGGACATATTCTTTAAACACAGCTGCTTTAATTAAGATAAGAGCAAGAAAACTAAGCACCAGTTTTTGTAAGTTGTGAATTAAGAAGAGTTATGATTTTTTGAGGATTACGATACCTTACTTAGTGATTTCCCTGCCATTGCAGGGGCTTCAGGCAGTGGTGTGCCCCTTTTTTCCCTACGGCACATAATAGTCTAGTCTCCTGTGGGCTGTAATACTTTGGTCTAATTTTGGTTGTTGGATTTAATGTGTGGGTGCTAGGTGGGGTGGGGGACTGTGATATACAGGCACTGAGACTAGATGATCTGGTGGTCCCTTCTGGTCTTAAACTCTATGACTCTAATGCTTGGTTTGATTCATTTAGGCTGGTCTTTTCAAATGGGTTCAAGGGAGTTAGGTGCTCAACTGCTATTGAAAGTCAATGAGAGCTAATTTGAGCACCTGATTCACATAGGTCCCTTTGAAAAAATCCCAGCCTTAAAGCACAACTCCTTTATACTTGTGTGTAAATCAGGCATGCTGCACTGACTTCAAGCAAGCTATGCTGCTTTAGACCAGCTGAGGCTCTGGCCCCATGTATTTATGAGCTGTTAATCACAATGGACCAGACTACCTCCTCTTGGGCTAACACATTTGGAAGGGGATTGCAGGGCAGGAAAAGTCCACAAAGTCCTCACAGGGGATAGATTTGGGGTGCCAACATGGGTGCAGAGGGCCAGGTCCCCAGTGGACTCATGGGGAGCCATTCCACATCCAGAGGAACAAACTGTAATATCCCTTCTCTTGTGCAGCATGACTCCAAATGAACAGTTCTGCATCAGCTGGATCTGTCCCTAGAAGATGTTAATACAGCTCCATGCTGTACTAGCTCTTGGATGGGACTCCAGAGGTTGTACAAGGATTTTGTCATGGTCCATTGCCTCTTTAAAGAAAGCCTGTTTTAACTGTGGAAGAATGCCACTTTGTAGAGACTTTCACAGGTTTGACATACTATTTGCAATATATTTAAAAATGTAAGTAAAAATACATGCATTGGAAAAGTACCTACACTTGATATATGTGTGAATTGTTAGATCATATTTTAACTACCTTGAATAACAAACATATATACTTACTTTCAGTGGTTATTCACTACAGTTTGCATAAAATAAACTGAAAAAATTTGGCCACGGCCCTAGTTATCATACTGTTACTATGTAAACATGAGCACTCTGTGATTACTGGTTGCAAGAAAAAGTACTGAGTAGACATAGCATCTTTATCTGCTCAGTTCAGGATTACTACTTCATACATTTTCAAACATACAATTTGAAACTTCTACATACTTGTATAATCTGTATTATTGCATTATATACTGTAATACTATGCATAGCATAATACAAACTTTTGCCATACAATTACTATTTAATAAAGAAATGTACAAATATACAGTTATTTATACCACATACATGTAAGGCTATTAACATAACAGCAAAATATGTATAGAGAAATATGATGCACTTTGTATAATGTAAGTAACCTTTCTCCCAATTAACAATAAACAGGATAGTGGGATATGTATAATAGCTGACGTTTCTTATAGGTGATGTAGATGTACTGTAAGATCAGACTTTACCAAATACACTGATGTCATACATGTCATCATGACACAAGGATTTTGTGCAGACTGTTGGGTAGTAGAAAAAGCTTTCCTGAGTCAGATCTTTTACAGAATTAAAACCCAAAGCAAAACAAGTCATGTGATAAATAGACACTCAGTTAACTAAGTGGTTAGTATCTTCCCCTATGATTTAAGTGCATGAAAATGGAAAGCTTGTAATTGAATCCTAAAAAGCCATGGATGAGTCCTTGACTTGCAGAGTCCTTCATTTGCACAAGTTTCCATTCTGAAATGATGATTTATCTTTTTCATTTATACTTGAGGGAACACTAATCTGTGGGAAATCATCCTTTGGTTTCTGTGCATTGCTGCTGCTAGACTTACTTCGGCTTTGATCTGGAGTGGGCTGAATAGGCAAAGATCTAGCCACATTGGTCTTCACTAGACAGCCACAAACAAGGCGAAAGAAAGCCCGACGCATTTCCTTGCTGGCTAAAGTGTAGATGATGGGATTCATCGCAGAATTGAGGACAGCCAAAGCAATGAACCAGTCAGCCTTGTATAAAATGGCACATTCTTTTACTCTGCAGGCTACATCTATAAGCAACAGAATAAATAATGGAGACCAACAAGCAATGAAAACACCAACTACAATAACAACTGTCCTAAGTAGTGCCATAGATCTCTCTGAGTTACTATGATTAGTGACGTTACGGCTACTGGATTTTACCAGTATGTAAATACGTGCATAAAGGATAACAATTGCCACCAAAATGGCTATGAAGATACTTATGCAAAATACAACATATTTCTTGGAATAAAGAGGCAAAATTGTTGAGCAGTCTGGTAAATTGCTGATACAGTTCCAGCCAAGGATTGGTAAGGCACCGAGGGAAACCGAGATAAGCCAACATGTTCCAATAAGAAGGAAGACCCTGTACTTTTTATTTGCATCATAAGGCCTCATTTTGATCATAGTTAAATGTCTCTCAATGGCTATGGCTAATAAGCTTAAAGTGGAAGCTCCTAGGGCAACAAACATACTTCCTTCCCTAATAAACCAGATTGTGTAGGACAGGCTCAGAGTTCTTTTTCCAGACATAAGAATGTTTACTTTGTAAACAATTCCAGCCAACAGATCACAGAGAGCTAGATTGCCAATAAAAAAGTACATACGGTTGTGAAATTTGTTATTTTTCCATATGGCAATCAACACCATCAAGTTTTCCAGGACTATGAAACTACATATGATCAGAAATGAAACAGTTGTTAACCCTATGCGATCAGTCGCCTTTTCTCTTAGAATAAGTTTTCCTGTATAATTATAATGTAGCAAAATTACAGAGTCAGATTCTTCATTTCCTGGAGTGGTGAACGTAGCAACAAGTGGCATAGTAACTGTCGCCATAATTTGTTTGTTTTGTTTTTTAAAATCATGAAAGTTTAATTCCAATATCTTTCCACAAGAGGGAACTCAAGTCACATTCCCCAAAGCAGTTCTCTGAGTTGTTTGAGGATGCCCCAGGCTTCAGAAGTTGTTGCATGTCAACATCCAGCAGTGGCAGTGAAACCAAGAACCTGGGGGAGAAAAAAAGTAAGTAGAGTCAATATCACTGTCTTTATATAAAGCAAATCCTATGTATATGCCTTGTAATAATATATACCGAATTTGTGGGGAACATTAAATATATACCAAGGATTGATGTTACAGTGGGTTTGATCATTTGGAATCTGAAAGCCAACCACCTACTAACTAAAACTTTAGTCATATAATTTGATTATAATTCTACTGATGAAAAAAGAGGGAAATGGCGGGTATTGACTCCCTGTGTTGTCGGATCCAAAATATCTATTGCTGAGTAAACAAAGTACTTTATGCGGAACTGAGGAGTAGGGAGGAAGGTTTAGCACAAACACCCAACCAATCTCAGGGAGTTTAGTAACTACCTAATTTTGACTCTAAGCAGGAATAATTGTAAGTAGTTTTACTTGAAATCCTCCAAAGCCAACAAGTTTTTAAGATAACAAATCAGATCCTCAGCTCCTGTTATGCTCCCTGGGCCACTGAAAACGTACAAAGTGACTTTGCACCATCTCTAAAGTGTTGATGAGCATGGGAGAATCCAGAGGTGATGATGAGGCAGTCTGGGATAGGGTGGAGATATTCTGGGGCAGGTCAGGAGTGTGACAGGGTCTAGGCAGCGGTGCTTGAATGCTATGTGCTCTGCTGATGTCAAACCAGTGGAACATCCCTGTGACTGTTAAAAGTGGCTGTGGGAGCTGTTTTGGTTCCTGGCAGCCCTAGGATTAGAAAAGGTATAAAGGTGGATTTTAGCCACTTGTGCTCAACTTGTCAGGTACCCAGGCCCCAGCTGCTACTGTAATAGATGTATTATAAATGTCTAAAATAGTTTCTCTCTCTTAACATGGCAAAATTATACTATTTATAGTTAAGCTGGTATCTGAAAACCCACGAGCTCAAAGACAATTCTACTAATTGGTTGCATTAGGTAACTTTTCAGTATCATTACTTTATATACAAATTAAGTCCAACCTTTATTTGTGCCATCTAATGAAAAGAAATCAGTAGTTCATAGCATGTAACTTCAGAACTACATTAGTTTCTTGATTTAATTATACGTGAAAGATTAATCAGACAATATTTTACTAATACTTTTAAAAACAGCTTTGATTTTTCTTTTTCTGTCATGGCTTTGAATCATCACTAGTTTTTTCCATGAACTTTGATATAATATAAATTCACAATAGAGGACCCGAGGCTCATATTTTTTTATTATGGCATACAAATACTGCAAAAGGACTACATGACTATGCAAAAATAATATGTGATGATGTAAGTATGGTGGTGCTTCAGCCTTACGATTTTGCAGGAATTGTTAGAACTTAGATACTGCATGGTCAGACTGATACCAGCACTTAGTTATTAGGTACTATAAAAAATACATACATTGTTCAATGAACGCTGTTATAACTTGGGCCTGATCCTTTTCCCACTGAAGATGGGAGGCAAAACTCCCATTGATGTCACTGGAATAGGATTGGACCATTAGGTTGCCAACAGTTTTTCTGAAGCCCTATAAATCTGAACCTTTTAAACAAAACAACTTTATTCTTAGCAGAGGCTGACTATCATAAATAATTTACAATCTGCACACTGTATTGCACTGAAACTTTTTGGGTGTTTCTCCTTCACTATAAAAGTAATTTCACATTGTCCACATTCACTGTAAATGCCTTCCCACTATAATACATTTTTATGTGTGACCACAGAAGAAATCAGCTAGCCATAGTTAGATATGCTAACTATCAAGCAAAGATGTTCATCACTGGGCATACAACAAAATGATTAGTTGATGTATAAATATATGATATAATGGAAACCTACTTACAGTATCACAGGCAACAAAATAAATATTTCAGTAGTAACTATTTTGTGAGTAGAGCCATCATTTTGTTATGTAGAAGAACAAATATGTTGCTTTCTGTCCCCTATGTGACCAACGAAATATTAAACTTTATCAACCAGAACCTCAGCTGGTGTAAATCAGCACAGCTCTATTAAAGCCAGTGTTAGCTACACCAATTTACACCACCTGAGGACATGGACTATATATTTAATCAACAGAAAAGACACAGGATATCTTCCATTGTTCTTAACTACCTATTGTTAAAATTATGATCATATGCAGTATCACAATCAACGTAAATCTTTGCTTGCTTTGGACAGTGTATTGGACAATCAACAATAGAGTTTCCTGCTGAACGATGGATTTTATCAACATGATCGAAAGTAAGCAATATTACCAGTTAGGACCTACAGAAAATGAATCTCACTGATGAATCTTTTCAATGTTTATATTAATAATAATGCAATAAATAATTTAAGAAAATGCTTGAAAATTAAAATTTAATCTGGAAGCAACATTTAAAAGTAATGTTTTGGACCATATTTTGCTATTGATTTTTAAGCAGAACTTCCTGTTTTTCTGCTTAAAAATCAATGGCATAATAAGGCCTGCTAATTTTTTTTAATAGTTAGTTGAATATTACTATAAGAAGACATTGTCAGACAGAACATTTTACAGGACACTTCTTTGTCAACATAGCACTACAGATATAGACATTCTACAAAATGTCTTAATGTCAGTTACATACAAATGACTGGTCACTGCTTACTAATCCTTCTATTTCTCCTGTTGTCCATAGAGTGTTCCAAGTAAAATAGGGTAGATGAGACCAACTTCTAATGTAACAAAGAAACAGGACTTTCCCACTCTCACTTCCTCTAAATAAAACAAAAGCCATTCAAGTCTTCTTCATACATCATAAATTAAAGAAACAAAAAAAAATCACAAAGCCCTAATATATTTCCAGGTCTCCTTTAAATTGCCCTAGCAGAAAATTGTTTCCAGCTAAACAATAACAGCAGGAGAGCTGTGAAACTTCTCTCTCTCCCATCATATTCACAACAATGTGATATCCACTCACCTTGAAAAACTGTATCTGGAGGTTCATGTGAAAGTCTCACTGAGAACACTTAAATATCAAACCTTCATCTACATGTCTGATTCAGCTGTTCTCAGTACAGACCTCAAGGCAGGGGGCAAACATGGATGTATACCACCTTTACACCTCACTTTCTCCCCCAAACGCCAGTGCTGCTGGGGGCTAGTTTGTCCCTATATACAAAGTATAGCAGCCTCCTTTGCTGCTCTAACTCACACCAGCAGAAATGGCTCCCCAGCACCCACTAAATTGGCCTGGGATCCCAAAGCAAATCAGTGCTGCCCATATACTCTCTATGTTGAGAACAGAGGAAGTAGCACAGAGTCAATAATGTGGCTGTGTTAGCTGGGGATTTTCCCAAGTCAGGGAAATACCTAACTGCCCAATTAATACACTTTGTGGTCTCAGTGTGCTGCTGGAGTGGTTCATAGGACTGTATGGAAGCCAAAGATCTGCTCCAACACTGTTGATTCCAGTCTTGCACCACTGAAATCAATGGAGCAGGAACTGGTCCATTACACATAAGTAATGTATAGGTCTATCTTGCAAAGTGCTAAGCAACACCTGTAAGACTCCCATTGGGAACTGAGGGCTCTCAGCACCACAAAATAGACACTCAGCAACTTGCAGTAAACTGAAGAAATAGTCATCTAGGAGTTATATTATCTGGAACAACAACAGAACGACTTTGCTTTCAGTTACACCCACCCTGAAGGCAAAGAGGTTTTATGGGTATAAAGGAGAAAAGAGTTTGGCTCATTGTTTCTGTGTTCTCACTCTTACTTTTGTCTATACAAGGACATATTATATTACACAGTCACATTGGTAACTGAATTATATCTCTATCCAGTACACCACTGGAACTGACCTTTTCCTACATTCCAAGCAGCAACAAAAAACCCTCTTGAATAAAGGGACTGGAGAGACACTCCACACATTCCAGGTCTCCATCCTTCTCCATATGTAGCCATTTGCTTTACCCACAAATGACAATTTTAAGAAAGGAGAAGGAAAAGAAAAGAATATGTGTACGACGCCAAAGTTTCTTCTATTTTATTTATTTTTAAAGCTTTTCCAGATGATGAGTAAATGTGTGTAGTTTGTCAGGCACGCCCTGGGGGCATTAAATTTAAGAATACAAAAAGTTTTCTGGGAACATAGGTGAATTTTAATCTACATTCCCAGTTTGAAATTGAATGGCTCTAGCTTCAAATGGGATTTAGACAACAAACATCAGCTGCAGAACAATATTTCTTGGAAAGCACAAACAAATGAGAAATTTAAAAGTTTTTTTAAATAAATGTGCTGGCAGTTTTATGGCTTCAGCCAAAACCTTTAATAAAGAGTTATTTTTCTTGGCTTCTAGTTTTTAGACAACAGCATTTTGCATTAGTAATTCTTCCAAGTAGCAAGCGTGCAACTCTCATATAGGAGCTCTGAGTGTTTTGAAACTTGGCTTTAAGCATATTGGCAGAAGTTATCTTTACTCTTTTCTCCTCCTCACTCCCTCTAGCTGCCCTCCCTCCTTGGAAAGCATCCACTGTTCAGTTTCCAGATTCTAAAAGGTTGCAGTGACCCCGACTTTCACTCACTTTGGGTCAAAGATCTTTCTTTTCTAAACAAAGAACTAAAGGTATGCAGGGAGTCACTTTTCTAAACAGGAAGTAATTTTCTAATCAGGAACAACTCTCATGACTTTACCTGTTTAACCACTCTCCCGAAAATTCAATCAGTGTGACAGTGAGCCTTCACTTTATATATCAAACTAATTTCCTTTCAAGGATCTTTCCAAATAAAGTGGCAACAGATAAATCTAAAAAAGCAGCAAGTGGCACCAACATATACTTTTCCAGGTTATCTAGTACAGTATAAGGCAACCTTAGAAATTACATTAAGTATAGTACACAGGACAAAGAATTGATTATAAAAGCTGACATGGGAGTTGTATAACTTTAAAAAAGCCTCAAAGACTGACCACCACATGAGAGTATTGAGGAATAAAATGTGACAGGTACTAAAATTTGCAAGAACAAAATTAAATAACTTTTAATGAAATGACCAGAGAAATGCAGCGTTCCCGCAGCATATAACTTTACCCAAGCCAATGTAACAACCAGCTGTAGGTGGAGATCTACATTTGTAATTGACTCCAATATTACAAGCTCTTGGGCTGTAATGATATTTTCAGTTTCAGAACTTGCTCACCAACCTTGATACTGTACTAGCGCCTTCAGGACTGTTCACTGGAACTGTCCTATCACACAGCCCTCCTAAATCGTGTTCTTAGCACAATGGAGGTAAGGCTGGCTGGGGCTTGACTACTTCTTCAGGTGAAATTCGTGATAATTAATCAACATGGAAATAGGACAAATAATATGACGTCTTATAACTGGGACTAGCAAAAGTGACGGACTCGTTGTACCACAATTCCAGCCCTCTGACTTTAGTTGAAACGTTTAAATGCAAATTGGTCTAAAAATCATGACTAAACAAATACGTCTGGATCTGCCCAAACTAGCCGATCTCTCTCTCTCTCTCTCCCCTCACACACACACACAAAATCCTTTCCTCGCAAAGCATATCGCAGCCATCAGACTAGTGCAAGTGACCTGAGCCCATAAATAGCAACGCTACCTCAGTGTCCTTCCGACACAGTACACCCACCATGGCGTAAAGATCAGCCCCTCGCATTCAGGTTCAGGATAAAGTACTTGGTACGCCTCTACACCGCTAACTCCAGCTAGCTCAGAAGAGTGAGACTCCAGTGAAGAAGAGGTGGCATGCAATGTGTAGTTGTTGGCCCCACCTCTGTAATGGTCTATAATGTCTAGTTTCAGAGTAACAGCCGTGTTAGTCTGTATTCGCAAAAAGAAAAGGAGTACTTGTGGCACCTTAGAGACTGACAAATTTATTTGAGCATAAGCTTTCGTGAGCTACAGCTCACTTCATCGGCTGTAGCTCACGAAAGCTTATGCTCAAATAAATTTGTTAGTCTCTAAGGTGCCACAAGTCCTCCTTTTCTTTTTATAATGTCTAGGTAGGTGTTCATTTCTGTAAGCACCACTTTATACGTAAGTGCCTCCTCAGAGTCCTGTTTTCTGCTTCTACCCGTCAAAATAGCACGCTCCGCTTTAAACCCCCGCTCTGGATCCCCTGCCCTTTCTCTGACTAGAATCTACCCCGCGTCGCGTCCGCCTCCAGCTGGAGCAACAGACGTGAACGTTCGGATTCCGGAACGCGAGGGACCAGGTGACTCGCGAGCGGCAGCGAGGGAGGTGGGTCCCGCGGTCGGGAGCTGGACCGCTCGCCAGAGCTCGCTCTTGTGCATTCGTTAGAAGCCGACACAGGCTAGAAACCAGCCAGCTCGCACCCCGCCGCCTGCAGGGTTTGCAAGGAGAAGTGAGACCAGCTAGAAAAGCGCCAGGCGAGCCGCGAGCTTCCAGCAAAAGCCAATCGGAGACTCCAAAACTTTCCCAAACTCTGCAGCCGGCTCTCCGCAAGGGGAGGACTGAATGGACTCACAAAGCCGGGTGCGGGGATGTGCGGGGCTGAATTCCAGGCAGGAATCAAGCATGACATCCCTTCCCCCCCCCCTTTTTAAAAAACACCCCTCCCCGAACCAGCGCCAAATAATCCAACCAGCCAACAGATACCTCACTACCGACCTATAGCCGGGCAATTAAAGACGATCGTGACTCTGATTGTGAGTCCTGTTGTTATTATTATAGACACCTCTTGACTAACAGCCCCTGCAGCGGGCAGTTGAGCGTAGCCAGGTTTCTAAAGAGAGTTTCCTGTAGTTTAAAGGTGTGGAGATTCGCGGTTTAGCTTTGTTTGTACTCACGTTCTACACCCGAGCTATTGCCTGCACGCTCCCAGATCGCCTCTGCCGCTCGGGGGCATTCGGGTACCCAGCATCCTGGAGAAGATGGGGTGTCTCCGTGGGTGTCCTCCTAGTCCTCTGGGTGGGGATGACGGGTCTAGCGCGGCAGTAACTACACTGGTCTCAGGCAAATGCCCCCGAAGCCGCTTCTTTCCGGCTTCCTGCTTTCTCCACTCTCCGACTCTATTCCGGGCCAAGCAGGGACCAGCCAGCAAACGCGTCAAGTCCAGCTGAACTTCCCCCCAGCCGCCCCATGTGACTCTCCCCTGCAGCGAGTCAGAGCTTTGCGGTGTCTCGGGGATGCTCAGCAAACTTCTCGGGCTGCCTGGGAGGAGCCGCTGCACACAGCCCCGCTTCACAGCGCCTCCCCTCTGTGTCGCCCTCCTCCCATTCCCAGCTCTCTGGTCCTTCCACTCCCCTTTGTCCCTCTCAGCCGCTGTCCATCCCCCTCCTCTCTGCTCCTTCTACGTCCTGTGGCCCACTCCTACTTGGGCCTTCCACCTCTTGCCATTATTCTATTCCCCATCCTCCCTCCATCCCTGCCTCTCCTCTTTTCCACTCCACCTTGTCCCTCCTCTTTCTCTTTCTGCCAGCCCTTCATTCCCTGAGCCTAGCCTTGTCCCTTGACTCTTTCTTCCTAGGCGGGTCTTTTTATTCTCATTTCCCATTTCCTCCCACCCTTCCCCTCCACTCCTTTCTCCCTCTCAGTTTCCCTCCCCTCTCCTCTTTCCTTCACCTTTCCCCTCCCCCGTTTCCTTCCAAGTCCCATTTCTAGACCTTTTCTCAGGTTTGTCTCAATATTGTGCTCTTGTGGTGAGGACTGAGGCTGGCTGGCTGCTGTCCCTAGGGTCTTACTGCTGTCACTACCAGTCTCTGATACAGATGCCTGCCAGGGAAAGGTAGTGACAGGAATGGGAAAAACAGGTGTAAAGGAGGGTGGCAGAGGAGAGCCTTGAAGCAGTGAACTGCATTGGAATCAAACAGTTTGGGGCAAAAAAATGCTAATATTTTCCAAAAATATTGGATAGTTCTTGCGATATTGGAGCTTTTGGCATTCTTGAGTCAGAGCCATACTCTCCTTTGCTCAGCATGTCTATGTCACTATGTTATTTGTATTAGAGCAGCACCTACTGGAGCCAATAGGAGCAACACGAACATAATGTGAGGAATTGCTCTTCTCGAAGGAGGCTCGCAGCAAGGATACTACACTGTCCGCCTCTAACTTCCTCTAGAATAGGTTCTTACACGAGTCCACACTGACAATGGCAGGGATACTGACTGAGAAAAGGGAGTTCTGGGATCACAGAAATGAAGGACTAGAAGGGACCTTAGTAGGTTATCTAGTCCAGTCCCCTGCAATGAGGCAGGATTAAGAATTATCTAGACCATCCCTGACAGGTGTTTGTCTAACCTGCTCTTAAAAATCTCCAATGATGGAGATTCCACAACCTCTCTAGGTCATTTGTTCTAATGCTTAACTACCCATACAGCTAAGAAGTTTTTCCTAATGTCCAACTGAAATCTCCTGTAATTTAGGACCATTACTTTTTGTCCTATCCTCAGGGGTTAAGGAGAACAATTCATAGCCACATAACTTCTAGATGGCTCTATTACAATATGTGGAAGCAGCTGCTTTTGAAAATATGTAAACATCTGGTCAAGAGGTCCTGAGTACTTTAGTGTATCAGGAGTTCCAAAAAGTACAAACATGCTTGTAAGGAGTCTGTGGATGCATCAAAACTGTTCTCCCAAAGACAGCATTGTTAGGTGGAGGTGCTGAACTTGTAAGAATGAGTGATGCAACAAACCACTTCCATCAATCAATTTCCCTGTAACAGGTCCATTGCTAAGTGCAGACAGTCCTGTAAGGTTGCCAACTCGTCTCAGCTTCAGTAACTCAGTATTTTTCTTGGGAGTCTCCTCCCTGGAGTTGAGCAAAGCCACGCTGGGATTTGTGCCACATGCTCAGCCATGCAATACTTAGGTCTGTCGTGTTGTCTGCAGTTTTGTTACTGAGAAAGTAGAAAAGCAAATCCTGGAAAACAGAATAATTTTCAAGCATTGAGAAAGCTAGAAGCACAAACAGGGGTGCAGTGGCAGAACAAATGGCCTTTTCAAAGTCTGATTTTTATTTTCTAAATTTGTAAAAAAATATGACAAATATAACTTTCCTCTAACATTAGGCATAATAACCTTTTGGGGTAATGGGACTATACAGCTGTACTTATATTTGGGGCTCATTTTTTCACATTACACAAAATTGAAACAATAGTTGTTCCTCACATGATGGCCTATTACTTAGTCATTGTTTCTTAAGGCCTTACCCTGCCTCCAAACAGAACATTACAAACTTAGGCTCTGATCCAGCACCTGACTTCATGTGGGCAACACCTTATACTTTTTGTGGAGCCTCACTGATTTCATAGGGCTCTGTGGAGGTGCAGGGGACCACATCATAGTGTCACTCGCTAGACTGGGGCTTTCATTGCTGCAGTGAAAATCCTACCTATCCTTCCTCTCTGTCAACCAATCCTTTGGTCATTTTTATGGGGCCAATGGTAGTTCATTCTTATTTTCATCTTTTTGCCACTCCCACACTGACAGCCAGCCAGTGACTGACCACTCAATAGCCCCTCAATATCCCTTCATCTATGCACTCAAGGCTGGGTCCAAAGCTCTCATTGACTTCAGTGGACTTTGGATCAGGCCCTCAGTCTCTCAGTCTTGAGTAATAAGGTCAGGAGATGTGGAAATCACCATTTAAGGCTATTATAAACTTCAGAGCAACCTAAATCCACATTTCTTTCCACCATCAGCATGACACCTATATCTTCCACAGACACCACAACAAACTTCCTTTCAGTTCTAACGTAAAACTACTCACAATGCTCTTATCTAATTCCTCTAAATTTCCCTGAGGTAACTAGGACTTTGGATTTGTGAATGTAGTAATAATACATGCCCACTTCCGCAGGCAATTTGTCTTTCTCAGTAAAATAGCTTAATCTAATGGTGGCCACAGTTAAGGTTGTACATTGGACTGTGATTTAGAGGAACTGGATACGTCACTGTATATTGGAAATGAAAAGAAATGTTTGCATAAGAACACTTCCCCTAAGTCTCTTGATTCATAGAAGAGTGGGGCATTGGTTAAACTTCTTCTGTCTTTCAGCTTTTTGGGGCAACATTCAATTTGGTTATGACAAGTTATAGCACTACCTTTTAAATTGCATTATTTCAACTTTCAATCCCTAGCCAATGTCTGAGAGATTGTAAAGGTGAGTTACTGGCTGAAAATTGAAGCCTCTGTAACATTTATCTTTTAAGTTAGAAGAACCCAAATAAATGAAAGCAAAAGGGCAACATTTTAAAAAGTGAGCATTTAAAAATCTTTCCTCCGCAAAAGCTAAAATGGGAATGAATATTAAGCTGTCTCGTGGAGAGTTATTGTGCCACATTTGGAGACGGGGTCAATTCATTAAAGTATAATCAGAAGGACTTTAGTTCTGATTGAAGTGGAAATCTAAATGCAAATGTAATTCTGAAGTTACAGTTGATGTCTCTATAATATATCACACAGGTGGAGGAGATAGCCAAGTTTATCACACATCTTAGTCTGCATTCTGCCCACTAATTCCATCTCTCTAGCACTTAATCTAACATTCCAAACTCCTCAAGCATGTCATACACTCCCCATTAAAAAAAAACAACAACAACAACAAAAAAACCCAATCTGCCAGAGAAATGTTTCCTCTTTCTCCTGGTATACATTTAAGGTATGTCTACACAACGAAATTAGGTCAATTTTATAGACGTCGATCTTTAGAAATTGATTGTATACATTTGATTGTGTATGTTCCCACTAAGTGCATTAAGTCCTCAATACCGTGGCTAGCATCGACTCACGGAGCGGTGCACTGTGGGTAGCTATCCCACAGTCTCCACTACCAATTGGAATTCTGGGTTAAGCTCCCAATGCCTGATGGGCAAAAGCATTGTCGTGGGTGGTTTTGGGTACATGTCATCAGTCTCCCCTCCCTCCCTCCGTTAAAGCAATGGCAGCCAATCGTTTCATGCCTTTTGTCTTAGATTACCTGTGCAGACACAGTAGCATGGCAAGCATGGAGCCCACTCAGCTCACCGCTGCTGTTGTGAGCATTGTAAACACCTTGCGCATTATCCTGCAGCATGTGCAGAACCAGGCTAAGAGAAGCCAGTATGAGGACAATTGTGAGGAGGACATGGACACAGATGTTCCTGAAAGCACGGGCTGTGGCAATTGGGACATCATGGTGGCAGTGGGGCTGGCTGATACAGTGGAATGCCGATTCTGGGCCCGGCAAACAGACACAGACTGGTGGGGCCACACAGTGTTGCAAGTATGGGATGATTCACTGTGGCTGCAAAACTTTTGCACGCGCAATTTCACTTTCCTTGAACTTTGTGAGTTGCTTTCCCCACCCTGAAGCACAGGAATACCAAGGTGAGAGCTGCCCTGACAGTTGAGACATTAGTGGCGATAGCCCTGTGGAAGCTTGCAACACCTGACTGCTACCTGTTAGTCGGGAATCAATTTGGAGTGGGCAAATCTACTGTGGGGACTGCTGTGATCCAAGTAGCCAGTGCAATCACTGACATTCTGTTATCAAGGGTAGTGACTCTGGGAAATATGCAGGTCATACTGGATGGCTTTGAGGCAATGGGGTTCCCTAACTGTGATGGGGGGATAGATGGAATGCATATCCCTATCTTGGCACTGGACCACCTTGTCAACCAGTACATAAACGGCAAGGGGTACTTCTCAATGGTGCTGCAAGCACTGGTGCATCAACGTGGGATGATCGGGAAAGGTGCATGACACTCGCATCTTTAGGAACTCTGGGCTGTTCAAGCAGCTGCAAGAAGGGACTTACTTCCCAGACCAGAAAATTACCATTGGGGATGTTGAAATGCCAATAGTTATCCTTGGGGACCCAGCCTACTCCTTGCTCCCATGGCTCATGAAGCTGTACACAGGCAGCCTGGACAGTAGTAAGGAGCAGTTCAACTGTAGGCTGAGCAATTGTAGAATGGAGGTAGAATGTGCCTTTGGACGGTTAAAAGCTCGCTGGCGCTGTTTGCTGACTAGGTTAGACCTCAGCACAACCAATATTCCCATTGTTATTGCTGCTTGCTGTGTGCTCCATAATATCTGTGAGAGTAAGGGGAGATATTTATGGTGGGGTGGGATGTTGAGGCAAATTGCCTGGCGGACGATTTTGAGCAGCCAGACACCAGGGCAATTAGAAGAGCACAGCTAGGCATGCTGTACATCAGAGAGGCTTTGAAAACCAGTTTCATGACTGGCCAGGCTACGGTATGACAGTTGTGTGTGTTTCTCCTTGCTGCAAACCTACCCCCTTTGTTGATTTTAATTCCCTGTAAGCCAACCTCCCTCCCCCCTTCGATCACAGCTGGAATAGGAAATAAAGTAACCATTGTTTTGAAAGCATGCATTTTTCTCTATTAATTGAGAAAAAAGTGAGATAACTGACAAGGTAGCCCGGGTGGGGTGGGGGAGGAGGGAAGGACAAGGCACATTGCTTATTGTAGCCACACTACAAATCAAAACTGTTTGAATGACAGCTTTCTGTTGCTTGGGCCATCCTCTGGCGTGGAGTGGCTGGGTGCCCAGAGCCTCTTCCCTCCCCCCCCCCAACGCATTCTTGGGCATCTGGGTGAGGAGGATATGGAACTTGGGGAGGAGAGCAGGAGGTTATACAATGGAAGCAGCGGGGTCTGTGCTCTTGATGTCTTTCCTGCAGCTCCACCAGATGCCTCATCATGTCAGTTTGCTCCCCCATTAGCCTCAGCATCGCCTCCTGACTCTGCTCATCGCGGTCACTTAATGCTTCCTTGGCCTCTCCCATTGAATGCCTCCATGAATTAAGCTGTGCCCTATCAGTGTGGGAGGACTGCATGAGCTCGGAAAACATGTCATTGCAAGTGCGTTTTTTTTTGCCTTCTAATCTGTGATAACCTCAGGGATGGAGATGATAGGGGGAGCATAGAAACATTTGCACCTGGGGGGAGATAAAAAGGGAGAGTAAAATTTAAGATGATACATTTCTGAGAACAAGAGTGAGACTCTTTCACAGTGAATCAAGCAATTCAATCAAGTGAATCAAGCAATCACAGCAGACAGCACATGTGCTTTAGGTACAAGGTCACATTTTGCCTTTTATATTGAGTGCCTGCCGGTATGGTGACACATCACACGCAGGTGGGCAACAGAATTCAGTTTCCAGGCAGCCAAATGGTACGTGGGGTTGGCTTCTTACGCCTTCATAACATGTGGGAATGGTTTCAAACTGCAGCACCCTCCTTTCCCATAGCAAGCAATGCCAGTTGGGTTTCACATTTAAAAGGAGGGGCTGCGGTTTTTGGGTGGATGTGCAGCACACACCTCCTTCCACCCCACCGTGTGGCTATTCTCTAGGATGATTCCTTTTAGCCAAGTGCAAACAGCCCAGCATTAACGGGGTCCTTTTACTGTTCCCTTACAAAAATTTCCCTATTTCAACCAGGTGACCATGAATGATATCACTCTCCTGAGGCTAACACAGAAAGATATAGACCGAATGTTGCTTGAATGTGACCAAAACCCAGGACCATTCACTGCCATGCTTTGTGCTTCAGTGATTCCAGACTACTTGCTACTGGCTTGGCATGGTAAAGTGTCCTACAGTGGAGGGTGAAATAAGGCAGCCCTCCCCAGAAACCTTCTGCAAAGGCTTTCAGAGCACCTCCAGGAGACCTTCATGGAGATGTCCCTGGAGGATTCCCACTCCATCCCCAGACACGTTAACAGACTTTTCCAGTAGCTGTATTGGCCGCGAATGCATCCCAAATCTTCAGGGCAAATCAAACATTAAACACTATTGCTTTTAAACCCTGTACTGTACTTACAAATGTGCACTCACCAGAGGTGCCTTCTCCAGCTTCAGGGTTGGGGATCTCACCTTGGGAGGGTATTGGCTCAAGGGTGATGAAAAGGTCCTGGCTGCCGGGGAGAACAGATTTACTGCTTGCCTGCTGCGCATTCTCCTCCTCCTTCTCCTCCTCTTCCTCATCCACAAAATCGTCCTCCCTGTTGCATGAGACTCCCCCCTTGCAGGTGTCCACGGACAGTGGTGGGGTAGTGGTAGGGTCCCCCCCTAGAATGCCATGCAGTTGATCATAGAAGCGGCATGTATGAGGCTCTGACCCGGAGCGACCGTTTGCCTCCTTTGTCTTTTGGTAGGCTTGCCTGAGCTCCTTAACTTTCACACGGCACTGCTGTGTCTCTGTTGTAGCCTCTCTCCACCATGCCTTGTGTGATTTGGGCATATATATTAGCATTTCTTCTTTTTGATCGGAGTTTGGCCTGCACAGATTCTTCTCCCCATACAGCAATCAGATCCAATATCTCCCTTTTGTTCCATGCTCGAGCTCGTTTGCAATTCTGTGGGGACTGCGTGGTCACCTGTGCTGCTGAGCTCACCATGCTGACCAAACAGGAAATGAAATTCAAAATTTCCCAGGGCTTTTCCTGTGTACCTGGCTAGTGCATCCGAGTCCAAAGTGCTGTCCAGAGTGGTCACATTGGAGCACTCTGGGATAGCTCCTGGAGGCCAATACAGTCGAATTGCATCTGGACTACCCCAAATTCGACCCAGCAAGGTTGATTTTAGCCCTACTTCCCTCACCAGGGAGGATTATAGAAGTTGATTTTAGAGCCCTGTCAAGGTTCCTTCCCCACTCTGAACTCTAGGGTACAGATGTGAGGACCTGCATAAAAGACCCCCTAAGCTTTTTCTTACTAGCTTAGGTTAAAAACTTCCCCAAGGTACAAACTTTGCCTTGTCCTTGGACCCTGTGCTGCCACCACCAAGCATGTTAAACAAAGAACAGGGAAAGAGACCACTTGGAGATGTCTTCCCCCCAAAATATCCCCCCAAGCCCTACACCCCCTTTCCTGGGGAAGGCTTGATAAAAATCCTCACCAATTTGCATAGGTGAACACAGAGCCAAACCATTGGATCTTAAGAACAATGAAAAAGCAATCAGGATCTTAAAAGAAGAATTTTAATTAAAGAAAAAGTAAAAGAATCACCTCTGTAAAATCAGGATGGTAAATACCTTACAGGGTAATCAGATTCAAAACACAGAGAATCTCTCTAGGCAAAACCTTAAGTTACAAAAAGAGACAAAACCAGGAATATACATTCCATTCAGCACAGCTTATTTACCAGTCATTTAAACAAAAGGAAATCTAACGCATTTCTAGCTAGATTACTTACTAACAAGTTCTAATACGCGATTCCTGTTCTGTTCCCGGCAAAAGCATCACACAGACAGACAGACTCTTTGTCCCCCCCACCCCCTCCGGCTTTGAAAGTAACTTGTCTCCTCATTTTGGTCAGGTGCCAGCAAGGTTATCCTAGCTTCTTAACACTTTACAGGTGAAAGGGGTTTGCCTCTGGCCAGGAGAGATTTTATAGTTCTGTATACAGAAAGGTGGTTACCCTTCCCTTTATATTTATGACAAGCCCTTTAGGTCAACAGAACAGGGTTGGTTGTGTGGATGCATTCATTTTAAAATCGACCTAACACGACTAAATTCGACCTAACCCCTGTAGTGTAGACCAGGGCTTAGTCTCACTCCTCAGAATTACACTGGCTTGTTGCCTAGGATAGGTAAAACTCTCATTGGCACCAATAGCAGGTTTGCTATATAAGCAGACCACAAATTTGAACTGACCTCAGGACCTTGGAGGATTAGAAACAGGTGCTTTCTCCCATTTAGTGGTCATTCCCAGCTTCCCAATAGGAGCCAGCATTCACTTTTAGATCAGGAAATTCCTGAGATTTTGGACTTTATACTGGGGACATTTGTATATTCAGAAAAGCTATTTCAGGTCATTTTTAGAGGTTTCTGTTGCATTCCCCTGAGCCCTGAACACTCGGACTCATAGTACCGTAGGATCCTGACTTTATATGGAGTGGGATACAAAAATAGTCCCAATGCATTTTTTTAAAACTCTCTAAATCATTCCTTACTTTGTTTTTCCTGTGATATTTATTATATACAATATACATGACGGCAAAACTTCCATTGACTTCAATGGGATGAGTATACAGAGACCGATAAAATGTTCACTGGAGTCAGTGGAACTCCTTGCATTCATTTCAGGTGTCTTTTGGCTACAATTCAGGAAAGCATCTCTGTTCAGCAAAGCACTTAAGCATATGCTTAGATCCCTTTGAAGGAAATGAGACTTCAGCACATGCTTAAACAAGTGCTTACATGCTTTCCTGAATTGGGGCCCTGGTTTGTAGTTAATATGAAATTATCCTCAGATGACATTTATAGTAACATCCTATGATAGATAGAACAGCTCTTGCTGACTAATGATATCAGTTAACCTCCCCACACATTAGTTATGTCTAATGTATCACATGAGGCTGTCCTCCTTAAATCCATTAACAGCTCCTTCTTTCTACAGTCTGTTTAGGGCATGCTGACATATTTTTCATTTTCTTCTACCAACATTAAAAATTCATACCATCAGCATCTTAATAGTGTCTCAGTTATATTTTCCTCAGACTAACATTATTCAATCAAATGCTTCTAAAGGTTTGACATTGATTCTTTTCATCTATTGATTATATAGGTCTTTGTTCTTGACTGACTTTTCAGTGCACATGAGGTGTTCTCAAAAATTTTAAGTAGGTTAGCCTTGTCTATGACAGGGGACAGGTTGTAGGTGGTCGGACCTACTAGTCAGAGTCCAAATGCCAAAGATCAAGATAGGAATCAGAGCCAAAGGTCAGAACCAGATTACCAGGAGTCAGGGAAGGCTGGAGCAAGGCTGGGGCAGGACTGGAACCCGCTGGGTGCAGGCAGGGTCTAGGCTGGAGCAGTGGAGGAGCAGGGCTTGGTAAGAGAGACAAGCACAGAGAGGTAGAGAATCTTTGGACACATGGATTGAGCAAACTACTGCTGCAGATGGGCTTAAGAACCATCCTGATAGCTTTCCTCAGCCAATCGGGAAGGGCGGTCCATCAGGCAGCATTAGGCTGTCAGGAAGACTTAACAGGCCCAGCTGCAGGGCTTTACTCCTAACAGTCTAAAACCAAAACAGTAATAATGTCATTTTTAAATTATAATTCAAAATAGAATGAAATTGACCAAACTGTATTAAATAATATTTTAGTGCTCTACTACTTTTCATTGCTAATGATTTTATTCTTTTAAATCTTAACTATAAATAATAGGCATTGTTTTGTCTAAATAATGAATTATTGTGGCATATATGCTTTTCTAACATGTCGCCTATACTTATTGTCTGCAGTTTGCTTTTAATGTTACACTGTCTGCAACATGGTTTAATTCAGAAAGCTTCAATGAAGGACTTCTTTTGGATCCTAAAGTGTGACAACCAAAATAAATTTGGTTAATATAGTGAGGCAATGAGGCCCCAAACAACTTTTGTCACAGGTTAGGTTTAAGAAAGGACCGTTTTGCAAATTGCAGAAATGATTAGCCCTTAACATTTGTCATCTGTATCCAATTATTTTGCACTTGCACAATTTTACTGTCTTCTGGCCAGCCTTCATTTGCTGTAAAATTTTGTGTTATTTTTTTCTTTCACAAAGCGATTAACTTTGATAGTTTACTTGCAGGAGCTCCCAAACTCCATTCCTGTATACCCCAAATTCCCATTAAATTCACCTGAGATTTTTGAGTATGCAAATAATGTAGGATTGCAGCCTAGGTCCACAAAATCCTACATATTTATTTAAAAAAATCCACTTAACGCTAACATTAATAGTAGCAGCTCACATTCTGACTATGTATTTTCAATGAATGTATTTATTTAGTGATTTCTAAAGAAATAAATATCTTTGATTTAGAGAACTGTAAAAATATGAATGTTGCTTTAGTGATCTAAGTTTTGATATTACTCTTAGAGCAATCTGTATATAGAGTATTCAATGACAGTTACATCTTTTGCCATTACTGGTGCTTCAGATTGTTATTTAGGATGTTCAAGCCAGGCTGCTATTATCTTAAAAGCTAAATGCAAGATCATGTGACTTTTGTGGCTTCTGTTATCCTTTTTATTATTCTGTGTGAATGTACTGACATTTCAAGGATATGCATAATATGTACTTGTCTACCTCAGTTACATACTTAGCTATGCCCAAGTATGGCTGCTTCTGCAGAGGTGCATTGGGGAGGGGCATAGGGTGCCGGCGGCCCTTCCCTTCAGTGCTCTGAGAGAAGACAGGCATTTTGTATTTATTATTCTTAGTAACACTCACAGAGTCAAATCAGGGTAGAGACCCCATTGTACTATGTACTGTACAAACACATTGTGACATTTTGGGGTTCACCCAGGCCAGTAAGGGGTTTGTTCACTGTTTGCCTTGTAACTCTGGATATCTTGTGGCTGTGCTGTTTTGGTCCAGAGCTCTGACTCCCAAATGACTGCCAGCAGCCCAGAAACCTCACCATGGCTTTGCCCAGGCTAGTTACGCCTTGTAGACTAAACTTAGTACCCTTCCAGCCCCAGATTGTCCCGCAAATCATCCTGCTACAGAGACCAGTTCCTCCCACTGGACCCTCACAGAAATGGTAAAACACTCCAACCTGTCAGCATACTAGAAGTACACACTTTAGTGAATTTACACAGCACTGATGATTCAATGAAAGCAAAACAAGTTTACTGACAAAAGAACATGGATTAAGTGACACCAAGTAAAAGGGATAAAGGTAGAGATGGTTACAAGCAAATGAAAGAGGAAACACACATCTTTTGGACACAGTCTTTGTTCAAGATGGTTTTTCTCACTCACAGCCTCCTTTCCAACTTTTATTGGCCAGCCTGGACAGGATCCATAATACGTATACTAAGTGATAGTTGGTGTCATGAAGACCTTACAGCAGTCACAGCAGACCTGAGGCAAAAAGTAATGCAACAAACAAAGGGAAGGGAATGGATAGGGAAAGATGAGGGTACAATGAGAAATTACATGGTTATTCAGGTTTCTTGTGTGTGGTTCTGTGGTTGAACAATATAAATACAAATTCTAGAAAGTCTCATCTATTTAATGTTTAGCTTTTCTTTTCCCCTTTCTCTCATTTTCATTTCTCCCCCAGCAGCCCATTGTCACTGAATTCTTGTCATACCCCTACATTTTGCCTCTGGGGGTAAAGACTCTGTCCTGTTCCATGTGGCTCTGAGATGGGAAGGGAGCATGGTAAGTGCCTTAGGAGCTCTCACTTTGGAGTCTGTGTGTGAGTGGAGTCCCCTAACATTCAAAGGGATTTGGATTCCAGGATTTGCTTTTGATTCACTTCTCATACTGTATGGATGGGATAGACTCTTGTTATTAATGTGTTTGTTTCTAATATTTTCCCCAAAACCTGATCTCTGGGGAAATCCCACAATATATGTTTATATAAGTCAGTTGCTTTATTTCATCACAATCATAGTTAAGCATGACTTCTTTCCCCAGAATAAAAATAGGACCAGATCCTCACCTGGTGTATATTGGCATAGCTTCATTGAAGTGTTCATTAACTGAAGCTCCATTGCTTTACACCAGGTGATATGGCCCATTTTGTTCAGCTCAGTAGCCTGAAAGTTCAAGTGGTAAGAAGCACTTCTCTATATAAACAACCAGGAACCATATTGGAAAAGCACTCTTTAGTTACAAGCGATTTCTTGAGCCCAGTGTTAGTTGAAGCCCTCGTGCTAAAAATGGACAACCTTTAGTGCTAGTGAGGAAGCACAGTGCAAGAAACCAGAGTTTCCTTCCTGTTTTCATACTGACATAACAAATGATTAAAGGTATTGCAATATTTAAACAATGAATGTTTTATTGAAATATTAAACAACCATGTTTTCCTCATGATGTTTAAACCAGCAAGCACAGTATTAAATTACTGCCATTATACTTTGAAACATTCTGCTGTAACAATGGCATCCTAGGGTCTATGTTTATTGTGTCTCAGTGACTCCATAACAAATTTGTTCAGTTTATAAGTAGCATGTTTTTTTTTCCTAGCTGACATCATTGCAAGCTTACCCTGGGAACTGAAATTTAGGCTGTGCTCTTCAGGGCTTATTAACCATGATCCAGATAACAGTTATGGTAGATGTACAACTCAATTACACCCTGGGTAATCTTCAGCTGGGATAAAGTTACTAGTGATGATCATGAGCCAGAAAGGTCACAGCTTGAATTTCAGATCCTAGGTCAAGATTTTAGTGATAGTTGTCGGAGGGTGGGGCGAGATACCTTTGTTTGTAACTTGAGCAAATATGGGGCTCAATCCTTTGAGGTGCTGAGCATTCTCAGCTCTCATTGAAGTCATTGAGAGTTCAGGGTGCTCAGAACCTTAAATGATTGAGCTCTGGATTTTGAGCCACTGAGACAGTAAATATGGAATTTACTTCAATTTTTCAGAGTAATTCTTTAGAATTCATTCATTCTTTAGAGTAGAATGATTTACAATCGGGGTTAGACTAGACTGTGAGGCACCCAGAAATTTGCCCTTGAGATGGGTACTAGCATGGACTGAAGGACCATATGTTACTGCTGATTCCTCAGCAGCACCAACAGACACATTGTGTGGAGTGGTTCCTATGCCAAATCACAGTGTAAGGAAGAAAAAGTGAGTGAAGGAAGGGAAACAGGAAGGAGAAGGAAAAACAAAATCAAGGAAGACATTTTTTTAAGTGTATAGGCCTGATTTTCAGAGCTATTGAGCCTTTCTAATTCTCAGTGAAGTTAATGGGAGTTGTGGGTGCTCAGCAGCTTTGAAAATTAGGCATCTTTATTGATTTTTAAAATACTGATTCAAAATCATACATGAGTAACACAAAACAAGCACCTGTTGGAGTACAATTAAAAACAACTAAATATCAAGGTCCTAAAACTGAGACACACTCTCAAAATGCATTCACAGGAAAATGTATAATGAAGTTTTTTGTAGTGATTCACAAACAAAACTGGACTTTGAACAAAAAACCCATGTTTACAGAAGCTAAGAAGTGTTGACATTAAAGAATCATCATGGTTTTCATAACTCTCCTTCACTTTCTAACAGATTAAAGAGTAGAAGGGGATAACATATACTGATTTATAGCTCTGAAATATAAAATGAAGAATTGTTAATGGTAAAATTAAGAGATTTGATATCTATATTTTTAATTATGGATAGTGAATGAGTACAGACGAGGTAACACTTAGATCAAGGTCTTGCTGGCATAAGTGTGGTTTTGCCAATTTTTCTTTTATGTAGAATTGCTAATCTGCTTGAAGTGATGTTATTGCAGATAGAACAGAGATAATGGTTTCCTGGAAGTTTAGGGGTGAAAATAAACAAATCTGTAACAAGAATCCTTTTTTACTGAGAAGACCCAGGGCAGGATGACACAAAAAAACAACATGACACCGAAACTGCAAAATCAGCAGACAAAATGCAGAAGTTGGATAACTGAATCTTGCCCATGCCTAATGTATGGGTTACCTAAAACCCAAAGGTTGATGAGTTAAAATCCAATTGGATAAAAATTAAGTAATCTGCAATGTAGAAATGAATAAAAGATCTAAGTTAATGTGGGCCTAAACTGGAGAAACACCAGACCAGAAACTGAAGGATGGAACTGAAGTTCAGACAAAGAGATCAGGGGAGACAACAACCATCAAGAAGTATAGGAGGACTTCCAGATGCCTTGGAATATGGTAACTTGGGCCCTTTACCAATTCTGTCTTGTCTGTTATTATTTGTCTGGCCTAAATGTATGTCCAGGCATTATAGCTGACAAATAATACTGTCTGAAATTGTACAAATAAAGGCAAAATTGATTAAGCCTAAATTGGCTGGATTTGTGACTCAGTTTCCCAACTTTTACCCCAACACACTGTACAAAAAACAGCCCCCTGATCTGCTACACAACTTCCTAAGTGAACTCATGTCCAGAGCCCTTGCACATCTGTTTTTCTTTGTATAAGAGAGAAATTCTTCCCATAACACATGACATTCTTTATTGTCATTACACAGAAACAAGATGCTCATGTGAAGCAACTTCTGCCAATTCAGTGCATCAATCTTTTAAAACATCTAAGCACTTGGGCAATGTTTGTTATTTTATAGAAAAATGAATGCCAAAATGTAATGATAAAAAATACATGTAAATAACACACCGCTTATAATATGGGCCAGGTTCTGATGTCCTTAGTCACATTTAGTAACAACGTACTCCCTAACTAGTGCCATTGAAACCAATGAGATTGCTTATGGGGTAAGGTACTAATCAAGGAGAGCAAGGGAGTTACAATTTAAAGGTTCAGCCGCCCACTGAACAGCTTGAGTCCTGGCCCCATACCCACGGGCAGCCTCCCCCCTTACCCTCAGTCTCCACTTGCGGAAAGCAGTAGCCCCTCTCTGCAGTGCCCAGCTGTTGCTCCTGCCTCTCCCTGAGGGGCACAGCTCGCGGTACAGCTAGCCCAGCCTCCAAGGTCACTTGATTGGCTCATCTCTGTCAGCTGCCGTGCAGGGAGAGGGCCTGGAGACATCATGTGACCGAGCGAGGCCGGCTGTTAGTCAACAGGAAACTCACACGTGGGTGTGGAAAAGCCCTGCCCTGAGCCCCTGGAGGCTGGGTGATTTCTGGCTATGGCTTCGAAGGCCTCCCTGGCTGGGGTCTCCTGCCCTGGTTAAATTCCCCCGGGTCTCTGTGCGAGACTCGAACAAACCCTGGGGCAGGTACCTGGCCCCATGGGCCAGTTGTGACCCCACAGCAGGTCCAGCCCTGCAAGCCTCGGGCAGGTGCAGAATTTGCCCTCAACGTGTGGCCCTGTTGGCCTGGCTCAGCGCTTAATATATGCCAGGGCTGAGCCCGGGCACCTCTAGGCGTGGTAGTTCATAGCTCCAGCACCTCTGGGCTTGCTGCATCAGTTATGAGTGTAATATAATTGCTTGAGCCCTGGCACCTAATTGCTTGAGCCCTGGGTTCTCTTTCATTATAAATTAAGCACTGGCCTGCTTGGAGGGTTGTGTGGGTCAGGCATGAAGGGAAAAGTAAGTTGGGGTTAAGTGGGGAAAGAGTAGATTGACAACCTCCGCATGCACTGACCAGTGTGAAGGGTGGTGTTATATGTTGCTGGCATAAACAAATAGCAAGTTATTGCTCCTTACCCCAAGCAAAGGGGAAGAAGGGAGGAAATTGTATGTCTCTGGGCACAATGTCTTTTGGCGTAGTGTAATTTATATCCCACCCCTTGCTCCAGGCTGTGTCTAAAAGGCCCAGTCGAGGCTTAACTGAGCTTAAATGTAGAGATCTGTGGTTTTGGAACAGAAAAACTCTTCAGTTGTCTCTTCACTGATAGTCATGTAGCCCATGTAGCCATAGAACTGGTACAATTACAAGGTGATTTCCTTAGTTTCTTTTCTTGGCCAGAGAGGGCCCTGGAGAGACAGAGAGAGAAAGAGACAGTAAAAAGAAAGGTATTATTTTTTATTACAGTTTATCTAAAACAAAATACTGTAAAACATACCAAAAGTATGTTTTAAAATCCAAACATTTTATGTTTATCTCCCAGTCAGCTGTCCATCATATTTAGATTCAGGTGGACCAGGGAAGAAATTAAAAGCCAAAGCAAAGGGCCCCTCACTGAAAATACCTTGCCACCAGCTCTCTCACATTTACATCAGGAAAATATTGCTGGCTGAAGTAGCTCAGATGACCTCAGCTGTTGTAATTACCCATTACTACACACAAACACACACAGAGGCAATCTCTCAAACAGCGGAACCCTAAGCTCCAACTCAGTTAAGTCATGTTTCACTGAATTCTTACATTGGCGTAGGTGACCTCAATAACACATCCCAGGCTTGCTGAAAGGTCCGTAAATCTTGGTGCTTCTGGCATGAGTTTTAGTTGTGGATTGCAACCCTAACAGTAGTATTTGGTGATCTTGCACATGGCACGTCTTTGTCCAACCAACTCCTACTGAGCATTTGCTTACACCATGGGTGGCAGGAGCAACAAAAGAACAGAACCACCTTCATAAGAAACAGAAATAGCAATAAAATCAATAATGCACCCCTTTTTTGTATATTCAATCCTTAGTTCATGCACCTATCTACCCTTACTGGTGGGAACTACACATGCACATAGAGGGGGGTAAGTACCCTACCTCTTCAGATGCAAGAAAATGGTTATACCCATTCTTTTGCTTCAGCACGTACATTATTATATCATGTGGATCTCCAGATACAGTTCTCCTTCTCCTGCAAAGGAGCACAAACTTACACTGGAAAACAATTTGCATCAGATCTTTGTATTTGGGTACTTTGGAGATTTGCTTAGATGTATTGGAATGCCAGTTTTATGCAGTGAAATGAGTATATGGTTTTTGTTTAATTTCCAAATTCTCTTTGTAGAAACAGAACACAATATGTTTTCCTTTTCACCAACCGGTTTGATTATAGTGTACAAATTATAGGTTCACTCTGTTTCGGGACCTGGAAAGGACCAAAATTATAGCCAAGACAGCATTCTTCCCTTTTCCCCCAGCCCAACAAATGCACCTTCATTTCTATTTGGAATCAGGAGACCTGGGTTCTACAGCTAGCTCTGTCGCTGACCTGTGATGTGACCTTAATTTCTGTGTGCATCAGTTTCTCTACCTGTAAAATGGGGAGAAGAGTTTTCTATAGTAAAATGCTTTGAAAGCTATAGATGAAAAGTTCTATATGGAAGCTAAGTGTTAGCATTAGTAGTAGTACTCTGCATATTCAGGACTTCATGGATCTTGGAGGGACAGGCCTGGGGTGGGTAAGCTTGAGGCAGGAGATAAGATACTCTCTGCTGCATGCTCCTTTAAGATCATGTGGATTTCCAAGAAATCTGAGCAGGTGATAATATTGCTAAAATAGCATTTCCTCTCACATATAATCTCCCCAGTAGCTTCCACTGTACATTCATGCATAGGGGGAAATGTTATAAGATCTCTGTTGTTTAGCTCCCTGTTTGGTGTTTCTGATATTTAGTTAAATGGGAATTCTGGCCATAGTTTTACGAATGTCCATGTTATTATTTTTTTTAATGAAATACTGCCACTATATTGGTTTTTATTGGTACATCTCTTCTCTGTATCTCCCTTCCTCATACAGTGGTACTCCTACTGGCTAATGGACAGGCTGGCATCAAAATAGTATCGTAGCCTGTTCTCATATTATTCCCAGGAGTCACTGGACCAGGAACACAAAATGAAAGTGGCCAGGAACTAGTCTATTTTGAAGAGAAGGATATCACATGAGCAGGGATGGAATGAGTCTGATTCAAATTAAAAACATTCTCTTCTCTTTACATTATAGTCCAGACTCCATCAATGTTCATATTACATATCTGAATCTTCAGGGTTTTGCAGGGTTTTACAATTTGCTATGAGTTGAAACTTGGATTATTATATGGTCTTTTCAGCATAAGTCATAAAAATCAGAGCAAAAGTTGCTTTCTTCACATCAGTGTTAGCTAACAAGCACTATGAACATAACTTTGAGTTTCCTGACTTTGTTGGTTCTTGTCACAACTCTAATGTTATTTCAAAGCAGTTTGAAATGGTGCAAAATCTTCCTGTCCACTTCTCCTTTATAAACATTTTCTGAAAGATCTTATAAAAGTAAAGAATTGTACATGAAAGCTTTCTGCCTAACAAAGAAATTCTGAATGCTACATAATTATTTGGAAGCTAAAATTGATTGAACTACCAGGTATTTAGATTTTCCAAACAAAGAGTGGAGTGCAGCACTAGGAGTTCCTGGCTCTGAGCCCCACTGCTCTAAATGCTCTACTGTTGCCTGACTCAGGCACAGCACTAAAAATGTGAGATCATTGTTTTTATGACACTGTAAAAGCAACCCACTGTCTCAACAGTGCTCTAAGAATTTAGCAGCAGTGCGTGCTCCTGTAAAAGCAAACTAGCATGGTAAAAATATAAGCCTATGTACTTAGGTAGGTCCTTACTCTAGCATCATTCACGTCAATGGATTTACATCAACTGACGATTTGTACCATATATTTTATTTAAAAAAAAGAAAAATACACTGTTTTTCTTAGGATCTGTCACCGTCAACTCTTGTGACCTTTGCCCAGGAAAGTTACAATGGATTCTTTTAGGTCTTACTTGATGGAGATACCATATGAGAAGTAGTGGAAAGTGATGCATAATAATGAATGACAGACATATATGAGATGGGGCAACACAATTGCCTAATGTTATCTGCCCCGAAACCCTTCATTATTGTAGTTTAAAAGCTGAGTTGTATGATCACAATTGTTATTCCCCCACTAGCTAATTGTTCACTCAAGCAGCGAAGCTTTCTACATTCCCCCAGTGATAAGGGGTTTGTAAAGGCTCATTTCTTGAACATTCAGGTAAACTTTTGACCTCATCATAGCAGTTAAAGCTCTGTAATGTGTAGGCAATGCTTGTTTGGTGTATCTTAAAATAGGTTCTGTTTGAATCAAGTTTCTCATGGTATGTGAATGGAAAACCAAAAATGATCTGCTAGTGCTGAAAAAAAGGAAATGATCACTGATTTAAAAGCTCCTGTTTAATGTGGCACCACTGCAGATAGATCCATTTAGCAGCTATTTAAAGGAAAATGAGCCTGAACCTTTGTTCAGGTGAATGCTGAACTGTAGATGCTGTGAAGCTGCAGGAGTATCATCCCTTTACACTTCAGGTATAAGTATTTTTCCCTCCAGGAGATTTAGGAAAATGTACCTCCCCTACTCAATTTCATTTTACCAAAGCATTCCCTTTCAAAACCATCCTATGCAATGTCTCCATTCTCCTAATGGGGCTGTTGCGGCATGTGAAATGAGGACAAGAGTGTCCATGGGGAGGACAGAACCATTTGAGGAGGGAGGAGGGAGGACTGAGGCAGTAAGCTGCACAATTGTAGCTGTATCATGAAATAATTGCAAGATGCACAAGGGAATATCTGTCAAATGACCATCACTCAAAAGAATGATCTGAATAACAGGTCCCTCCAGGCTCACGGACATGATACAGTTCTGTGGTGACCTAGAATCCTACTTTCGACGTCTCCGACTCAAAGAATATTTCCAACACACCTCTGAACAACATACTAACCCACAGAATCCTTTCTACCAACACTACAAAAAGAAGGATTCTGGGTTCTGTCCTCCTGAAGGTCGAAACAACAGACTGGACTTCTGCTTCTGTTGATGTGCACGGGCTGAAATTGTGGAAAAGCAGCATCACTTGCCCCATAACCTCAGCCGTGCTGAGCACAACGCCATCAACAGCATCAGGAACAACTCTGACATCATAATCAAAAAGGCTGACAAAGGAGGTGCTGTCGTCATCATGAATAAGTTTGAATATGAACAAGAGGCTGCTAGGCAGCTCTCTAACTCCACATTCTACAGGCCCTTATCCTCTGATCCCACTGAGGATTACCAAAATCTTTCTTCTGCTCAAGAAACTCCCTGAAAAAGCACAGGAACAGATCTGTGCAGACACATGCCTAGAACCCCAACCAGGGGTATTCTATTTGCTACCCAAGATCCATAAACCTGGAAATCCTGAATGCCCCATCATCTCAGGCATTGGCACCCTAGCAGCAGGATTGTCTGGCTGTGTGGACTCTCTCCTCAGGTCCTACACTACCAGCACTCCTAGCTATCTTCCAGACACCACTGACTTCCTGAGGAAACTACAATCCATCGGTGATCTTCCAGAAAACACCATCCTGGCCACTATGGATGTAGAAGCCCTCTATACCAACATTCCACACAAAGATGGACTACAAGCTATCAGGAACAGTATCCCGGATAATGTCACGGCAAACCTGGTGGCTGAACTTTGTGACTTTGTCCTCACCCACAACTATTTCACATTTGGGGACAATATATACCTTCAAGTCAGCGGCACTGCTATGGGTACCTGCATGGCCCCACAGCATGCCAACATTTTTATGGCTGACTTAGAATAACGCTTCCTTTGCTCTCATCCCCTAATGCCCATACTCTGCTTGCATTACACTGATGACATCTTCATCATCTGGACCCAAGGGAAGGAGGCCCTTGAGGAATTCCACCTTGATTTCAACAATTTCCATCCCACTATCAACCTCAGCCTGGACCAGTCCACACAAAAGATCCACTTCCTGGACACTACTGTGCTAATAAGCGATGGTCACATAAACACCACCCTATACCGGAAACTTACTGACCGCTATACTTACGTACATGCCTCCAGCTTCCATCCAGGACACACCACATGATCCATTGTCTACAGCCAAGCTCTACGATACAACCGCATTTGCTCCAATCCCTCTGACAGAGACAAACACCTACAAGATCTCTATCAAGCATTCTTAAAACTACAATACCCACCTGCTGAAGTGAAGAAACAGATTGACAGAGCCAGAAGAGTACCCAGAAGTCATCTACTACAGGACAGGCCCAACAAAGAAAACATCAGAACGCCACTAGCTGTCACCTTCAGCCCCCAACTAAGACATCTCCAGCGCATCATCAAAGATCTGCAACCTATCCTGAAAAATGATCCCTCACTCTCACAGATCTTGGGAGACAGACCAGTCCTCGCTTACAGAAAGCCCCCCAACCTGAAGCAAATACTCTCCAGCAACCACACACCACACAACAAAAACACTAACCCAGGAACCTCTCCTTGCAACAAAGCCCGATGACAACTCTGTCCACATATTTATTCAAGTAACACCATCATAGGACCTGATCACATTAGCCACGCCATCAGGGGCTCATTCACCTGCACATCTACCAGTGTGATATATGCCATCATGTGCCACCAATGCCCCTCTGCCATGTACGTTGGCCAAACCAGACAGTCTCTACGCAAAAGAATAAATGGACACAAATCTGACATCAGGAATCATAACATTCAAAAACCGGTAGGAGAACACTTCAACCTCTCTGGCCACTCAGTAAAAGACTTAAGGGTGGCAATTCTGCACCAGAAAAGCTTCAAAAACAGACTCCAACGAGAAACTGCTGAGCTTGAATTAATATGCAAACTAGATACCATTAACTTGGGTTTGAATAGAGACTGGGAGTGGCTGGGTCATTACGCATATTGAATCTATTTCCCCATGTTAAGTATCCTCACACCTTCTTGTCAACTGTCTAAATGGGCCATCTTGATTATCACTACAAAATTTTTTTTTCTCCTACTGATAATAGGTCATCTTAATTAATTAGCCTCTTACAGTTTGTATGGCAAATTCCACTTTCTCTGTTTGTATATATATATCTTCTTACTATGTTCCATTCAATGCATCCGATGAAGTGGGCTGTAGCCCACAAAAGCTTATGCTCTAATAAATTTGTTACTCTCTAAGATGCTACAAGTACTCCTGGTTTTTTTTGCGAGTACTACAGATGTGAGGGAACTGGATGGCTTAGGTGGTTGACAATGGGGTGAAAGAGACTGTGCTGCAGAGGGTTACCAGCCGGCATGTACACCTGTCTTTCTCTTTATACGTCTGGTGGACAGTAGAGTGCCTCAAATCATGGTGCTTGGAGGAGATTCTGTAGCTATCTTTTCCTATGTTTTCTGTCCCTTTCGCACACTCTTTTACAGAAAAAGCTCAGTAGGCTTTGCTGGTGGGAATTGTCTTTTGATTTTCTCTCCCTTCCAGATGGTTCACTATCCTCTGCACCTATTCTGGTTCTCTGGAATTGTGTTGGTTTTCCAGTTCAGACTTTCATTCTTGTTTAGGATCTTCCTTATTCATTAGTACTGTAGCTGAAGCTCTGGAATGCTTCTAACTGAATGCAAAGCCCCTTCATGTTAGGCATTCTACATACACATAGTAAGGCAGTTCTTGCCCTGAAGAGTTTGTGGTGCTAATCTAATAGAAAAACTAATGCTGAATAAGAAATAATATGATAAGTAGGGTATAAATGAGAGAGATAGAGTGTAGTTTCAATTATTATTGTTTATTAGCATGTTTAGCATCTAGATCAGAAAGGACAAGACAAATAGACACCATGAGCCAGATCCTAACAAGTGCAAATCAGTGTAGCTGAATTGATTTCAGGGAAGCTATAGCCATTTACACCAGATGAGGATTTGACTTTATTTCATGAGAGATTTGAAATGCATCTTATACTAAAGTTTCTTCTGGTTAGTGTATGAATACTGGGGGCTGAATTCACCTGTAGTTCCAACGTAGTTGTTCATCTGAAAGCCAAAACTGTCTGAAGATTTTATTTCCCTCAGTCTATTTTGTTATTTGTGCTAAACAATTGGAAAGTCACAAAGTGTTTCATTTCCTTTCTGTTGTTTCCTATAGGCCTGTTAGATTTCTACTATGTACTAAAAAAGCCAAAGACAGTTCCAGTGAGAGTTTTCAGGTCTATTTAGAGCAAATGACTTATATACTGGTTTGCAAGTTGGCTGAGGTGATAGAAATTTTCAAGATAATATGACATGAAAAATTAACTTACATTAGTTCTCATAGCATATATTTTAAAAAGTGATACAAACAAAGTCAAACCACCACAATCAATGATAAACATCTAGGTCTGAATATCTTTCACAATTACAAGAAGTCCCATAAAAATAATTGGAATTAGGCATATTGCAATTCTGGGGTGGGCCTAGTACCCTGTGGTGAGTGTTGCATACTGCCATATGAGAGAGACCTTTGTTCAGTTCTTGGATCTGGTTTACTGGTTCTTAAACTGTTGGGGATGTGAACTTGCCATAAAGGTAACTTGTTCAGCCTTTGCAGAGGAAATGCATGATGCTACATGCAATGAATGACCTTTCCGGCCAAAATAGGAGTGATCTACATTAACGTGGATATCCCTTCCAACCAGCCCTCTTCACTTCCCTGCAGGATCAGATAGGATGTGGAAATGGACTGTGAGGAAGCAAAGCCTTGTTCAAACACAAATATATTCAGAAGTTAGCAAATGTGGCATCATGTGTAAAAGGTGTGAAAGATAAATAAAATTAAGTATGAGTTATTTTAAAGTTCTCCTCAGCGTAACAATTGCAACTTCAGTTCTCTGTACTTCATAACCTGCCCTTGGAATAGCAGAGATGACTGAATAGGCACATGGTGGCACCATGTTGTTTATCACAATGATCTGCACAGAGCTCTGGTGCAGGAGAGAGTCTTGCCCTGGGAACTGTAAATTCTGACTTTTTGTTTGTGGAGTTGGTGATCATTTTTATACACTTAGATATAAAGAGAAACAACTCCTCAAAATCATGGACCTTTGAACTTGATTTCAGTTTTAATACAAAAGAAGGGGAGGTTTGATTCAACACTAGGTATAGTCTTCATGTCTTAAACTCTATTATTTGGGCGATAAATTTTGCCCTCTTGCAGGGTGTGTGGAATGTGGTTTGGAAGAATGCCTCTTCTCATCTGAACTCTGGACTCAGGCATTCAAATGTCTACATAAATGCCAATCTACAATAAATTTCAGACAGAATGCAATTACGTCTGAGCCTCTTTCTTCCTGGGAATGTGCTTGTGTTAAATATTTATGGAATTTGATCTCTCAATGAATCACAGATGTTAGAGATTTACCCTTTGCCTTAGATTTAGTGCTGGATGGGAACTAACAGGTTTGAATAACTCTCAAAAGCTCTTTTTATGTATGATGAGGACTATGGAATAAATGGCAAAGAAGAATATAAATTCCTTATGCATTTCAAATACTTACTGCAATGTGCTTCATTATGAGCAAGCAAAAAATTAATGGAAAGCACCAACAGCCCCTTCTAGGGAGTCCTGGCAAGAAGAATTTCCTTCCATGTTTTTGTAAGCTGACCTGGCTCTCATATAATGAAACCACAGCAGGTTTCTTTCCATTTGGGGATTCATTTGGGAAAATTTGGAATTGATTTGATTTGAAACAAATACAGATGGGACTGTTGCCTCTCAGTCTTCAGAGATACACAAAGAAATGATTGTGGTGATCAGTAACATGTAAAAGAATGCAACTGGAAACGTTTCTTTTACATTTTTAATGTATTATGGATTTTAAAATGTATTATGGATTTAAGCTTGCAAGTATCCACCAGCTTTCAGACATATTTTCAATCATGTTAAACAGCACAGTTCCTAAATAATTCACCTCTTGTTTTACTCACCAGGATCATACTACAGAAAGGGCATGTCTTAACTAGGAAAATTGGTCGTGTTTAAAAATGTGCTGGTTAATTCATTTTAATTAACATGTTTTCACTACTAGTGAAGAGAACAGCCGTTCTCTTTAACACTTTTAACACATGTTAGCTGGTCATAGTTACCTTAGACTCCCACATTTTTAAGTTGCTGAATCCTGTCTACCAGAAAAGGGGGAGCCACGGCCATGGCCTCATCACTTTTAAAAATGGGTCGTGCGGGGGTGGGGGGTCACATTTCAGGTGCTGGTGGCTCCCTCCACTTTTAGGAAGCGTCCGCCACTCCTGCCTGTCTACCCTAGTGTTTAAAAACATATTAGTTTAAATGAGTTAGCTAACATGTTTTTAAAGATGACCTATTTTAGACAGGGCCCAACCAAACAGCCGCTGTCCTAGTAACCACACAAACAGTGTGTGTTTTAATACAACTAAAAGTAAATGTATTCATCTAGGAATAAAAGAGCATAGGCCATACTTACAGAATGAGTGACTCTATCCTGGGAAGCAGAGACTCTGAAAAAGATTTGGGGAATCAGCTGAACATGAGCTCCCAATGCGACACTGTGGCAAAAAGAGCTAATGCAATCCTGGGATGAATAAATAGGGGAACCTTGAGTAGGAGTAGAGAAGTTACTTGACCTCTATATTTGGCACTGATGTGATTGCCCCTGGAATACAATGTCCATTCTGGTGCCCACAATTCAAGAAGGATGTTGATAAATTGGAGAGTGTTTAGAGAAGAGCTACAAGAATGATTAAAGGATTAGGAAACATGCCTTATAGTGATAGACTCAAAGAGATCAATCAATTTAACTTAACAAAAAGAAGGTTAAGGGGTGACTTGATTACAATCTATAAATATCTACATGGGGAACAAATATTTAATAATGGGTTCTTCAATCTATCAAAGAGAGGTATAACACAATCCAATGGCTGGAAGTTGAAGTTAGACAAATTCAAACTAGAAATAAGGTGTAAAAATTTTGACAGTGAAGGTAATTAACCACTGGAACAATTTACCAAGCGTTGTAGTAAATTCTCCATCAAGCACCAGTCATCAAACATCAATCAAGATTGGATGTTTTTCTAAAAAATGTGCTCTAGGGATAAATTTGGAGAAATACTATGGCCTGTGTTATACAGAAGATCAGGCTAGATAATCACAATGGTCCCTTCTGCCTTGGAATCTATGAATCTATGTGATGCAGTTGCAAAAAAGGGTAATATGATTCTGGGAGGGGGTGTATTAACAATGCTGTCATACGTAAGACACGGGAGGTAATTGTCCCACTCTATTTGGCCTCAATAAGACCTCAGCTGGAGAACTGTGTCCAGTTCTGGGCACCACACTTTCAGAAAGATGTGGACAAATTACAGAGAATCCAGAGGACAGCAACAAAAATGATGAAAGTTTTAGAAAACCTGACTTATGAGGAAAGGTTTTAAAAAACTGGGCATGGTTAGTCTTGAGAAAAGGAGATTGAGGAAGGACCTGATAACAGTCTTCAAATATAGTAAGGGCTGTTATAAAGAGGGTGGTGATCAATTGTTTTCCATGTCCACTGAAGTTAGGATAAGAAGTAATGGGCTTAATCTGCAGAAAAGAGATTTTGGGTATATATTAGGAAAAAAATTCTAATTATAAGGGTAGTTAAGTTGTGGAATAGGCTTCCAAGGGAGGTTGTGGAATCCCCATCATTGGAGGTTTTTAAAAATCAGGTTGGACAAACGCCTGTCAGGGATGGTCTAGGTTTGCTTGGTCCTGCCACAGTGCAGGGGGCTGGACGAGATGACCTTTCAAGGTCCCTTCCGGACCTACACTTCTTTCATGGTACCTAAGAATTATTTATAAAAGTAAAATGTTTGACAAATATCAGTCACAAATGAGACCATAAATCCCACACTGTGACCTACAAAATGTCTCAGTTTCTGCATTTTGGATATGGCTAGTTAGTAGTTTGAAATTAGAAGTAGTCACTAAGCCGTGATTTTAAGAGTAATATTATTGCTAAAAATTCTTGGCTACACATCTCTTTGGTCTTTTATAGCTCTCCATCCTTGCCCACCTCTTTCTAACAAGACTGTGTAGGAATGGATTCATATATCTGGCAAATACATCCTCAATGGATATTTTAAAATACATCAGGCCACACTTTCCTCTGTTTCCCCATTAAAGTCAATGGGATTATTTTGGCATTGAGAGGATAATTTGACCCATCCTGATCATGTTAGGTTGAACTGGCAGTTTTCTGTCCTTCTCAGTTGCATTATTTGGATGGCATCTGAACACCATAAATGTGCAGCACAATCCCTCTACCTTAACAGCAGGGGATATGAGGACATGCAGAATGTATTGATACATGAAAATTACTTTGTTTTTCTGCTCTTAGATTCCATTGTATGCATTCTTACCTGTCTGCCTTTTGGTATTCAGTAATTGGCCCCAGCCAAACTACCTTGAAAGGTGAACTTTAATAACATACCACTGCGTATATCTCCCACAATCATCAGAAGCTCACCTGAAGGCAGAATGTGATGCAGTAAGACTACAAATCCAGAATTAATCCACCATCAAACCATCAGCACTGAGTAAGTTTCTAGGTTTCTTACGATTTATATTAACAACTGCCAACAATCTATCTTCCCTCTATCTCCGCTACACTGACTCTCTTGCCCACCCTTTCACTATCCTCTACTCTTGCTATGCCTTCCTCCATTACTTTCCCTGTTTGAGATTCATGCCAAAGCACTGTCAGAGGTCTACAAAGGGACTTGTTAATCCTACGCAGGGGAGTGATGTCCACAAGCTCCATGAAGATAGCTGTCTTGATTCTGAACTATCCCTAACTTAATAGAAGGCTGATCTGAACTCTACCATGCTGTTGCTGTCCCTACCACCAGAGTACTGCAGCACAGGATAGCCAGAAAGCAAGATCTGCCTTTCTTGGTTTAATTTGATTTAATACACCTTCAATCAAAAAGAAAAGATATAAAAGTGCCTCACACATCACAAATCCACAGTAGTATCCACTTCTCTCTACATGAGAGCATTTTCTCACTGCTCGCTCAAGTTCAGAAATATTAAACTGTGTATAGTAATACTTTTGTTTGTTTTTCTTCAAATGAAAATAATTACACAAAAACTGATAATTTTAGGGAACCAGAAAACCCCCCTTTAATTTTGCCAGCAATAATTGCAAATGGAAAATGGGTCCCATGATAGTCTTATGTAATTAATACAGGTTACATGTCCTATTTGCTTTTCAGATTCATAGGGGGTTTACTGATGCTTCAAATGCTCTGCATACAAAATGTTAAATGAATGGATTTGGCAAAAGAAAGAAATTCTAACTGCATTTTAATTTTGATTCTTGACACAAGATCTCACTCTCACAGCTTTGGGTGTCAGAGGCAAAGGTTAACATTTTCACAACCATCAATACAACATAGGACCTTAAATCCCATTTTCCAAAGTGACTTAGACACTTTGGCCAAGTCCCTCAAAGGGATTTAGGTGCCCTACTGAGTGAAGTGCCTAAATCCCTTTGAGATCTGGGCCTTGGGCCCAGATTTTTAAAGGTATTTAGACATCTAACTCTGATTGTTTTCAATGGGAGTTAGGTGCCTTAATACCTTTACAATTCTAGGCCTTAAAAACCTACATCTCACTGAAGGACAATGAGATTTAGGTTCCTGTGTGCCTAAGTCTCTTTTGAAAATGAACTTAGGTTCCCAAGTCACTGAAGTGCTCTTGAAAATTTTACCCCAAAACCGTATAAGTAACACAGAGCCCCATTCTCCCCACCTGCTTGTTTTATATAAACTATGAGGGATCAGTTCATATGAAATTATAATGTATCATGTATGAGTTGAACAGTTTTACAGTGAGACAGTTTTCTTCTACCTTTCCACAGATGGGTAAGCTATTACTTGTTGGAGGAGGTATCAATACCTTTATATGTCTATGGTAAACCACATAGACAGACTAATTTTAATAATCAGAGTTAGATTATTCTCAAACAGGGACTAAGCCATTATGAGAGGCACCAATTATGGAGCAAGACCCTGGAGGTTGGGGCAAGATACCTGGTCAGTGTCATAGTGACTGCTGGCCAATGGCAGCCCTCCTTTGTTAAAAGGTCTGCTATTGACAAACGCCAGCACTCTTGACATGGCATGATAGGCAGTGCTGTGTGGCCTCTTCCTACTTCACCCTCCATGCTGTTCTGGACATAGTTTGTTTAAATAAAAGCTTTGATAAAGCTGAAGTCATTTGGCCCAAAGTCTGGTCTTCATTCTCACTGGCCCATTGCCATTTGCAGACAGACATCAGGATTATGAGAGTTAGCGGTCATGTAAGGAGATCATAGCTGCTCTCCGTTGCAGAGATGTTTATAAAAAAACATAATGCTTGAGCCATAGACCTTAAGCCATGACTCAGTTCATCTGGGAACTGCAACAGATACTGAACAGTCAGTATGTCTTTAGTTTTAACAATTGGTTTTAATCATGGAGTGGCAGGAAAGCGATAGATCCAGATAGTGATACTTTTCTGTTCTTTCAGTTTATAAAATCCCCCAAATGCTCATCCCACAAGGCTTTGGTCACCCTGACATCAATTTGACACCCTTCACAGTATAATTCACATGCCATACAAGGAACTCACTCTCTAGCCCCCCAAAAATAACAAACTCCTCCCCACAGAAGTGAAATCCATAGACCCACCAAAAGCCTCCCAAAAGCCACACAGTCCACACCAAGCCATCTGTCCAAAAGTACAGAAAACAAAGATGGGGTTACAAGGTTAATGAATCTTGTCTTGGCAGATAAAAAGAGGAGTTGATCTCAACTGTGGCCAGGTCTACATTACCGCTTAAGTTGATGCAACTTACATCGCCCCAGGGTGTGAAAAAGATACCCCCCCCCGAGAAAGGCAAGTTATAGCAACCTAAGTGCTGTCTGCACCGGCACTATGTTGATGGGAGATGCTCTCCTGCTGAGACAGTTTTTGTCTTTCATGGAGGTGAAGTAATTATGCCAAGGGGAAAGTGCTCTCCCAGATGCGCTATAGTGGCACAGCTGCATCAGTGCAGCTGTGCTGATGTAGTGCTGTAGTCTAGACTTGCTCTGAGGCATTAAGGCATATGAAGATCTCTAAAGCAGCCTGGTTCCAAACCAATTTAAGGCTTGATAGATCACAATCAACACCTTGGATATCATGGGCAGCCAGGGCACTAGAGTTATGTGCTCTTGGCATAAGCAATCACTTAATTGTCAGAGACAAACTGTATTATGATGGAGTTAAAGCTGTGAGGACATATCTGTAATTTAGGGTAAAATGCATTACAGGAATGTTGTATTATCCAAAAACAAAGCATCATAAAGCCAGGGAATTCCGAGTTAAGATTAAATTTAAAAGAAATCCAAACATGGAGCACCCAAACAACCTTAATTCTGCCCTAGAGCAATCCAATACCATGAACATACAATTATCATTAATGAATAATAGTGTTTGTAGTCCCAGATTATATGAAACAGATATTTAAAGACACATTTGATTTTTTTCATTTTTCCCCCTCGTGTCATTACAGGGCAGAGTTAAGGCTGCTTGTTTGCTCCAGAAACCTCTGCAGGACTTTGGAGGGCATATCACACAGTCATTAGTTATTAAGTTTCTCTTCTTGAATCAATATTTCCCAAACAACTTCACTGGGAGATTATTTTTTCTTCAGAAGGGAATGGAGTGGGTGGATGCCAGTTTATTTAATTATTCTCCATAAGCAATCCTCCACCCCACCCACTCCACCCAAAACAACTAAATAAAACATTCATCTGATATTAAACATGAAGGTTCCTCAATTATTCATTGAAAAGGTTAAGCTTTTGATTAATATGCAGAGTCTGTAATGAAGTGTACTTCCTCTGGCTATGTCTTAAAATGATGCAGACTGAGGGGTGATAACCACATCCTATCTGTAACAGTCTTTAGGTCATTTGAGGTTTGTTTGCGACTCTTCATTGTGAATATATCTTTTCAAAATGAAAGTCTTCTGGCTTCCTTGCTTTGCTTAATGTTTACAAAAGTTGCAATTGTGTGACAGTGAGGGAACTCATTCATAAACAGTGTATCTGCATTGAAACTGAGCCAATATGTTTAATAAAGTTCTTGCAGAAAATGAGTAGAGCCATGTTGGTATGCAGCCCACTCAAATTAGCTACATATAGTTCACCAAGTTTCACATTCTTTCACACCTCTTTCTCATTCTCTTTGTTTTAGATGTCATAATTTCCCTGCTGTATAGGTCTACCTGAGTACTTCGTATGTAGCCATCAATGTACATTATGATATACAGCAATATGTGGTTTGCATTCACTTGTAGTTCACTGTTAGTGGTTTCACATATTTGTTTTCTGGTATTTGGATCATTTCTGGTTTTTATGTTCCAGGATGGGTTCCAGGCCTATTCTGTGAGGACCGCCACTGGGGAAAGACATGCAAATAGATGGGTCTGTAAACTGATGGAATGACTTAGCAAACAAACAAAAACAGAAATAAAAACCAACCAAACAAAAAGGTTTTCAATAGGATCTTTGTCTTCAAGAGTTAATGTTTACAGCAAGAAAATAAAATAATTTAACATAATCAGAAAGTAAATAGAAAAACACTCAAGTTTATAGCACAAGCCAGTCATCTGACCGTGGGTGTGGACTGTTGTGAAAATTGGGTAGGTCTTTGGGATGTTACTTTTGTACGGTCACAACATTAATAGTATTTTGGGTTAAGGGTTTGGTTGTGAGGGACTTGGATATTCTTGTTGTACATTAGCTTACAAAAGCTCTTCAACATTCATTCAACACTCATACAGAGAAAATAAAAAGTAAACACTGAAACCAGTTCAAAATGAAAAAATCAAGTAAATCAGAGTATTAACCATTTCCCTTACTTCCTTTCTCTATACTTCTATAAAAAACAACAAGAAGTCCTTGTGGCACCTTAGAGACTAACAAATTTATTTGGGAATAAGCTTTCGTGGGCTATAACCCACTTCATCAGATGCATGCAGAGGAAAATACAGTAGGCTGGTATAATTACCCAGCACATGAAAACTTGGCAGTTGCCTTACCGAGTCGGGGGGGGGGGGGGGTCAGTGCTAACAAGGCCAGTTCAGTTATTGTGGATGTGACCCATTTCCAACAGTTGACAAGAAGGGGTGAATATCAACTGAGGGGAAATTACTTTTTGTAGTGCTAACGAGGCCAATTCAGTTATGATAGATGTGGCCCATTCCCAACAATTGACAAGAAGGTGTGAGTATCAACAGAGGGAAAATTATTTTTTGTAGTGACCCAGCCACTCCCAGTCTTTATTCAGGCCTAATTTGATGGTGTCAAGTTTGCAAAGTAATTCCAGTTCTGCAGTTTCTCGTTGAAGTCCAAACACCACCCTATACCGGAAACCTACTGACCGCTATACTTACCTACATGCCTCCAGCTTTCATCCAGAACACATCTCATGATCCATTGTCTACTGCCAAGCCCTCAGATACAACTGCATTTGCTCCAATCCCTCAGACAGAGACAAACATCTACAGGATCTCTATCAAGTGTTCTTAAAACTTCAATACTCACCTGCTGAAGTGAAGAAGCAGATTGATAGAGCCAGAAGGGTACCCAGAAGTCACCTGCTACAGGATAGGCCCAACAAAGAAAGTAACAGAACGTCAGTAGCCATCACCTACAGCCCACAACTAAAACCTCTCCAGCGCATCATCAAGGATCTACAACGTATCCTGAAAAATGATCCCTCACTCTCACAGATCTTGGGAGACAGGCCAGTCCTCACTTACAGACAGCCCCCCAACCTGAAGCAAATACTCACCAGCAACCACACACCACACAACAGAACCACTAACCCAGGAATCTATCCTTGCAACAAAGCCCGTTGCCAACTATGCCCACATATCTATTCAAGGGACACCATCATAAGACCTAACCACATCAGAGACACCATCAGGGGCTCATTCACCTGCACATCTACCAGTGTGATATATGCCATCATGTGCCAGCAATGCCCCTCTGCCATATACATTGTCCAAACCGGACAGCCTCTACGCAAAAGAATAAATGGACACAAATCAGACTTCAAGAATTGTAACATTCAAAAACCAGTATGAGAGCACTTTAATCTCCCTGGACACTCAATAACAGACTTAAAGTGGCCATTCTTCAATAAAAAACCTTCAAAAACAGACTTCAAAGAGAAACTGCAGAACTGGAATTAATTTGCAAACTTGACTCCATCAAATTAGGCCTGAATAAAGACTAGGAGTGGCTGGGTCACTACAAAAAATAACTTTCCCTCTGTTGATACTCACACCTTCTTGTTAATTGTTGTGAATGGGCCACATCCACGATAATTGAATTGGCCTCATTAGCACTGACCCCCCACTCGGTAAGGCAACTCCCATGTTTTCATGTGCTGTATATTTATACCTGCCTACTGTATTTTCCACTCCATGCATCTGATGAAGTGGGTTCTAGCCCATGAAAGCTTATGCCCAAATAAATTTGTTAGTTTCTAAGGTGCCACAAGGACGCCTCATTGTTTTTGCTGATACAAACTAACACAGCTACTCCTCTGAAACCTATACTTCTATAGTCTTTCAGCCGGAAAATCTCCTGCTTGAGAATCTCTCAGAGGATATTAAATCTCCATGTTGGGAAAAAGAGAGGATCCATTTTATGTGGTTGCTTTTGGCTTTCAGATTTTATTATTACTGTTTAATATTTATCTTGTAATAGTGACTAGAGACCCGAAGCAAATTCAGGGGCCTACTGTGCTAGGCACAGAACAAAGACAAACAGTCCCAGCTCCTGGTGATTGAGGCTTTTGTTTGTTCTGTTTCATCTTAAAACAAAACAAGACAAATGCAGACAAAGAGGGAGAGAGAAAAGACTGGAGGAAAATGCAGCTTCTGTCTCTAATGATTTCAGTTCATTTGCTGGATGAACACAGACCCAGCTTACAGGAAAGGCCAATTAGTCACTTTCAGAATTAGTATGGGGAAATGCTGAGCAAGGTTGCTCTTATTTTCCTGTTGCCAGGTTGTAGGAGGTAATTTTTTTTTTTTTTTAAACACAAGCCTGGCTGCTCAGAATGGCCTTTGATTTGCCAAATGGGCCACAGCAAAGTATTGCAAGTCAAACTCCCTAATGAACAGTTCAGACAACCTCGGCTGATGCTATTCTTGGACCCCATGCTGGGCTTTCTTTCAACAACAATTTTACATTACTTGCTTATATGATTAAAAGATACGCTGTCATCTTTCACCCAGCTGGGACAATTTAAGATTTTAACTATGGCAGAGTTCAGCACAACAGGAGGCCCTCTTGCCATCCAAAAGGCATTTCTCCTCCTTATCTCCCAAGCAGCCATTCTTATAGCCCTTCCCCTGAACACCATGCAAAGGGAGGGGGAAGCTCATCTTGAATTAACCCTTTGTTCACCAGTAACTCCTTCACCCTGTCATGGGGTCCCGCCTGTAGCTCTGAAGATGGTGAGATTCAGATCATCCCAATATCTGTGAGGAAGGGAATTCCATAGTCAAGCATCTGCTGCTGAGGAAACCCTGCCTTCTCCCTGAGAGCTTCATCATTATCAGTTTCAGAATCCTCAGCAAATTCACCTGTTAAGGTAAGTTGCAGACAGAGAAGTGAACTTTGAGATAGCCAGGGGCCCTTTCCAAAGAGGGCTGCACAGGTTAGAAATCCTTCCCTTTGCTTTCATGATGCTTCTTCCTCCTCTTCCTGCACTGCTCAACCTTGACTGGTGGCCAGTCATCATCTCTAGGACATGACTTTTGGGTCAGCCTCTCTTGATTATGGAAAAGAAATAACTGAAAGAAAACACTGAAGTGCATGATAAAGTTTTGGCTGAAGAGACAATAATTTAAAAAGTAGAATTTTCTTTCAAATGATATTGTAGTACAATAGCTCACTCTGTCATCGGGAAAACTGCCTTTAGACTGAAATTGCAGCAGATCAGAAGCAGACTTGAATCATGAAGAAGCCTGTGGGATGACATAAGCTATGGTCAACTAAAATATGTGTGGCTCCTCATTTATGGACTTGTGTGACTCTAAACTTTTTAGAATGGCCTGAAATATGTCTGCTAATGATTTCTTATATATGCATGTCTAAGAATAGATCTGAGTCCTCAGTGATGAATGTGTTGTATATACTGTGACAAAGTTCCTCCTCTGTCTTGGTGGGTCCTGCGCTTATTGGCGGATTTGCTCACCTCACAGGTTCATGGCAGCCCTCAGTTTGGCCACTTTTGTGGCTCAAATCTGCCATTCACTCAGTTAGCCTCATCACTAGCCAGCATGGGGAAAGGAAGAAAAACAATCCCTGCAGTCTCTGCTGATCCACCTAGTGGATCGGGGAACAAGCCAGAGACCTTCCCCTCTGGTGAAACCCACAGTCCAGGTCAACTCCTCCGGTATCAAGTAGGGAGTTGGGGGAATAGAGGGATGGGGGGAACCTGGGCTCACCCTCTACTCTGGGTTCCAGCCCAGGGCCCTGTGGGTTGCAGCTGTCTACAATGGCTCCTGTAACAGCTGCATGACAGCTACAACTCCCTGGGTTACTTCCCCATGACCTCCTCCCAACAGCTTCTTTATTCTCACCACAGGACCTTCCTCCTGATGTCTGATAACGCTTGTATTTCTCAATCTTCCAGTAGTACGCCTTCTCACTCTCAGCTTCTTGCACCTCTTGCTCCCAGCTCCTCGCATGCACCACAAACTGAAGTGAGCTCCTTTTTAAACCCAGGTGCCCTGATTAGCCTGCCTTAATTGATTCTAGCAGCTTCTTGATTGGCTGCAGGTGTTCTAATCAGCTTGTCTGCCTTAATTGTTTCCAGAAAGGTCCTGATTGTTCTGGAAACTTCCCTGTTACCTTACCCAGGGAAAAGGGACCTACTTAACCTGGGGCTAATATATCTGCCTTCTGTCACTCTCCTGTAGCCATCTGGCCTGACCCTGTCACAATACATACAAATAAATAGCAGGATGGTGGGACTTAAAGTTCTCCTCTAGGTTGCACCAATGCAATGCCAATGAAATGGGATTTCCCTTTATATTGATATGGAAGCCAATGGACTTGCATTGGTGTAACCGAGAGCAGAATCTGGTCACCAAAATGGAGAGAAAGACAGAGATAAATATTAATGAAGAAGAATGAGGAAAGGATCTGGATGGATAATGAATCTGAAAGTCAGATAAAATTAAAGTTGATTAAATGGAAATTGCTTCACAGAGCACCTCCAATAATTGTGTTTCTCTATCTAAGGCTTTTTTATAGCCTGTCATAGAATCATAGAATCATAGACTATCAGGGTTGGAAGGGACCTCAGGAGGTCATCTAGTCCAACCCCCTGCTCAAAGCAGGACCAATCCCCAACTAAATCATCCCAGCCAGGGCTTTGTCAAGCCTGACCTTAAAAACCTCAAAGGAAGGAGATTCCACCACCTCCCTATGTAACGCACTCCAGTGCTTCACCACCCTCCTAGTGAAAAAGTTTTTCCTAATATCCAACCTAAACCTCCCCCACTGCAACTTGAGACCATTACTCCTTGTTCTGTCATCTGCTACCACTCAGAAAAGTCTAGATCCATCTTCTTTGGAACTCCCTTTCAGGTAGCTGAAAGCAGCTATCAAATCCCCCCTCATTCTTCTCTTCTGCAGACTAAACAATCCCAGTTCCCTCAGCCTCTCCTCATAAGTCATGTGTTCCATGACTGTCATAAACATACAGCTAAGGGTAGCATAAAATCCCTCCTTTACCTGTAAGGGGTTAAGAAGCTCAAATAACCTGGTTGGCACCTGACCAAAAGGACCAATAAGGAAAGAAGATACTTTCAAATGGGGGGCGGGTGGCATGGAGGTTTTGTTTGTGCTCTCTTTGTTTGTTCTCTCTTGGACAGAGAGGGACCAGGCCAGGAAAAAAAAACATCTCCTAAAACCCTACCTGAAATAAGCATATAAGATTACAAAAATTGTAAGTAAAGGCAAGAAAATGCATTAGATTATCTTTTGTTTTAGCTTGTGAATTTTCCCTGTGCTAAGAGGAAGGTTTATTCCTGTTTTTGTAACTTTGAAGTTGAGCCTAAAGGGGAATCCTCTGTGTTTTAAATCTTTATATTACCCTGTAAAATTACCTTCCTTCCTGATTTTACAGTGGTGCTTCTTTTACTTTTTTCTTTATTATAAAGTTCTTTTAGGAACCTGATTGATTTTAGTGCCCTAAAGAAAGGGTCTGGTCTGTACTTTTATTAAACGCAATTGGTTGGTATATTATTCTCAAGCCTCCCCAGGAAAGGGGGTGAAATGGCTTGGGGGGATATTTTGGGGAAATCGGAACTCCAAGTGGTCCTTTTCCTGAATCTTTGTCTAAATCACTTGGTGGTGGCAGCAATACCATCCAAGGACAAGGAAAGGATTTGTGCCTTGGGGAAGTTTTAACCTAAGCTGGTAAAAATAAGCTTAGGGGGGTCTTTCAGGCGGATCCCCACATCTGTACCCCAGAGTTCAGAGTGGGGAGGGAACCAGTCCCATTGCCATAAAAGCTGAATGACTAATTCCTGAGGGAATATGTCAGGTGAATGCAGACTTGTTAATGCAAGTGAAAGTATCAAACAAGGGATTGTGTAATAGTACTGGGCTTGTGACTGTGGAAGTTCAAAGCAGCATCAGAACTCATCAAGGAAAAGATGGGACATCATTCTGTGTGGACCAATCCCAAAATACAGGATATTCTCCTAAATGCTAACACTGACTGTAGTAAGATATTACAAAGCCTCTGAAATCCCCACTGTGGGTGACTGCACAAGAATATTGACAGACATATTCAACAAGGAACTTGGGTTACACCACATACAGGAACTAACAAGATGTGAAAAAAGGGAACATGTTATCTATGCTGTGTGAAATGTGTCTTAAAGTATAACTTCTCTAGAAGATAGCTACAAAAAGGATAAAAATGGAAAACAATGTACTATCCAAACAGCACCTTTTTGGCTTAAAATCTGTAATGCTGGAATGTTTTTCTAAATCAATAGAGCTCAGAATGGAGCTTTAAACATTTTCTGAAAAGGAGCTGAATTAGGTGTGACCGATAATTTGATTTTACTTAGAAAATCACGTGGTCCCTAGTTCAAAGCTGGCAATAAGCAGACCTCAAACAAAACCTCTCTGTATGGCCAAAAGTGGCAGAAAATTCCATTCAGTTGCTTTGCGTTAGATAAAATCTATACAAAACAAACTTGACTAACATGCACCTAACCACAACGTTATTGCAAACTTTAATACCTACGTATTTCTAGAGTTCTAGTGGAGGAGGATTCAGAGGGCTCTTCAGTTGAGCTAATCAGGACTAGAGTCTACTAGAGACTACAGAAAAAAGAGGGGAGGGTTGGAAATACAACAACAGACTTCTACTTTTAAACGAAAACAGAAAACTCAGACCACCAGGTTTGCTGTTCTCTATGTGCCTGGGAGACTTGGACTTTGTTAAAATATAAAAACATGGGAAATTTAGATGGGAGTTGGATTGCCTGGAGCTGCCAAACCAGACCCCCATTACATTGAACCACAAATGACCAGAATGCCAGTCATTTTATGACTACGCAGGGCACAACAAACCTTATGCCTCATTTCATTGTTACACAATAGTTCAAATGTTATGCGTAGTTTTCTTTGTGTTCAGACTTTATCACTCGGCCAGAAGCATGATAAAATTCCTTGGTTTCAAGCCTTCATAACTTAGCTACAGTTGTTGCTAAAACCCAGAACACAACTTGAGCAAGAGTTAAAAGCATATATAGTTTATTCACATTCCTTAAAATATTAAACAATTACTTTTATTACTAATTATTATTATTATAAACAGCCCAGGCTCATGCTCAATGATATCTCTATGGATATTTGCCTGCACAATGAGATTAGTTCTTCTTTTCTCTGAACCTCCCTTATCATACTCCATACAGGACATAAAGTTGTGGACTTCTTCAGTGTTGCTAGCACTTGCAATTTTAATTGTGAGTCTCACAATATTTGGTGTTTTTTGTAAAGCCTTAGCTCCTGGAGATATGCAATCTCAGCTTTTATTTTTTTAAAAAGGACATTTTAGCCCTCATAGTTACAGAAGAAAGTTTGAAAACACCACCTAATTGTATGTGAAAGATTCAGAAACCAGAAGGTAAATAACAAGAACTCAAAAGATATTATATTTTAAAAATCTCATGATTTTTAAGTCAATCTCATGACTATTTAGGGCCTAACTCATGAGTTTTGAATGCTTGGGGTTGGGAATGCTGTTTTTTGATTTACTGCTTTCTCTGAACAGGTATGTCTACACTAGACTTTTGTACCATGAGTTAATTGTTAATCATTTCACTTGAAGTACTTAATATGTTTGTGAAAGCTAGTGTGGATCACCTCACTCTCTCGCTCTCGTTTTGTTTTCACTAGAGATTTAACTCATTGTGCATCATGAATTTTCTTTTTAACCTGCTCCACTTTTAGCCACAAATCCACCCCGGGCAAGCTATAGTTGTGCCGCACCACAAGGCAGCTGAGATGGCCTGAGGTGGAAGACAGACCACGAGTTATCTTGTCTCACTTTTGCTAGCTCGAGTGTCTGAAGGGTTTGGCTAACTCAAGGTGCCTGCAGTGAAAACACATGGCCACAACCAATCACAACAACTGATGGATTACGGTCCTCCAGTCCCTTCCCACCAGCACCCAAGCACCCAGTTCTGTATCCTATCTTGCCATCTACCTCAGCTCTGTCCCCTAACTGGAAGTTGCTTACCTTCATATGCTTCCTCTCAGAGTCCTTGGTCCCTCACTGCTTGCAGAACCTTCAGTTTTAGTCATCTCTGGTCTCCAATACAGCCATGAGATGTGTGTCTGGCTAGAAGACCCATATGTCACTATGGAGCAACTGGGCTGGAGGCTGATACCAAAGCCTTGGACAACCTTTTGGGCTGAAGTGAGCTAAACCTATGACTTTGGGACCCAGAGAAGAAATGCCTAGTACTATGATGATACTGCAGACCGATCCTGGGATCAATCAGACTGCACAACTGTGCAGGTGAAGCTATAAAGGGCCTCAGGGTAACCCCCTGGAGGGCCAAGAATAACAATTCAAAGTCGGATGCTGCTCCAAAAGATCTGTCTGTTTTACAGACAGCTGGACCATATGCTTAACAGTACCCCAAGCCTGGATCCCAGTTTCAGCCTGGAATAATCTGTGGAGGCAGGCTGAGGGTGGATTCAGAGCTTTGATGTCTGTGAGGACTTGGAGCCCAACCACTCAGCTGTGGAGAGCTAGGCGGAGAGGACCTTTGCCCCACATCATGGGATCCCTTTGGTGAAATGCTTCCGGGACCCCAGGGTGCACAATGAGGAGCCCCACACAGAAGAATGAGAAGAGGTCACAGCATCTCACCCAGGTAATCTGGGTGCAGCCATTATTGTTATTATTATAAAGGATATTATGAAATGTGTTCCTGGGTTTTAACATCTAATCTCAGCTCTCACTTAAGTTTTAGGTGGATGCAGCATAATTACAGAATTCCTCCTGACTGACCATGCTATTCAATATGGCAGACAAGCAGGGGAAAAAACTGTAAAAGAGTAACTTACAGCAGCTGATGAACGAAGCAGTTGTTGTTAAAAAAGCCCTGCATGGGTGTTAAAAGCTTTGCGGCCATTACCCTGGCAAAATATAGTCTAACCAAATACAGCCCTCAAAGACTCTACCAAGAATATCTCAGGACTGAACAGCATGTTAATGGAACATGTGGAATTGCCCGCTCATTAGTGCTGCAGCTGGTTGATTGCAGATTTCATTTTGCTTCAGTCCTAAGGAGTGATAAATTAAATTTTTTCACTCTGTGGAAGTTCCAGAAGTCTATCAGATTTCAGTGCAGTGCAAGTCTCCCTCTGCCTCCCCTGTAACTCAGAACCATCTCCAGTTCATCTGGTACAAGATACAGAAAGATTTCCCTTGCATAACCAGAAGGTCTCCATTCTGAGGTCTGGAATAACTGCTTTCTCTTCTATTCTGGGATCTTCACCCAGGATTACAATCATCGAAAGCTACCCACAGCAGTCTGGAATAAGTTTGAAATAGTCACCAATGCTGCCCTCGTTCACCCCCTCCATGCCTTTAAAAAAAGTCTCGCCTGTGAAAATAAATATTTTGGGGCGTGCAAAGGTTCTGGTTACACACCATCCTTTCCCTGGAAATATCCTGCAACTGAGCTTGGAATCCAGGAGAAGCTATAGGAATAGTATCTGAAATATAAGATACAATTTTTTCTTTCTGGCCACATGGAGAAAATATAAAACCATATGGGACTAACAGACATTCACAAACTTTTTTCATTTGTTTGGAACCTCTGAGTCAGCCTCAGATTCAGTCAGGGAAGGGAAGACGCCACAGAGACTGCTCTTTGTGACCCAAAGACTGCATGATGTGAGGGCCAAGTGACAGAGGACCGGGAACAATCTGCAGCTGGAGGTGCACAAGGACTGCTCTGGGAAGTCAGACCAGTTCCACAAAATAGAGCTCAGGCAGCAGCTGGAGGATCTCCAGATGGTTGCAAAGTGAAGAAAGGTGGCCCTGGAGTTGGAGGAGAAGTGAACCTGAGATGAAAGGGAGCTTGTCAGAGTAGCTTTGATATGATTGGCAGATGTAGGAATGAGACACGACGTTTCAGAAAGACAAGTTCAGAAGACTTTTTGAGATCTTGAGCCAGTTGGCAAAAAGCTCTTCTACTCAAACCCACCCATGTTCTGCCCACCCATGCCCTGTCCTGTTGCTTCGCCTCCACAGAACCAAGTCCTCCAAGCTGTGGAAAGCTGTTGGAGGGAGCCAGTCAATGAGCCCTGGAACCCTGCACCACTAGCAGTATCTGCTGCATACTATGCCTGCTGTAATGAAGGGGAAAGAAACCAGATACCTAATTATGAGCAGCGCCATTATCTGTAACACCACATGTCGTATTTTATTGTAGTTTGCTCTTTAGTGCTTGGAATGTTTTGCACTCTTAGACCTGTTGCTGTTTTGCACTTGTTTGTTTTACACACCTGTTCAACTTTGTAATGGTGACTTGACTGCCCAAATACATTTACTTTATGTAAACCTTTATTTGGTCTCAGACTGAGGTCTGGGGTTACAACAGATAACTGCAACAAATGGAAAATGACACGTCCACCATGGAGACAAGATGGATGAACCAGAACCTAATGTTAAGCACCTAAATCCATATTCTGAGACACTGAAACAAATGGCCTGATTTTCACAGATACTAAGCATCCACAGCTCCCACTATCGGTGCTTAAATATAGATTTAAATGCCTATATGTAGGCACCCAAGTTTGTAAATGTTGGCCAAAGTTTCCTTTTGATTACTTTTAAACAGCATATGGATAACTCAGCTATTGTAAATCAAGGTTCCTTTGTACTGGAACAAAGTTTGAACATATTCATTGCTTTTTGTCATACCTTCTATGGGCTAAACCATGAAGAATGTACTGAATTATTGTTACTCAGATAGAACTCTCACTTAGGCCAATAAGGACGTCAGGATTTGGCCCTGAGGGTTTTATTAAGCTAATATTTAACTTACACAAGCCTGGTTCTGCAGTGGTAATTCCTGCAGTGCCATACAAATCAACATGCTAGTTCAAAGACAGGTTAGGTGGTCAATATATGCCACCGTCTCACAGATGTCTGTGCTGGGATGAGAGGTATCCATTATTCTGATTTTTTTGATCACCAAACTATAGTCTTCGTCAAATTACATTGACATCATTTCCTTTTGAATAACACACTGTGGTAACATGGTATCCAGAGATTTCCACTGGCCACGTTATTTCGTATCACATATCATCTGCAGAGTCATGCCTTAACAGGTAACCCTGGAACCCTACTAAGATTTACTCAGACTAGGGCTGTCGATCAATCGCAGTTAACTCACACAATTAACTCAAAAAATTAACTGTGATTAAAAAAATTAATTGTGATTAATCGCACTGTTAAACAATAGAATACTAATTGAAATTTATTAAATATTTTTGGAAATTTTTCTACATTTTCAAATATATTGATTTCTATTACAACACAAAATACAAAGTGTACAGTGCTCACTTTATATTATTTTTTATTACAAATATTTGCACTGTAAAAATGATAAACAAAAGAAACAGTATTTTTCAATTCACCTCATATAAGTACTGTAGTGCAATCTCTTTGTCGTAAAAATGTAACTTACAAATGTAGATTTTTTTGTTACATAGCTGCACTCAAAAACAAAACAATATAAAACTTTAGAGCCTACAAGTTCACTCAGTCCTACTTCTTGTTCAGCCAACTGCTAAGACAAACAAGTTTGTTTACATTTATGGGAGATACTGCTGACAGCTTCTTATTTATGTCACCTGAAAGTGAGAACAGGCGTTTGCATGGCACTTTTGTATTTACGTGCCTGATATGCTAAACATTCATATGCCCTGTCATGCTTTGGCCACCATTCCAGAGGACCTGCTTCCATGCTGATGATGCTTGTTAAAAAAAATGCATTAATTAAATTTGTGATTGAACTCCTTAGGGGAGAACTGTAGGTCCCCTGCTCTGTTTTACCCACATTCTGCAATAAATTTCATGTTATGGCAGTCTCGGATGATTACCCAGCACATGTTCATTTTAAGAACACTTTCACAGCGGATTTGATAAAATGCAAAGAAGGTACCAGTGTGAGATTTCTAAAAATACCTACAGCACTCGACCCAAGGTTTAAGAATATGAAGTGCCTTCCAAAATCTGAGAGGGATGAGGTGTGGAGCATGCTTTCAGAAGTCTTAAAAGAGCAACACTCTGGTGCGGAAACTACAAAACCTGAACCACCAAACAATAAAATAAACCTTCTGCTGGTGGCGTCTGACTCAGATGATGAAAATGAACATGCGTCAGTCCACTCTGCTTTGGATTGTTATCGAGCAGAACCTGTCATCAGCATGGACACGTCTTCTGGAACAGTAGTTGAAACGCGAAGGGCCGTATGAATCGTTAGCGCATCTGGCGCGTAAATATCTTGCGATGCCGGCTACAACAGTGCCATGCAAATGCCTGTTCTCACTTTCAGGTGACATTGTAAATAAGACGTGATTAATTTCAATTAGAACACAGAGTACAAAGTGTACAGTGCTCATCTTATATTTATTTTTATTGCAACCTAATACAAGTACTGTAGTGCAATCTCTTTATAATAAAAGTTGAACTTACAACGTAGAATTATGTAGAAAAAATAACTGCATTCATTCAAAAATAAAACAATGTAAAACTTTAGAACCTGCAAGTCCACTCAGTCTTACTTCAGCCAATCACTCAGACAAACAAGTTTGGTTACAATTTGGAGGAGATAATGCTGCCCACGTCTTACTGCGTTTAACAGTGCGATTAGTCGCAATTAATTTTTTTAATTGCTTGACAGCCCTAACTCAGACAAATAGTAAACTTTTCAAAACACACAACTACTCTTCTCAGAAGCTGAATCTCAGCTAGATTGACTGTTTAGAAGCAGTTTTGGTTTGATTCTCAAAACACTTACATGCACACACAACTAATTTTATGCAAGTGATTAGACCCAATACATTCAATGGGATTACTCACATATGCACAATTATTCAGGTGTATAAGTGTTTGCAGGATCATGACCATAGTTTGTACAGTACCATAAGATACTTTTCCATTATAAAGACTACTTTCTTACAAAACGTTTATTTAACAATACGAAATTTATGGTGTCAAGTTTAGGGAAAGTAGCATCTGATGCTGCAAGTCCAGTTTCCATCCATTTTTTTGCAGCACTGAAAACAACAAAATACACTTCAACCATATCCTATAAAACCATAGCCTCTCCCTCTCCCAGAACAGAACAAATCAAATTACAACTACTGGCAACATTTCCTCCCACTGGACCTGAGTAAAGACTCAGGTAAAGCTCTCACTGAAGTGGATGAAAGTTTGACATAAGTATATTCAGTATCATTCCTTGTGCTATCTGAAATGGCTCAGGAATTAAATCTTGCAAAGCAGGTTTAGTAATGAAAGTCAGCTCAACCTTTAAGTCTGACCTTTAGTTCTGATGTGTATATCGGGGGGGCTAACAGCCAGCTCTTATTCACTCTGGTCCTGGGGACAAGTGGCCTTTGCCACACTCCAGAGTTTTAATGAGACATTAGGTGGCCACTCCTTCTTCCTACCAGGCTAACTGTCAATCAAGCGTGGGCCACTTCTTCTCTTCTATGAGGGTCTTCTGGAAGTAGGATGTGCCCTCTATCACAGTGCAAGCAAGCAGCAGCAAATAGGCTCCTCTTGTTGTCTCTGCCTCAGGAACTGACTACAGAGACAGAGATGCCATATTATTTCTAGCTCATTAGCTAGGAAACCTCAGGGGATTCCTTAGCAACCTTCCAGAGGGGATTATGGGCCATCTCTAAGTCCCAGATAGCTCATAATCATACGTGTTATTTTCAGTGAGCATGCAGAGATTCCCTACTTACCATGGTTGTGAAGCTCCATCAAGTGCACAGGGTTGTCAAGCTTTATTAATGGAAGGTTGAGAAAAAAAGCCTCATTGAAACACAGCAAAATCTTTTTTCATAAGAAGGAGACCAACAAATGACTTCATTAAATGACCAACTAACAATTGGTCCTGTGCCCTTTTTGCTTATTTATAGTGTATAAAGAAGGCCAGAAAGGTTCCTTCTTCTCAGTCCTGACAGTAGGTGCTGCTCCTTCTGTACTACGACACTGTAGCTGAGAAAGTGGAGACCAGTAATCCTTTCTTCTTGCCCCCCAAAAAATTGTTTTAGGATAGGAGGGGCATGAATTTGTACCAAGTCCACTCCTACAAACAGCATCATAGTAGGAGAGGACAGCCACCTGGAATCCCTGATACATCAAAGATAAGAATGTATGATCTTGGGTCTAGTAGGAGCTGGAGGGAGACCAGCTGTGGGTAGAGGGGTTGTGTGAATTTGAACTTCAGCCCACGTTCATAAACTTTTTGAGAACATGAGGTAAGGTTTGCAAACACAGGAAACCCTGCACTCCAGGCTAAAGTAGAGTGGGTCTTGGGATCATTGTGAATGAGTCACACAGTCCTAGTTGTAGCAAAAAAGAGAAAAGGCATATGGAGCATGTATGAAAGAGGAAGAAAGTGAAAACAGAGGAACTGCCATACTGGATCAGACCAGTGGTCTATCCAGTGTAGTATCCTGTCTCCAGCATTGGCCAATATGTCAGGTAACTCAAAGTTTCCCAACTGAGTTCAAACTCAGTAAGATTTTCTAATCAAGACAAGCCATGCAATAAGCTGCTCAGCATGCTTTGGAGTGTGGGGTTTGTACAAGCGATTGCCGTCAGCTTGACTTTGTTTGATGTGGCCATGAAATATAAAGCTGTACACTTCAGCTCACCTTTTACCAGTGTATATAATAGGGTTCTATTCACAGTTAGCTGACTGGATACTGAACGTACCTGACTGCTAAGTAATGCTTGGCACTGCGGCAGCTAACTCAACTGTGTTCAAACACAGTTCACAACTGTGTTCAAACACTATAGGGTTTTGTAGTGTTCACCAGGCCTCAGTGTCTTCTTGCTGGGTTTTGATCAAGGCTACTGTGTAAGAGTAACAGTTTGAGGGTATTTACTGACCTGCAAGAACGCCACTTCCTTTTAAAGACAAAGGTCTCAAATACCTGTACTTTAAGAACAGGCCTACCTTGGGCCCTGTTAGTGTTTTCAACCCTTCAACTAATTCAGATATAAAACATGATATCTTAAGTCAATCAATTTTGCTACTTCTGTGTAAAGTAGAATGCAGTATCTTCGCCCCTTCTTAGATGACTGTATGGCTGTTCCAGATTTTCTTTCCTATCTTCTACTTTTCTCCCCACTTCCATCCCATTACATAGTTATCCACAATTTCCATCTGTCAGTATTTTAACAGCTTGCAGACCCTCTCTCTGTGATGCATCCTCACTCACAATATTAAGGCCAGTAGCAAGAGGGAAGTAACTACTCCTTGCAAGTGCCATTACGAGCTGTGCTTTCAAACCTAGATTGTTTGAGCAATGACACGAAAAATTGCACCTAGATTTAGTCACAGCACAAGAAGGCGAAAATAACATGAGACCTGACAGTAGTAAAAGCACTAAATCATACTAGAAGTCAGATAAGAGATACCATGCATCAAAATGCCAAAAGAATTTCAGAGACAAGGTGTGTGAGGTAATATCTTTCAAGCTCGCAAGCTTGACTCTTTCACCAACAGAGGTTGGTCCAATAAAATATATTACCTCACCCACCTTGTCTCTCTAATATCCTGGAACCGACACGGCTACAACAACACTGCATAAAAGAAGTTGACACTGAGTGCTGTCTACTAATGCTACATTTTCCTCTCCTGTCTCTCTACAGGAAAGATGCAGTCAGGCTGGATGGCTGTAGTTTTATGACTTTAAAACAATGATATCCTGTTCCCATAAAAGATATTGCAACCCTTTCACCCTTAGGAAAATTCATACTGTATTTTTTTTCTTAAGAGAGAAATCAGTGAGAGATTTATTATATCAGGATGACAAATACTGACACCCGCTACTTTAAGCTGGTGTCAGTTTAAAAAAAGGCAAATTTATCTCCTTTTTACTAAAATGGTTTATTTCACTACAATTCTCTGTAGGGTTTTCATCTGCCAAGGGTCTTATTCGAGATCATTATTCATTCATGGCAAGTTGATTGAATGTATAATTCAGGAAATTACTTGCTCATGATATACCCTAGAAAGAATCACATACGAATTTAATGAAGCAAAAAATAATGCTGTTTGAGATATAGGGCCTGACCCACTACAGTTCCTCACATTGTGCAGTCTTTTGCCCCAGTGCAAAGTTGGTGTAACTCATTACCGTTCCGATGATGTAGTAGTATTTTAAACACACTTTGCACTGGTGACTTTGCACATGGCATCCTAAAATAATGCTGGTTGAGAACACAGGTATTCTCCAGCTTGGAAGCAAGGACAATAGTTTAACCTTTACATGGTGTCTAGCCAGAAGCAATTAGTAGCAATTAGTGGTTGCATCTACTGTCTGCTGTGTCCATAACAGCTCAATGTCATGGAAATAGGGAAGTTCGCTGGATTTCACTGCTACACAGATACTTCTTACAGTAGACCACTGTCTTGGGTTTCTGTATTATAGGTGCCTGTCTTGCTTTACGGTTCTGTTTTAAAGAAGTCTAAGAGACTCTTGCCTCAGCACTGGAGTCAAGTCAATAAATAAATACAATCAATGAACATTAAACAATTTAATGTGGAAAAAAGCTTTTAGTCACTTTGCTGATTATTCTCACTAACAATGACATTCACGGTAAGCCCCACTTCAACTGGATTGCGTTTCACAGAATGTTCTCCAAAAGAACTTCATTATGTATGTGCAACACTACTGCCATTGATGGGGTTGCACTGGTATAATTAACCCCAAAATACAGCTCCATTGAATAGACTCTATAGACTATGGCTCACATGTGGTTGCATGCTGTATTGTCTGTTCCTCATGGTAGAAAAGAGAGAGGACTCAGTTGTAAGGAATATAAAAGGGATTCTTTATTGAAATCGCGAATCTTAGGAAAGACCTTGTAATTTTCCCTGTAGCTCTAAGTTCCAAGTTAACTAAAGACAGCCTATGGTTCCAACTGTCATCACATAGGCTCTTCTAAATCCTGGCCTGGACCATACAGTCATGGAAAGGACTGTTTACTACACTTCATACATGTATAATTGAAAGCAGAATATAAAAAAAAAACCCTTTGAAATCTACTTTCAAATGCCTATAAATATACATACACATTTAGAATCGTGTACCCCATTTGCAGTGGCTTAAGTACATTTAAGAATGTATTTGCAATATATTTGTTCATATTATAACTATTTAGTTACCTGATTAAAGAGACTTGTAATGGATTACAACTCCTGTCACTGGTGTCATTTATAGCTGTCTAGCATCAGAGTCTGGAGCTGGTTATGGCTTCCTGACATGCTGCCCCTAACCCCTCACTCTCTCCTGAGCCAAGCGGAACTCTAGAGAAGGAGAGAATCTGGCTGACTGCCTTTCTGTGGCATTCAGGAAGATGCATTCCAATGCTCTCACAGCTCATTTAATACCTGCACATTGTGAGTAATGGAAGACTCTGAAAGATGCTAGGTTCCCATCATACAAAGATATTCTTTAACTAAACGTTCTATTTTTTCCCCCATCAGACTGATTATAGATTTAGACTCAAAAGCACCAAAGTGATCTCGAAGCCTGAGTCCCATTTTGAGACGTGACTTAGGCTCAGATCCTTACAAGTATTCATAGATTCATAAATTCCAAGGCCAGAAGAGACCATTGTGATCATGGACTCTGACCTCCTGCATAACACAAGGCATAGAACTTCCTCAAAATAATTCCTAGAGCAGATCTTTTAGCTATGTCCATCTGCCTTTTTTGGTACTAAGTCCCCTATTGAGGTGCCACTGACATTTTCGCAGTCGCTGCTCAGCTGCTACCTAACCCTGAAGGTGCCTAGGTCCTTTAGGTGCCTCAATTTCCATAGGTTGGCATTTGCAAAACTACTTAAGCCCTGACACCACCCTACACCTAATGGACTTCTTGGAGCCCTTGCTCAAACCAAAGCCCCAGAGGCCCTGAAGTGGGATTCTCAAACTAAGTGTGGGGCTGTCTATCTCACTCGCAGGGCCCGATCACATAAGTGTGCTCTGAGCAGACCTAAGACCTGATACCTGTCAGGCCCCACAGCAAGAGGCCAGATGCAGGCCCTCAACAGTGGAAGGGGACAGGACTGCACCCACACAAAAGACAGCCATGGCCAGAAGTGAACATAAGGCGAGCATGAGACAGAGTGAGATGGTTTTGGCTGCTAGGTGACTGGGTTATCTAAGCAGCTGACCTGACTTATGTGCCTAGCTCCAGGAGAGGGTTTGTGGCTGAGCATCCCAAGCAGAGGGAGGCACCTATCCCTGCGTCAGTGCAGCGGGTATGGTACTAGACTCAGTGACCTCTTGAGGTTCCTTCCAGCCTTACGTGTCAATGTTTCTGTGATTAGAATATTCTATACAGTAAATTAACAAAATTTAATTCACACATTAATTCTGTATTGGACATTAGAAACAATGGTTGAAAGCAGAGCTGGTCAAAAAATGGCAATTGCTGACTGTGGGAAATTTTGAAAAAAAACACCTTTTTCTTCTAAATTTGATGGATAAATGTTTTGGTTTTTCAATTTTAAAAAACTTAGTAAAAACAATTTGGTTTTCTAAAACCGAACCATTTTACCAAAAAATTTCATTTGGATTGAAAAGTCATTTGTTCTTGAAAAAATGTTCAAAAAACCCTAAATCAGTCAGCTGTAGTTACAGCCCATGGATTGATTGCTAGTAGTCCAAGAAATCCTTTCAGGGGTCTGCTAAAATTATCATTCTGAGAGCCACGTGTGGAGGGACAGAGCTGATATTGGGAATGGCAGTGGAAATGTGAACCACAAAGGTCCTCAGGTGCCTAAATTCCATTTTTAGGCACCACTGAGATCTACAAAACTCCCACTCGGCTACTGCCTAATGATGTAGGTGCTCAAACTTATGCCACGCCTAAGTTTTTGCAGTAAAAATTCACTAGGCGCATATGTTTCTACCTCTGGGCACGCACAATGTTGCCTCCCTCTAGGGGTCTGGATGCATATCTCCCACTAAGCCCCAGAGGGATTCACAAACCAGGGAAAAGAGAAGTGTTCAGCTGCCGAAGTCATGTGTGGGGGCGTGCTATGGTAGGTATGCTCAGAGGCCACCTAACTCCACACAAAACAGTGGGGAAGAGGAGGGCTTCCCATATAACCTTTAGTGTAGTGATTGAGGTACTCACCCAGGATGTGGGAGTTGCCCACTTCAAACCCCCAATGCCTGAGGAGAAGAGATTTGAACAGAGATCTGCTCTCTCTCAGGTGAGTGTCCTAACCACTGCGCTATAGAGTCATTCTTACTCTTTCTCTGGCTCAATTAACATTTAATTATTCAATTATTTAATTTAAGGGGAACAATGTCAATAGGAGAGCTTGAGGGAGAATATCAGAATATCCCAAACCTTTTAGTAAGGCAACCCACCAACTGCACATTGTTCTTTTTTATGACTCACCCAGGGTCCAGATTCATAGTTGAGAGAAGAAGGGGGCAAAATTATTAGGGCAGCATCCTTCTCCTCCTTGCCTCACCACGGGAGCACTGACCACCCACAGCAGCACCCGCCACCCTGGCACTGCAAACCCTAATCCCATTCCAGTGCAGAGGGGAGGCCCTGGGGGGAGAGGGTTGGAGAAGGAGCCTGCCCCACACTCACCCCACAGCAGTGGCTCCTGCCCCTGGGAGCTGGACTTGGGTCCCTGCTCTGGGCCCCTCTGTTATGATGGAGGGATGGCTGGGACAAATTTGAGCAAGTGGTGCTGCAAACCTGCATTCCATGTTGCCACAATCGGAGTGAGGAGCTAGGCCAAGCCCCAGAGGACAGGAGCCATCACTGCAGGATGTGGATGGGGGCTCTCCAACCTCCCCTCTGAGGGTTTCCCCTCTGCACCGGGCCGGTCACCCACTTAGAACGTGCCCAGGACTCACTGGTGGGTTGCAACGCACCATTTGGAACTGGATTAGGGCACTCACCTGAGAGGGTCAGATCCCTGTTCAAATCCCTTCTTCTCATCAGGCAGAAAGAGGACTTGAACTAGGGGTCTCCCACATCCCACGTGCATACTCTAATAACTGGCTAAAGGCTGTAAGGGATGACCTTTTCTTCCTCCCCTCACCCCCCGCACCAATTTATGTGGATTTAGGCAGCCTGTGAGCACTCATACTGGATTGGGCCCTGACTGTGATTTAGGCAGATGAACACCTATCTTCCCCAGGTTCATGAATCACAAGCAGAGCTAGGCATCTCCCTATAGCTTGGACTTAGACACCAAACTCTGAAAGAAGGGTGGGGTTTAGCACACATCCCTCTTGTCAATATCTCCCATTGGCTAATTTAGGTGGCTCCCTGCCTAGCAGGCTGGCTTTGTAGATCTCATTCTAGGACACCATTCACTCTATAGGAACCTAGGCACCTAACTTAGGCTTTGTGGGTCACAGTATTGTTCCTGTGATTTCCTTGGTGCCTGAAAGTTAGCTGTTGTGACATGCAGCATTGCAACACCTAAGTCCCTTTGTGGATCTGGGCCTGGGTCCTTAAAAGGAACTTCTACTTACAAGCTTGTCTGCACAGTGAAATTGCTGGAGATGATTGTGCTAGACAAAAAGAAAAGGAGTACTTGTGGCACCTTAGAGACTAACCAATTTATTTGAGCATAAGCTTTCGTGAGCTACAGCTCACTTCATCGGATGCATACTGTGGAAAATACAGAAGATGTTTGTTTTTATACACACAAATCATGAAAAAATGGGTGTTTATCACTACAAAAGTTTTTCTCTCCCCCCACCCCACTCTCCTGCTGGTAATAGCTTATGTAAAGTGATCACTGTCCTTACAATGTGTATGATAATCAAGGTGGGCCATTTCCAGCACAAATCCAGGTTTTCTCCCCCCCCCCACCCCCCTCAAACAAACCCACTCTCCTGTTGGTAATAGCTTATCTAAAGTGATCACTCTCCTTACAATGTGTATGATAATCAAGGTGGGCCATTTCCAGCACAAATCCAGGGTTTAACAAGAACGTCTGAGGGGGGGGTGGGGGGTTAAGAAAACAAGGAGAAATAAGTTACTTTGCATAATGACTTAGCCACTCCCAGTTTCTATTCAAGCCTAAGTTAATTGTATCCAATTTGCAAATGAATTCCAATTCAGCAGTCTCTCGCTGGAGTCTGGATTTGAAGTTTTTCTGTTGTAATATCGCAACTTTCATGTCTGTAATCGCATGACCAGAGAGATTGAAGTGTTCTCCGACTGGTTTAAGAATGTTATAATTCTTGACATCTGATTTGTGTCCATTTATTCTTTTATGTAGAGACTGTCCAGTTTGCCCAATGTACATGGCAGAGGGGCATTGCTGGCACATGATGGCATATATCACGTTGGTAGATGTGCAGGTGAACGAGCCTCTGATAGTGTGGCTGATGTTATTAGGCCCTGCGATGGTGTCCCCTGAATAGATATGTGGGCTCAGTTGGCAACGGGCTTTGTTGCAAGGATAGGTTCCTGGGTTAGTGGTTCTGTTGTGTGGTATGTGGTTGCTGGTGAGTATTCGCTTCAGGTTGGGGGGCTGTCTGTAGGCAAGGACTGGCGTCTCCCAAGATTTGTGAGAGTGTTGGGTCATCCTTCAGGATAGGTTGTAGATCCTTGATAATGCGTTGGAGGGGTTTTAGTTGGGGGCTGAAGGTGACGGCTAGTGGCGTTCTGTTATTTTCTTTGTTAGGCCTGTCCTGTAGTAGGTGACTTCTGGGAACTCTTCTGGCTCTATCAGTCTGTTTCTTCACTTCCACAGGTGGGTATTGTAGTTGTAAGAATTTGATAGAGATCTTGTAGGTGTTTGTCTCTGTCTGAGGGGTTGGAGCAAATGCACATTGTAAGGAGAGTGATCACTTTAGACAAGCTATTACCAAAAGGAGAGTGGGTTTGTTTGGGGGGAGAGTGTGGGGGGGAGAAAACCTGGATTTGTGCTGGAAATGGCCCACCTTGATTATCATACACATTGTAAGGAGACACAATCTTAAATTATATTTAAGCATAGTTGGCGAGAAAGAAACAGAGAAGACAGGATGAGATTTTTCCAAACATTCAAATATCTGTTTTGGTCAGCAGCTCCAATTGGCCTCAGGGGAATGCATTCATTTGAAGCAGCTGTGGTCAGTTATATAAACATGAGATTTTTAATAGGACAGCATGGTCAAAGTTAATAGATCTGACCCACACTGAATCCATAGGACATTTTAGATACAAACTGTAGTGTAGCATCCAGAGGCTCAAGAAGCAATAATTGAGAATTTGATGAAATCTAGATGGGCAGTGGCTGTTTGCTAATTTGTGGCATATTTGATTCAACTGTGATTTTTTTGTTCACTTAGGGTGAAATTCACCCTGTCCAGAGAGTCAGGACAGGGCTTATGCATCACTTAACAAGGGAACCGCCTCATTCCACATGAACTTCAAGTTCTGAGTTGATTCAATGGGTCATCTCATATAAAACACATTGTGGTAATCTAATCTCAGTGTGATGAGGCTTGGGTCATGTGAAATGGTCACAGATTTCTGGCCAGACAGATGAAAAAAACATTCTGGGCATTGCTGTTATGTGACTATCTAAACAGCATCAGAGCACCCCAGATGCAACAGTATCCCCAGACTACGAAATATCATAACAAAAATAAGCACACAACCTCAATTAAAGGGGGCAAATATAATCTTCACTGAATAGTGCTTTCCTCCTTTTATATTAGCCCTGTGTTATATGCATAGAGTTCTAAGTGCAAAAAAAATTGCTGAACACTTAAGTTGTTCATAAGCCTTGTGTTGGCCCAGACACTACAATGAATTTCACCCTTTGAACATTGACAAGGATCCATGGAATATATTTACTATACTCAACAAGCCAGGTCAGTATTAACTGTGAGGAAAAGGCTTGTATACAAATATCAGTGATCGGCTCTTCTTGGAAGGTTTAAAGAAAGTAATTCCAGCTGAGTTCCCTTTAATAAATATTCAAGTTCTTTTTTAGGGCACACACACACCATTGGAAAGCACTTGAGCAGAGCCAATCATTTTGGCTTTTCTTTCAATGGTGGATATCTGGTACATCATGTAGAAGCCTTAAAATAAATCAGTTTTGTGCAAAAAGAACTGCCTCTCAAGTGGCAAAGATGAACAAACCCATTAAAATCCGAAGTGGGAGGCAAACATTCATTCATCAACATTTCATCAAACACTTGGCTAATATTGGGAATGGAAACTGCCACAAACCGCAAAATGTAAGGAATAGGAGCACTCCTTATGGATATGTGATATATGCTGTACAGGACACAATTGGAGATGGGAAATGTGATTGCAACGCAGGAATCTTATTCCACCCAAAAATAAGATATTTATTATGGGCTCAGTTCTATGAAAACCACGTCCACAACTCCCACTGAAAATAATGGGAGCTGACAGCTCTAAACAACTTGCAAGCTAGGGCCCTATTGGAGGAGTTTCCTCCAAATACAATGTTGGCAGTTTCACCAGCTATCCTTTATACTGTACTTTCCCCCTTCCAATATAGGACACATGTTTCTTTATTTCTAGTTCTTTGTTTTTCTCTTAATGACCCTGCAACCATTCTGTGTATAGCTGCTCAGAACAGTCTTCATTTGCTGAATGTAACCCACCTTATTCCTCTTTCAACAACTAGAACACAGGTTTGGTTCTTGATGTTTGCATCTCTTCAGTCCTACACCTCCTCCTGCACCACCCATCTATTTTTACTCCTCCACAGCAAATCGAAACACTTTGTCTAATTTAATTTTTTTAATGCAATGTAGAGGTAGCATTATGTGGTTCATCCAAGCTGTAAGGTACTGTATAGACTACAGTATGTACTGTATAGAGTACTGTATAGAGTAGAGTATGAAGTGAGCTGTAGCTCACGAAAGCTCATGCTCAAATAAATTGGTTAGTCTCTAAGGTGCCACAAGTACTCCTTTTCTTTTTGCGAATACAGACTAACACGGCTGTTACTCTGAAAACTGTATAGAGTATAATCTTACCTTGGTCCAAACAAGACACACTAATTTATGGTCCTCATTTTGTCAAGACTTATGAATAGGACCTATGTTTGTAGATAATCAGATGAAGATACAGTTAGAATGGACATAGAACCAGAAATCATTGCTGGTTATTGTGCACCAGTTTCTTAAACCTTAACTTCCTGTGGGAAAAGATCCATGCTTTTCAATAAAAAGACCTATTCCTTCTGTGCAATATTTCTTGAGGTCTTGAACACTATCATTCCATAAAAGAGCAATAACTGTTTTTACAGCCTATAAAAGTTAACATTTCAGTGTGTAGACACATCTGCTGTTTGCAGTCTCTGGCAATTTATATTTCCCATGTGTGTCACATCGTTGCTTGAAGGCAGACAGGAATTATAAGTGGAGGAAGAGTTATAAAGCTGCATTAATTTCTTAATAGGGTCCCACTTACTAGACTGTAAAATATTCATGCAGTAAGTGTTAATCTTTGATTTACAGTGACTCCTGCAATGCTAAGAATATTTACTAAGACAGTACTAAAGACAAAAAGGAGTTGTTGTTTTTCTGAAAAGCGAGGACAAAAATTCTTATGTGTACATTTCTCTGTGCCCTGACTCTTCCCCTCAAAGTGAGCACGCATACAGGTACAACAAAACACCTGGTCTGGGGATGAGGTTTGCTTGAGGTTTTTTGATTGACATCTGCACATGATATTCCGAGTAAATGTCAGTAAAAGATTTTTTTTAGGGGTGATCTAATTGCTACATTTCAGATTGTCTCAATAAAAAATCCAGATGATGTCCGTTACCTGGAAATTGACTAGTTCATTAGCAAAGACATCTGTGTCTAATGAGGTGACAAGTCAGACTGTTTACCAGCTGCTTGTTGAATGCCAGCTGCATTTTTTGTCTTGTGCCCTGACCTTACAATCGACTCCGCATGTGCAGACTGCTGCATCCCCCTGGAGTCAATTGCAGAAGCAGGGCCTTAGTTTGTACCATGGATTCTTAGTTTCATGTTTCAGTAATAAAAAGAAAATAATAAACAGTAAGTGTTTAATACTGATCTAATAAAAAAGAAAAAGCACTCCAAACATTCACACCCTTATTTGGGGCTGCTTTATTTTCTCTCTCTGCCTCCTGTTCACTCACTCACCCCTCCCACCAATTCCTCGAGTTCCGTGTGGTATATATGAAATGGGAAACAAGCTTGTGGGATACCATCCTGCTGCTGTTGCACAATCTTGAACACAGCCCCTCCTGGAATTGTTACTCTTGTTAGGCCCATAATGCATGTTCTCTGCCACGTAGTTTAGATCGCTTATTGTATGATACATATGCAGAAAGGAGTGACATAAAGGACTATTTTGAATTTGTAATCTTGTCTAGCTTTCTCTTTACAACATTAACAGAAAAGTTAACCGCTTACAAAACGACAGGTTTCAGAGTGGTAGCCGTGTTAGTCTGCATCAGCAAAAAGAACGAGGAGGACTTGTGGCACCTTAGAGACTAACAAATTTATTTGAGCATAAGCTTACGTGGGCTACAACCCACTTCATCGGATGCATGCAGTGGCAAATACAGTAGGAAGATAGACATATATATACACAGAGAACATGAAAAAATGGGTGTTGCCATACACACTATAACGAGAGTGATCAATGAAGGTGAGCTATTATCAGCAGGAGAAAAAAACCTTTTGTAGTGATAATCAGGATGGCCTATTTCCAACAGTTGACAGGAAGGTGGGAGTAACAGTGGGGAAGGGGAATAAACATGGGGAAATAGTTTTACTTTGTAATGACCCATCCACTCCCATTCTTTATTCAAGCCTAATTTAATGGCGTCCAGTTTGCAATTTAATTCCAATTCAGCAGTCTCTCGTTGGAGTCTGTTTTTGAAGTTTTTTTTTTGTAATATTGTGACTTTTAGGTCTGTAATCTAGTGACCAGGGAGATTGAAGTGTTCTCTGACTGGTTTTTGAATTTATTTCCCCATGCTTATGTCCACTATGTCTTTTGACTTTCTGTGCCTCAGTTTCCCCAAAATGATTACAATCACATTTACTTAAAACAGTACCTCACCTGGGTGTTGTAAGGCTCAATGGATGAAGATTTCTAAAGCACCCTTAGAACTGGTTGAACTTGGATGAAAAGAATAGTAGAAGTGGAAAGCTTTTGAAGTTTTAGCTTCTTAATAAAGTTGCTCAGATGAGTAATTATAGTGACTGAAATGAAGAATGAAATTATGGTAAATGAAAACTGCTGGTGCAATAGGTATTTTAATAAGATCCTAGCATTTTGCATCTGCACAGTAGTGCTATAAAACTCCAGGTAATTAGTATTATTTTGCAGAAAATGAATGGAAGTTTACGTGACTGTAACATTAAATGTGACAAAGCAGAAAGTCAATAGGCAAGTATTTGAAAAAGCACAGCCAGAACACAAAAAAGCAAATGCAGAGGTTACCACAGGATTTTTAGTGGTGACTGAGAGGAAGTTTTCTTCTTTGTTCAGGATGCCGCTACTCCTTCTTTTGCAGCCTCTATTTAGCTATTGTCATGACAGTAACAACTATTTTTGTATTCTAAATACAATCACCCTGATTCTCATCTCAAATCTCATCTCTCATCTCGTGTAAAGGAGGCATAAAGTCACTGCAGCCAACAGTTACATCAGGGTAAAACTTTGGTGAGATCAGACTCAGGCCCAGTATGATACTTTCATAATTCTGTGTGTCACAGTCTGATACTGTAAGGCCCAATTCTGCCAGCTTTACTCATACTGAATAATATCTTACTCCTCCAGGAGTCCCATTGTGGCTCTCCTATGATTAAAAGTCAAATGACTTTGCTCTTGAGAAATGAAGTACTCTGAATAATCCTTCTGACAAGGACAGCATAGATGTGAAAAGCATTGAATGTGGTATAGGTACTTTTCCTCTTCATGCCCACTGTACCTCAAAACAAGCTTGTTCACCAAGGGCTCAATCCTGTAAATGCTGAGCACGCCGACCTTAATCCAGCACATGCTTAACTGTAAGCATGTGAGTTGTCTCATTCCTCTGTGACTAGGCAGAGGACTTTGCTGTCCCGAGACATCAAGCCAGCACCTTTCATGAGCACTACACTCTGATGAGCATCTCTGACAATTAGTTTAAAAGAAATATTTAATTTTGCTACTTTAACAGTTCAATCTCGCAAGATGTGGAGTAACATCAACATTCACTGGCGGTGCTAGAGATTTAGGGCTGTCTGGTCAGCACCTTTCCAGAGCTGCTCAGCACCTCAAATGTCAGGCCCTAAGTGGGAGGAAAGAAAAGAACTAAATGTTCACTGTTGGGTAAAATGTGTTGGCATTAATGAATCTGCTTAGCAATACCACCTCCTCCCTAAGCAAATCAACAGATTCCAAACGGCCAGATCATCATTTACCAGGCCAGCTGGATCTTATCCTGTGTCTGAGAAAAGTTCACTCCAACAAACAGCACAATTTATTTATAGTGAATACAACAATACGTTTATTATCGAAGATTCAAGAGATAGTAATTAGAGATAATGAAAACAAAAGGAGATGTATGTATGAAACAAAATCATAATATGCTGTCAAGAGACTAAACTTAACTCATCAAGCTAACTTCCTATCTAAAGAAGGATATTTCACCTCAAATGTCCTCTGTAGTGTTTCAACCAAGGCTGGTTGAGATCCCATTTTCATAAGTGTAAAAATACTGCCTGTTTACTTCTAGGTGCAGGATAAAGGGATGTCTTTTTGCCTTCTTAAATCCCCAAAATTCATTGTCTGTCCTCTAAGTCAGGATACCCCTGTCTTATTTTCCTGTGTGCTGCTGCCCTGTTGATTTCACAACCCCCCTTGTGACTTCATATGTAGATGGATAGCCATTGTGTTGCCTTACAATGCTTAATTTGCACACTGACAGTGAGACAGGTGAATAAACATCTTTTGTCTAAAAGAAAACTTGTGTTGATGCTGTCTTTACACAGGCTTTAAAACACATTTTAGTATGTATACATAACTCCTTACATAGTATCTGTACGTACGTTTCACAGCAATATTAATGACAGGTTTCAGAGTAACAGCCGTGTTAGTCTGTATTCGTAAAAAGAAAAAAGAAAAGGAGTACTTGTGGCACCTTAGAGACTAACCAGTTTATTTGAGCATGAGCTTTCGTGAGCTACAGCTCACTTCATCGGATGCATCCGATGAAGTGAGCTGTAGCTCACGAAAGCTCATGCTCAAATAAACTGGTTAGTCTCTAAGGTGCCACAAGTACTCCTTTTCTTTTTTCTTTTAACAATATTAATGAACAACATGACCCTGGCTTCCTTTTAAGATGATATTGTTTGATTAACCTGAATGTACATACTAGGACCAGGATATTCTTGTAATCCCCTTGCAGTTGGCACTGAGTGGTTTTTGGGTCACACCTGCACAGTCACATTCCCTCTGCAGTCAATGTATGCAAGTGTCCTCATTGAATTGTCTTGTTTTCCTTTGCCAATTATTCAATTGCTTCTGTATTTCCTGAAAAGCTTTTTGCTGCAGGTCAGCAACTATTCTCCTAGGTTATTCACCAAGATTTTTGCTAATTTGAACAGGAGAAAAAAAAAAGTTTTTTACAATGGGATTGGAAAATTGCCACCAATTTGTATGAGAAATCATTTAAAACTAAAAGCCTTTAGGAGAGTAGATGGGAGCAGTGGGTAATACATTAAAATATTCAATACAAAACCCAATACATCAATTAACATGTAATAATAACCAAACAACAACAACAAAATGGGTTATGCAATCTGAAAAGGCATGAAACATTATAAATAGACTATTACATGTATTTAGAGTTACTATCCTTAATTAATAACTTACTTCTGTAGTGCAGTCTTGATGATCAAAACTACAATAGTCCACAACTTCCTATTATTGAAAACAGAGTTATGTTTTCCAGTGTTCGCTAATTAGATTGAACATGTTGATTTTCAGTTATAAAAGCAAATTCAGAGTCCCCCATATTGATAATTAGAGTTTTACTGTGTATAGCAACTTTCATCCTACAAATTTCCAAGGTGCTTCATAGACTTAACAGATGACAAGAACTGGCTGGAACACAGAAAAGAAAAGTTCACCATGTTGATGTAAAGAGAATAGATGGGAATTTAAAGAATCAGATGATTATAGTGAAAATGATTGCAAAACAGACCAGTATTGGTGGAGTCTTTGTCAAAATATTACAAAGCCCTTCAAACCTGCTTCATAGCTGCGTCCAAGTGTTTCTCACTTGACTGAGATCATCTTTAGAGTGTTCTTTTCTCTCTGAGATTCTTTCAAGCATGAGGGAGGAATATAAAGAGAATATGTGGCAAGTAGTCATAGAATTTTAGATGTTAAAAATTAAAATGACCTATTAGGTCATTTCTGGTACACCTCCCAAAGGCCATATTAGAAATGTTCTTTACAGCTTATTCTCCAGTGTGTTTCCATTCCAGGTTTACATGACTCAGACGATGATGCTCCTATTCCTTCCCTTGAGATTGTTTTTCACCATGGTCTAATAGGCTTCACTAATAGGGTTTTCAATGTAATATTTTCCTGTCTTTTTTCATCCCATTTCTTTTAGTAATGCCCCACCCTAAACAATTCCTGCTGGTGTTTACACACTTCAGACACTATTCTTGTATGTAGTTATCATGTCCCTCTTAGCTGTCATTTAGCCAAGCTACACATATTGAGTTATTTCAATCTTTCCTCACTGATTAGGGCCTAGTTCCTCAAAAAAAAAAAAAAAAAAAAAAAAAAAAGAAAGAAAAAAAAAGACTGAGTTAAACATCTAAATACCTTTTAGTATGCAGGCTTGGTGTCTCTGCTAACATTAGGTCTGTTTCATGTCTGGCTACCGATGGGCTATCAGAACCAGTGGTGGCTTTTTGGCAGGTGAGGCAAAAATCACAAGATAGCTATCCCCACCACAGTGTATTGTTTAATAGCTATTAAAAGCTTATCTTATTGATAGTGAAGAAGCAGCGGAGGAATAAGGGAGCTGGAGGCATGGTTGCTACCTGGGCTGGTGCAGAGGGTGGAGCATGAGGCAGGCCCGGGGCTCAGCAATGGCTCCTCACGCACATACACATGGGGCATGCCCCATGGGGGAGGGAACTGGGGAGACACAGGGTGCAAGCCCCATCTGAAATCCCCCTACAGCCAAGCTTAACGGCTACAACCTTGCCCTGGCCTCATCAAGCAGGGATTACCATAGTAACACTTTTAAAAAGTGATTCCTGTGCATGGTTAATTGCCACGATCACAAGGCAACTTCTTGAGGCACTATTAGCTCTACCAACTTTTGAGCCTCACGCAGCACTACATTCTTCAAACTTTCCAGCATTGCCTTTTGCTGTCGGAGAGAGTGAGTTGTGACATTGAAATCAAATCACAATTGGTCTTTAAATATATAATTAATCAACTAAATAAAAAAAATACTAGGCAACCTGTATATTGTAGCTTCTGGGAAGTCTTGGTTAGGCCATGCCTAACTGGGCTGATGAGCCTCCCATGATGAAACCAGTTATGCTAAATTGGCTTTACGTAGAAGAGAGATGGGCATCATTTTATCTGGGTAAAGAAAACAGAATCTAATGGTTGACAGAAAAAATATTTATCCCGTGAAATGGAATTTGTAGAAAATTACCTAGCATCAGCAATTTATACGGTTCTTTGGCTTATTTTTAAATCAGACCGCACCTACTTGCCCCCATCATTGGGTGACTTTAGTCTGCATTGCTGGTTCAGTTCTCTTAATTTCTAAATGTTTTCTTTATAGAGTCAGAGTCTCAAAATCCTCCCTAGTGTAACTCCAGCATTCCCACGCCTATGAAACTTACTCAGAAGACCAAAACACTTTAGTGAACAGTGAAAAGTTAAAGAACTACTTGTACGTTTACTGTCCTTAGCTATGTCTGTATATATTCCAGCCTCTGTTGTTTAATATACAGTACATATTGCTCAAGCAGTGCATAAAAATAAGTAAGATAAACTAATTCTGTGACCCAAGGGCCATGTGTTTTAGATGCATCTTATAATCCATGGATGTACTTGTTCAACAATAAATCACACTGGGCTGTTATATAAATGCTCCAAAAATTCTTGCAGTGGTTTCCTTATCAGATTTGTGAAGATCCTTGGAAAAACAAATTCTGTCTGGCGAAGTAGATTCTTCAAAGATTCCTCATGATTTATTTAATTTATTTCCCTATTGTTTCAAACCCAGGGGACATTTTTTATTGTCATTATTACCATTGTATGTTGACTGTAATTGCTGGGTGGTGCTAATATACAAGAAAGTCAAAGACCACAGGGTTTGCTTGGTTTTATCCATGTCACAGATGCGTTGTTTGGTGTTTGTGATACCTTCATTAACACTGACACAGGGAACAGAAAACCTCATATTCTGGACTTGGCAGCTAGCTGTTTTGAAGTGCACTATGCATTATCCTAAACCTAAAATCAATGATGGTGCACAAGTTTTTATATTATTGTCCTGTTAAAGGCCCAAATGATGCAAAAGTTCAGCATCACTATGTTCCAGCTGCTGTCAATATTGGTCAATCACCACACAACAAAAACACTAACCCAGGAACCTATCCTTGCAGCAAAGTCCAATGACAACTCTGTCCACATATTTATTCAAGTGACACCATCATAGACCTGATCACATTAGCTGCGCCATCAGGGGCTCATTCACCTGCACATCTATCAATGTGATATATGCCATCATGTGCCAGCAATGCCCTTCTGCCATGTACATTGGCCAAAGCGGACAGTCTCTACACAAAAGAATAAATGGACACAAATCTGACATTAGGAATCATAACATTCAAAAACCGGTAGGAGAACACTTCAGCCTCTCTGGCCACTCAGTAACAGATTTAAGGGTGGCAAATCTGCAACAGAAAAGCTTCAAAAACAGACTCCAATGAGAAACTGCTGAGCTTGAATTAATATGGAAACTAGATACCATTAACTTGGGTTTGAATAGAGACTGGGAGTGGCTGGGTCATTACACATATTGAATCTATTTCCCTAAGTTAAGTATCCTCACACCTTCTTGTCAACTATCTAAATGGGCCATCTTGATTATCACTACAAAAGTTTTTTTCTCCTGCTGATTAATAGCTCATCTTAATTAATTAGCCTCTTACAGTTTGTATGGCAACTTCCACCTTCTCTGTATTTAAATATCTATCCTCTTACTATGTTCCATTCTATACATCCAATGAAGTGGGCTGTAGCCCACGAAAGCTTATGCTCTAATAAATTTGTTAGTCTCTAAGGTGACACAAGTACTCCTGTTCTTTTTAAATGCATTTCTGTTACTTTAGCTTTTAAGACTTTGAATGGATGCACTAAACATGATGCTATTGTCTTCCACCATCATTTTAACTGTATATGTATGTTCTGCTAAGGATTCATGTTGTGTTTCTTATTCAAGCAAAATTCCTGTTGACTTCGATAGGAAATTTATCTGAATAAAGACAACAGGATAGAACCCTTAAGGATTTTTAATCTTATATACCATTTTTTAAAAGCTTTTTCCACTACCTTTGTAGGGCATGACTTTTCAATATAAACCTTTTCCCAGGAGTTCCTTTTAAAACTGGAAAAATATCATCTGTAGCAGAGTATACATTCACCATAGAGCATTAACCTCATTTTTGCCATCTCACTTATGAGAAGTAGTGGGGAAGAGAGGCTACTCGAAAGAAAAAAAAAATAGAACCACCCAGATAAGACTGAGCCTTGCTGAACCTATTTATGATCATCATTTCTTATGTCATGTCAAAGGTAGGCCCCAATCCTGAATTTGGATCTGTATGGGCACATGGATCTACCTGTACAGATCCATTTGCAGGAATGGGTTCCATGGCTGTAAGCTCTTTGGGGGGCTCTGTTCAGCAAAACTCTTAAGCATGTGATTAACTTTAAGCACTTGGAAAAGGCTCCACTCATTCCCTGGCTGCCTGCTCTAGGAAGGGATTAAGTGGGTGAATAGCCCTGCTCATTTCTAGGCACCTGGACCCAAAGACTGAGTAGCTGTGCAGGAGGTTGTAAGGTGGGGTGGTTCTTGCTCTCTCGTATGGGCATATAATCTGAATCACAATCTAGCCAAACATGAAGATTTAAGGCTAAATCAGAATGAAGGATGTGGTTGTTGTTGGGTTTTTTGTTTATTTGTTTGTTTTACAAAACATTTAACTGAAATTCAGACAGCATTTAATTTGATTTTAGAAAAATGACAGCTTTGGTTTGTAGAAAGAGTCAGTATATATTTTATCTGGGAAAACAGTGATTTACAAATTTAGAAAACAGGAAAGCAAACATAAGTGTGAGACACTGTATCTTCCCACGCTTTTGGAATTAAAACTGCAAGCAAGCCAAGCAACCTGAGACATATAGTTAGCAATGAGGCAGAACATTGTGAGAAAGATCTTTTTTGTGGGTTGAGGAATAGGCTCACGGAATCTTTAAGGGGTGAATTCTGCAATTTTACACCTAGAGAAGGCACTTAAAAACCAGAAGAGTAGAGAAAAATGAAGGCCCAGTATTTGCATGAGTATACATTATTTGTAAATTATAGAAAAGAAATGTTCATCTTGGAGTATCTGTGGCTTTGAGAAAAAGGCAGGTTCTGTTTGGTCTTTTTAAAGAAACAGTTGGAGGTTTTATAGGCAAATTGAGGACCTCACTTAGGGTATGTCTACACTATGAAATTAGGTCAATTTTATAGAAGTCGATTTTTCGGAAGCGGTTTTATACAGTCGATTGCGTGCGTCCCCACTAAGTGCATTAAGTCGGCGCAGTGCGTCCACAGTACTGTGGCTAGCGTAGACTTTCAGAGCGGTGCACTGTGGGTAGCTATCCCACAGTTCCCGCAGTCTCCATTGCCCATTGGAATTCTGGGTTAAGCTCCCAATGCCTGATGGGACAAAAACATTGTAGAGGGTGGTTTTGGGTACATGTTGTCAGTCGCCCGTCCCTCTCTCCCTCCCTCCATGAAAGCAACGGCAGACAATCGTTTCGCGGCTTTTTTCCTGGGTTAACCACACAGACGCCATAGCACTGCAAGCGGGAGCCCACTCAGCTCACCATCATTACTGCTGTTGTGGGCAAGTCTACTGTGAGGGCTGCTGTGATCCAAGTAGCCAATGCAATCATTGACGTTCTGTTTTCAAGGGTAGTGACTCTGGGAAATGTGTGCGGGCCTTTTTAGATTTTAGGTGCATCATATTCCTGTCCTTTGTCACTGGTGAAGAAGTCTTGCAGGCACACATGTTGGATCATATTAAAGAAGTTCTGTATTAAAATCACAAATGAGTTTGATTCCCCATAGTTTAAATTCCAGGGTATTACTAATTAAGAGGTCTCTTGGTTTTTGGTACTGTTTCTCTCCCTCTGTGTGTGAAACTTGCAAGCTGCTAATTGCGTTAGTACATTCTAAGACAGAGTCTGTTCTCAAAGCAATTCACAGAGAGAGAGACTCAAAGCAACAGAAACAGCACTCAGAGACTCCCCGCCCTTTTGTTGTATTAACAATTGTGATTAAAATAGAGATAGAGGATGTATGTGGATGGATGCTTGGTGTGGATAATAACTGAATGATCAGGGAGGTGCCAGCCTAAGAATCCAGTGTCCATCGGCTGAAGAAGGCGTCAAGTGGAAATAACCAGAGGACCCCCGGAGGGCAGACTGGAATCCACCCAACAGCCTCAAGAATGGGAGAACCAAAGAACAAGATAACTTCTTGGAGCCGTCAGGAATGTGCTATCTGCTGATTGATTCAGCAACAGCATGATGAAGCAATTCCCATAGACTGGCATAGGAAGAAATTCCTATAAAAATAGACTCTTAAAAAGTGAGAACTTTGGGGTCTGATTCTGCAAACCAACTTCCAGGAGCATCAGATGAGCATCTGACAAGGCCCTGCTCCCTCCTCATGTCCAGGCCACCTGGCCAGTGGCTTGGCATGAGCAACTCTAAGGCTGGTAACTATGATGACAACCTTGCAGAACCTCTGTGTGTGTGTGTGTGTGTGTGTGTGTGTGTGTGAATGTGTGAATAAATATGAGATTGAATGGAATGTTATAGCTATAACTAACTGCTTACTATGATAACAACCTTGCAGAACCTGTGTGTGTGTGTGTGTGTGTTTGTATGAATGAATGAGTGAATAAAGATGAGATTGAATGGAATGTTACAGCTGCAACTAACTGCTTACTATGATTCTTTCTGTATTCACAATAAATGTGGTATTTTGCCTTTTTCCCTTTAATAAGATCCTGCTGGTTTTTAATTTATTGGTACAACACACATTCCACATGAAACAGCTCCAGGGCACCTGCTCTTTTGCCTTGGCCACACAGCAGCAGCTCCTGGGTGCCTTTGCATCAATGGTGAACGCCTCCACTGCTTCCGCTGCAACTCTGCAGCAGATGGTGCAGTAGGACTGCTAGCCGTCCTCATCAATGGTGTTTTGCTCGCTCCACCGCTTCCGCTGCAACTCTGCTATCCTGATCTCCTGCAAGCTGGAGGCTTCTGCCTCAGGCTGGTCTCCCAGCTGGCAGCACCGTGCAGTTTCACCTACCCCAGCCTACCCCTTGCTCCCAGGGCTCATGAAGCCTGGACAGTAGTAAGGAGCAATTCAACTATAGGCTGAGCAAGTGCAGAATGGTGGTAGAATGTGCCTTTGGACGTTTAAAAGCTCGCTGGCGTTGTTGGTCAGACGCCACTGCAACCAACGTTCCCATTGTTATTGCTGCTTGCTCTGTGCTCCATAATATCTGTGAAAGTAAGGGGGGGGGGATGTTTATGGCAGGGTGGAAGGTTGAGGCAAATTGCCTGGCGTCTGATTTTGAGCAGCCAGACACTGATTAGAAGAGCACAGCAAGGCACACTGCGTATCACAAGAGATTGTGAAAACTAGTTTCATGACTGGCCAGGCTACGGTGTGACAGTTGTGCGTGTTTCTCCTTGATGCAAACCCACCCCCTTTGTTGATTTTAATTCCCTGTAAGCCAACCACCCTCCCCCCCTTCAAAATCAAGTAAAGATTGTTTTGAAACCATGCATTCTTTATTAATTAAAAAAAATTGAGATAACGGACAAGGAAACTGCCAGTGGTTTTGGGTACGTGTCGTCAGTGACCATTCCCTCACTCCCTCCCTCCGTGAAAGCAATGGCAGACAATCATTTCTCGCCCTTTTTCCTGGATTGCCCGTGCATACGCCATAGCACTGCAAGCGGGAGCCCGCTCCGCTCACCGCTGCAGTTGTGAGCACTGTAAACACCTCACATTTGCCCTTGGAGATTTTGGCATATTTATTGGCATTATGTCTTTTGGAACAGAGTTCTGATAGCACGGATTCGTCTACCCATACAGCGATCAGATCCAGTTCCCCCCACTTTCAGGGGACTGCATGGTCACCTGTGCTGATGAGCTCGCCATGCTGACCAAACAGGAAATGAAATTCAAAAGCTCCCGGGGCTTTTCCTGTGTACCTGACTAGTGCATCTGAGTTGAAAGTGCTGTCCAGAGTGATCACAATGGAGCACTCTGGGATAGCTCCCAGAGGCCAATACCATTGAATTGCATCCACACTACCCCAAATTCGACCCAGTGATGTTGATTTTAGCACTAATCCCCTTGTTGGGGAGGAGTACCAAAATCGATTTTAAGAGCCCTTTAAGTCGACAAAAATAGCTTTGTCATGTGAACGGGTGCAGGGTTAAATCGACCTAACGCTGCTAAATTCGACCTAAACTCGTAGTGTAGACCAGGGCTTAGTTTTGAGTTGTTAAATAACTTGGAAAAAGTGGAGGACTGAGTATAAGCAGGCATTAGGGGCTTGATCCTGCCCCACTGAAGTCAATGGGGATTTATCCATTTACTTCAATGGGAGCAGGATCAAACCCTAATTCCAATGCAAGGCTCTGCCTATGCATCTCAGTGCTGACATGCAGCTTCCCAGCTATTTTATTCCTGGCCCTCTCCTAAGGGGCAGTTGTCAATCAGGCTGTGTTATATGCTTTGTGATGTGAACAATTTCACAACACTGACTATATTAACAAATAATGGTGAAATCCTTCTGGCCAGGGAAAGTTTATAATGCAGCAAAACCATTGCAGAATGCAGATGAGATATACTGAAGGACTGACTCTTCAGTGTCTGCTGCACCACAGATCTAAGCTCTACGTTGACTCCACAAAGATGCGGGATGGTGTGTGGTAAGGTCAGTGGGTCTGTAAACTGCATGGATCCACTGGCCACAGCACTCACTTGGTGAGGAGCAGTAGTTTGAAGATTCTACAACAGTCCATAAACTGTAGCAGTGGCTGCAGACTGACTGCCTGGCTTTCCTTTGGCCTGGTCCTGGCCTTCAGGAGGATTTAATTCTCCTGAATGCCTGCATTGGTCCCCTGTGACAAACCCATTCACTCTGGCCTTGTGCAAGGGGGAGCAGGATTTCACCCCATGTCCCAGTACATTGCTTGTTGGAATACATGTTTAGGCGGACTTTGAAATTTCCTGAAATCTACGAAAAAAATCAATCATCTGATAATTTGTGGGATTTAACTGGTTTTTTTAAGTCAAGGTGACAATTAATAGTGCAACTTCATGTGACATTTCTATTCAAACGTGGAAGTGGAGGAGGGTAAAGGAGAACAGGCATTGCTGTCAATGTTATTATAAAATCAATCTATTTGTGCTGAATTTAACTTACAGATTCACTGACCTACATTGCTGTAATTCATGGATACTAAGGTCAGAAGGGACCATTATGATCATCTAGTCTGACCTCCTGCACAACGCAGGCCACAGAATCTCACCCACCCACTCCTGTGAAAAACCTCTCACCTATGTCTGAGCTACTGAAGTCCTCAAATCGTGGTTTAAAGACTTCAAGGAGCAGAGAATCCTCCAGCAAGTGACCCGTGCCCCATGCTACAGAGGAAGGTGAAAAACCTCCAGGGCCTCTTCCAATGTGCCCTGGAGGAAAATTCCTTCCCGACCCCAAATATGGCGATCAGCTAAACCCTGAGCATATGGGCAAGATTCACCAGCCAGATACTACAGAAAATTCTTTCCTGGGTAACTCAGATCCTACCCCATCTAACATCCCATCACAGGCGATTAGGCCTATTTACCATGAATATTTAAATATCAATTAATTACCAAAATCATGTTATCCCATCATACCATCTCCTCCATAAACTTATTGAGTTTAATCTTAAAGCCAGATCGATCTTTTGCCCCCACTGCTTCCTTTGGAAGGTTATTCCAAAACTTCACTCCTCTGATGGTTAGAAACCTTCGTCTAATTTCAAGTCTAAACTTCCTGATGGCCAGTTTATATCCATTTGTTCTTGTGTCCACATTGGTACAGAGCTTAAATAATTCCTCTCCCTCTCCGGTATTTATCCCTCTGATATATTTATAGAGAACAATCATATCTCCCCTCAACCTTCTTTTAGCTAGGCTAAACAAGCCAAGCTCCTTGAGTCTCCTTTCATAAGGCAAGTTTTCCATTCCTCAGATCATCCTAGTAGCCCTTCTCTGTACCTGTTCTAGTTTGAATTCATCCTTCTTAAACATGGGAGACCAGAACTGCACACAGTATTCCAGGTGAGGTCTCACCAGTGCCTTGTATAACGGTACTAAAACCTCCTCATCTCTACTGGAAATACCTCTCCTGATGCATCCCAACATTAAGCATTAGCTTTTTTCATGGCCATATCACATTGGCGGCTCATAGTCATCCTGTGATCAACCAATACTCCAAAGTCCTTCTCCTCCTCCATTACTTCTAATTGATGCGTCCCCAGCTTATAACTAAAATTCTTGTTATTAATCCCTAAATGCATAACCTTACACTTCTCACTATTAAATTTCATCCTATTACTATTACTCCAGTTTACAAGGTCATCCAGATCCCCCTGTATGATACCCCGGTCTCTCTCTAAATTGGCAATACCTCCCAGCTTTGTATCATCTGCAAACTTTATTAGCACACTCCCACTTTTTGTGCCGAGGTCAGTAATAAAAAGATTAAATAAGATTGGTCCCAAAACTGATCCTTGAGGAACTCCACTAGTAACCTCCTTCCAGCCTGACAGTTCACCTTTCAGTAGGACCCATTGTAGTCTCCCCTTTAACCAATTCCTTATCCACCTTTCAATTTTCATGTTGATCCCCATCTTTTCCAATTTAACTAATAATTCCCCATGTGGCACGGTATCAAACGCCTTACTGAAATCTAGGTAAATTAGATCCACTCTGTTTCCTTTGTCTAAAAAATCTGTTACTTTCTCAAAGAAGGAGATCAGGTTGGTTTGGCACGATCTACCTTTTGTAAAACCATGTTGTATTTTGTCCCATTTACCATTGAGGTCAATGTCCTTAACTACTTTCTCCTTCAAAATTTTTCCAAGACCTTGCATACTACAGATGTCAAACTAACAGGCCTGTAGTTACCTGGATCACTTTTTTTTCCCTTTCCTAAAAATAGGAATTATGTTAGCAATTTTCCAATCATACGATACAGCTCCTGAGTTTACAGATTCATTAAAAATTCTTGCTAATGGGCTTGCAATTTCGGATGCCAATTCCTTTAATATTCTTGGATGAAGATTATCTGGGCCCCCCGATTTAGTCCCATTAAGCTGTTTGAGTTTCACTTCTACCTCAGATATGGTAATATCTACCTCCATATCCTCATTCCCATTTGTCATGTTACCATTATCCCTAAGATCCTCTTTAGCCTTATTAAAGACTGAGGCAAAGTATTTGTTTACATATTGGGCCATGCCTAGATTATCCTTGAGCTCCACTCCATCCTCAGTGTTTAGCGGTCCTACTTCTTCTTTCTTTGTTTTCTTCTTATTTATATGGCTATAGAACCTTTTACTATTGGTTTTAATTCCCTTTGCAAAGTCCAACTCTACTTGACTTTTAGTCTGTCTCACTTTATCCCTACATGTTCTGACCTCAATAAGGTAGCCTTCCTTGCTGATCCCTCCCATCTTCCACTCCCTGTAGGCTTTCTGCTTTTTCTTAATCACCTCTCTGAGATGCTTGCTCATCCAGCTTGGTCTACAACTCCTGCCTATGAATTTTTTCCCCTTTCTTGGGATGCAGGCTTCTGATAGCTTCTGCAGCTTTGCCTTAAAGTAATCCCAGGCCTCCTCTGCCATTAGATCCATAAATTCTTCAGTCCAATCCACTTCCCTAACTAATTTCCTTAATTTTTGAAAGTCAGCCCTTTTCAAATCAAAAACCCTAGTTGCAGATTTATTTTTGTTAATCCTTCCGTTCAGTTTGAACTGAATTAGCTCATGATCACTTGAACCAAGATTATCCCCTACAACCATTTCTTCTATGAGGTCCTCACTACTCACCAAAACCAAATCTAAAATGGCATCCCCTTTACTCGGTTCAGCAACTTCTTGATGAAGGAATCTATCAGCTATCGCATCTAGGAAAATCTGAGCCCTATTATTATTATTATTATTATTACTAGCACTCGTCCTCCAGTCTATATCTGGGAAGTTAAAGTCTCCCATGATCATACAGTTTCCATTAGCATTTACTTTATTAAAAGCATTAAAAAGGCCTCTATCCATATCCAAATTAGATCCCGTTGGTCTACAGCACACCCCAAGCACTATCGCAGGGGAGGCTCTAATAATTTTCTTCCCCAATGTAATTTTTGCCCAGACAGGCTGTCTTATCCATTCCATCGCTTCTTATTTCTTTACATTTTACCTCATCATTGATATACAGTGCTACTCCACCACCTTTACTTCGGTCTTTCCTAAACAGCACATACCCTTCAATACCTGTAGTCCAGTCATGACTACTATTCCACCATGTTTCTGCTATCCCCATAATATCTGGTTTCACTTCCTGCACCAGTAGCTCTAGTTCCTCCATTTTGTTACCTTCGCTCCTCGCATTGGTGTACAAACATCTTAATTTTTGCTGTTTGGCCTCACTCACATTCTGTACCTTATTAGGCACGGTCATTCTACAGCCAGTATAACCTATTAGACTGGTATCCACACTGCCCTTCCTTCTTATATCCATTCTCCTACCCACGGCTGTATCCTTTCTTACTTAGTTTTATTCCCTCTCAATGCTAAAATCTGGCGTGGATATTACCTGGACATCTCCCAACCATCTCCCCCAGATTCCTAGTTTAAAGCTCTCTTAATCAGTTGTGCCAGCCTCCATCCTAGAAGTCTATTTCCTTCCCTACTCAGATGAAGTCCATCCCGAGAGAACGTCCTCTGTCCATGAATGCCTCCCAGTGGCCATTCATCCCAAAGCCCTCCTTATAGCACCACTGCCTAAGCCATCTGTTGATATTCATAATTTTGTCACACCTTTGTTGCCCTTCTCTAGGAACAGGCAGAATCCCACTAAAGATTACCTGAGCCTCAATTTCCTTAAGCATCTTCCCCAGCCTAGCATAGTCTCCCTTAATACTTTCCAGCGAGAATCTAGCCGTATCGTTTGTTCCCACATGAAGGATAATTAGGGAATTCTTTCCTGCTCCCTTTAGGATCCTTTTCGACCTCAGGTCTACGTCCCGTATCTTAGCACCTGGAAGACAGCATACCCTTCTATTCTCTGGATCAGCTCTGGTTACAGGCCTGTTTATTCTTGTCAGTAAAGAGTCCCTGATCACATAGACCTGCCTTTTCCTGGTGACGGTGCTATTCTCCAGTCTATCCCCTGTTCCCTCTGGCTGCAAGTTCTTTCCATTCCTATTCTCCCTTGTAATCCTCTTCAACCCATCCTGTAACCTCCTGGGGCTCATATTTGGTGTAGTCTCCATTGACTCTTCCCCTTTTCCTATAGGACTAGCTGCTCTTCTCTTCTTCCTTGCCCTTCCACCTTCAGTGACTACCTGCTGAGCCCCTTCTTCATTTTCCAACTCTGCAAACCTGTTCTTGAGCTCTATTTCTCCTTCACTAGCCCATCTTTTCCGCTGCCTGGTTCTTTTAGTCACATGCTTCCACCTACCACTTTCCTCACCCAGTCTCCCCTCAGAATTCCTCAGTCCTGCTTCCATCTGCAAGTCTAAACTTTTCCCTTGAGATACCTCATGTCTTTGCTCCATAATCTGCTCAAACCCCTTCCTAAACTCAACCAGACTTTCCACCTGCATCTCCAAACCTCGGATCTTTTCCTCCATCAGCTCTATCAGACGGCATTTCATCCAGACAAAACTCTTACCAGGTGCCCCCTCCAGGATCATGTACATACCGCAGCTTCTACATCCAGTCATCTTCATTGTGTCTTCCGCTACATGGGTCACTCCCATTGCTGCCTCTGTATCTGTCATAGCCTTCCCACCTAAACCCTGTTAATCTGGAAAACACAAACCACACCAAACCACCACCACCCACAGCAAAAACAAACCCCAAACAAGCACCACAATACAAACTCCCCTTACAAACTCCCACTCAGACTCCCCTGTTTACAGCTCTGTTGGCTGGCTCCTGTGCTGCTGGCTGGCTGGCTACCTTTATAGGACCCCTAGTCAGAGAAGCCCCGCCCCCTAATCAGGGCTCAGCTTCTCTCCCAGCACAAAGCCCCTACAAGCCTCTACACATACAAATACAAAACCAAATACAAATATCTTCTCCTCCAACAGAACTCCCACTCAAACTCCCCTGTTTACAGCTGTTTGCTGGCTCCTGTGGTACCTCGCTCACTCAAACAAACATTTAACCAAAAGTCAAAGTGACAGGACCAGAGTCTGTTTTGTTGTTTGAAAGGGTTTGGTTTACTCTTTTGCTTGTCTTATGTTTTCATGGTCTTCTGTGAGAGCTGCCATTTTAGCCAACACCAAAGATTGAATCAGGGACCTATAGAGCCAAAAACACAAGATTTCACAGCTTGATCTAATGAGCCAGGCTCCCTAGCCAAGAGCGAAAACAGACTCACATCCTTTGTGAATCAGGCACACATAACACACACACTGAGCAATGGGTTCACTTCCATACTCCCTAGGTTTGGCAGGAATTATAAATACTAAAATTCTGTAACAAGCTATTCCTGGTATAGTTGAGACTTGGCCAAAACTAGTAAGTACTGAGAGCCAGATCCTCAGTATTTGTAAATCAGGGTGGCTCCATTGACTTAGCTGAGGATATGGCCCTGCAAGTCTAATGAGGAAGCTTATTCTTGGAAGATTCTCAGACTAACTTCTCAAACAAAGAATTTCAGAAAAGGTCAAGTAAATCTTTGGGTGCTTATCTGAACCCAACTTTGAAACTTTTGGAGTAGAGCTAGGTGCATTATTCACTAGGGCTAATATTTTTTTATGAAGTAACCCCATTTTATGGTTAGTGAATTGTCTGAAAACTATTCCTGATTTTCTTTAAAGGTATTTATTATTTGTAAGTATTCACCAAATAGTTTGGAGAAATAACTTTCAGACTTACCGGGCTAGGGTGTGGACATCTGAGCTCTGTTCCTGGAGGTACCAAAGACTCACTGGCAGACCTGGGCAAGTTACTTTACCATTCTGTGTTTCAGCTTTCCCTATGTAAAATAGTGATTAAATTACTTAGACAGATTTGCTATGGCTTAACTTGTTAATGTTTGTGAATTGCGTTGATAGCCCCTGATGAAAGGTATTATCAGTGTGCAAAGAATTATTATATTAGTCATTGCAGTGTACTATTATACTCTCTAAAAGTAAGAAATTACATTTTCTCAATCATGGGTTGCTGAAGTTCCCAAACGGAATGGAAATTGCTTACACACATATTTTGGCAAAGTTTAATTTACATTTCATGTATGGTTCTATCTTTGAGTCAGTGCTCAGCTCATTTAGAATTTCATTACTAAGTGGCAATATTAATAAAAGTCAATATTTATTTTGTGTTTCAGTTCACTTCCATATAAAGTCTTCTGGGGGAATGAGCCTGAAGCCAAATGATGTTTCGCCAGAAGTATTCTTATGGGTGCCAAAGTCTCAGATCCTTTCAAAGTTCCTTAGATAGAGGAATCCATGAAGAGTAAAAGCTGAATGAAAGGGTGAGCAGCAGACAAGGCCAGGAAAACAGTAGAGAAAACAAAGAGTGAATGGAGAAGGGACAAGAATGGATGGTGGAGAATTGAGAATTGTGGACTAGTGCAGGCGCAGAGAAGACTGGGAAATATTAAGAGACCCTGATAAATAGATGAAAGTAGCAACTGGGAATATTGGAGGGTTTAATACAATGTCAGAGCACCATGTGGAAGAGCTGGAGTAGTGGCCAACAGGTTCAGGAAAGCTTCAAAGAAGAGTTTTAGAAGGGCTCCAAATTCTGAACTAAGGTCTAGGATCCTCAAAGGTATTTATGATCTTAACTTCCATTGAAGTCAGTAGAAGTTAGGAGTGTAATATCTTGGAGGATCTGTGCCTAAATCTCTAAGTATGACTCTCTTTGGTGGGAATTTCTCAACCTGATAAGATCCTATAATTGTTTTAATATTATTTAAATGTAGAATTACATGTAGGATACAAGCCTTTTAATGTATCTGTTATTGGCTTGATGTTGTCTGTTGGAAGCTCTTTAAAAACAACATTCAAGAATCTATGTATATAACAAAGGTGACCCAATAGTATAATCTTCTGTGAATATATTTATCATAAGCCTGTGGCACCACTGAAAGCACAACTTGCTACATTTACTGTGGATGGTTACATTTTTTTGTGGCCTCACCTGGACAATATATATTGTCCATTAATCAGGATGAGCACCCAACAATAGATGAAAAAATAAATGCCGTTTAAAGGATGCTCTTCTTAACAGGAAATGTATGTTGATGTGAACCTCTAAAGAGGGAGTGAGGAGAATCTTTCTAAAGGCCAGATTTTGCCTTTTGATTTGTACACAACTCACATCAAAGTCAACAGGAGTCATGGTATATAGTGTGGTGTGTAATCTAATTTCATAGAAGCTACGAGCTATAAGCATCTGGCCAGCAGAGTGTTCTGCAGATATACAGCATATGAGCTGGGCATGAAAGCTTTATTAAGAGTTTAGTATTATCTTGCAAGGATTGAACAAAAGAAAATATTAAAAGTATGCGGAAAAGCTTTCAGAACAAAACAAAAGCTTCAGTACCACCATAATTAGACAAAAAAGAGTACACTTATGCTTTCAGTCAATAATTGAGCCTTTTCCCATAAGCATGGGAAATGCTTAAGAATGGAATCATAATTCCCTTTGATAATGCAATTCAGCGGAAGATGTGGTTGCATTTTAACTTCTTTTCTGGTAAATTATTACACCCAGAGAGCCATTACATTGCTTTGTGTTTACGAAGTGTCAACAGCATGTAAAATTTCAGTGTTTATGTGGATTTCTGAAATAAATCACTTGATTCCTTGATGTGTAAACTTGGAAAGCTTGAAAATTTGCAATAGTTTACGTATGTGTCCAGCTGCTTGCATCACACTAGTGTACTTAGGGCACGAACGAAAACCCATTGAAATGAGTCAGAGTCTTTCCACTGATTTCAATGGGCTTTGGATCAGGCCTTCAGAGATCACAGATCAACAAACAGTGAGGGAGACTAAGGAAATCAATGAATGGGGCGTAGCTAATTATATACAAACATGTCGTTCATCCCAGGCAGAGTTCAACCCCTGATCTTTTAGTTATTATTTTACCTATGAGAGTGTTGTGTTTGAAATGTTTAGTGACTGGCTGTATTTCAATTCTCTTGTGGTAAATGATGAGCTTGAAGTATAGGGATTTTCAAAATCACTCTGTTGCACAACCCTCTCATTCAAGTCAACGAGAGTTTTGTTACTGACTCCGCTGAGGCAGAATTGAGTCGCCACTGAGTGCTTTGGAAAATTCCACTCACACAGACTAATGTAGTAGTTCCTCTAAACAAAACCTACAATTCTTTCAGGAAACTATAAACAGAAACCAAGACAAACAGAAACAGTACATATCTTGGATGTTCAGAGGGATTGAGCTCTAAATGAGATAGTCTGAAGCTTCATCATGAGGCCCAGTACTGTATTCTTTGCACATCCATCTCTCCAATTGCACACAACATACCTCTTCTTCTTCCTTGTTTTTTCCTAGTTCTCCTTTTACCTTTCTGTCTATTTCCTTAGCATCATTTTGGAGAGGTCTTCTATGGGGTCCTGAGCTTAGGCCTGAGCTCTCTCTGCAACCTCTCTTTGGATGACTTCATCTGCTCACATGGCTGTAACTACACTATCTATGCCAAGAACTCATAAATTTGCGTTTTCACTCCTACTCTGTCTCCCTCCATCTAATCCCACATCTCATCCTCCATCTGACTTCTTCTCCTGGGTGTCTTGCCATTAGCTTAAACTTAACATAGCCTAAAAAAACCCCACACTCATCTTTCTTCCCAAGCCCTCCTTATTCCCCCTCACACCCAATCATATATCATGGTTGACATCACAACCATAACCCTGGCCACTTTGTTATATCACCAAATTATTCCACGCCCTCAGAAAGCACAATCTCTCCTAGGTCTGCTTAGTGTGCATGAGGGAGGGAAGGGTGGTCATGGGGTGAGGGGGGAGGTTTTTACTCTGCATCATCCATAAGGATGGCACAAATTGCTCCTTTTAGTCAGGCTTCAGAAGCCAATGCAAAATGGGAGAGAAAAACAGCATCACCACCTCCTCAGCCCTTTCTGGGCACTTTGCTCTTATGCTCACATGGTCTGCTATTGTGATCTTTCTTTGCTGAGCAGGCACAAACACGGAGAGGCTTCTTTTGTGCTCACTCTTTTCCTACCTTCCCCTCCATCCTATTACACAGCATGCAAGGGTAGATTACATATGATCTTGAGAAAACTAGAGGGATGCAGAAATAAATTGTTGGAGAGATGACCAGCCTGGAGTTAGGGGCAGGTCTAAAACCTGGTCTAAAAAGGCAGGCCAAATCTGGACCAGCCTCTGATTCAAACTTTTCATAGAATGGTTATTTTCAGGCATTCCAGTCCTGCGCTGGGATATTCGGAGACACAATGCAGTAAGCGTAGCTATTGTTTCACTGTTGTCACGTCCCTATCCTCACAGTATGAGAGAAATGTCATAAAAATACATTTGATGGCAACGTGAAAGGACGTGTAATTACTCCATCACCATTCCCACAGAATGAAGGACCAGGGGTGGGCAATGAAAGAGCAGGGGATGAGGTATGCACAGTCATAACCATACATTGCCGTACTCTGGAATCTGAAAATTACTACTACCCAGAGCATAAGGTGTGAAGGCTTATTCACCACACACAATCCCTTTGCGAAAGTGCAATCTACTTGAAGGTGAGAGTAGAATTAAACTATTTCACCACTGCCAGCCTAGTGACTTTAACGAGCTGCAATGACAGCTGAATTTGGCCATTTAAGAGCAAATTCAGAGTTGATATAAGTGGCAGTGTGACAGGTCAAGTGTAAGCTAATCAGAAAATGTATATAAATAGGCCAGATTATCCCCTTCAGATACAATGGTGAAAATCTAGACTCCTCTGATTTCAGTAAAACTACTCTGGATTTACACCTAGGAAGCAGAGAGCAGAATCTGCCCCATCCTTTCACTCTTAGTGGAGTAACTTGCAACTTAGTATTGTGGGTGTGCAAAATGAGTGTCTCTTACACTATTGCTATTAAATTTAGCCCAGAAATGTCCATGAGAGTTTTATCTGGTTTGAATTTGTCCCTTTATGATTTGTACATTTAAATCAGTTAAAAAGAAAAAGAAAAAAAGATAATGGAAAGCAATGTCTAACTTAAAAATGACTGACTGAATTCCTTAAAAGTTACACATTAATCATTATAAATAGATAAAATGTATATGAATTAAGGTATATAATACATGCAATGTGTGGATTTATATATCTCTGGGGTGAATATTCTATGACACATTAATTACAACAGTAAAGTCTCAGTGCCAACTTTTGAATGTCAAACGTGATTTCTGATGCATAGTAAGCACTTTACATGCATGTTTCCTTTAATCAGATATCCATAATCTGGAACGTGAAATACAAACAGCTCTTCTTTAATATATTAATTGCCTGGATATTACAAAGGACCTGCTGAGAAGGATGCACTGTTGTAAATTACATGACACCTCTTTATCAATTGTTAATATTATGCTGCATTTAAAATTTGATAAGTTCTAGCATTTTTCATCACTTTCTAAAGTGTCATAGTAATTGCAAGTGATCGTGAAAGGGGGACACTACTAGGGAATTGTAGACCCAAATGTGCCATATAAAGTTCATTTGTGAAGTTTACACTACTTATCTCACTTTCTTTAGAGGTGTCTTTAACATACCTCAGAATCAACAGACACATAACTAAGAAAACTATTCTCAGCCACCAACACGTTGTCCTAATGGAAAGTTGATGACCATTGTAACACTTGTGGTAGGTGAATATATCAATAGATATGTGCATGTATGTGACCGCTTCTCTCTAACGATACCCATAGTGTACAGCAATTGCTCATATGCTCCCTGAGCTCTTTCATGTGGTGTACTGGAGGGCTCTAATAAGTTGTTTTTCTTGTTTAATTTGTATGTGAGGCTATGTAGTTGATCAGACAACTGCCATCAGCTCTCCTTCCTTTTCCAGTTATGATAACACATAATAATCTGATGAATATCAAACCCAGCAAGCTCAAATTTTCCAAAATGGCCTCTGAGTTTGGTTACCTCAGTTTTTGGGTGACAAATGTCAATACCAACAGGAGTCATAGATGAAGCCCTGCAAATTAGGGATCACTTTGAAAACCTGGCCACCGTATTTGATGAAAATAATTGCAAATGTGGATTTTTAACAAGATTTAATTTGATGCTGTCAACACTGTGCTCTTCTGATATAAAGAGTAGAGAAAAGGAAACGTTCTTCTCAGCCTGAAATTGACCTCCCTACAGCATCTGCTGTACACTTAATGTGAATTTCACCGAGACATATGGTAAGGAAGTAGCCTTTTATATTTTAAACTGCTTCCACACCAATCTTATATCTTGAAAGGCAAAGAGGGACAACAAGAGAGGGAGTAGAGTTTTCCTCTAACCCTTCTGTGATATATGTACTTGGACAATATGGAGTCTATTAAAGACTTTGCATGACAAGCATATTGTATTCTAGCCAACAGAGCTATTTCATTCTTGGATGTAGTGCCAGACAAGCCTACATAAAGTGCTTTTGCAGAAGTTGGAACATGCTATGGGAATATGATCCCAGTCAATGAAGGATTCAAGACTTCCTCAAAAACATTAATAGAAATAGCTATCCAAAGCTTCCCTGAAGAATTGAGGACATTTCCTCTCCCCACATCCCTCCCATCTAGTCAAATAGCCATTGAAAAATTGCAGACTTTGCAGTGTTTAGGATTAGCAAAATACTCCACAGATGTTTTCACTGTCCCAGAGCGACAAGCATTTGGCTTCTTTTTTTTTTTTTGTTTGGCACCACCACTCCTGTGTTGGTGGAGTTCACGTAGCATTTCTTACCAGACACTCTGAGATACAGTGGGTTTCACAGGAAGTATGCGTCACAAGAGATGACACATTTGATCTCTGAGAGAGTTGAACTGCCCTGCTGTTCAACATATCCTGCTGGCTGACACATTGAGCACCATTGGGCTGGCTTCATGAAGAAATGCTGACTTGTTTCTCTGAAAGAAATTAACTATCCTAATTGTCAGTCAAAGTTAGAGTGAAGCTTTCTGTAAAGAATGATATTGAACAAGACTGTGGATAATGCTGTACTAAGCTCTCTCTGTTAGTGTCCCCTGGGTATGTCTTACCTGGTGCGGGGGGGGGGGGGGAGAGAAATTCAAAACCAAAGCTTTTGGCAGGTATCAGGTACTTAGATAAGAAACAATTGGTAATGTTTGTATTCATGGAGTGAAGACTGGGAGCATTGGTTGGATGGCGGAATAATGCAGATTGAAGCCCTCCACACTCATTCAACTCTGCAAATACACCTCTGTTCTGACACACAGTATCCCATTATCTAGGGCTGGTTAAAGTTTTTTTGATGGAACAGTTTCCAGTGGAAAATGCTGTTTTGTCAAAATCTAAATGTTTGGTAAGAACATTAAAGAGACAAGGTGGGTGAGATAATATCTTTTATTGGACTAACTTTTGTTAGTGAGAGAGACAAGCTTCAGAGCTTACAAAGAGCTCTTCTTCAGGTCTGGGAAATGTATGCAGAGTGTGCACGTCTACAAATTTCAAAACAATTCAAAATTGAAGTGAACTTTTTGTTTTGACTTTCTTCTTTAGTTTCATTCCAAGTTTCTCACTTCATTTCAATTTGACTTTGTGGTATAATTTATATTATGTTTCACCATTACTGAAACAAAACATTTTGATAAGGTCATTCCAATGTTTCCAAATCAAAAATTTGGAATTTCGATTGCATGAAATATTTTGAGGTCTTGACTTGATTTGGAACAAAAACAAATTTCCAGATGTCAGAGTTCCTCACGGGACAGAAATTCTGTTTTCAAACCAGCTCTCCCATTATCTTTCTGTTGCAGTACATTTTTTAATTTAAAAAAATCATTAATACTGTATGTGACATTGCACTCCATATGATTTATGAAAATATGCTTGGAATGTGAATATAATGTAACTGGAATATGCTTTATGCAAAAGGTCTCTTGTAAGGTATCATTACAAAGCTTATAATTTACTGTATGTGTTAATCCTATTTGTATGAATGTATCATTCTTGTAACTGAAACTAGAAATATGAAGTATTACTCTGAAGTCCTATTATAATTATGCAAAGTGTGGACCATTAATGGTGGTTTAGAATCTTGATGGCTCCCATTGACCAGGACAATTGGTTGTAAATGGCTCTGTTTACTTGTAAGCATTCCTGTGTGAGTCAGACCGGAAAGAATGGAGGCTTGGGGTGTCACAGGACATGTGAGTTGCACTCCAAATGACAGATAGGGGGAGGGGGGAGAGACCCAGGGAAACAAAAGATTCCCACCTTATGCCAAAGATATAAAAGGGGGAACAGAACAAAGGGGGTCCCAGTCATGTGAAATCCCCTGCTTTTCACCTAAGTTGCCTGTTGGAACTAACAAGAACTGTGTGACGTTGCACCCTATAATGCTTTATGGAAATATGCTTATGAATGTAATATGACATAACTAGAATATATTTTATGATACATGGGCCATGTGACATATCTCTTCAAAGGTTATGATCTACTGAATATATTCATCCTATTTGTATGCATGTATCATTTTTGTATTCAAAGTTATGAATATTGGCTGTGTACTTGTTTGATTTTAAGTAGCCTTAGTAAGGCATTTCTAAAATTCTTTAGAAGGAATTTGCAAGTTAAGTGCCCAGTCAAGAAACACTTAATGGACAGAAGTTATTTACTACAGGACAGGCCCAACAAAGAAAATAACAGAACGCCACTAGCCATCACCTTCAACCCCCAACTAAAACCTCTCCAACGCATCATCAAGGATCTACAACCTATCCTGAAGGACAACCCATCACTCTCACTCTCACAGATCTTGGGAGACAGTTGCCAACTGTGTCCACATATCTATTCAGGGGACACCATCATAGGGCCTAATCACATCAGCCACACTATCAGAGGCTCGTTCATCTGCACATCTACCAATGTGATACATGCCATCATGTGCCAGCAATGCCCCTCTGCCATGTACATTGGCCAAACTGGACAGTTTCTGCCTAAAAGAATAAATGGACACAAATCAGATGTCAAGAATTATAACATTCAAAAACCAGTCAGAGAACACTTCAATCTCTTTGGTCACTCGATTACAGACCTAAGAGTGGCAATTCTTCAACAAAAAAACTTCAAAAACAGACTCCAATGAAAGACTGCTGAATTGGAATTAATTTGCAAACTGGATACAATTAACTTAGGCTTGAATAAAGACTGGGAGTGGATGGGTCACTACACAAAGTAAAACTATTTCCCCATGTTTATTCCCCTTCTCCCCTCCCCCCCCCCGCTGTTCCTCAGACATTCTTGTCAACTGCTGGAAATGACCCACCTTGATTATCACTACAAAAGGCTCCCCCCCTCACCCTCACCCCGCCCCCCACTCTCCTGCTGGTAATACCTTACCTGATCACTCTCATTACAGTGTGTATGGTAACACCCATTGTTTCATGTTCTGTGTGTACATAAATCTCCCCACTGTATTTTCCACTGAATGCATCCGATGAAGTGAGCTGTAGCTCACGAAAGTTTATGCGCAAATAAATTTGTTAGTCTCTAAGGTGCCACAAGTACTCCTTTTCTTTTTGCGGATACAGACTAACACGGCTGCTACTTTGAAACCTGTCATTAGTGGACAATGGATCTTGAAAGGCTCCAATCCACATAAGAAGTCTACCTGAGGAAGGTCAAGGTAGCATGTGAACAATGGCTGCTACTTGTAAGTTCTGAGTCATGCATGGACATGTGACTTGCCCATGTGACTCCAAAACTCCATCTTGTAGATGGGATTCTACACAGGGGGAGGGTGGGGTGTCCATCCACAAGACAAAGTCTATTTAAACCCCTGGGAGACCCCTCCATTTTGTCTTCAGCTGGCTCAAGAGATAGTCTCTCCACCCCCAAAGGATACCCGAAAGAAACTGGAACAAAGGACAGTAACCACCGGGGTGTGAGTGATTGCTGGACCCAGACTAGAAGGAGGCTAGTCTATAAAAGCAGCTTACTGGAACATCTGAGGGTGAGGTTTAATTTGTAATCACTTTTTTACTGTATTAGGCATAGACTTGCATATTTTATTTGGTTTGGTAATTCACTTTGTTCTGTCTGTTACTACTTGGAACCACTTAAATCCTACGTTTTGTATTTAATAAAATCACTTTTTACTTATTAATTAACCCAGGGTATGTATTAATACCTGGGGGGCAAACAGCTGTGCATATCTCTCTATCAGTGTTATAGAGCGCGAACAATTTATGAGTTTACCCTGTATAAGCTTTATACAGGGTAAACCGGATTTATTTGGGGTTTGAACCCCATTGGGAGCTGGGCATCTGAGTGTTGGAGACAGGAACACTTCTCAAGCTGTTTTCAGTTAACCCTGCAGCTGTCGGGGGAGGTGGTTCAGACCTGGGTCTATGTTTGTAGCAGGCTCGCATGTCTGGCTCAAACCAGTTAGGGCACTAAAGCCCCAAGCTGCCAAGTGAAACAGGCTCAGGGATAGTCTCAGCACATCAGTTGGCAGTTCCCAAGGGGGTTTCTGTGATCCAACCATCACAAACTGTACCAGGGGAAAGGATTGGGCCCAGATGAAGAAGGAGTCTAGTCTGTGAAAGAAGCTTATTGAACATCTCCGAGGGTGAGATTTACCTGTATTCAGTTTCTTAATGTATTAGGCTTTGACTTGCATGTTTTGTTTTATTTTGCTTGGTAACTTACTTTGTTCTGTCTGTTATTGCTTGAAACCACTTAAATCCTATTTTTTATACTTAATAAAATCACTTTTGTTTATTAATTAACCCAGAGTAAGTGATTAATACCTGGGGGAGCAAACAGTTGTGCATATCTCTATCAGTGTTATAGAGGGCAGACAATTTATGAGTTTACCCTATACAAGCTTTATACAGAGTAAAACAGATTTATTTGGGGTTTGGATCCCATTGGGAACTGGGTGTCTGGGGGCTGGAAATAAGTGATTTGCTGAGCAGTTTTTGGTTAAAATCTGCAACTCTGGGGCCGTGGACCAGATCTGGGTCTGTGTGGCAGCAGGCTAGCATGTCTGGCTCAACAAGACAGGGTTCTGGAGTCCCAAACTGGCAGTGGAAAATGGGCTTAGAGGTAATTCCAGCACGTCAGGTGACAGTCCCAAGGGGGTCTCTGTGACCGAACCCATCACACTGTACTTAGGACTTTCACAGTCCAGCATTTTGCATACATGAATCTCGGAGTGCTTAAAAAAAGATATGTTGGTATCCTTATTCCCATTAATACAAATGCCAGGAGGGGGAAGAGGAGGTGGGGACTGCAGACAAGTTAAGAGATTTACACAGGGTTAGACAATGGAAGAACCTGTGAATAACCCCAGATCGCCTGTCTCAAGCCTAGTGGCTGATCTGCCACGTCATCACGGAGCTCCTTTTCCATTGGCCCTCCCCATCTGGCAAGCTCATTCTCTTCTGCTCATTCTGTTCTGGGGATTGTTTTAAACTTTGTTTCAAATATGTTTTTGTTTAGGCGTATGAGAAGGTTATACTATTTAAGCATTTATGAGACCACTAAAAGCTCTATGCGACATTCTGCTTTAGGGATGACTGCCATCATATCTGACCACCAAAGCTAAAAACTGAGTCTCTACTACTTGAGCTAAAAAGCCTGACTCTGTAGTGGAGAGCTGTAACAGACTACATGCTCCACAGAAGAGAGAGACATATAATGCCTCTAACCAGTGTGTTAGACTTTCATTTACATTAATGTAAATCCAGACTAATTCCACTAGTGTAAATGAGGGCAGGATTTGTCCCCCTACTTTACTTTTTAATCTTATCCACATCTCAATTTCGGGTATGGAAAGGCCTTTATCAGTTGGCCAGGTTAAAAAAATTTTAAGTTTCTAACAGTTGCTCATGCACAATGGTATTTTATTTTTCAATTTTTCAGTTTTCCTTAATAGCATTTTAAAATGAATTCCTATTCTTACAGCTTATCCTGTACTGTGACACAGCATCAGTAGTGGAGGAAGAGTACTGTACTTATTTTGTATGAAACTGTTGTTCAATCCTGAGGGCAAAATTCTGCTCTCATTTACACCTATGGAAATCTAGAGTAACTCCATTGAAGTCAATTTATTTTAGCATAAATGACAGCAGAATCTTGCTCCATTACTCCAGAGGCAGATGGCTAGCAACTAGTGGCACCCAGGCCTCTTCTACTCTCCCCTTTTCTGCCCCCCACCACAGAAATTTTCTATAAGCAAATTTCCAGACACAAATGCCCAGTTGCAAATAGCTGTGCATGCAAACTTGCATGTATAAATTTAAGGTGACTTTTGAAAATCTGGCCTAACATACTGCTTGAAAGAAATATCAAAAATGGTTGCTTTTTATTAGGTAAGTCCCCATTTTATCTTATAAGGAAATAATCCAATTGATGACCCTTGTGAATTCTCCCAGAACAGTAAATAAGTATGTGTTTTTATATATTGCCTTTTTTGTAAAAAGGAAGATATAGTGTAAAAAATAAACTCTTTTGGAGCATTCGATAAAATATGAAGTCACACTCTGTCTGTATCGAAGAAAGAAAATGAAAGGACTAATTCAAGGGCTTGGACCTTATTCCCCCTTTGCTAACACCACCACCAAAACAGCACAAGTGTACACTGTAATTCTCAGTATAAGTAGAGAGAAGGGGTTCAGAACTATATCATTTAGTGAGAGGGAAATGGCCAGGCACATAGTGCAATCTGGTATATATTGTCTTTAAAGCTGCTTACAAATCATACATTTTCAAATAGTTATGTGCTGTTTGCTAGTGGTTCATGTGGTCCGGAATAAAACAAAATTGCATACATCTGCATTTTATCACTCTCTTTTGATCTAACATATGGAAACACAAAAATGTTTTTGCTGAACTTTTCAAACCATTAGGGAAGAAACAAAGTTTGCACAGAGATTTAATTTGGTGCAGTATTGATTTATTAATCTAACTTTCCAGGCACAGTTTCCCCTAGAGCCACAAATAACCAGAGGAAGAAATAGTCTTTGAATTTGATATGGGAATCAATTACAGTACAGAGTAGTCACACACAAAAAGCAGAAATAAAATGCATTTTATTTTTACCCCCAAATATTTTTGATAGATGTTACATTTCACATTGATCTTAGGGCATGTCTGCACTGGAACTGGAGGTGTAATTTCCAGCTTGGGTAGACATATGCTTTCTAGCTCTGATCAAGTTAACTTGATAAAAATAGAAGTATAGCTGCAGTGGCAGGATGAGTTAGCTATCCAAATAGGCACCACCACCACCACCACCAGGGCTTCAGACAGAACTTTATTTGGGGTGGCCAGCCTATCCTGCCACTTGTGGCTACGCATCTATTTTAGCACCTAGCTCTGCCAGAACTGGAAATTACAACTATCTCCAATGCAGACATAGCTTTATACACAATACGCAGGGTTTTTCATAACAACGGACTACACTATTAGAAATGTTAGCAAGTTTGTATTTTGGGTCACTTTGTTTTCTGCATTGCTGACACAGAACTTGACCATGCACTCATTGAACTCACTGAAATTCTTCCGCTTCCCTTCTGTTCTGAAACTGCAACATCTTGACAAATAGAAAACTTCAAAGGTTTTGTGAATTCCCTAAAACTAAGTAGTACTTTGCTGAAAGTTATGGGCTGGATGTAGATCTTAACCAGCTTTAATTTTGTATTTTCAAGTCACTGCAAAAGACTTCCATTGACTTGAATGGCAGTAGAATTGGGCCCACTGAATTTTTAACGTGGACTATTTCATCTCTTTCCACTGACTTGGACAAGACAAAGGGACTGCAGAACAGCTGTAAGACCTCAATCAGTGAGCATCCCCAGTGAACATGGCCTCTGTACCCCTCCTGCAAGAGGGATCTAGTGCAGAGGGTGTGCTAGGATATGAGGAAACACATTTGGGGCATTCCTTTGCTTCTGTTATTTCCTGGCAGCCACAGCAGCCAGGGCATAAGTTAAAGAAACCCTTAGGGTTCTAAATATACTTCTTGAATGCAAGTGCAGTGTAACCTTGGTTATCTGGATATCCTGGAGACAAGGAATACTTTTGGATAATTGGAGTTTTAGAAAATTTAATGAATTTCCAGTACATGTATTCCTACTTTGGAAAATTGAGGGCATACCATGTATAGGTCATTCAGAAGAGCTATAAACAAAATCATTTCACATAGTACTGCAGAGGTCAGGACACTATAAAGAAATACCTGTGAGAGTTTATACAACTATTCATTCTGGCCATTAGCCAAACTCTCTCAAAACACTGCTGTTTACTTTTTTAGATTACACTTCCTCAGATCATCATGTTGCTGAGTTCAACATCCAGTTAAGAAAAAAAAAGCCTAACTCCAATGAAGTGTGTAAATCCATACAGCGATCCCAAGAGGAATATGTTTTTAGGTTGTTGTAATTGTTCATATAACAGCAAGTACAGAAACAGACCATTATGTTTGTGAAACAAGCACAGGACAGAAGCCAAGATTCTTCTGAAGATTATAGCCCAGATTTTCAAATCATAGAATCATAGAATCATAGAATATCAGGGTTGGAAGGGACCCCAGAAGGTCATCTAGTCCAACCCCCTGCTCGAAGCAGGACCAATTCCCAGTTAAATCATCCCAGCCAGGGCTTTGTCAAGCCTGACCTTAAAAACCTCTAAGGAAGGAGATTCTACCACCTCCCTAGGTAACGCATTCCAGTGTTTCACCACCCTCTTAGTGAAAAAGTTTTTCCTAATATCCAATCTAAACCTCCCCCATTGCAACTTGAGACCATTACTCCTCGTTCTGTCATCTGCTACCATTGAGAACAGTCTAGAGCCATCCTCTTTGGAACCCCCTTTCAGGTAGTTGAAAGCAGCTATCAAATCCCCCCTCATTCTTCTCTTCCGCAGACTAAACAATCCCAGCTCCCTCAGCCTCTCTTCATAAGTCATGTGCTCTAGACCCCTAATCATTTTTGTTGCCCTTCGCTGGACTCTCTCCAATTTATCCACATCCTTCTTGTAGTGTGGGGCCCAAAACTGGACACAGTACTCCAGATGAGGCCTCACCAGTGTCGAATAGAGGGGAACGATCACGTCCCTCGATCTGCTCGCTATGCCCCTACTTATACATCCCAAAATGCCATTGGCCTTCTTGGCAACAAGGGCACACTGTTGACTCATATCCAGCTTCTCGTCCACTGTCACCCCTAGGTCCTTTTCTGCAGAACTGCTGCCTAGCCATTCGGTCCCTAGTCTGTAGCGGTGCATTGGATTCTTCCATCCTAAGTGCAGGACCCTGCACTTATCCTTATTGAACCTCATCAGATTTCTTTTGGCCCAATCCTCCAATTTGTCTAGGTCCTTCTGTATCCTATCCCTCCCCTCCAGCGTATCTACCACTCCTCCCAGTTTAGTATCATCCGCAAATTTGCTGAGAGTGCAATCCACACCATCCTCCAGATCATTTATGAAGATATTGAACAAAACCGGCCCCAGGACCGACCCCTGGGGCACACCACTTGACACCGGCTGCCAACTAGACATGGAGCCATTGATCACTACCCATTGAGCCCGACAATCTAGCCAGCTTTCTACCCACCTTATAGTGCATTCATCCAGCCCATACTTCCTTAACTTGCTGACAAGAATACTGTGGGAGACCGTGTCAAAAGCTTTGCTAAAGTCAAGAAACAATACATCCACTGCTTTCCCTTCATCCACAGAACCAGTAATCTCATCATAAAAGGCGATTAGATTAGTCAGGCATGACCTTCCCTTGGTGAACCCATGCTGACTGTTCCTGATCACTTTCCTCTCATGTAAGTGCTTCAGGATTGATTCTTTGAGGACCTGCTCCATGATTTTTCCAGGGACTGAGGTGAGGCTGACTGGCCTGTAGTTCCCAGGATCCTCCTTCTTCCCTTTTTTAAAGATTGGCACTACATTAGCCTTTTTCCAGTCATCCGGGACTTCCCCCGTTCGCCACGAGTTTTCAAAGATAATGGCCAAGGGCTCTGCAATCACAGCCGCCAATTCCTTCAGCACTCTCGGATGCAACTCGTCCGGCCCCATGGACTTGTGCACGTCCAGCTTTTCTAAATAGTCCCTAACCACCTCTATCTCCACAGAGGGCTGGCCATCTCTTCCCCATTCTGTGATGCCCAGCGCAGCAGTCTGGGAGCTGACCTTGTTAGTGAAAACAGAGGCAAAAAAAGCATTGAGTACATTAGCTTTTTCCACATCCTCTGTCACTAGGTTGCCTCCCTCATTCAGTAAGGGGCCCACACTTTCCTTGGCTTTCTTCTTGTTGCCAACATACCTGAAGAAACCCTTCTTGTTACTCTTGACATCTCTTGCTAGCTGCAGCTCCAGGTGCGATTTGGCCCTCCTGATATCTTTCCTACATGCCCGAGCAATATTTTTATACTCTTCCCTGGTCATATGTCCAACCTTCCACTTCTTGTAAGCTTCTTTTTTATGTTTAAGATCCGCTAGGATTTCACCATTAAGCCAAGCTGGTCGCCTGCCATATTTACTATTCTTTCGACTCATCGGGATGGTTTGTCCCTGTAACCTCAACAGGGATTCCTTGAAATACAGCCAGCTCTCCTGGACTCCCTTCCCCTTCATGTTAGTCCCCCAGGGGATCCTGGCCATCTGTTCCCTGAGGGAGTCGAAGTCTGCTTTCCTGAAGTCCAGGGTCCGTATCCTGCTTCTTACCTTTCTTCCCTGCGTCAGGATCCTGAACTCAACCAACTCATGGTCACTGCCTCCCAGATTCCCATCCACTTTTGCTTCCCCCACTAATTCTACCCGGTTTGTGAGCAGCAGGTCAAGAAAAGCGCCTCCCCTAGTTGGCTCCCCTAGCACTTGCACCAGGAAATTGTCCCCTACGCTTTCCAAAAACTTCCTGGATTGTCTATGCACCGCTGTATTGCTCTCCCAGCAGATATCAGGAAAATTAAAGTCACCCATGAGAATCAGGGCATGTGATCTAGTAGCTTCCGTGAGTTGCCGGAAGAAAGCCTCATCCACCTCATCCCCCTGGTCCGGTGGTCTATAGCAGACTCCCACCACTACATCACTCTTGTTGCACACACTTCTAAACTTAATCCAGAGACATGTGGATTAAATGTGGGTTGCAATTTAGGATGCCTCTGTTTTCAGAAGCATTGAGTATCCACAACACCACCTGAAGTCAATGAGAGCTGCAAGTGTTCAACACTCCTAGAGTGTCCGGCCCTAGGAGGCATATCCTTTGCCAAGTGGTGCTCAGTGCATCTGGAGGGGAGTGGGTGCAGCATTCCCCTGATGCTAGGACTAACCTGTTGCAGGAACAGTCCCCTAGTGGTAGTTAGAGCAGCTGAAGTCTGCAAGCTGCTCTAACTTAAGCTAGTTGCCTAGGGGCCAGAGAGGTGTTTCCTGCTTTCTCCATGAAAATGTGTTCAGATTTGGCCAAATTATAAACTTCAGAAAAATCATTATTTGCACACTGTTGTATATTTGCTGTTTAGACAACAACCCTATTATGAAGGAACCACCCAGGCCTGACGGGGTCCAAATAACTGTGTTATCTAACTATAGACAACACGCAAGTCTACATATAGATACTACTGCTCTGGCAGGCATCTGGTGACTTCTAAAACATAGAAGACAGGCAGTGAGGGCCACTGGAAGGGTCAAACTATTTAAAGGAATACTACCCAGTTCCTATACACTACATACATGCTCAGTAAAAGCTGTTAGATCCTCGCTCTTAACTTTCTGAGCATTCCAGCTGAACTGAGCATGCTCTCAGTACCCACTGATCTTCTTGCACAGTTTCTGAACAACTGCACAGGCCCACAGCTGCAGAGAAGGGCTGCCATTGGAGTAGCAGCAAGTTATCTTTTTGCCTTAGTGAAGGTATAATGGTCTGGAAGCCAGGAGACCACAGTAAGCAAGAGATCCTAACAGCCTCCCTTACTCTAACCAGTAGGCAATATTTCCTTCCCAGAGCCAGGAAAAGTGCCTGGGAATCCTAATCCCAGTATTCTACTACAGTCTGGGAAATGGCTGCTTACCTCACTAGCCATTTTGCGTCCCCTTCTAATTGCTATCACATGGTAGATGACAGCTTACTACTGCTATCAGGTAAGCATTACTCCTTTAGCTAAGGTGGCAAAGGTTTGTGGTATGGCTCTGAAGTTTCCAGTTCAAACCCTGATGACAACCCATGCAGAAATCACTACAGTTGTATGTGATGGATGGGTTTTTGGGTTTTTTTCTGTTAAACCAAGGTAATGCTATTTTTAGAAAACTATGCATTCAGAGTTCATTATTAAGGTTGCAAAGTCAGGCACTCAGAAGTTATTACATGCCAGAATTGAGGCTGCTTGTGCAACCTTACTTCAGCTCCCTTGTGCATATGCATTATGAGACACTATTTTTCCATGGACATTTTTAACATAGTTTTTTGTATCGAATGTCAATATACAATATTACAAAAAATTCTAAATCTCAGTTTTTAACCTCATCCCTCTTTCTGCTCTGTCTTGTCTCTTGGCCTACCTGCCCCACACATGGGGGAACTGAACAGACGGAGATCAGGAATAGCGGTGCACAGCAGGTGGAATTCATTTCTTGGAGCAGCTCTATAAACTCTCTCTCATGAAGCAGGAGTTTTGTTTCTGGGATGGGCTATACCTTTACACACTAGGCCAACTTGTCCTCTTATTAGGTTGGTTCAATTCAGAGTCAGCACATCTGGCCTTCACACAGCTCTAAATGGCAGTGTGACATTTCTTCTGAATAGGACCTTAGAGAGTCATAGAGTCATAGACTTTAAGGTCAGAAGGGACCATTATGATCATCTAGTCTAACCTCCTGCACAACGCAGGCCACAGAATCTCACCCACCCACTCCTGTAATAAATCCCTAACCTATGTCTGAGCTATTGAAGTCCTTAAATCATGGTTTAAAGACTTCAAGGTGCAGAGAATCCTCCAGCAAGTGACCTGTGCCCCACGCTGCAGAGGAAGGTGAAACTCCCCCAGGGCCTCTGCCAATCTGCCCTGGAGGAAAATTCCTTCCTGACCCCAAATATGGTGACCAGCTAAACCCTGAGCATGTGGGCAAGACTCACCAGCCAGCCACCCAGGAAAGAATTCTCTGTAGTATCTCAGATCCCACCCCATCTAACATCCCATCACAGGCCATTGGGCATATTTACCGCTAATAGTCAATGATCAATTAATGCCAAAATTAGGCTATCCCATCATACCATCCCCTCCATAAACTTATCAAGCTTAGTCTTGAAGCCAGATATGTCTTTTGCCCCCACTGCTCCCCTTGGAAGGCTGTTCCAGAATTTTACTCCTCTAATGGTTAGAAACCTTTGTCTAATTTCAAGTCTAAACTTCCTGATGGCCAGTTTATATCCATTTGCTCTGTATCCACATTAGTACTGAGCTTAAATAATTCCTCTCCCTCCCTGGTATTTATCCCTCTGATATATTTATAGAGAGCAATCATATCTCCCCTCAGCCTCCTTTTGGTTAGGCTAATCAAGCCAAGCTCTTTGAGTTTCCTTTCATAAGACAGGTTTTCCATTCCTTGGATCATTCTAGTAGCCCTTCTCTGTACCTGTTCCAGTTTGAATTCATCCTCTTAAACATGGGAGACCAGAACTGCACACAGTATTCCAGGTGAGGTCTCACCAGTGCCTTGTATAATGGTACTAACACTTCGTTATTTCTACTGGAAATACCTCGTCTGATGCATCCCAAGACCGCATTAGCTTTCTTCACGGCCATTTCACATTGGCAGCTCAAAGTCATCCTGTGATCAACCAATACTCCGAGGTCCTTCTCCTCCTCTGTTACTTCCAACTGATAAGTCCACAGCTTATAACAAAAATTCTTGTTATTAATCCCTAAATGCATGACCTTGCACTTTTCATGATTAAATGTCATCCTATTACTATTACTCCAGTTTACAAGGTCATCCAGATCTTCCTGTATGATATCCTGGTCCTTCTCTGTATTGGCAATACCTCCCAGGTTTGTGTCATCTGCAAACTTGATTAGCACACTCCCACTTTTTGTGCCAAGGTCAGTAATAAAAAGATTAAATAAGATTGGTCCCAAAACCAATCCCTGAGGAACTCCACTAGTAACCTCCTTCCAGCCTGACAGTTCACCTTTCAGTATGGCCCGTTGTAGTCTCCCCTTTAACCAGTTTCTTATCCACCTTTCAATTTTCATATTGATCCCCATCTTTTCCAATTTAACTAATAATTCCCCATGTGGAACTGTATCAAATGACTTACTAAAATCGAAGTAAATGAGATCCATTGCGTTTCCTTTGTCTAAAAAATCTGTTACCTTCTCAAAGAAGGGTTGGTTTGGCATAAGCTACCTTTTGTAAAACCATGTTGTATTTTGTCCCAATTATCCTTTTGACCTCAATGTCCTTAACTACTTTCTCCTTCAAAATTTTTTCCAAGACCTTGCATACTACAGATGTCAAACTAATAGGCCTGTAGTTACCGGATCACTTTTTCCCCCCTTTCTTAAAAATAGGAACTATGTTAGCAATTCTCCAGTCATACGGTACAACCCCTAGTTTACAGATTCATTAAAAATTCTTGCTAATGGGTTTGTAATTTCATGTGCCAGTTCCTTTCATATTCTCAGATGAAGATTATCTGGGCCCCCCGATTTAGTCCCATTAAACTGTTTGAGTTTGGTTTCTACCTCGAATGTGGTAATATCTACCTCCATATCCTCATTCCCATTCGTCATCCTGCCATTATCCCTAAGCCTCTCATTAGCCTCATTAAAGACTGAAGCAAAGTATTTGTTTAGATATTGGGCCATGCCTGGATTATCCTTAACCTCCACTCCATTCTCAGTGTTTACCGGTCCCACTTCTTCTTTCTTTGTTTTCTTCTTATTTATATGGCTATAGAACCTTTTACTATTGGTTTTAATTCCCTTTGCAAGGTCCAACTCTACATGGCTTTTGACCTTTCTCACTTTATCCCTACATATTCTGACCTCAATAAGGTAGCTTTCCTTGCTGATCCCTCCCATCTTCCACTCCTTGTAGGCTTTCTGCTTTTTCTTAATCACCTCTATGAAATGCTTATAGAGGAAACCCCCCACAGAACTGAAACAAGATGTTGCTGAGTCCTAATACGGATCCTATTACTCAATTATTATTAGTATAATTATTTATTGTGATATAATATTGTCTGTTTTCATATGGTATTTATTTTAGGAGTTTATTTCCTTTGCTGTTATTACTTTCTGTACCAGGAAATCAAGCGCATTCTAAAGATATTAGTAATGGATTTAAAGATACCCATATGTAGTTTGAGAGAATGGTTTAAAAAGTCCATTAAAGGGACAGAGGGCAGTTTTACGCACATTTTTGCTGTTTCCCTAGAAGAAAAGAGCATGAGTGCCTGGCTCTAACTGCCACATATGCTGATGTCTGTTTAAACTGGCTTTTTGCTCACATTTCCTACATTTCCAGCACCACAAGAATCCTAATGAATCTCTATAGAATGCCCCATCGCATCTCGGTGCTTTTTGGAGGAATTCCAAGAAAATTAATTATTTCTGAAACTTTCAAACTACTTTTACATGGGAAATCACCTCATGAATGGATTCCATAAGAAGCAAGAAGAAGGACTTCTGGAGTCATGAACGTCCATGATTACTCTGCATGAGCAGTTTTGAAAAGACACTATCATTCCTCTCTTATGTTTGTAGTTTGTCTTTTGTTCTTTTAACAATTGTAGATATAAAGAACGTTAATCACAGTTATTCTTTGAATATGTTTCTTGAGTAGTCACCAAGATGATCAGAGCTGGGGATTAAGACAATATGACTGACAGTATCAACAAAGCCTACCCGCAAGCAAGCAACCATTTGGAGCCCTCAGATTCTGGGATTATGTGGTCCCATGAAAATTCTGCAACTGAAAGGCAAGCCCTCCTCTCTCCTTGTCTCAGGCACTATTGCCAGAAGTGGAGGAATTTCTTTGTCACCTGTCTCGGAGAGCAGGAAAGGTCTTAGGTCCCCACAAATGGTAAGGTGGCCATATGTTCAACTGGAAAAAATGATAAGGGGATGTCCCTATGGCAAAAAGACTAGAAAAAGAAAAATGACCTCCCAACACAGACATTGTGTCTCATAACACTCATACATGTGATGTGATCCTTCATTTATTCACTCTTCCCCCCACAATTCCCTTCCCTTTCACGTTATAGAAGATTCACAGCTGAACCTAAACAGAACCCATGTGTGGTTTCAAAAGCAATTCCTCACAAAGCAGCTACACCAACATCACACATTGATTTATCTACTCTAGGAGCAGAGGTCTAGATTTCTTTCCTTTTATGTGTCCAGTTGTCTATACAATTAAGGCCTAGGCAAAATCAGTAGAGTTAGCAAAGCCCAATATACCACCTGAGTTCTAGCAAAGGGAGTGCAAGAACTTCTGTTTTTACACCATCTTCCTTGTGTTAATCCCTTTAAATGGGGTCTGCTCTGTAAGTCCTCTCCCTCCAAAATGCTGTTCAATGCCATATCCTCCATCACACCACATGCTAAAATGTTTAGCTTTATGACATCCCACAACTACTACTTGGGGTGACCTCTCCAACTTTGTCCTTCAATATTGATCTGTTGGAATCTCTTACCCACATAGTTACCAGGACTCTGCCTAACATCGTCAAACTGTCTGAGCCCTCATTCCTTTTTTTGTTTGTTTATGGAAGTTACTTTGAGCATCTCTCTAACATACACATTCCTCATATGATCTTTCTTGCTAACACCACTCATCCACCTCAACATTCACATTTCTCTGGAATAGATCATTTGCTCCTGTTTCTCCTTTGTTGCCCAACACTCAGCGCCATACATTAAAACTGCACAAGCCACTCTTTTGTAAACTTTCTCTTTTAATCTTACTGATATCTTTCTATCACTTACTAGACCACTTTCTCTCCATTTGAGCCAGACATTTATTATCCTGGCTCTACGCTTGTCCTCCATTTCCCCAGATTCTGGAACCCAGATACTTGAAATTTTGCATTTTCAGTACAGTCTTCCCACCTAATTTCAAGGATAATTTTTTCAGTGTTCACATTATTGCAATTACATATCATATACTCTGCTTTTCCTCTGCTTATTTTTAGCCCATGTCTCTCCAACACTTCTCTCCATTTATCAAGATCCTCTTCTAAACTATATTTCTCCTCACTGCATAGAATGATATCTGCAAACAGCATGTACCAAAGCGCCTCCTTCTGTATGGTCTTTGGGAAGGTATTCAGAACCAGGTTAATCAAGAAAGGGCTGAGTGTTGATCCTTGATGCACTCTCACCTTTACCAATAGTTCATCTATTTCACCACGAGACGTTCTGACTATTGCTGGTGCACCTACATACATGGCTTACACAAGCCACACAAAGTTCTGGTACCATTATACATCTCCCTTATACACCATGAGAAGACTTCTCTGAGAACTTGATCAAAGACCTTTTCCAGATCCGTGAACACCATATGAATATTTTTTTTCCTTTTCTCTCTAATATTTTTTCCATTAGCTGCCTCAGTGCAAAAACAACATCTACTGTCTAACTTCCTGGCATAAAGCCCTATGGATTTGTGTTAATGTCTACATCACTTGGTCTCTTATCAAAATCACTGCAAAATATCTGTGTCTGTACTGAAAACTATGTTCTTAAGGGAAGTAATCAGAAAGTGACATGTTTCAGACAGTTTCCTTTCAAGAAGTTGGTAATCGGTGCTTTTATCTGTGTGCATTGGGTACTCTGTCTAACAATGGATGCCTGTTTGCATAGTAAGCCAAATGTTAATAAAAAGATTGCAAAATCTTCAATAGAGAAATTTACAGGAAGAAATAAACAGGCGGACAGGATCCTGTTTAAGACTAAAGACAATGGATTGTTAGGCTGAGTCTGGGAATGCAGATGTATGCCCTAGATCCTTCACTGAGGAGGAAAGCTAACTGCATGTTTGTCTTATGAATGGAGGATCACAGCCAAACCTGGCTGTAAAATGCTGGAAAGACTTTGGGTGACCACTTGAATCTTAACACTTTGTTAAATCAACTTACTTTGTTTTCACTATAACCATATGTAAGTGATGTGCATTAAGGGGAGTGGTGATCAGAGGTATAACTGGTAAGCTAAAGGCTGTTATGAAAAAGATGGAGAAAAGTGGTTCTCCTTTTGCCATAGAGGGCAGGACAAGAGGCAATGGGTTCAAACTACAGCAAAGCAGATTTAGATTAAATCTCAGGAAAAACTTCCTAACTGTTAGAACAGTAGGACAATAGACCAGGCTGCCTCGAGAGGTTGTGGAAGCTCCTTCACTGGAGGTTTACAAAGGGAGGCACAATAGCCATCTCAGGTGGTTTAGATATAATAAATCCTGCATCTTGGCAGGGGGTTAGCTTCTAATGCTATGATTCTATGTATTCCTTCTTTGGAAGCAGCAAATCTGTGAACAATGTGAGTGTCCAGTGGACCAGGGGCTAGATACTTCAGGGAGATGTTGGAGGATTTGGGGGTTGAGGTGTGCCTATCACTAACCTGTAGACAGAGAATGGGGCCTGCATAGGCCTAGAGGGAACTGCTTGTATTGCCTGTGGCCAGTGGAATTGGGGAGCTGACCCAGACCAGATACAGGCAAGACTGCCTCACACTAAGGGTAGGTGGTATCTAGGTGCCCCACAAGCATCACACATCCATTTGGTATCTTTTCCTATCTCACTATTGACCTGAATAGGGATGTCAGCAGATGGATGCCTTCCATCCCAAACTTTTTCCATGCCTCAGTGGGGATTCTGTCTGGGTCTAGTGCCTTATTATTTTTCATTTCTTTTACAGCATTTGACATTTCATCTGGTGTAATCGGCGCCACACCAAAGTTCGTCATTTTGAAGTCACATTGCTTTCTTAGGTTTTCTTAATTTAAAAGCTGTTCACCATTTATGCCTCTCCCTTCCAACATGTCCATTGAAGCTGGCACTGACAACTGTTTTCTCATGTCCTGGAATTTGCTGAACTGCAGTGTCTAATGTTTCCCGGAAATGTATCTTCTCATCTGTCCGACAACCAGACAAGGGTGCTTATGCACTAACTATGTTTAGCGAGCCACATTCAAAAGCCAACTTGACCATCATTATTCTGTCAATGATTCTATTTATTGTCACCACTCTTTCGTTTATTTTGCCATCAAGAGCTATGCCTACTCAATTTCTTGAGTTGGAGGCCCCACAGTAAGTTATTCCCCAATATTTGGCCTTCTCTCCTTTCTATTTTGGTTCCTGGAAGCATGCTACCTGTACCTTCTTCCTCTTCAGTGTCCCTTCCTCTTAGAGTGCCAATATTCCAATTTGCCAGTTGGATCTTACTTTTCTGGGCTAACTTCTTCATCTGCAAGTGTGCAAAGTTGTACTGTAGCCCTCACCTGCTTTCTAGCACACAATTCTTATATCATTCAGAGAAATAATAAGCCAGGTTCTCCAGCTCACTCCATACCCTTTGTTCCTTTCTAGCAGCACAAAGTGAGTGGAAAGCATCTTGATGTTCCCTGCAGGAGATTCTCTTGGTGTAGGGGGCACCAGGTGTGGGAATAGGGGGACTTCAAAAACATGCAACATTTTGTCTGTCCACAACTGGCAGATGTCCATGTAAAGGCCATACATAGCAGATGTAGATTAGAGGAGTTTCAGGCTTCTCTAATCTACTCCAGAGCTAGAACTAGTAAAAAATAGGCCCCAGGATTAAGGGAACCATAATCAAATCCCTTTTAGTTCCCTCTCGCAGTTGCAACAGCAGAAGCTGAGTGCCACTGAGAATCTGACCCAATGCCTCGAATAAGGAGGAGGAATAAGGACAAGACGTCTTCATTGAAAGCACCTTTCCTGAATGCAATTATTGCAAGCCTGATATCATTCAGGGTGGCAGTGCCTGCAGATCCATGTCTAGGTACAGTAGTCAAGATATTTAACTTGCTTGCTGGATGGTCTAAAGGTCCTCAAGTTCTGAGAACCTCAATGTATGCTGCCCAAACTCCAATGTCCATACAGCACTATTGAATTTTGTTTCTATGAATGTGGGTTGAGTAGATACAAAGGGGAGGATATGGCTCAAATGAAATGCAGCCTGCAGTAAAGAGCATAACGAGCTGCAGCTGGCTGCTGGTATGAAGGACTGGCATGTGCGCTAATTACATCATGATGAAGTTTTCCTATTGATATGTCACCACTGTGCTTTTAGTACAAATATTGCAAACAACGTCGTCTATTAATAGGAAAAAATGAATCTGCTACCTTCCTTATTCTTCAGATTAAAACAAACCTCAGATGAACATGCCAGGGCTGCAGGACACAGAAATGGGTCTAAACTGCAACCTTTACCCAGCCCATGAACTTTGGTGGTTTAGATTGAATGGACCCAGATCCAGACTATTAGGGAAAGGATATGGGATACATGCTACCACCTCAATCTTCTCTGGTGGTGATGTCATCCTCGCTCCCCAACATGCCAAGACAAAGAAGAGGGATGCAACATTCAAAATGGTTCTCCCTCTCCTATCCTACCAACCACTCCCAATCTCCATCGCACCACAAGCAGATTTCTGATAAGAGATCCTGCCTCTGCTCCCTGCCTACTTTTCTCAAACTGATGTAATCCTAATATCTGTTCTAGCTGTTAAGAGCTAATGTAAAAAGCGGCCAGTTGCAGTGCATGGCAACAAGTGGTTTTGCTCCTACAAAATCCAGGAACTGTGCTACATGTATTTGAGATCCATTGATTGGCATTTTTTCTATTAAATAACTATTTACATATCTACAGATAGAGCACTCCTGTAAACATTAGCAGCAAAATCTAACATTCAAGTCTATCATTTCATGCTTCCCTCCAAAATTTTCTTCCCCAAACTCCTTATCCTCCAGTTATCTCTTCTCATGTTTGACGCAATGTGTAGCACCCCGCAGTAGCAAATTTGGACAGATGTCTGTCAGCTATCTACTGTACCAGAGCTGGGGATGGGGAGCTGGACACTGCACTCTTTTCCGCCTCACATATCATCCCCCAGGGGTCTCCAGAGAAGTATGGTCTTGGAGCTAACACCCCATTGTGATGCATGGGGCAGTAAACACCACTCTGAGCTACTATTTCAGACCCACTGCAGGCTCAGGCATAAATTGTTGCATCAGTTACACTTGAATCACATTTTCACGCTTTTCTTTGCCACCACGAGTGCTAGAAAATTAGTTTTAAAAATGTAATCTGAGATCCTGATTTACATACTCTAAGGTCTGGGGCATAGGCCTATAATACCCAACACTGAATGACAGATATGGGAATTGAGAAAACAGAAAGATTGGGGTAATGCTAGACATGGAGGAGAGGTGTTAAGACCAGGAGCTAACAGAGAAAAAGAACACAACACTGAAAAAGAAAGAAGTTAAAGGGAAAAATAAGTGAAATAGAGGGCACTGTTATTATATAACATAGAGAAAAAAAAAGAAGATACACCAAGAAGGAAAAGGGAAAGAAAAAAGTAGTAAAAAATGGAAAAGGGGAAAGAAAAGGAAGAACACATTTAAGGGAGACAAAGCAGGTTTACTATACATTACTCAAAAGAGAGCTTAATGGCAAAGTGTTTGAATAAGCAATGCAGTGATGGAGGCATATATTAAAATTAATCTATGGAAACAAAATGACTAAAACAAGCTCAGTATCCCACATCTCATGCTCCACCTTACCTTTCTTTTTCGAGCAAAATTCTCATACCTTGTCTCCTTCACCTTTTTAACTGGGTTCCACATAAATAGGAAACATCACTGGTTTGGGTTTTACAATACTATACCATGGCCTCCTTAGTCCATCATTAAAGATTTTCTGTAAAATCTACCAAAAGGTGAAAGGCCACTGTCAAGGTTTCGAGGCCCTAGGTTTGACTTCCCATTTTTGAAGATCCATGCAATGCATATTGATCTTTCAACACAAATGCTTTAAAGAAAACCATGCATGCCAATCTCCCAGCCTTTCAGAGCAGCTCCGCAGCAATAATCCAGGGTGTGCATGGCTAACGGAAGAATAGCTAAATGTTTGAAATGTACCAAACAATAACCCATTATGATTTTTTTTAATTATGGAAAACACTTGAGTCCCATCAAAGTAATTGACTTGAGTGCAGCTGGATTTCACCCTTGGAGAATTTCCACTGAAATACTTAGGGCTTGGCTACACTTGCGAGTTACAGTTTATTAAAGCAGCCCTGGGTGCCCTAGCTCACTACCCATCCACACAGGCAAGGCACGTAGCGTGCTCTGACTCCATGGCTAGAGAGCTCCTGGTACTCCACCTCGGCGAGAAGATTAAAGCTTGCTGCGCGTTGGCTGAAACGCCCGGGCATCAGTGTGAACGAGGTGTTGCATTACTGCCCTCTGATCAGCCTCCAGAAACATCCCATAATCCCCTTAAGTCAAGTGGCCACTCTTCTCATTGTTTTGAACTCACTGTAGAAATACGGATATCCCCTTTGAAAGCTCTGTTTCTGACAGCCGGCATGCTTATCTGCTCCAAGACAAAGCAACCATTACTGTGGAATGTTGTGTGTGAGAGAGAATGAGGCGGGGGAGGGGGAAATCTGCTGCTGTCTGAACTTACAAGACAGCATGCTGACACGCTCTCAGCCCCTCCAAAAACCCACTCTCTCCCCCCACATACACACAACACACTCCCTGTCACACTCCACCCCATTTGAAAAGCACGTTGCAGCCACTTGAATGCTGGGATAGCTACCAAAATGCACTGCTCTCTGTGGTCGATGCAAGGGCTGCTAATGTTGCCACGCCAGTGCGCTTGTAGCTGTCAGTGTGAACAGATTGCAGCGCTTTCCCTACTGCGCTCTACGAAGGCTGGTTTAACTCAAAGTGCTCTACATCTGCAAGTGTAGCCATGCCCTCAGTGAAGTCAAATATCCCCTGTAGAGATTAATTGAATCAACTGGGAAAACTTCAGGTTTTTCCGAACCAGACAGTGTTTGGAGATTCCTGGAAAAGCTGGATAATTTGCTACTCACACTCTTCCTTACCTGGTCCTACCACTAGTTTAATGTCATTCTGAAGTCCTTCCTCTGGCATGCGATCAGTAGCATTTTATGATCAGTGGCTTTTAGATGCTATTCAAGAAATTCAGATCAATTTATTTAACAGCACATGGATTTGGTGAGAGAAGATAGCAAGGGGCTTGGAGATCTGAGGTGCTGATGACCAGCACAAGAAGCAGAAGGATAGAATACTGGGGTTCTGCCAGGGATTGTGTGTGTGTGTGTGAGAGATGGGGTGGAGAGACACCATTCTTCGAGTAGCTGTCTGTCTCTAGGTAGTGAGAGCAAAGGGCTAAAGTTGATAGTGTTGCCCTGATCCACAGGGTGTTAAGGCCTAGTGGCCAGAGTCCATATAATATCTCTGATCCGCAGGGCAATAGGGACTTGTGGCCCAAGTCAATGGGGTAGCCCTTCTCTGCAGGGCTGCATGGCCTACCAGCCAGAGTCAATAAGGCTACTTTGGTTCACTGGGCAGCAAGGCCCAGTGTCCTGCAGAGAGGTAGACTATTATTGCAAGGGGCGGGGGGGGGGGGGAGAAAGAGAGGTGGCCAGGGTAGGGGGACTCGGGCCCTCCCGGCTCCACTGGGTCCCAGCCCAGGGCGCAGCAGCAAGTGAGTTCGCCACCAAGTCAGCAGGGATTCAACCGCAACGTGCTGACTATGCTTGGGAATATGGCTAGTCCCTCCCCTGGGCTACTTCCTACTGTGATTGCTGTGTGTCTGGTCTGGGTGACTTCGTGTTTCCTCTGCCTGGACTGGTCCCAGTGGCTCCGAAGTCCCTGGGGTGTTTGCAGGTATCTGGGCATCTGCCGGGGTCTCAGCTCCTCTGGCTTCCATGTTCAGGGGCTGCCACTGCTCTGAGGCAGGAGCCTGCATTAGATGTCCTTCCCCACTGGTGGTCAGCCCAGACTCAGCTGGGCTGCTCCCTTTTATACTTGTTCTGCACTTGGTGCATGCCCAGTAGGGACATGGGGGCATGGCTTTCTCAGCCCACAATGGGGGGTTAACTCCTTCCTATCCAGTTGGGGTGAGTGCACCACATCACAGTGTGAAAGAGAGAGAGAGAACAAACAAGCGAGCATACGTAACTAGAATTCTAAGTGGGAAATCCATCTAGTCTAGAGTCTTGTGATACTGAGGTTGTGGGATTTTTTTAATTATATATTTTATTTGCTTAGTTTGGAAACAGAGTATTCTGAGTAATCTCCCTTGCAAATGCAATGTTTTTCCATTTTTGCACTTCTGTTCTGTGAAACAGAACTTTTCAAAAAGTCCTAGAGCACTACGAATTTTCTCAGGTTCCCTCCTGGCCTTTTAAAACACGATCATGTTAGGCCTTTTCAAGGAGTACTTGACCTTTTACTCTGTTAAAATGAACCAGCGCTACCAGACAGAGGATAAAATGGTTTTAGACTGAATTTCTTTTGGAGCTCCATTTGCTGTAATCAGCAGTAGCATTAAGAACACTGAGTCCCTTTCACTCAAGACAAGGTTATCTGAAGGGCATAGGATTTGGGGGCAAGAATGTTTGTATATCTCTCTCCATTGCTCCTGCACCCAAGCCCTGTGTGCAAAAAAATGTATGGGTTTCTTTAGGTCTGAAACTTATCATCAGTGAAGCAAAATCTAAGGGTTTTTTTAATTAAATTTGTTTTTTAATGCAAACCACATGTTGCCTCAAATCCTGTAGCCTGAGAAGCAGCAGTGAGCTGATACAAGTGTCAGGATGTTGAACTGCAATGAGATAGGTAAGATTAACATATGTGTGGTATTATCTGGATGATGTGTCAAGGTCATAAGTCTGAAAGATGTGATTCACTAAAGTTTACAGATTTATCACAGATACCGATCAGACAAACAAACATTTGGAAATAACGTACGTTGCCAATTTAGAAACAAAGAAATATCATTTAAAAACTGAGATGCCCAAGTATTTGATGGTCTGCAGTAGATGAATTTTCCCATTTGCTGTGCTGAGAAGTGTTTTTTTTAGTCCAGGTACAAGGCATGAAGATTGCAGACCATATTACAATGCAAGCAGTATTGTGCTTAGGGCAGAGATCTTTCAAAACCAGCAGCCTGATCTTGCAAGCTTGTACGGATGGGAACATTCACAATGACGACTACAGAGATTAATTGATGAGTGATTTTTCATAATGCATAGCAAATCATCCAAGCATAAATATTAAGCTGTAACACTTACACTAAGATATTTTTCTATGGCCATGTTTTCCGCCACCCTTACTCACACTGAGTAGCATCTGATCTACACTGGGGGGGGGCGGTGGCGAGCTAAGCTGATCTAAGTTACGCAACTTACGCTATTTTCTTAGCTGATCTGAAGTTGACGTACTTAGAGCTACTTACTGCGGTGTCTTCACTGTGGTAGGTTGATTGCTGATGCTCCCCCGTTGACTCCGCCTAAGCTTCTCGCTCCGATGGAGTATCAGAGTCGACGGGAGAGCACTCGGCAGTCGATTTATCACGTCTTCACTAGACATGATAAATCGACCCCTGCTGGATCAATCACTCCGGAGGTAAGTGTAGACGTGCCCTTCACTCTGTGAGAAGTGCCAAATGAGTTAGACTGCTTGTGGAGTAAGGCACTATTCATTGTGAAGGTGGGAGAATCTGGCCTCGGGTAAACAATTCTCGAACTATTTGCTGAAACCCCAAAGCAGACCAATCAGTACAAATACTGTTGTAAGAGGCAGTGCTTGCTGGTGTAACAGACCATCTGCTAAAATAAAGGAAGAATGTCCTGAAGCAAAGAGACCTGTATGGCTATGAGGTGAGTACTTGCCCCCTCAGAGTCCTGGGGAGATTCCCACTATAGAAGCATGTGGTCCTTTTCTCCAGTCTTCCCTATGGTTTGGTGGGTGGAGGGGAGGGAAAGATGAACATCAATGTTTCCTTTCCTTTCCCTCTCCCTAAAGCAGCTGGTGGGAATTGCAGAGGCAGCCGATTCAGTGTAGGGATTAGGGAGTTAAGGAGTGTTTGGGCAGCCCATTGGTTTTAGATTTACAAAGCAAGAAAACCATGGAGAACAGCCAGGTTTAACCATAGAGAAGCTGCATGTACAACAGATGATCAAAATAAGCTTAGTCTCAAGAACTCTCAACCAGCTTGGGTACTCCTTCAAACTGTTCTCATGGACAGCTGACAATGGCCTGCCCTACTGATCTTCACATAGGTCATCGTACCATGTCATGAAAAGACAAGCAAAACACACTGTGACAATGATCTTTCAATTACTCCTAGAGAAAATGATGTTTTATCATGTGAGTTTTCCCAACTCTCATAGGAAATTGCTGAGCTTTTTTATGACCACATCTGCTTAGCATCTGAATGTCTAAATAACTTGAAATTAAATAAAGCACAGCATTAACCCATGTGAGACTATAAACCTATGGGTCCTTTGCAATTGAATTTTAAATGCTTCAACTGTTTTGCACTAGATCAGTTACTATTTCCATATCACTTTTCATATATATTCTCAGAACATGTAGACATATGGAACTCAGTTCGACATGAACTGTCACTATATATTCGTATGTATGACACATTTTAAAATAGTTTTAGAGCTAGGATTTATCTTCACCAGTTAGGGGAGGATATAACTGATCATTAAAGATGACTAGCCATCAATGTGTTGCAAGTTATACATTACATAGTGTGTGTATATATATATATACCCACACACACACACACACAGAGATGATGTATACATCAAAACAGTTCATAAGTAGGTTTTGTGTGGAAAGCTAAAGTTGTTACTGGAATATGGAAAGTGAATTTTTAAATATGGTTCTTAAATAAAGGTCTGAACAGGCAAGGGAACCATATATTAATCTAAATGACTGAAACCAGTAATTTATTTAGCCTTTTTCGATGCTTAGGATTTGTTTGTTTTTTAATAGTAAGACTGCGGTTATGTCTTTTATACGTTATCTTAATTACTTTGACAACCTTAATTCTACATTAGCAAAGATTTTTGGTGAGACTATTCAGGGATCCAGATTCTTAGCTGATGTAAACTGGCATAGCTTCATTGACATCAATAGAGCTGGTATGCCAACTTATATCAGCTAGCGCAAGAAATTGAAATGCAGCTTATATAAGGAAAAAACTGACAGTGTACCAAATTTTAAAATGAATGCTCATTTCAGCACTATATCACCAGCTATTAGTATCAACTCTATTGAGATAAGGAATAGGAAATATGATTGCTCAGAAGCTTTTGTGTAATCTATCTGTATTGTGACAAAGTTCCTCCTCTGCCTTGGTGGGTCCTGCACTTATTGGCAGATGTTCTCACCTCACAGGTTCACGGCAGCCCTCAGTTTGGCCACTTTCTTGGCTCAAATCTGCCTTTCACTCAGTTAGCCTCATCACTGGCCAGCATGGGGAAAAGGAAGAAGAACAATCCCCGCAGACTCTGCTGATCCACCTAGTGGATCGGGGAACAGGCCAGAGACCTTCCCCTCTGGTGGAACCCACAGTCCAAGTCAACTCCTCCGGTATCAAGTAGGGAGTTCGGGGGATGGAGGGATGGGGGGAACCTGGGTCCGCCCTCTACTCCGGGTTCCAGCCCGGGGCCTTGTGGATTGCAGCTTTCTACAATGGCTCCTGTAACAGCTGCGTGACAGCTACAACTCTCTGGGCTACTTCCCCATGGCCCCCTCCCAACACCTTCTTTATTCTCACCACAGGACCTTCCTCCTGATGTCTGATAATGCTTGTACTTCTCAGTCTTCCAGTAGTACGCCTTCTCACTCTCAGCTTCTTGCGCCTCTTGCTCCCAGCTGCTTGCACGCACCCCACAAACTGAAGTGAGCTTCTTTTTAAAACCCAGGTGCCCTGATTAGCCTGCCTGTCTTCACTGATTCTAGCAGCTTCTTGATTGGCTGCAGGTGTTCTAATTAGCGAGCAAATCCGCCAATAAGCACAGCCTTAATTGTTTCCAGAAAGTTCCTGATTGTTCTGGAACCTTCCCTGTTACCTTACCCTGGGAAAAGGGACCTACTTAACCTGGGGTTAATATACCTGCCTTCTATCACTCTCCTGTAGCCATCTGGCCTGACCCTGTCACAGTATATACATATTCCATTGTAATAGATGCTAATAAAAATAATATCAGCCTCATGGGTATACTACAAAAAAGCTATAGCAAATGAACTAAGGTCAACTTCATGACTGGGCTTATCAGCATAAAGTTGACCTTAGTTTATTTGCATACTGCAATGCTATTTATTTTAAAAATGCAACAAATACAGCTACAAGCTATAGCTTTTTGGTTAAAAAAAGCTTTTTGGACTTCAACATCCTTCTTGAATTATGGATACCAAAACTGGACATAGTACGCTTGTGTGCCCGGATCCAAGATCTGGGAAACCCCCAGAGAAGTTTGGAGGGGACCAGGGAGGATGTCTTACCTTGCCTTGGATCTGCATGCAGGCATGTAGTCCAACGAGCAATCAGGCTCAAGACTTTTGAATTCCATTGCCAATATTTTGTGCAGTCCTATTCAGAATGCTAATTTTAAAGAACAGATTCTGTTACAAACTAACATGATTCTATTGTTATCCATGTGACAATCTGTTCTAGAAGCAGGAAGTTATCAGAGACAAAGCAACTCTTATTTTGATTGTTCAATGTTCTATAACAACTTACATCCAGACTAGCTCTGATTTTATCTTGGGGGTCATGGTGATGACGTTAAAAAACCACACTGACTTGACACTCTTGATTTATAACATCACCCAGACATCTCAGTTAAGGTGCCAGCTTTGAGCAGATGCAAGAAGATTGTCAAAGTCTATAGGATTTTTCTTTAAAAGAAGGGGATGAGGCATTATGAGTAATATTTCATAATTTAAAATATGCCAGTCAAAGGTGGCAGAAAAATTTGCAATGTCTGGAAAAAAAAAACCCAGTATGTGAGAAACACACAGTAAACATGTAATTAAAGTGACATCATCATCTTGAAATTTAGTCACTCTTTATGGAAGAGTCCTAGAGAACTTAATAAAAAATTAGAACTCTTATTTAAGATTCAAATCATCCTGTAGAATTTAATAGAAAAAATTATATCTCTGCTAATAGTAGTCTATAGGTTGCTAAAATGTATTCTATAGAAAGGTTATCAGTCTCTATTAAATTCTATAGGTTCTTAGGATAATTTATAGAAAATATGTTTACTTACCCTACAATAACTGTGGTTCTTTGAGATGTTGTAGTCAGTGTGGATCCTACTGTAAATATGCAAATGCCTTATGGGTAGGCCCTACCAAATTCGTGGCCATGAAAAACGCGTAAGGGGCTGTAAAATCATAGAATCATAGAATATCAGGGTTGGAAGGGACCTCAGGAGGTCATCTAGTCCAACCCCCTTGCTCAAAGCAGGACCAATCCCCAATTTTTGCCCCAGATCCCTAAATGACCTCCTCAAGGATTGAACTCACAACCCTGGGTTTAGCAGGCCAATGCTCAAACCACTGAACTATTCCTCCCCCCAATCTGATATACCTTGCGAAATCTGGCTATTGTGGGGCGGGGGTGGGGGGTCACGGTATTGCCACCCTTACTTTTGTGCTACCTTCAGAGCTGGGCAGCTGGAGAGTGAAGAGCACTGGTGGTTGGCCAGGTGTCAAGCTCTGAAGGCAGCACCACTGCCAGCAGCAGCGTGGAGGTGAGGATGGCATGGTATGGGGGGGGTCATCACTTTCTGCAGGGGGCAATGCCGGCCTTATGGGTGGATGACGTAGGCAACTGCCCAGGGTGCCATGGTAGGTGGGGGATGACAACCTTAGGGATGAACTTGGAGTGTGGTCTCACCACCACCTTGTCCCTATGGAAGGATGTTTAAAGAAAACCTGCAATGAGGGCTTGGAATTTGCTGTCTCTTTGTACTGAAATGATGGCCAACGAAAAGACCAGCTTAAGGGTAAAGTGGTATACTGAGCAATCTGGTTCAAAAAGGAGGATTCCTGAGTTTTAGGAAAGCAATGTTGATATCCCATGTGGGAACTGGGCCTCTACCTGGAGGATGTTAGTGCTCAGGCAGAGTGGTACTCTTACTCATCTTAGATTTCTCTTGTACTGCTGACACAACTAAGGAGCCAGGTTGGGGTGCGTGTAGAAATACTCAGACTCCATTGGCAGGAGCTGGTATTGCTTCTCTGCCTGTTTTGAAGTGGGTATTATCACAGCCAGCATCTGCCACAAGGCTTTTACTGGGTCAAGCTAAGGGACTGCAATCCTGGCTGGACCAGAAGCTGACAAGAAGTCAAATAGCTTGTGAGAGTTCTCTGATAAGCCTGAAGTCTCTATTTCCAGAGTCTCAGCAATCCTCACAAGGAGTACCTGGAAGGATCTAGTAGCACCGGAACTAGTGCTGAAGATACAACTTTGTCAGGGTGACGACGATAGGCCCTTTGATGGTGATATTTGGCACTGCTGTTTCTCTTCTCACAAATCTGGTTCTTCATGGTACTCTGGCACAGGTGGTCTGGCCAGTGATGCCAAGAGGCGGGAGACTGACCTCTTCTTCGAATGTGGTGGAAACCAGTTTCTCAAAACATGGGATGGTGGACCACAGACCTCCAATAAGGGCCATGGTGGCATAATGTAAGAACATGGCTGGCTCATTTGATATTGCCAGTCCAGTGCTATCCCTGACAAGACAGTGATGGTAGTCTTAGGTGTTCTTGGTCACTAAGGGTAGGTAAAAAATATTTTAGACAAAAGTGGTTAAGCTGACAGTGTCCATTTAAAAAGCACACTTTTGTCTGTAATTTTCTTACCAGCTTTGTCACAAGTAACGCTAAATTACCAGATTAGAGAGGGGAAAAACTCTTCCCTATTATTCAAGTTCATTTACTTGATGCATTTGACTGACAACTGAACAGATTAATCTTGTCCCATACTGCATACTTATTGTCACTGTTACCCTCTAATGACCAGTACTAGCCACACATTTCAAAAGATCAGAAAACAAGGAGAATTCTTTAATTGGTGAAGAGGTTTATTTAGGGAATTAGCTCTGGTTATCACCATTTTAAACAACTGTCACTCTACAGCCCATTTTAGTAATTTGTCTCACTGAACTAGCCAGAATAAGGATTATTTTAGCTTGTATTTCTTTAGTCTTTTTCAGAAATCAGAACTTTTGAGGCAGCAGTTCTTGCTTATGTATCAGGCTGAACAGGGTCACAGGCTGAGTCTGAATATGGTACTCTGCCTCACCAATCACATCTCATAATCTGTTATAATCCTGAACAGCCCCAGAGTGAAACAATCTGGTTTCTTGGCAATCTACTACAATCATGGCATATTGGCCAATGCTCATCAGTGAAATATTAGTTTACAATGGGCTTGTGCATTGTTAGCTCGTAAAACAAGCAATCCATTCAAACTCCCTTCTCTGGTGACAATACTGCATTAGCTAAGATTTCAAATAAAGTAACAACAGAATATTAAAATGGCTTACCATTGTCCTGAGACCCTGTAGCTGCAAAGTACTAGCTGTTGAACAGAGAGGCCAGGTGATTTTGCCGACAGGCAGTGGAATGAATAGCATTTTAAAGAAAAATATGTTAAAATAAAATAGATATTTTCAAAGAGAACCAAAGTTGGCAGACCTAGCTAGGCTAAAAAAGGCTTTTACATAGTCACCTGATATCTCCAGGTTGTAGTGACAACGTTCTTCACAATGATATTTTTGTATATTTTTCCTTCTGCTCACGGGACGCTAACATGGAAGGCCAGGCTGCCATGTCTGATGTTTGCTCCACACTTAACACATCATGGGGACCAACATTTTGGTGGTTTCTTTAGGGAAATAGATTCTCAAAGCAGGCCCTGATGAACCATGTGGAAAAAGAAAAAGGAAGTCATTTTTGGATTCAATAGGTCACTTTTGGGTAGCAAAGATTATTGAATACTCTTAGGACAGGGAGGAGGCCAGAATGGAAGGAAGAAAGAGAAAGATATGTTACTGTAAAACCACAAAATCTGTTGGGAAAACTCAAGGGGAAGTGTGTTACATGGAGCTACTCAACTCATTTTTTTAATGGTTAGATTTCAAATTGGTAGTGTCATGCAGAAAACTGGCACACAGCAAAGGAATGAGGGTAGGGAAATTTTAGCTAGGGACAGTAGGGCAATCTCTGTTTTTCCTAAAACTGTTATGGGATCCTCAATCTCTCAGGGGTTTTTAAGAGCTCAACTGAACTTTCCCCCAATCACGCAGTAAACTAAGAAAGATAAAGGGCAGAATAGACCTTTCTGGGATTCAAACCTATAGTACCAGGCAGTCAAGAAATGTCACATGTCATCTTCTACTTAAGTGGCTTGATAGAACTAGTTCAAACCAGTGTAAACCTGTTAAATATCAGAGTTTAAAGTGCAGTACATCTGTTGTTTTCAGAGGTCAATTTGCTAAACAGATATAAAATCCATTTGATAGGTTTGAACTTATTACACTGTAATAATAAAAATGCACACAGAAAATATGTTCATTTCATAGGTGTAGAGCTTAATTTATCTGTTTATCATATTTTAGATGGATGGTACAGCTATAGCAGACACACAATACACAAACATTACATTGTAGCTGGGCATGAGGTGGTAAAGTTACGCAAACATCACTCTGTAAAGCTATAGCTACAGAATGAAAAAGACTACATCAAAATGCAGAAAAGCTCTAAAAAGGCAAATGCTGTTTTCTATACCAACACTAATTTAGTTATGTATTAGAAATGCCTGTTGTCTGCTACTATGAAAAGTTATTATGGATCTTTTTAAAGAGGGTTACAATAATGTTATGGGGACTATTTCTGTATTTCTCCATCTCGAAAGCCAAGAGCCTAACCCTATAGAGCTCAGAGGGAGCCATGAAGTCTCTAAAATTACCAAAAAATAACTTTCTACAAGTGTGAATTTCACAGCTTTGAAGTTCAATATCTCAAATGCTTCCAAGATACTAAACTGCTCAAGATAGTTAAGACCAACGCAGACTGAAGAACTTCAAAAAGATCTCACAAAACTAAGTGATTGGGCAACAAAATGGCAAATGAAATTTAATGTGGATAAATGTAAAGTAATGCACATTGGAAAAAATAACCCCACCCATACATACAATATGATGGGGGCTAATTTAGCTATAACTAATCAGGAGAATGATCTGGGAGTCATCGTGGATAGTTCTCTGAAGACGTCCATGCAGTGTGCAGCGGCAGTCAAAAAAGCAAACGGGATGTTAGGAATCATTAAAAAAGGGATAGAGAATAAGACGGAGAATATCTTAGTGCCCTTATATAAATCCATGGTACGCCCACATCTTGAATACTGTGTACAGATGTGGTCCCCTCATCTCAAAAAAAGATATACTGGCATTAGAAAAGGTTCAGAAAAGGGCAACTAAAATGATTCGGGGTTTGGAACGGGTCCCATATGAGGAGAGATTAAAGAAGCTAGGACTTTCCAGCTTGGTGGGGATATGATAGAGGCAGTAGCGTAGCCGGGGGCGGGAGCGGGGGGAGCAGCCCCCTCCCCCTCTGAGCACAAGAGGCACCTTTTTTAATTTTTACTCACCCTGAGGCGCTCTGGGTCTTTGGTGGTGGGGGCCTTCATGCGCTCCGGCTCAGCGGCACTTCGGTGGCACAGGCTTTCACGCGCTCCGGCTCGGCGGGGGCCTTCACTTGCTCCCGGTCCTCGGCGGCATTTCGGTGGCAGGGGCCTTCAGTGCTGCCGAGGACCCGGAGCGCCGCCCAGTGAGTACAAGCGGGTGGCACCTATTTTTACGTCCGCTGCCCCTGTTCGCTCCACCTAGCTATGCCACTGGATAGAAGTGTATAAAATCATGAGTGGTGTGGAGAAAGTGAATAAGGAAAAGTTATTTACTTGTTCCCATAATATAAGAACTAGGGGCCACCAAATGAAATTAATGGGTAGCAGGTTTAAAAACAAATAAAAGGAAGTTCTTCTTCACTCAGCGCACAGTCAACCTGTGGAACTCCTTGCCTGAGGAGGTTGTGAAGGCTAAGACTATAACAGGGTTTAAAAGAGAACTGGATAAATTCATGGAGGTTAAGTCCATTAATGGCTATTAGCCAGGATGGGTAAGGAATGGTGTCCCTAGCCTCTGTTTGTCAGAGGGTGGAGATGGATGGCAGGAGAGAGATCACTTGATCATTACCTGTTCGGTTCATTCCCTCTGAGACACCTGGCATTGGCCACTGTCAGTAGAGAGGATATTGGGCTGGATGGACCTTTGGTCTGACCCAGTATGGCCGTTCTTATGTTAAGACTAGAAGCATGTGCATTGCCCCACTGGGAACATCTTTAATGGTATAAAACTATCATTTCTAACCCTGGATGGCATGAGATATTGGAACTATAATCTATCACTCATCTTAAACTGAATATTTCCCCATGTTAGATCAATGTAATATGAGAGAGAATATATACATTTGAGATAAAGGAGGAAAGTTTTCTCTAGAAGATTAGAGCAAAGAAAATCAGTCTTTCTTCCTGTTGAAAATGAAATTTAAGCAGGTTATTTACTAGATGTTAATCATGATATACTATTTAAGAGGAAAACTAAACTCAAAGACAATTTGAAGGGATTTTCAAAGGTTGGCATTTTCGGAGAATCAGGCTCCTTTAAGGTGTCTCAAGTTGGGAACTGACAAATGGAGGCACTCAAAAATCACTGAGCATTTCTAAAATTTTTGGCAAAAAGTTCTTAGTGGCATGATTCATTTAAAAGTTTCCATTCATGACACAACATTATATTTTCAAGCTCCCTAAGTAATACAACTAACTGAATAATAAATTGTTGGATTCACTTCCTTGTTGTAGCACCAGAATACAAAAGTCTAAAGAAATACAGAAGTCTAAGGAAGTGGCATACTACTTTCTCTTCAAAGTACTCACTAGTGAAGTGGTTGTTTTTCAGCACTAATAACCCCTTGAGAAGTATGTGATTAAATTCTGCTGACTTGTTGATATTACCAGATGTATTGGGATGGGGGCAGGTTTTGAAGTTAGGGTTATACAAGGGAAATCTAGATTCAACTGTTTGTTTAGTTTCAGCCTGGGGGGTGTGAAGGGAAACAGCTGGGTCACTGACCTTGTCGCTACAGCGATTTCTTGTTTCAGTAATGTTCCAGTTTACTGTTGTGCATGTTAATCTGCTTCTGATCCATTGAGGGATGCCCATTTAGAAGTGTCATTCTGCATCTGGGGCAAGGGTATAACTAGTCTTAGGTAAACAGAAATGAGGGTAGACAAGAGAAGCAATTCCTTAGTCCACATTTCTTCTATCTTCATCTACTCCTCCTTTCCTTCCCCTCAAAAATCCCCTTGCTTTCCTGGCATATGGGTTACTGGCAATTAGCAAAGACATGTGGTTACTATTAATGGGATAAATGGATACTGACAATGAAAACTAGGCTAGGTGAATGAAGGAAGTGATTTGATTATGTGATGAATATTATCTCTGTTCTAGGCCTGGAATTTTTTCCTCTCAAGAGCCAAGAATTATTATTTCTCTGCATTGGAAAATATTTTAAATTGCATATCAACAAGAACAGCAAAAATAACCTTAAATTGAAGTGATAGTTCAACTACTGTTTAAAAAGAACTAGGTAAACAAACCCAACCCCAAAGGGTTGTTAGTTCTTAGTCCTGTTGAACTTAGCCTTTGATTTTACTCCCAGGGTTCAGCATTCCTAGTAGTGGTAACCTGCAGTCAGTGCTTAATTTGTAATGAAAGAGGGGCCAGGGCTCAAGCAATCTTTTTACATTCATAACTGATGCAGCAAGCCTAGAGGTGTCAGGGCTATGAACTACCATGCCTAGAGGTGCCCAGGCTCAGCCCTGGCACAAATTAAGCACTGCTTGCAGTGGTGTGATAGGCACAGCATATATAGACTGGATGAGCCTCATTCTCCTCTCATTTGCATGGCTTTTATGCTGGTGCGGGCCTCATTTGTCATTGCCTCGCACCGCGTGTCATCATTTACACCGGTGTTACTAAATCAGCAGGGGTGTATTACCTTCCCCCCCACCCCCCATTTTGCACAGGTGTAATGGGACACACATGGGGCAAAGCACTGGATAATCAAGCCTTTCTATCTTCATTTAGTGGAGTTACACCTGATTTACACTGGTGCAATTGAGAGGAGAATCAGACCTAACAGCCTTCGTTTCCACTTTGGAGTAATGCAGTGTTACTCAGACTGCTCCTATTGCATATAAGTATCTAATAAAACATGAATTAAGATAGCTGTTCCTGTCAAATTCCCTTCTTCCGTTAGACTCCCTCAGTGCAGCTGCCTCACTACCACAGCCAATATGTTTCACTCTTTCTTAAGGGAAGCCCTCACCAATCATGGCTTCACTGGAATATAGCGCAGAGCATTTTCAGCAATATTCAGCTCCTTAAAACTCACCGATACATCCCTTCATCTCTCCCAGTCTCCCATTTCTAGTCTCTAAGGAGCTATAAAGGCTATCTTAGCACATTGAGAATTACAAACATTGACTCATCATGCTAATCCTTGCCAGCATCTGCTGACTAGCATCCAGTCATGTATAACTCAGTAAAACATACTTGCCATTATGGAAAGAGTAAACATTTTAGGATGTAACAGGCCCAGCCCTTCAGGGGTTTGCAAGGTTGGAGGTGGTGCAAAGAGCCTCTCTACCTTTACACCCTGTGCAGGGGCAAGGCATAATTGCAGTTCTTGCTCAGGGATGGCACAAGTCTACTGCTGCTGCTTCCTAGTGGTACTAGGACCATGGCCTTGATTTCCCACCAGCCAAGGTATCTGATTCTATGCGATGGGAGTACATGCTGGGAGTTGAACCTTAAAGGCACATGTCTGTCTTTACATATAGCTCTTTGGTATTTGGTCACATTTTATGTATTTAAAATGCATTGTGACAAGATATTAAATGTATTTAAATTATGACAGAATTAGCCTTTTTCATGATCACATTATGTCACTATATTTTAAATAGCTAGAATGTGGCCAATTTTGGAAAAGACAAATCTAATTCATAGCTCATCACACAACATATGTGAGGAGCTCGAGCTGTTTTATCTTATCAAAAAGATCAAGAGGTGACTTAATTACAAGCTTTATGTACTTACTTGAGAAGAAAATACCAGGTACTCAATAGGGCTGGCTAGAAAACAAGAATTCCATTCTGTGAAAAACTTCAAGGTTTTGAAATTTGTTTTTGTTCTGATGTGGAACAAAAATGTGGGTTTTTGAACTTTTTTGTGAAAAACAAGAAAAAACCATGAGAGAGAGTCTGATACGTACCCCCCAACCCAGAATATACAATAACCCGGTAGTTAGAGCATTCACATGGAATGCTGCCTGATTCAGAGCCATGGCTTGGACCTACATGCCCTAACCACTGGCCTGTTGTGGGGAGGACCTCTCTCTCTCTCAAACAGAAATTGCAGACTGGACCTACAAAAGTTTCTGCAAAGTGATACAGTTCCGCAAACAGTTTTGATTTTGAAGAATCTGGATTTTCCCAGCAAAAAACTTGTCATTGAACAATTCCTGACCACTCTGGTAATAAAGGGCTCTCGAACCTAGTGGGAGAAAAAAGGCATAATATGAACCAATGGCTGGATGCTGAAGGTGGTCAGATTCAAATTAAAAATAAGGCACACATTGGTTAACATAGAGGGAGGTTAACCATTTGAACAAATTGCCATGGGAAGAGATGGATTCTTGAAGTCAAAACTGTATGCCTTTCTGGAAGGTTTGCTTTAGTCAAACAAAAGTTATTGTGTTGAGTAAAGAGTTGAAAGATTGTGACCTGTATTATGCAGGAAGTAAGATTAGATGATGTAATGGTCTCTTCTGGCCTTTAAATCTATGAATCTATCAAAACATTTGTTATAGCATGTAACTGCAAAATACATAAATCCTACAGAAAATGTCACAATGCCCACTTGAATGTTTTGACAACTAAACAGTCCTCAGGATAATTTATTAAGGACCCCGATGTCTCATTTTTGGTGTCAGTCATCCTCTTTCCTGTTTTTCCTTTTTAATCTGCTATATTTTAGTTTTCTTTTGCATTTCTGCCTTTCTTTCAGTTAAATCACTACCTCACTGCCCTGCTTACCACTGTTTGGGGATTTTTAGCTCCAAAGTTTGTGTCCAGCCTCTTAGAAAGACAGAGGCCAGGTATGAAATTCAGATCCATCCATATCCACATTTGAATTCTGAATCCCCTTCCAAAGTTGGTGGCGTTCAAAATCTGGAATTTTAGGTTTGGGCCCATCCTAATATTAGTCTTTCCTTTCTTATGTGCTTATGGGGTTCTGGTAAAAGTTATCAAGTTTCTGGGTTGAAGCCTGCAGCCTTTACCCACACTGGAGCAGCACTTCTCCTATTTGCATATTCCTATTAAGTTCAGTGGGGCTACTCACATGAATAGGCGCTCACAAATATTAGGAGAAAAGAAACACTTCACTGGGAATCCCTAGTCATTCAGCTTCCAATTCCTGCTCTGTCTCCACTGCTAAACTCCTGAGTAAACTCTGGCTGACTGTTTCCCAAAATGCTCATATCTCATCTTCTGGGAAAATCATTTGTGGTTTTAAATTTGAGTAAGGATTTTCTATTACTTATTTGCAAGCTGACATTCTTTAATCCACACAAACATATACTGTTTTCAGCTTAACTGGTTTACCCTGACAATCCTAAAACAATCACACTTCAGATGAATAAAGCCAAGGAGAAAACTGCACTGGGAAGAAGGTGAGGCAGATCAGTTAAAAAAGGGGGCAATCATGTGGGACTGGATGGATGTCCATTTCTATGTTCCCAACATTTCCTATGTTCTTCATTAATTTCCCGGGGCTCTGCAGCTGCCCCCAGCTGTGGCCCACTGGCCCCAGCCTAGGGCAGTGAGGGGTGCAGACAGGGGTAAGAGGTAGCGCAGCTCAGCACCTCCACCTTAAAAATTGTTCCAGCACCACTGTACTGGGATATTTTAAATTCCTGATTTGCTGCTTACATCACTATCACGCCACTTGGAACAGCGCACTGAGTTTGACGTTGAGATTAGAATGTATATGCAAGAACTGGAATCAGAATTTTCTGACAGATTTCAAGATTTCTAGCGATTTGGCCCAATGCTTTCTTTTCTAATTAAACCTGAAGAGTTCAATGAAAGTGACTTGGATTTCTCTGTATTTCAGTGGATGTGTGTTGAAGATTTTGAAATGCAGCTCATTCAGTTAAAAAGCTCAGAACTGTGGGCATCAAAGTTTAGAGATCTGCGGAGTGCACTTGAAGCTACCGAGAGAGATCATGGGGCCTCTATTCTGACCTGCTGAACGTCCCTGCCAGTGAAATTTAACTGAAGAAAATTGCATTTGCAATGCTTTCAGCATTTGGATCAACATACAGGTATTTTCACACATGAAATCTGTCCTTTGTCCCTCTCGGAGCCAGTTAACAACTGATCACTCAGAAGCCTATGTGCAGCTTAAAGTATCCAAATACATGCCAGACATTGGAAAACTAAGCAAGGAAAAGCAAGGGCAAGGATCACACTAAACTGACAAGATCTGCATTTTAATTTAATTTTAAATGAAGCTTCTTAAACATTTTAAAAACCTTATTTACTTTACATACAACAATAGTTTAGTTATATATTATAAACTTATAGAAAGAGACCTTCTAAAAACGTTAAAATGTATTACTGGCACGGGAAACCTTAAATTAAAGTGAATAAATGAAGACTCGGCACACCACTTCTGAAAGGTTGCCGACCCCTGATATAAGGTATAAGCCAACCTCTAACTACTAGGGGTTAGCAGGTAACTTTGCCTGGAGAAAGCTTATACCTCAACTGCCTACTGCAGTATTTCTTCTTCTGAAGCAGTGGGCGAAAGCCACTGTGGAAGACACAATACTGGACCAGTGCTCTGAGTGCAGTTCCTATGAGAGTTAGGATCCCAGGATTTCATTTTGGATTTGACAGCAGGATTCCATGGCATGAGTGAATTAGAAATGCACAGATGGATTCTCCAAACTCTCTCTCATCTATTTGAACCCCAAACTTATTGAGGGGGTGGGCAATGTAATCCCATGCACACCAAGGCCAAGAAGAATATTTGCATGACTCCCTCCAAACAGAAACCACTGTGTTTTGAATAGCACTCTCTCTCTCTCTTTCTCTCTCTGATGTATTGGCTAATGGTCTTTTTAGCATAAACATCTAAACAGACAAGGTTTACTCAGGCCAGACAGTGCAAATAAAATAGATGGCGTTCCTCAGGTCAGGCATGTCTTGTCTGCTCAATGTCAGTGAACTTTCTTTCTCTGAAGCTGACTTCTTTTTGCCTACTGGGAACAGAAAAGGATCGTTGTACACACAGTTGGGGCTACTTACCTGACAAAACTGTGGTTTCCAGAACAGTTATACACTAGGAGATTGGTATGAGGTCAAAATCAATGTAATTTTACTGACTTCATTGGGAGTAACTCTTGAATTAGTGAGATCAGGCCCGAGGTGCAAGAACTATGAATGGAAACAGTGACAGGGTGACTGCTGTTAAAATGTCTGTACTAGCATTTCAATTTTAAATAAAATGCTAGTACAGGCTGTAATTTTTGGAGAGGATCTTTCTGGAACAGATATTTCAATCTCTCTATGAAAGAAAGTAAATAGCACCTCAAAATGTAGGAGAATACACATTTTTCATGATCAGTTTTCCCCTTTTTAGTTTGGTAAATTAAGATAGAAGTCCTCCCCCCCACACACACACATAAAGGTGATCATCTCTCTCACCGGCTGAATGGTCTGAATCACAGCACAGCATACATGAGGATATACCACTTAAATCAGAATGCCATCTTGTGATCAGTCTAAAATAGATCAAAGAACTTCTAAGTAAAATTGACAGATAGACCAGCTCTGATATGCAAGAGAGATGATACTCTCATCTGAAAAGAAAGAAAAAAACAACCACCATACCCTCTCAACTCCAAACATTTCTATTCATGTGCGATATCATGTGCCAAGTCAGTTACAGATTGGGGTCCACGTCTGTGTATTTAATAATCAAATCTATAATTTCAATGGTGGTCATGACCAACTTTAAAAATAACATTCACAGAGAACAAAAATGAAAGACAGAAAGAGAATCAAGAGCCTTTATGCATCACAGTGCATATGATGGGCCACAACAATGCCTAGGTATACATTTCCAGAAGTGTCTTGTTATTTACTTTATATACCAACTACACATTTATAATGCATGAGCTCTAAATTCAAATACATTATGGCCAAAATGTTCAAATTTGGAAGTCTTAAGTCAGGCACCTAAACAGGTGGCCAGATTTTCATGGGTGATACCCCTACAGCTCTCATGGAAGTCCATGAAGGTTTGTGTGCTCAGCACCTCCAAAAAGTTGGGCAAAAGGGTTCAGATTCTCTCAAGTATTTAGGCACCTAACTCCTTCTGACATCAATGGGTGACAGGCATCTTAAATTCCTTTGCTGATCTGGGCAATGGTGCCTAACTATAGATACAGGTCCTTAACTTTAGACACTCAAGTGTTAAAATGTTGGCTTGTGTGTGAGAGAACATGAGTAAATGATCCGAGTAGAAGAATGAGACTACAACCTTGGGAAACTACAACCTCCAAAGCACAAATGGGAGTTAGGCATCTAACCGACACTATTATGAAATGGTTCCTGTGACCCTGACACCTCACACAGGAGCGCATAGTGACCACAGCATTATTCCAGCCTACAGATTACACTGCAAAACAACATTATGGGACTCTATATTTATTCTCTCCAATGACTTCCATATTAGATTAGCTTCTAACTTCAACTTAAACCTGGCATCTGGGGGAGGGGGGAGGAAGGGTCAAGCTACATTTTTATTTATTTATTGTTTTTTGCCACTCATATCATTGTCACTAACAATAAAGATTCTGTGATCAGAAGTCCTGGAACATTTTTATTGACAGTATATGAGGCAGAATAGAATCCAGCTCACTTTTCCATAACTGCGTTGGCTCTGCAGTGCCCAGAGTACTAATAGCTTATTACAGGAAAGTAAAAATATACGACAGGCTTGCCTGGAGAAGATATATGGAGTGAGAAGTTGTGATTTTTACATAGTTGCTTTTGAGCATGGCAACAGGCCTAATATGGGTAACAGGCCATCCACAAATGCAACGCCATGGATCTGAATGGGGTTTCATGGGAATAATGATGATAGAATTTGGCCCTATTACTTAGTACCCTGCACATGGAGATTTGGAATCGATTGTCAGTGATGTCGTATCCATCTCACCAGAGCACAATTCTGACTGTTCTCCTTATATTTCCTTACTTTTATGTCTAAATGACATTTCGTAATGGCAGTGAGACACTCCAATTGTGTGTGTCTCATTGCAACTATTGCATTTCTTCTATGGTTAAACTCACTCATCATGTGATTTTATATCACGTCTTAAAAGGTGTGCTAAAATCCCCTAGAAATGCACTGCCTGGCTTTTATTGCTTAATTATGACCTCTCTGTTTAACTATATACAGCCTTAATCAACTTGAAGGAAGATATGCACATTTAGGGCACAGTTTCTAGTGAAACAGACTTACATAGCAGTTACATGATCAATAATATCAGGAATGCTTGCTTTGCCAGGAAGATTTTGTTCCTAATTTACCAATTAATTTGTATTTCACAGATCAATACTTATTGTCCAGACCTCTCATTTGTTTACCTCTGAATTTGATTTTGCATCAGGTTAAACATTTTTTCACATTTATTTCTTTATCTTTATTAAAGAAAGGTGTCTGTTCTGGGCTTCTGGCCTGAATACAATATAAAATACACACAGACACACAGACACACACACACACACACACACACACACACACTGTGAAGAATCAGCCATGACTTTTGCTTTCCTACAGACACTGTCAGAGTAATTGCTATACCCCCTCCACAGCATGGGACAATATGTAGACATTGCAGTGTGCCCTGAAGAACAGCAGACTTGGGTTCTATCAAAGGGGGAAGCCAGTTTCAGAGCCAAGCGCCTTTCTCTGAAAATGCTCTACTTCCCCATTTGAACCAGGAAACCGCTTGCCCAGGCAACTTAATAACGCTAAGAGGAGGCATGTTGGAAAGAGTTGCACATAACCTTGTCTTTGGATACATTTACCAATGCATGGGGTCAGGACAGTGAGAACAAACTTCCAGTGCTTTGAAAATTAAACAAAGACATGAGAGATGATGTTTGGACATTTTCCAGATCTTTACTATCTTTAGTACCCTGAGAAAAAACACCACATTTGCACATAGGAAGTAAAGATTACCCAAACATTTCTGCCACATCCTGTTGGCTTTTTAAGCCAACCCACGACAAATCCACTCACCTGCAAGTGCTATGGTAGAGAGGTCCTTTACAAGCATTGCAGGAGAGGACAGAGCCTGTCTCTCCAGCAAAATTCAAGAGATGCTCAAGATACTTCTAAACTTCCCAGCATATATGTGGTGGTGAGACTTTCCTGTGGGACTCCTGAGCTCTGCAGGAATAGGGGCAGGGAGTTTTGCGAAGCTGGAGGGGAGTTTCCTAGAGGAAAAGCAAGCACTCTCCACCAGACCTCAGGAGGAAGGGAAGAGGGAGCCATTCAGTTCTCTCCTTCTCAAACTTGCAGGCACTTGTGACAAGCAGGGGACATCTTTGACTAGCCACCCTCTGAATAATTTGTTGCAATTGGTTGTTAAAACCATGCTGAAGCAGCCCTAGAGAGCAGTTTATGTGCTTCCTCTCTTTCTCAGTCAGATACATCTTTATAAAACGTGTGCCAGAATGTTACTTTGTTGGCTCCTTTTCCAGGAAAGTCAGTAATTTCTGTTTGCAACGACTATATTACAGTGCCTCAGCTTCTTATTGTAACAGCCATTCCAGAGCTCATTTGTTCTGTTCATTAGACGCTGCTGAGAGTTTTTATTGCAGTTAAAATCCTTGCCACTAAAAGGAGCAGCAGCACCAGAGCCCTTGCTTGACCTCACACTCATCACACAATGAGATCTTTGCTTCCCACATCAAGTAAAGTAAAGCCACTTATTGATCAATTGCTTGAGTAATCTTAGTTGATTGTTTGTGTCATGATTGAGTTTTAATCTATTATTTCTCCCATAAAGCCTGTCCCTACTAAATTCCTTTGCTACATACCCAGAGTTTAGCTGAAGAAAAACGACTACATTTGCAGTAAAAAGGGGGAAAAAAAGGAAAAAATAAAACAGGTTGGATTTTTTTTAAATGGCAGAAGCTGTGAAAGATATGTTCAAGCCAAAACTAAGAAAGATTTAAATTTTTGTGAAACTGATGGAATCATGACGTCTTTTTGCCAGTTTCATTACCACTGTAAACAGATCCATTTAATGTACACCAGAGTCTACCACAGTTTAGCCCAAAATTATAAAAATTCAACTAACGTGTCTCAATCCAGATCTGAATACAGAATTCTAGAACAAGTATATTCCTTTATAGAGAACCTCTCTCTCTCTCCAGCCAATCTCCAGGTACCTAAATATTCTGATTTTTCCAGGTAAGCATTCACTTGCTGCAGTTGTCTGTCTTAAACCGACAGAAGCATTTTCGTCTAGGTTCAGAGTGAAGTTTTACCTAATGCAAAAGGCCAGCTGTTAGAAATCACAAGCTTTTCCCTATTACAATTGTATTTCGGCAGGAAAAGCACTACCTATCAAGCATTTACCCCCTAACTTGACTATCATCAAACTTTGTGTGCATACTATTTTGCATGCTCAAAGCATTGTACAGATATAAGCTTCACACCACCCCTTCCTGAGATAGGTGGATATTAGTAGCCTGATTTTACAGATGAGGAAACTGAGACATAAAGGTGATGTGTCTAAAGATACACAGCGCCAGACTGGAACTCAGGTTCTCCTGTGTTCATTCCTCCAGACCAATCATGCAAAACTTTATGCGGATGACACTGCAGAAAAAGGAATACTGTATACAATTCAACTCATTTTTATGCATGCCACCTCAGCCACAAGCACTCTTTCTATTCACTGATTATTTCCCTTACTTCTCCTCCTAACTCCATTTAACATCTGTAGCTTTAGTATTATCAGTGAGGAAAGAAATAAAACCATTAGAGGGAGTGCATTTCCTTCCTATTGGGTGCTTAATTTATAAACACATAAATTGCTGTGCATTGCAGTTGGCCTGCTGTACCATAAATAAGTAATTTCTTGCTTTCTTCAGTTTCCTCCTCTTGCACAAGTCAGAGCTGTGTTTAGTGTTTGCCTATGAAAGGTTCTCAAGGCACACAGGCAGAATTCATCACTTCGACCAGCTATCATTCCATCTCCCTCCACTGTCACTTTTTCATTTCACAGTTCCCATTAGCCTTGCTAAGAGACTGTCAAAAGTTAGTATTAAACATGCCTGGGGACTGGCATAAAAAGACCCTAGCTCTCAGTTTGATGTTTCACTGTGGTTATCATTCTTAAGCTTCAAGGTATTCCACTTAAAACAAAGAGCAAGATTGAAGAGAAAACTCTGCACAAACATTCCTGGTCTAGCATGACTGGGTTTTGTTGTGATAACACACAAAATTAGAAGTGACTAATGTTCAACTTTAGAAATGCTCAAGCCACCTTTCCTACTCAGAAGGGATTACAGACTTTACAGAACTTGCTCAGGGGAAAAGCTTCCTGTGGTGAAAAAAAAAAAGAATTACATGAAAGATTAACACAAATAATTTCAGTCGGTAGAATACGATTGCTCAGATGCTACAGTGAGATAGACAAACCACTGATAGCCAGATATACTACAAGCACCGTTTCCACCTACTTCTGTAAAATAGGATTAGATAGTTATGGATAAAGCACTGAAATTTAGGTATGACCTCTTGTTCCACCATTTTCCCATAACACACTATGGAGCACTACTCTGAAGACTAGAATATTTGTTGAATCAGTGTGAAGCCATGGAAAATGCTCTTTTTGTTTAGAACATCACCAGGTTCGATCGTCACTGGGATTTGTGGCCTGTTATCCAATTTTTAAAGTTCTCAGACTTTTTTACTTTATGAGTTTCAGCCTTGCAGCAGCAAAGGCTTTCAACGACAGTAAGGTGGGTATCTGTGCCATGCCAAGAGTCTTAGATATCAGAGGGGATTCTACCAATCGCCCTTACTCTATAGTGAACTCGCATGCAACAATGTTATTGGTTGTGTGAGGGAGTTCGCACAGATGGAGGATTACTTGGCCCACCTGCCACACCAGAGGTGGGCAAACTACGGCCCGCGGGCCACATCTGGCCCACGGGACCGTCCTGCCTGGCCCCTGAGCTCCCAGCCAGCGAAGCTAGTCCCTGGCCCCTCCCCTGCAGCCATGCTGCTGCATGGCCAAAGCAACTTGCGCCTGCCCACCTCCCAGGCTTTCCAATAAGCCTGACCTGACGCTCTGAGCAGCCTGGTACGGGGGAGGGGGCAGCGGGGTTGGATAAGGGGCAGGAGGTCCTGGGGGACAGTCAGGGGACAGGGGGCGGTTGGATGGGGTGGAGGTTCGGGGGTGGTGGTCAGGAGACAGGGAGTAGGGGGGGTTGGATGGGGGTGGGGTCCCAGAGGGTCGGGGGGTCCCGGGAGGGGGGGGACAGGGAGCAGAGGGGGTTGGATAGGGAGTGAGGTCCTGGGGGGGGCAGTTAGGGATGGGGGTCCCGGGAGGGGGAGGTCGGGGACAAGAGTGGGAGCGGGGTTGGATGGGGTGAGGGTCCCGGGAGGCCTGTCAGTGGGTGGGGGTGTGGATAGAGGTCAGGGCAGTCAGGAGACAGGAGCATGGGGGGGTTGGATAGGGGGGTGGGGTCCCAGGGGGGTGGTTAGGGGTGGGGGGTCCCGGGAGGGGGCAGTCAGGGGACAAGGAGCGGGGGGGCTGGATGGGTCAGGGGTTCTGAGGGGGGCAGTCAGGGGGCGGGAAGTGGGAGGGGGCCAGGCTGTTTGGGGAGGCACAGCCTTCCCTACCTGGCCCTCCATACCATTTCGCAACCCCGATGTGGCCCTCGGGCCAAAAAGTTTGCCCACCCGTGTGCCACATCCATGTGACAGCACAGCCTTTCAAGCTACTAGGTTAATGTAAGAGTATAACTGACTGATGATTCACACAGGGTTTTGACAGAAATAACTGGAATATAACCTCTCAGGGATTTAACCAATAAAATATGTTGTAATTAAATTGACTACCAAAATTCTTACAGCTAAAAATAGCATTTCATAACTAGTACATTTCAAATATTATAGATGGCAGCCTTGATGACGGTTAACATTGCCTAACATTTCCTATTATGTGACTTAATTTTCAGTTTTTTATGACTGTCAAACTTTAAGCATTTGGGCTGAAGTTTCCCATACTGGGTGTCTGCCTCAGGTTGGATTTTTGGGGACATGTCAGCAAAAAGAATTGTTTCTGAGAATGGGGGGAAGGAGGACGGACATTTTCCCTGTGTTCAAAAAAGCCTGTTTCATTGAGACTGGCTAGCAGCTCCATGTATTCGAGCAGGGATTTGAAATAACTCCCCAAAATTGGCCAAGTTTTAAGCTTTTGGAAAACTGCTTATCCCCTAAAGAATCAGGCTTTATGGGAGCTGGGTTGGCTCTTTCACACGGAAGCCATGTGTACGCAGAGCAGGGACGCAACACATGTTCAGTCAACACTTTTACGGGCAACCTTATGTTCTCTGTGTATATAAATCTCCCCACTGTATTTTCCACTGAATGCATCCAATGAAGTGAGCTGTAGATCACGAAAGCTTATGTTCAAATAAATTTGTTAGTCTCTAAGGTGCCACAAGTCCCCCTTTTCTTTTTGCGACTACAGACTAACACAGCTGCTACTCTGAAACCTTATTTAGAGTGGTATACAACAGGAACAAAGGGATGGAGAAGGACATGAATAGTTTCATGACACTGAGTTTTATCATGGTATGGAGCAGTTTCCCAGAGGAAGTTTTACTTGTGACTTCCCAGGAAAATGTACTGTAAGGAACAATCCTGCATTGATAGGGAAATAAAGGAGCAGATTAGATGAAACCTAATATACTTTTTCTATCTCTAATTTATATTCCCAGACCAAAAAAAAAAAAAAACCTATAATAAAATGGAGTTAAGGCTGAGAATATATATCAGAAATTTAGGGTAAAATACATTACAGTCATGGTAAATTATTCCAAAAACAAACATTATAAACCTGCAAAAATGATAGCTTAACTCTGCCCTGTAGCAATACAATATGACATTAGCCATAAGTTTATGATTAAAGCATTTTAGTGTCATTAGTCCCAAATTAAACTGAACTGATTTTTAAAGATGAAATGCAGATAGGGCAATACTGAAGCAATATTATGTATAATTGTTACACTCCTCTGCTTCACTTTTTGCTTAGGTACGGGTCAAAATTCTGTGTTTTTGGGACCTTTCAGAAAGCATTACACAGAGTTAAACATTGGGCTATTGTATGTTAAACCCTGAAAAACACATGTTAATAGTTCCCAGTCAATTTCAAAGAGAAAGTACCAAACTTTCTTACTAAAACAAACATTTAATGGACACAGAAAACACTGTAAATAGCATTTGGAATACTATGAATAACTTTTAAACAAAAGCTATTAGACAATAAATCTAGTGGTGTTCCTTATACAAACTTCCCCACTTTCCTTCTATTACATATATCAAATAGAATGTGTCTACAAAACATTTCCTATACGTTAGCACACATGTATCAAAACACATTCCCCTCTGATCTTCTCTCACTTGCCCTACTCCGCCTGCCCACCTGGTGCTCCTGCTGGGAAGCAGGAAGCCCCCACACTCTGACTCTGCTCCCCTGAAGAGGGCCAGGCAGGTGGGGGTGGGGTGGGGCAGGGCAAGACCCCATGCCTCAACCCCATTTACCTGGCAGGACCACTGGTGGGGAAGTGTGAGGGGGAGGGGAACTGCAGGCAGAAGGGATGGGGAGGGGCTCCACTTGTTCTGGCCCAGGGCCCCACAAACTCCTAATCTGCCCCTAGCTGCAATAGCACTCACCTGTATCCAAAGCGAAACGGTGTTAGGACCCAGACCTCACAATAGACACATCTTTTGGTCTTGCATCAGTCAGCCACTGAGTCCACAAGACTGGCTTTAACTCCTACATTTCTAACCTCTCTTTCCGACTCAATGTTCCAATTGGCTCAACTCTTGGAGGTTGATTGGATGTGACCTCCCAGGTGGATTGCCCACAACAAAAACTTCCTATACAGTTTCAGAAACAGCTGCTGAGCATGTTAAGTATTTGCCACACCCTATTCTGGATGTTCTGGCCCCTTGTAGCTGAATTGCCTTGCCCAGCTCTCTGCTTCTCTCCCTTGTCTATGCTATAATATAAAGGATGTGGGTTACTAAGATACATTAGGCTTATTTTTCTATTTTCCTTATGGTATTTTTAGAGCAGAGTAAAGGTAGTTTGGGTGCACTAATTGTGCATTTACATACTTTAACGTGTTTGTTAACATGAGTTAAGTTTAAAATTAATTCTGCATTTTCTGGATTTATAGCACTGGGTCTGTCTTGTCTATTTAGACTGTAAATTCTCTTACTATGTGTTTGTACAATGCATAGCACAGTGGGGCCATGAACTCTGGATCACTTGCTAAGCTGGGCAAAATCATAAAATATGAATTTTAATAGCCAAAAAGTTATACATCTAGGGATAAAGAATGAAGGCCACACTTACAGCATGGAGGGCTCTATCCAGGGAAGTGGTGACTCTGAAAAAGAGTTGGAGGTCATGGTAATGAAGTAAACATGAGCTCCCAGTGTGGCAAAGTGACTAAAAGGAATAATGCAATCCTTAGATGTATAAACCTTGGATATATGAATCTTGAGTAGAAGTAAGGAAGTTATATTACCTCTGTATTTGGCACTGTTGTGACCTCTGGTGGAATACTGTGTCCAACAGTGATATCCACAGTTCAAAGAGGATGTTGGAGGGGGTTCAGAGAAGAGCCATGAGAATGATTAAAGGATTGGAAAACATGCCTTATAGAGACAGATTCCAGGAGCTCAATCTGTTTAGCTTAATAAAGAGAAGGTTAAGTGGTGACTTCATAAAAGGCTATCAGGACCTACATGAAGACCAAAGAAATGTGATAAAGCGCTCTTCATTCTAGCAGATAAAACATAACAAGATCTAATGGCTACAAGTTGAAGCTAGATAAACTTAGACTGGAAATAAAGCACACATTTATAACTGTAAGAGTAATTAATCATGCAAATAATTTACCAGAATTAATTCATGGAAGTCCTATGGCCCATGTCATACAGGAGGTCAAACTAGATGATCACAATGGTCCCTTCTGGCCTTGGAATCTATGAATCCATGAAATTCAGTTGCAGGTCTTTAGCTATCATGAGGAGAAGAATAAGAAGAAGCAGAAGAAGATGACGATTTCAATGAGTTTTCACTATAGGAAATTTTGAGGCACTTTGTTACTTAATTACGGAGATCACTCAGGATATAATAGTGTTACATTTTAAAAATGGAAATTTAGCTAACTCATGTGGCTTATATGAACTCATTGTAATAGTGCTTCACAATCTTCAATGTGTATTTATCCTCACAAGACCCCCTGGGAGGTAGGGAAGTAGTATTATCCCCATTTTACAGAGGAAAGAACTGAGACACAGAAAGACTAAGGGCCAGATTTGTAAAGGCATTTAGGCACCTAACTCCCATTACTTTCAAAATTTTGGGCCTAAGTGATTTGCCCAAAGTCACTCAAAAAATCTGGGACATAGCAGGGAATTGAACCTACAGTTGAAGTTATCATCATACCTACTGGGCAATCCTCTCTTTTGGCTTAACTCAACTTTAACTGAATCTAACTAACATGATTTACATGGAAATTCCCAGAAATATAATTAATTAATTCTCTACTCAGAGTTACTGTTGTTAGGAATTTCTACTCCAAATTTCCACTACATGCATCCGATGAAGTGGGACTCTGCCGCTGTTGTTAGGAAGTACAGGCTGCATTTTTCATATAGAACAAAGATATTGAATCCTTCTTCTAAGTGCAAAACTCAAATCAACCTTAGCCCTGGATCCACAATCAGTGCCTCCATAGCAGAGATAGTTAGAAAACAGGAATATTTTTCACAATTCTTTTGTGAAAACTGTGTCCCTTGTTGTGGAAAAATTTCAAAATTCAAAAAATGTCAACCAGCTCTCTTCCATATTGATTACAATATCTCTATATAAACTTCGGAAATAACATGAAAGCCCTGGTGAGTGTCATGCCATAAATGCAGAGTGAATGAAATGACACAGACATTCTGATGCAGATATGTTAGCATGCAGATGCTACAGGCTTGAGCACTATAGAAACTCTAAGATTGAGTAGCAGCTGCTGATGGATCCTGAACACTCACACACACACTCTGCCCCTCCCTGCCCCCAACCAAACCCTCTGCTTTCTCATAAAATCCAACTAGGATTTATTTTTAAATTTAAAAATCAGCCAAGAATGTTCCAGAGCTTCTTTATTGCCAATTATTTTACATGAAGGTAAGGGACATGTCCTTCCACAGCTCATAAATTTGACATACTGTAGTTTGAAATCTCATGAGCCTTTTGTGTCTCCAGATATAACTTACAAACATTTAGGAACTTGTGGACACAGTTTTAAACTCATAGTTGCTATCAGTGCCATTTTTTGGCAACCATATGTTTTGTATTTGTCCTTTTCATGAACTTTCCATTTTGCTTAGTGACTACATTAAAATATTTAACTACAGTTTTTTAAACTACGTTGGGGCTCTTTGGATGCTTGGTGCATGCTCAGAAAAGTTGCACTTATGTTACCGCTCTGTGGGAATACATCAAATGTCTACATCTTGCATTAAAAGTTTATGATGGGTGCAGTCACTGTGGGAAGTCTTATTCAGCTTCCTTGTACATTGGTGACATGTGATACTCAAGGAGTTACGTGAAATTAGGATTTTGGTTTAAACTTGGTAAAAACAAGCGAACTAACACAAATCATCCTTAACTCAATGGCTGTGTCTACAGTGGCAAAAATGGGATCAGTAATTGACCATCAGTGAACTGAAAGTTCTCTTCTTTTCGAACAGCTGTAGCCAAGACCTAACTGGATGACATTCATTTTACATACATAGAATCCAACTTCCTGGAAAGGGTTCACAACCTTGTATGGGACTATTTACAAGAGATTTTGTTTTCAATGCCATGAACATACATGTTCCTGTAGTGTTTGTAAATCCTTCTCTTTTTTTTTTTTTTTTTAACAATATTTGGATCTATCCTATTTCTCCATGTCCATTTTTAATGAAGCTTTCTTCTGTTCCCTAAGCAGTTAAGGCTTGTTTAAATTAGAAAGTTTTGCCAGAGTAGTATGTAAGCTACACTAATGTAGTTAAAGTCATAAACCCTCCCTTGTGTGAATACAGTTATTTTGGTATAAAGTTTCTTATTATAGGAGGGACTGATAGCACCACCGATACTGCCCAACACTTCCCATTATAAGACCATGTTTTCAATTGCTTATAATTTTATGAAAATAACTGTTTCAGCTGAAATTTTCCTTGCTGGGTGTCTGTTTCAGGCTGAATATTTCTGGAAAATCTCAGCCAAAATGGTTCAGTTGTTTCCAAGAATGAGGCTAGAGGAAAATACTTTGTTTTGCCCATGTTAAAAATTCTTGAATTTTTTTTCTCTGAACAGCTCTAGCACTCTCAGGCTTTGGAGCAGGGATATAAAATTTGTCCGGGGCCTGAGCTTTGTGTTGGTGATGTGTCTTTTGCTGTTCCTGTGAATATCTGCCCAAATTTAGCCCAGTTATAAGCTTTTGAGAAATCTCAGTTAGCATGTACTCAATAGAAACGTCATTAATTTTTAGCAATTAAATCTCCAAAGGTTCCATTCTCACTGAGCATGCCCGAGCCTCTCACAGGCTCCTCAGGCAGGCCAGCCTGTGCACGCGCCATCCCCGCAGGGTGATTGAGCATGCTGTAGCCCAGAGACGAGGCTTGACTGTCTCTGTAATTGGTACCCCCAGTTGCTCTGGGCTATGGTAGGAATGGGTAAATGAAATTGGGAGCAGGGAGTCTGTCTCTTCTGTGCGCCCAGTAATCCCCTACTGGCACCCAGGAAGTGTGGAGGAGGAAGCCGTCTGATTTGAATATAGGATGGGACAAAAGCCAGACTAGGGGGCAAGGAAAGGGATTGAGACAAGGAGTGTGGTGAGACTGGGATTGGAGGGGAAAAGAAACAGGGAGATGGGGGTTGAGACAGAGACTTGTTGGGCAAGATTGGGACTGGGAGCCAGGGGAGACTGAACTGGGCAGGGTTGGAGAAAGAGACTGAGACTACAAACCATTGTAGGAGGAATGGAAGCTGGGAGGAGAAGGAAAGACCGATCTGACAAGGAGCTAGTGTGCTGAGGAAGAACTAGAACTGGTTGGGCAAAAGAGACTGGGACAAAAAGCCAAGGAGAGGATTCAGCTGAGACAGATTGGATAAGAAGCCCAAAGAGGGAGACTGGGAGCCAATGTGGGGATGGGTGCCAGAGAGATTGGATAAGAAGCTGGGAGGAGGGGAGAACTAGGACTGACTGGGCAAGAAGGCTGGGACTGGGTGTGAAGAGGGGCAGAGACTGGGACGGGAGGGTAGAAACTAGGACTCAGACAGCAAGCCCAGAGCGAGAGACTAGGACTGGCTGGGCAGTGGAGAGCTCAGAATGCGGGAGAAAATACAGCATGACAGAGATGGGAGCAGGATTCTAGGGGCCCTCCCAATACCAGTTGATAGAAGGATCAGTGAATATGTAATTCTGTGGATTCCCAAATGGAGAAAGCATCATGTGTGGCATCTGCTGTGGTCCCAAGATTGCTGTATAGATCCGCGGGGAGAGAGGTAATTCTGCTTCACCGAGGATTTTGCTATTTTGAAATTTCATTTTGTTCAGATTTAGAACAAACCCCCGAAATTTTGAAATGCTGCACAAAAGGAGGTGAAGCCCTGGCTACAGGGCAGTCCATATGGTGGCTGTTCTAGAGCTGCAGACATTGGAAAACCTGGAGTCCCCAACTCTGAGGCAGTCCACATGGCAGGCTGCTGAAGAGCCAGACAGGTGAGGTGTCAGGAAGCCAGACAGGTTCTGAAATCTTTTTATTGCGAGGTTCCATCATTCCCGGCCTTGGTTCCATCACAACTTTGTAGAAATCGAACCATCTTCATGGAACATTTTGATTTTGACAAATCAGAAAAATTCAGACAAAACATTTTTTTGCCAGAATTTACTGACCACTTCTGTGGAGCAGATGCACTGGCCTGCTACTCTTCAGCCATGAGGGGAGGATTTCTCTCCTCCCCCAACTCTCACAGACAATCAGTCTTCAAACTTGGGCTTGGTGCAGGGTAGAGGATTTACCCCTTTGGGAACACCGTAGAGCAAGATCAATGATTGGGCTCGTGCACACTGGAGAAGATAAAATTAGTTTGCTAAAAGAGTCGTTAGTTTTTCAGAACATCTTCCATTCTAAACCTCCATACGGGAATCTCTCTGCCTCCTGAATCCAATTCCCTTCGGGAAGATATATATATCACAAAAACCCATCTGCAGACCCCTGGGGTTAAAACTTTACCATATGCAGTTTCCTAATACTGCCAATCCCTCGGATTCTCAGAGAAGAAATACATTAGAGAAGCCATCTGTGATCACGTAGCAAATACCTTTGTGAAATCAGAGGGGAAGATTCCACTGTAAAGTGATTCCTGTGAGGAACAAAACATTTCTTTCTTTTTTAAATAAGCCAGCTAACAAATAAATAGCCACTGGTCACTCCACTCTGCTTCTCAGAAATAAGCCTTGAACAAAAATATGCTGAGCCTAATTCTCCTCTTGCATTGCTTGTACAGTGGTGTGTCTCCTTTTAATTCATTGACATTACTCTTGCATTATTCTAGTGTGACAGAGGAAGCAGGGCTTCCACTCTGTGGATTAAATTGCCCTGGCTTTCGCACCAAATAGCACAGCTGCAATTCATCTAAATGATAACACAGATTAGCATTTGTGGGTTGTTGGTTTTTTTTTAGTCTTTAGCGTGTCAGAGAGAAGCAGCTTTCATTCGAGATGGACTCTCTGTGGATTGTGTGTTATGATTCCTTTTGCATCATTTCCGAAAGTACCATTCCCAGCAAACCATACTGGGCATGATGATACGAGACAGATCTACTGTACATAGTGGTGTCCAAAATGTTACTGTTTGGCAGGAATGAATAAATACCCATAGGCTTAGGTATCAATGTAATAGGTACTGTAAAATATCTAAAATAGATTAAATAGATGCCTAAAAATTTCTGCTCACCAACCTCCATTATTAACCCTTTAGTCCCAACACACCTATGATGAAATATGTCAGGCAGAGATGAAAGGGTTGCAGCTCTCCTCCTCCACGGTTGCTTTTCACAGGGTCATCTCTCCGCTGTCTGTTCTGCGGTGCATCTCTCAGCTCATGGATTCTCTCACAATGCCCATCTCCTCACTTCCACCTTCTTCAGGAGTGCCAGCTGCTTCTTGCTGGCATACAGATGTGTCTCCTCCCCATGTTAGTGCATACAGCTCAGACTGTTCAGAGTGTCCTGCTGGCTATCTAGCTGTTCCTCAGCTTACTGCCTTCCTGACTCCCCTTGTTGCTTCTGTTCTCCTACACATCTTCCTCTCTAAGCCTTGATTCCAAAAATCACATCATCCGAGCTCCAGGTCTTTCATTTAGATGAGTTAATATAGGTTTTTTTGGTTGGCACTCCGAGATCAGACTATTTCTAGATGTGCCATTTCAAGCATGAAGGTTCAGCGTACCCCAGGTACACAGGCATTTTCATAGAATCTCAGAATACCAGGGTTGGATGGGACCTTAGGAGGTCATCTAGTCTAACCCCCTGCTCAAAGCAGGGCCAATCCCCAATTTTTGCCCCAGATCCCTAAATGGCCCCCTCAAGGATTGAGCTCACAACCTTGGGTTTAGCAAGCCAATACTCAAACCACTGAGCTATCCCTGCCCCCCCCCCCCGCATCATGAATTTTGATGGGTATCCATGGAGATGAGAGAGTAGCTGGCAGAGCCAACCTTAGCATTTCTGAGCAGGCCTGCAATACATAGTGCACCTTCTTTCCAGAAATGTAACTGATTCCTGCCCACTATTTCCATGCTACTGTGCATAGGGCTGACCTCAGGGTTTGGGGACAGAGTAGAAAAAGGACTCTTTTGGACAGTCCCAAAGTTAACAGATACCTTTGATATAAAAAATTGTGTGTGTGCACGTCCCTCTCTAGCTCCCACCCCAAATATCCTGCCTCTCCTAGCCTGCTGCTGCTGCCCAAGTGCTTATTCCTGCCAAACTTCACATCCGTTTTCATTTTCTTTGATACATTTGAAAGGAAAAGAGCTAGAAACTTACTTTTAAAAACATAGAATGATCTCTTTTCATTTTTCCCCAAATCACAAGAATCTAAAGCCACAAGTTTCCTGGGACTTAAAGGCTAGCTCTGATAGTTCTCATTTTGAATCGAATCCAACTTTAAATGTATAGCGATTTTTATCCAGATAAGAAGTATTAATAGAGACTGACTTAACACAAAGCCACTTTGTCTTTTTTGTGTATCAAGAGTCAGGACACAGCACATTCACCTTAGGTGGTAATTTCACTGTAGGGGATGTTATCAAAGTATCAGGCCGTTGGCTATGTTTATGTTTCAGAAAGGCAATTTATGCCATATATAAAGCATTCTTGACCCTTAGCCTTGACTCCAAGTCTTCCTATATGTTGCAAACATATCTATAACAGATGTTTCTTTGTTTCACGCCATCCACTGTAGACACAGCTGATACTCTTCAGTGGACATGTTTATTGAATCTTGCAGACAAAATGTCTCTATCACCTGGTAAGCATTTTAATTTGAAATATGTAGCCTGGCCCTTTTTCTCTTCTTCTGTCTTCTGGATGAAGCTTGCCTTTCAGTCTCTCTCCCCTCCAACCAACAAGCAAGAATCCTGTTATACATTGACTCTGAACACACTGACTGCTCTTGTACTCCACAAGATTTTATGAATTAAGAAACTGATAAATAAGGAGATGTAGCGGGGTCGGATTGGAAAACCTGAGAAGTGGGCAGGTGCAAGCCCACCCACCACTAAAGGCCCCTCCCCCAGCCTAGCGGGAGGGACCACTGGACCCAGGGACCAACTGATGACGGGGGACAACTTACAAAAAACAGGGACCGGAGTGAGGGTCAGAGGTTCAAAATGAGGATACCGGATGGGGACACCGAGCAGAGAACCCCGGACAGCGCCCACTGCTCCTCAAAGCTGTCGAGGGAGCCAGCGGACGCCGCCCAGTGGAACTCTGCCCGGATGCGTGAAACTAGGGAGGAGCGGAAATAGGCCCTGCAGTTGCAGAGCACCCTCTCGTCCAATATTCTCCTCCTGGTATTGTAGATGGAGACTTTGGCCAGAGCCAGGAGGAGGTTGACGAGGAGGTCTCGCGACTTCGTGGGGCTACGGATAGGGTGTGCAAAGAGGAACAAGTGTGGGGAAAAGTGAAGCCAGAACCTCAACAAGAGGTTCTGGAGGAGCCGGAATAGGGGCTGCAACCTGGCGCATTTGAGATAGGTGTGCACCAGGTTCTCCTTAACTCTGCAAAAGGGGCAGGCCTCAGGTGTAGGGGTGAACCGCGCCAGGTGCACGCCCGTGCTCATGGCTCCATGAAGGAGCCACCAACTAACGTCCCTGGCAGGCCGTGGGACCAAGGTGGAATCAAGGCTGGCCCACCGGGGCTCCTCACCCTCTTTAGGTAGAAGATAGTCCCACCATTTGGTGTCGGGGCAGGACATGAGGGTGAGGAAATGTAACATATGGAGCACGAGTGTGTACAGATGGTTTCTGGGCACGATTAGAAACCGGACCAGCTGCAGGGTATGCAGCCAGTTTGGAGTGTGGGAGCGGGGAGGCCAGGGGGGCTCGTAGAACAGGGGCCCAAGAAAAATGTCCAGAGGGACAGGGGTGAGTGGGGAACGCCCTCTCGCACGGCTCGCCGCAAGAAAGCGAGAGAATCGGGTGACAAGGCGGCCTTCACCTCCTGGAGTATGCGCCTAGGGGTCGGAAGGGTGGAAAGCCCCATGCATCGTCCTAGCGCGTGGGGCTCCACCTAATCCCCCCTGTCGTAGTCCAGGAGGTCTCCGACTCTGGTGGTTTGTGCCAGGACCAACCTCCGACACACCAAGGGAGACTCTGCCACCTGCACATGGAGATCGCGGTTGTGTAGCAGGGGCTCCGCGAGGAGGTCCGCTCCCTCGGTGGCCACAAATGACCTGGTTGCCGAAAAAAGCTTCCAGGTCCGGAGGAGGTTCTGGTAGAAGACCGGCAGCTCGGAGAGGTCTCGCGGAAGGCCTCTCAGATGGAGAAAAAACTGCTGCCGGTCATAACGGAGCTCTCTGAGGCGGCAGAGGAAGGCGTGCGCCAACGTGCTCCACGCCGGACTACCTGCATCGTAAAGGAGCCTCTGCAGGGCCTGGAGGCGGAAGACATGGACCTGGCTGCGCAAGCAAACCAGGCCCTGCCCTCCCTCCTCCAGGGGAAGACTCAGAGCCCCTGCAGAGACCCAGTGCAGCCCCGGCCAGAAGAACTCCAGAGCCATCCTCTGGAGCCTGGCCAGGATCCTCGCAGCTGGGCTCAGGGTGTTGAGTCGGTGCCAGAGCATGGACAGGACCAGTTGGTTCAGCACCACCGCCCTCCCACGCAGGGAGAGACACCGGAACAGTCTTGTCCATCTCCGCAGCCGCTCACCCACCCTGGCCTCCAAGTTCTGCCAGTTCTCTGGCAGAGAAGGATGCGTGGTGGATAGATAAATGCCAAGTTACAGCAGCGGACCCGCGCTCCACCGGATGGCTTGAAGGGCGGGTGGGAGGGAGCTCGCCTGCCACCCGTCCCCGACCACCAGGCCAGAGCTCTTGACCCAGTTGACCTGGGAGGCCTGGCAGGCCTCCACCCGCACCAGATTGTCCGGGTCCTGGACCATGAGGAGCACATTGTCGGCATACGCCGACAGGACCAGCCGCAGCTCCGGCTCCCGAAGTGCCAACCCCGTCAACCTCCGGCAGGGGAGACGGAGGAAGGGCTCGATCGCTAGAGCATACAGCTGGCCTGAGAAGGGGCACCCCTGCCGTACTCCCCGCCCGAAGCTGACCGGCTCGGTCAGGGTCCAGTTGAGCCAGACCAGACACTCCGCATCAGCATACAGCACCTGGAGAAAACCCACAAACTGGGGCCCAAAGCTGAACGCCCGCAGGGTGCCCAGGAGATACCCATGGTCCACCCTGTCGAACACCTTCTCCTAGTCCAGGGACAGGAGGGCGAACGACAGACCATCCCTACGCCCCTGCTCCAAGAGGTCCCGGACCAAATACAAGTTGTCAAAGATGGTCCAGCCCGGGACAGTGTAGGTCTGGTAGGATGGACCATGTCCACCGGCACGGACCCCAGCCGCAGCAAGATGGCCTTCGCTACGACCTTGTAGTCCATGCTGTGGAGCGATACGGGATGCCAATTCCGTAAGTCGCGGAGGTCCCCCTTCTTCGGCAATAAGGCGAGCACAGCTCGCCTGCATGAGAGAGGGAGGACCCTGCTTTGCAAGGACTCGGCCCAGATGATGACAAGTTCTGGGACGTCCTCAGCCCAGACCATGCAGTAGAACTCCACGGTCAGCCCGTCCATGCCCGGAGATTTATTAGTGGGCATGCGATGGAGGGCTTCCGAGAGCTCGGCCAGAGAGAGAGGTAGCTCCAGCCGGTCTCGGTCACCCGCACTGACCATCGGGAGTTCGGTCCAGAGCACCCTGCGGGCATCGGTCGGATCCGGGGAGAAAAGGTTAGCGTAGAAGGCCCTGGCCCTTCCACGCATCTCCTCTGGATCCATGAGGGGGGTCCCGTCCTCCGCCAGGAGGCAGGTGACATGCTTTTTGGCCCCCCTCCTTTTCTCCAGGGCATAGAAGAAGCGGGAGCCACAATCCATCTCCCAAAGGAGGAGGATGCAGGATCAAACAAAAGCGCCCCGGGCTTGATGGTCCTCCAGGGCCCAGAGCTCCTCCTGGTACGCTGCATGGAGGGGTGGATCCTCGGGGCCAGAGGCGAGACACCTCTCCAGCTCTAAAACCTCCCACTCCAACTGCCCTATCGCCACATCCATCCGCCAGGTGGCGCCCCAGGTGTAGTCGCGGCAAAAGAGCCATGTACGCACCTTCCCCACATCCCACCACTGCCTTGCCGAGGGAAAGGCACGCCGCTACCCCCGCCAGGCCAGCCAACTCTCGGAAGGACGCCACAAAGCCCACGTCCTCCAGTAAGCTGTTATTAAAATGCCAGTAGGCTGGCCCCGGCCTCTCCGAACTGAGAGAGGCTGTCACGGTCACCAAGCGGTGATCCGGGAACGGGGCCGGCTGGATGCTGGAGACGTAGGCTCGTGCCAGATGGAAACACGAAATATAAATGTGGTCCAACCGGAAGTGGCGTGACTGATTCCCCCTCCACCCGGACATAAGTACAGGTAACGTCGTCAGGGTGGTGGTCGTGCCAGATGTCCACCAGGGAGTGATGATCCACAATCTCCCTGAGGACGCCTGCGGCTGCCTGGGATGTCTCGACTCCTGAGCGGTCCCAGTTTTCGAGGGTGGTGTTGAAGTCCCTGCCCAGGACCAGGCACTTGTGAGAATCCAGAGTGCTGAGGAAGGCCAATGCCTGCCGATAGAAACGCACTCGTTCCAGGCCCGAGTTCAGGGTGTAAACATTGACCAGGTTTAATATCAGCCCCTCCAAGCAGGCCCGGACGTGCAACAGGCTACCCGGCAGGACCTCGGCTACCCCCAGCACCTCAGGCCATAGCTCGGGGGAGAACAGGGTGGCCACCCCAGCTGAACGGGCACCGAGGTGGCTAAAGTAAACCTTGTCCCCCCCACTCCAGCCGCCAGCTAACCTCGACGGCTGGAGCTGTGTGGGTCTCCTGCAGGAAGATCACAGAGTACCCCCCCCCGAAGGAAGGAGAGCACCTGGCTCCTGCAGAGACCCACACTACAGCCCCTGGTGTTTAGCTTAGCAAAGATGGCGTCTTTCATAGGGAGGGCTGGCGCGAATCCTCCCGGGCAGGGGGAATCGACGGCCTCAGCGCAACAACCCATGTTCGACCCCCAAGGTCATCAGGGAGTCACGGAACTTACGGGCCCACCGGTAGGCAGCGAGGCCCTGCCTCCCGGTCCCTCTCCCCTCCCCCAAAAGGCCCTTCAAACATGGAGCGGAACCCCGGCGCGGTTGCGCCAGGCAGCCCGTCCCCATCCATGGCACAGGAGGGGACAGCGGAGGGAATAGTGCAGCTGCCATGATATTGGGAAGAGGGGACATGAAAACCCCCCCCTGAGAATTGTCTGTAGACAGAGGAAATGAGACAACCTTGGGGGCGGCAATAACATGGGAGGTGGCGGGGAAGGGGGTGAGTGACTCATTGGGAACGGAAATAGGATCAGGGGTGGGGACGGGGCCAGGGATGAGGACAGAAGAAGGGGTGGGATCAGGGACAAGGGCCAATATTGGGACTGGGGCAGGAGAGGGGCCAGGAGCAGGGGTAGGAACAGGAGCGGGGACATTGATGGGTTCACAGTCCCCGGCAGCCGGGCCATCAGGGTGCGGCTCCTCTCGGCTGGGATCGGGGGACAAAGGGACTGGGGTTAGAGAGGGGCCTTCACTGACCCCGGGCACGGGAGCTGTGAGAAACATGTCACCCGCAGCCACGGCGTCAGGCACTACGGAAACTTCAGCAGGGCCCCCCTCTGGAGGGGAAGCCAACTTCTCCGTCCGGGTGGTAGAGGGCATGCCCACAGGCTTGGGACCCGACCACTCGGCATCAGCTGTCACCTCTGGGGGCTCGGCAGCCTCAGGTGAGGAGCCATCAGCGGCCGGGCAAATAGGGAGAGCCAGGGGCACCCCCAGGACCAGAGCGGGGGCTAGAGCTGGGAGTGAGGGGCAGGGAGAAGGAGGAGGGGGTGGTGAAACTGAGCTGCCACCCAGATTGAGGCCCGCCGGCAGGGCGGGGGGTGGAGTCGTCCTCCCCCTGGGTGACGGGGATCAGACCCAGGGCCTCGATCTCCTCAAATATGGAAGTAAATTCAGTCCCCACGGCCCCAGAGTCCTCCCCGCCAGGAACCGGGGTAGTGATAGCCCTGGTATCGACAGTGGCGGGGGGCACAGATGGCAAAGGGGAACTCCTACAGAAGCCTCCTCGGGAGGGGACTCAACAAGGGGGCGGTGGCATCTCCGTCTGCTGCCATGGCCAGCATCTCCTGCTGGGCAACGTCCGGGGGTGCGGCAGAAGATGTGACAGCATCAGCCCCCCGCAGCATTTTTCGTCGGAGGGGAGGGATCGAGCCCACGATTTACGGGCACTGTGCTTCCCCTGGATGAGCACCCAGCCCTCCAAAGTGGAGGTGGAGGGCCGGTCAGCAGGGGCTGGGCCAGGGGGCAAGGGTGATTGTTTTGGGGCTCGGGGCGGCAAGGGAGGGACAACAGGAGGAAGGGAAACCTCCCCCTGGGGCGGGGCCTCTCCCTCAGCCGGCAGAGGTCTTGCCGCCCTCTCCTCCACGGGAGGAGGGGCAGCGGCAGTGGCAGCCGGGCTGCCAGCTTCGCCAGTGGTGACAGGGCTAGCGCCCTCCCGGGTCTCGGGGGTCCCGGACACTCCTCCGGGCTGGGCGGGGGCAGTCCCTCCGGACATGCCCCGTCGCCTGGCAGAGAAAGCACCGGGCCTCCCCTGTTGAATAATGGACCCAGTAATGGGCCCCCTGATAGGGCACCAAGAAGGACCCCTCGAGTGCCACCCCACCACGCGTCACCGGTGGCACTTGAATCTGCACCTGCCGGTGGAAAGACAGAACATGGTGGAGGGCGGGGTCCTTGCAGCCGAGTGGGAGAGGGCTGATGATGGAGATGGGTTTTCCCAGGGTGGAGAGGGCAGGCAACAGGGCAACGTTGGGCAGGAAGGGTGGGATGGAGGTCAATACCACCTGTACGCCCAAGTCCTCCAGGGATTCTAGAGGAACGAACACGCCCCCCACCGCCATGCCCTTCTCTACCACCTCCTGAGCGGCAGCCTCCGCTGCTAGGAAGAACACAACCTTACCATACAACTTGGAGGCCACCACAACGGCCGTGGGCCCTACCACCCTCGCCAACGCCCGCACGTATGTCTCAATGTGGAGAGAGGCGGACACCAGGAGGCACGGCATCCGCTGCCTCCTGGTCAGCGTGGGGAAGGGGCCCCGGCCACCAGGAATGGCACCGGAGGCGGCAGTCGGGGCAGATGGCGGGGCGGCATATGGGGGGGGAGCGGCGGCCACCTGGGCGTACGCTCTCGGGGCTAGGAATGGAGCGCCCCCAGAGCTGGTGGAGGGACTGGCTGGGGAGGAAGGGGCCGCCGCAGATGTCAGGGCCATGGCAGGAAGGGCAACCCCGCCAACAGGAGGTTTTGTTTTCCGGGCGGGGCCTTTGTCCTTTTTATTCCCCAGGCCCTTTTTGCTGGTGGAAGGGGCAGCCATAGCAGTGGCGGAGTCTGGGCTAGTGGTGGCTGAGAGGGTAGCCGCTGGGGCGAGCAAGGGGGAAGCTATAGGAGCATTAGGGGCAGGAGCAGGAACAGGGGTGAGGCCAGGGACAGGGTCCTCCTCCATAGTGGAAAGAGGCAGGAGGAGGCCCTAAATTGGGGGTGGGATAATGGACAACTGCTCCTCCCCACAAGACGACAGGCAGGGGAGGAGGGTCCAGCAAACAGGGTATTGGGAATAGGGAAGATGGGACAGGACCAACCACTCCTCCCTGCTAGACTATATGCAGGAAGAAGGGTACCAGCGTGGGCGGGATGGGGGGGGGGGAGAACTGTAGGGGGGCACCAGGGGAAGGGAAGAAGCAACCACTCCTCCCCGCTAGGCTGCAGGCAGGGGAGGAGGGTGCGAATAGCAGGAGGACATGGGGACAACAAAGGAGAGGGGAACAATCACGGGCGCAGGGCGGGATGCCGGCTCCTCTGGCTGCACTCGGATGGGGAGGGACTACAATTGCATCAGGAGAGGTGCAGTGATCAGGGTAAACAAATTAAAAGGGGAAGGGGGGCACAAGCGCTCTGGAATGGGACAGGGGCGCACCAAACTGCAGGTTGGGCAGGACAGGGGCAGTGGGAGTCAGGGGGAACAGCAAACAACTGAGGACGGGGCAAGGAGAGCACAAAGAGGGGGGGAACTAAACTCCTGGGGAAGGGCAGGGCAGGCAAAGTAACAAACTTGCAAGAGTTGGGGCGGGGCAGGCACACTAACAAACCCAGGAACCTAGGATGGGGCCAGGGTGGGACAGGCAAACAACCAGGGAAAATTCTTCTGGGGAGCTACGGTAGGAAGGGAGGAAAAAACTGGGCTGGGGGATAGCAGGGAGGCCCCCCACCAAAATGCAACTAAGAGAGGGGGGCCAAGTCCAAAAAAAGAGGGGGGGGAGTGCACCCACGAGTGCTTGTGGGGCTCACTCCAGTCCTTGCTCGCTGCCGGAAACAGTCCCAGATGGTGGTGGGCAAAGAAGCAAGCAGCCCCGTTGAGGGGCAAGCAGCAGGTGTTGATGGTCAGCTGGGTTGGTGGAGGGGGCGGTGGCAAAAAGGGGTGGTGGTGGTGAAGGAAGATGTGGCCGGGGGCAGCAGGACTTGGGGGAGGGCTCCACGCCTCTCCCCCCGCCCTCCACAGCAGCAAAAGTCCACCACCCCGCCAAGAGCACAGCTATTAAAGTCACTCAGTCCAATAACCAACCCCCTCCACAATTCCTCACAGCGGTCTTCTTCCTCCTCCTCAACGAGGCAGCAAGCTTAGGAGCTGCAGCAAGCAGGCGGCAGCCAGCCAGGTGAGGACCCAGGCAGAAGAGGTGACAATGGTGGTGGTGGGGTCCTCGCTTCTCTTCCCTCCAGAGGGGTGAGGATGGGGAGGCAAGCTGGCAAGGCTCCCCCTCCCAACAGCAGTAGTGTCTCCCAGAAGGGGTCCTAACCAGCAGCAGCCCTCCAGGGAGGAGAGAGCTCCAGCCAGCAGCAACAGTCCAAGGGGAGAGCTCAAGCCAGCAGGGCAAACTGACCTCTCCCTCCTGTAGTGGGGTGGTCACCTGCTCTTGCCCTGAAGGACTTGAAATCAGCCCTGGGAGAGGGCTGTGGTTGGGGCAAGAAGCCTGGGCTGATTGGGGAAGGTAGGCTCAGCTGTGGCCATGCCCCAATCAGGCCCAGCTGGCCCCTATATGAGGCTGTGAGCCAGGAGCTCTCTTAGTCTTCCTCTGCCTGTAAGGTGCTAAGTAGGACACCCAGATTGGCGCAGGGCTGGGGAAGGATCAGAGGAACTGGGAGCTCTGGACTGGAAAGCCTCAGGCTACAGGCCAAATAGGAGCTGGGTTGCAGAGGGGTAGCCCATGGGTAGGGAGAGGCAACAGGTCCAAAACCCCCTTGCCTGTGGTGAGTGGCATATACACTGCAGTCTGCCCCTGATACTCTGGTGGCTGGATGAGCTAATTCCCGACTACTACCAGCAGGAGATGCCGCTGGGTGAGTCTGATATGCTTACAGGAGGGGAAGTGTGAGACATCTTTTTCTTAGAGACTAACAGATTTATTTGGGCATAAGCTTTTGTGGGTAAAAAACCATTTCTTCAGATTCAACTGAAGTGCATCTGAAGAAGTGGTTTTTTTAATCCATGAAAGTTTATGCCCAAATAAATCTGTTAGTCTTTAAGGTGCCAAAGGACTCCTCATTGTTTTTGTGGATACAGACTAACATGGCTACCCCTCTGATACTTGACATCTTTTTCTTGCACTTCACTACAAAATGTAGGGATGCTGAGCTGGAAACTTTAAAGGTGAGATTTAGAAGCCCTAGGTCCACAGAAACAGGTGACATCTGCTCAGAGTGGTGACCCCCTCTGCTGCTTGGGTCTCTTTCCCCTACTGTTGTTTCATCTCACTACGGTTGTGAAGCAGCAGTCACAAGGAGTTTATGCTGCTTCAAGTTCTGTAAAAATCTAAAGATGAGCTGTGCCTCATTTACACGAGTGAGAGGAGAAACTGGCCCTATGTCTGTAGAGGTGGGAATAAGCTGTATTCACACAGGGACTGATTCTGAACTCACACCAGTATAAATTAGAAGTAGTTCCTCTAAAGTCAATATAAACATACAGATGAAAAAATGGGTGTAAGCAAGATCAGAATCAAATCATTCCGTGGATTTCACCCTAACAATCACAAAAAAGCTTCTCAAATGTGAAGTAAGGAAAATGTTTAATTCCTCTGATTTCTTCAGAGAATTCCTTTCCTTCTACTGGGGTGGAAATAGACATGTGGTTTTCTGCAATGTTTAGACCAGCTGCTAAGTGTGTGCCCCAGTAGAGACATTTTATTGAAAATATTCCTAGGAGGCTAGGTTTGGTGGTTCCTCTCTTAGTTATTTGTTTTCTCATTGAACTTGCTCTCAATGCTGTAATTTTAATTCCATCCCAGTTCTCACAGATATTAAGATTGGATTAAACTCAGATCTTGGAGTCAGGCAGGATCATCCTTCCACCCCACCCACCGGGTTCTAAGTGAATCTTATTAATGCCTAAACAAACCATAAATGCAAACCAGTTATAACAGGTTTAACAGATTTTTTTTTTAAAGTACGTATTCCTAAAATTATTTCATTAGGTGGATGTGCCAGCATTTTCCAATTCATTCATGTTAAGGGCCATGCATTCCTCTTGTTCCATGTATGGAACTCCCATTGACATCTGTGGGCCTCATACTCTTTCCTAGGGGAGAGAAAGCTTTTCCATAAGCCTTATATCATAATAACTAACACAGGCAAAAGAGCTTTCAGCTTTCACAGTTCTGTTGAAAACCTGGATCTTGATATACTCTACTACAAATACATAGTAATCTTAAAACTAGATGGGACCTAAATAGAATATTTTCCATGCTGGACTGCCTAAGTGAGGGTGATCAACTTTGCATTTGGCTCCTCAAATTCACATTTAAGTGCCAAAATCATAGCAGTTTTTAATGTGGTAAACTTGACACACAATACACACAGTTCTGGGCATGAAACCTTCAGTACTTAGGAAACTCCAACTAGTATAAAACACTGCAGAATCTCTCCTCAGCAACCCAGGTTACTGATAGTATGTCATACCTGTCCTCTGCTCTCTACACTGGCTTCCCATAGAATTTTGAATCAAGTTCAAGGTCTCAGTCCTTATCTTCAAAGCGCTTCGTGGCCTGGGTCCAGGATACCTAAGAAACCATTTAAAGCTCTGAGATGAAGACCATGGTCAACAACTTCACTCCTCTGGCACAATGGAAGGCTCAACAATAAGAATAAAGCTTGTCTGTGGGGGGGGACAGAACCTTCTCTGGGGGTGGTTTGAGACTGTGGAATGAGCTGTCCCAGAAACTAAGACCTATCACAAACCTCACCAATTTCTGTCAAAGTTCAAGGCACATTTCTTTGACCTTGTTTTCTCTAGTACAAACACAAAGCAACAGGTATAATTAACAAACACAATGACAACAAAAAAACAAAAGCCAGCCAAAACAAGACACTCCACAGCACACCCTTCTTCCTCTGGGGAGAGGAATAGCGAAGACACTTGTGGCAGATGTGTAGTCACATGACCGAAAATTTACTACAGGAAGGCCTTCAGATTCTTCAGTGAGGAGCACAGTATAAAAGCCTGAAAAGAACAGAGTTCATAATCTCATACAGAATTCATAAATTGTTCAGATTTCCCAAATCAGGACTATCAGGTACAGGAAAAATTCTAGGCTTATGTCTCCTCACTCTTCAGACTACCTGAGAGAAGGAAGGGAGAGCCATGAGGTTCGTTTCCCAGTTCATTCATGAAGATATCCAGATCACCCAGAAATCTTTTGGATGATCTGGGAGAATAAGAGTCTGCGGTAATACTGTTTATAGTACTGTACTAGATTTGTTTATTTAGGGACCAGCAAGCATATTTCATTTAATAAGACTTTATTCTGAACTGGGTTTTTCCAGCATATGTATGTTACAAGTGCTTTGCTTTCTGTACAAATTTAGTTTATAAATATATCTAATAGCTCTGTTTTTGTTTCATAATATCCCCTTTTTGTGCATTCTCAGCCCATAGATTTGTGTGTTTTATAACTTATATATATATATTTAAATTTATCTTCAACTGGTGCCAGCTGTTAATAGTTAAAGGAACAGAAAAGCGATGAAGGAAAGGAAGCAGCCTGTTGTGATCATCATCAATACATGCAGCTTTAATGACATAAAGAGAGACAATCCTTAGCCCTGAAGCACTTTTTATAAATGAATTAGGGGTTGTTTTACAGGCAACGTGTAAACTATTTATTCTGCTCTCTGGAAGCAAACCACAACATTCCCTTGTTGCATTTTGGATTCCTCTGGGACTACAGAAGTTGGCCACAGGAAAAAAAAGTTAGTTTATACTGAATTTATACCCCCTTCTGCATGGGACCCATTTTTTTCCCCTTTTCCATTTGTGTGGAATATTTCATAGCTTTGCTTCTGTACAAAATGTTATGTACAACAAAAGTACAATAAGATCACAATCCTGCAAACAGTTAAGCACATGCTTAGTACCACTGTAGAGTTAAGCAAATGTGTAAATGTTTACAGGATTCGCAACTGCGTTATTTAAAAATTCAAGAGATAGTAAATACTTCTAGACACTGCTATTATTTTTAATATTATCTGGCTTTCATCTATGTAATCCTGTTTTGTGATCTTGTGGCTTGTGAGTCAAAGTACAATTCTACTCATAAAGGGGACTGTAAAAATGGCATCTTGAGGTTCCTTGTTCATTGCCTCTTAGTGACTTTTCTATCGTATGTACTAAGTTTGCATACTGAAAGATGGGTTTTTTTCTGTCACGTTAGCCTGAAATCTGAATGCCAAGTTCAGTTCTTTCGAACTTGTAAATTGCCATCAATAAAGATTTTTCAGTTGGAATTTTGGTAAGGATTCTACTGATGGTGATGCAACAGCCATAGTTAAAAACCACCTTGCTGTCTCACAGCAGTGTTTGGCTCTGCAGGTCTACCAGGAATACAAAAGTAGTACAAAATTATTTTTGTTGTCAAGTAAAGAGGCATGACTCCAGACATATGGAACAGAAATGAGGAGTGAGGTGGTGCCATTTTACATAATCACCTTTCTGAAGATAATCACCCTTGAAGGGACCCCACTCTTATTACAACTAATGTGCAGTTTCCATTATTACAAATATTATAAACTATTTTACGGTGCCTACAAGTGTCTCAGGTGATCATTATTTCACAGGTTGGTTTGTTTTTAAAGCTAGATTTGTAGTTTAATTTTTTTGTGAGTGTTTTTATATTGTATGTAATACTATAGATCAGCTGGACGCAGTCTCTTTTATGGCACTCCCCTCCTGGCTCTGGACATCAGAGCTTTGCCAGCTTGGCCCCCTTGCCAGAACGGCCTTGAATGCTGCTTCATGTTATGCTGGAGACCAGGCCAGTGTGCAGAAGGACCAGGATTGGAAGAGCACAAAGGTGACTTAAAGCCACATTTGCCCCCACCTACCTAATCCTGCACCCCAGAGCAAAGTATTTATTTTCTCAGACTGTTAAATCAAAAAAGCCCCAAACCCTTTAAAATAAATAGTTGCCTGAAAATTAATAGTTAATATTTACATTGCAGTAACACTCTATGGCTCCTTTAAGGGCTGGAGCTGTTGGATGCTGTACAAATACATAGCAAATACATCCCTGCCCCAAAAGGTTTATGATCGAAGGAGACTGCCTAAAATCAGCATTTTCCTAGATCTATTCTATTCTAGCTAGACATTTGCATCTTGATATCACTGTGGTATCTGAGCACTTTAAATTATACATAGCTCCAAATATATGGTCTTTCATTTATTTTAATTCCCTATTCATGATCTTTGCAGAACTTCCATTAATATCAATAGGATCTGTGCATACTTATTGACACCTATACAATAGAATCATAGAATATCAGGGTTGGAAGGGACCTCAGGAGGTCATCTAGTCCAACCCCCTGCTCAAAGCAGGACCATTATATATAATGGCACAGTCAGGAGCTCGTATAAGGTCATCATGTTTGGTTCTTTATCATGTCTCTCAAAATGTTTGTATCATCCATTAATATGGAAGAAAACACTGGAATATACTTTTTTTTACAAGAACATTTGCATTGTTGTAACTGCAAAACACTTAGTGTACTAAGAAATATATCTGGCAATTGCTCCAGTTAAAAAGACTGTGGTCCCTCCTCATCCTTTATAGCATCTGCGTAGGTGACTATGAAAGGAAATGTGGATCTTTTTGTAAGGAATAAAGCTGCAAAGTCTTGCATATGTGGAAATTGCTTTTCTTGGTATGCAGATAGAAAGAGGGGCGCAGAAGGATTCACATCAAGGAGCAGTTTGTTCACAAAATGCTAGGAATCCTCTAACCTCGTGGCAGAGAAGACATAGCAAAAATCCTGCAAATCTATTTTAAGATAAGCTGTAAAAGATGAGGGATCAGTATCACAAAATATATGTTACAAAGGAGAATGAGCCAATCAGAGAGGTTTCCCTCAAGGCTTCGTAATTGCTACAGGCTGCAGCTGGAGAAGGATGGCAAGGAAACAGGTAGCCCAGAGTGGAGAAAAACTCCATTCCCCACAAAGAAATTACACTGTAGCATAAAACCAGGGCTCACTTTCTGGAAGATCTGGGCATATGTATATAGAAGAAAAAGAACCAAACATAATTACTTGTAACCTTGCTAGGCATATAATTACAGTTGTGAAATAAGCCAAATATTTGTTGGGTTGTTTTCTCCAGATGTACCCAGAAAACACCACAATCATAACCCTGCCTGCTGAAAAAGCACATCATCTCCTGTGACACATGCGCAAGGCTTTGAACAACTCAGCTGACCTACCAAATGCTGAGGGACTTTCATTTTTATTTATTTTTGTTAGGACAGGTTTAACATACAGCACTAGGAATAAGAGCTAGACATCTGCTACTTCAGAAACAATTAGCTTCACAAGTCCTACCTGTCTTAGTCTTTTCTGTCGTGCCAATCACTCTAAAATCTAAGCACTTCCGTGTTGTTTTTAAATAGCTAGATATTTAAGACTTTTACAGAATTAGGATCAGTTTGTGCAGACTGCACATGAGCCTGAGTAAAGTAAAGCTGTGGGAAGAATTGTGCCACTGGAGACACAATCACTTGCCCAGTTTCTCGTCTCACACACCCCCACACACCATCAGCCTATTGAGTAATGGGAAAGTACCTGTCCCCATGGATAGATTTACAAATTGGTAATTAATTGACTTCACTTTTGCCTGAGTAAGGACTGAGTAAAAATTCAGTAGGGACACCAAGATTTGGCCTCATATTATTTTAAAAGACTCAGAACCATATTTTAAAATTTGAGGGTGAAATCCTGGTTCAATTGCAGTCCATGGGAAAACTCCCCTGGATTTCAATTGGATTAAGTTTTCACCCTGAGCCTATTATAGTGTGTGGATTTGCTTAAAAACTATTGGAACTTGAGGGCAGATAGGACTTGTGTGTTTAATGTAAGGATTGAACCGGTTTGTTCTACTTGTTGCAAGTTAACTTCCTGGGTATTATGCATTACTTCAGTCCATCAACTTACTGCTCATATTACAACATTACAGATGTTTTGGGGGGCGGGGGGGAGGGTTAAAGTGGAGGAGGATGTAATGCAATTTGGTGCTGCTCAAGCTTGGTAATGAATGTGACTCAACAGAAAGCTCATCTCTAGCATTTTTCAACATGTGGGTGCTGTCCCACTAGAGACTAAGCCAGTCACAAAATGTTATCTAGCACTTAAGGATAACTGGGTTCATTCCTGTAAGAACTACGCTTACTACACTAAGTTATGCAGTTCCACCATGTGGTGAACAAACTTTATACAAGATGCAATCATTTACACATACCATTTTATTCCGTCTTAAACTTCTAAAAAGCAACTGATATACTCAAAGAGATAAACCAACACTTTTTAAGTACATGTAACAATACTGGCCTTGTTACAGTCTGGATAGTTTTAACTGACGGGAAAAGAACATGTACATCTGTATACACTTACTTGAACTCTCTGGCTTTCTGAAACAAATGCCACTTGTGTTGACATTCTCTTGAAGGTGATCCTCTCCTTTCAAGCTAACAAGCTATTTTGACAGATTGCTTCTTAACAGAAAGTGGAAATTTCCTCACCTTTCTATCGCCATCACTGTTCTTTTTTTCTTTCACACTGTTAGAATATTATTAAATATAATAAATATAATGTAAACCACTGTCATTCCTTGACCCCTGGCTTCTTGACCTCCAGTTTGCTTGTGCATTGACTATAGGAAATTATATTTTCATGCCAAACAAGCAACAATATACAATGCAACACTATATAATTTCTTTGTGCTATTCAAGGCACAAAAATTAATCAGGTAAAAAGCAGAGACTGCTTTTAAAGCCTAAATTCGTTTATTTAAAAAAATGGTATCATATGTCAAAAACTGTGCATTTAACTAGTAGCAACTGGTGCTTTAACAAGTAGCATTTATTAAGTTACTTTTCCTTTCTTTTAGCTCTAGAGTCACAAATTTGAAGGCCAGAAAGGACCATTGTGTAGTCTGACCTACTGCATATCACAGACCATTAGACTTTCCTGTTCTAATTTCTGCTTCAAGTCCAATAACTGTGGATGAACTAGAGTGTATCTTTTAGAAAAACATCCAGCCTTGATTTTAAAATTTCCAGTAATGGAGAATCCTTAGTAAATTGTACCAGTGGTTAATTATGCTCATTGTTAAAAAAATTGTGCCTTACTTCTAGTCTGAACTTGTCTAGCTTCAATTTCCAGTAGGGTTACCGGATAGCAAGTGTGAAAAATTGGGACGGGGTGCGGGGTAATAGGTGACTATATCAGAAAAAGCCCCAAATATTGGGACTGTCCCTATAAAACAGGGACATCCGGTCACCCTAATTTCCAGCCTTTTCTAATCCTTTTATCATTCTCATGGCTCTTCTCTGAATCATTTCCAGTTCATCAACATCCTTCTTGAATTGTGAACATCAGAAGTGGACACAGTATTCCATTAGCAGTCACATCAGAACTAAATAACTTCTCTATTCCCCTGTTTATACATCCCAGGATTGCATTAGCCCTTTTAGTCACAGTGCCACACTGGGAGCTCATGTTCAGCTGATTATCCACCATGATCCCAAAGTCTTTTTCAGAATTATTGCTTCCAAGGATAGAGTCCCCCATCCTGTAAGTATGGCCTACATTCCTTGGTCCAGTATGCAAGACATAAAATACTGAATCTTAAAATTTAGCAATGTCATTCAAAAGAACCATTCTGGACATATGCCATTAAAGTCACACAACTATAAAGCAGATAATGTATAGGGTTCACAGTACTGAATCTAAAAATCACAGGGAACATGCAACTTCCGGAGCTAAATTCTTGCTTTATGACATAAACAGTGCATCTCAGCACTTGAAAGCTTGAAAGTGAGTAGTAACTGTGCAGTGAATAACTTGTATGGATAGTAAATTATGCTGTAGCACAGAAGTTCTCAAACTGTGGTCTGTGGACCACCAGTGGTCCGCGAGCTCCATTCAGGAAGTCTGCGGATAGTTCTCTCTAAGGTGCGCACCTTGGCAGCTGCACACGAGAATGAAGGGCCACCCACCTAATTAGTGGAGCCATGTCTGTGCAGCTCCACTAATTAGGTGCCTGGACCCTGGAGAAGGTGAGGTGAGGTGGCCTTGGGGGGAATAGGGGGTAGGTGGGAGAGGGCAGTGGAGTGAGAAGAGGGGGTGGAAGGAATTTGGGATGTGCAGGGCTGCGGTGGCCAGAGAAAGAGGAGACTTTCCTTAGCACCAGGGCTGCGGCTGCCAGGGAGAGACGGCCCTCCTTCCCAGCCTCAGCTCTGTGGCTGCTGCAGTGGGGGAGACCCCCCTCCTTCCCAGCCCCAGCTTGGGGGCTGCCATGGCAGGGGAGAGAGGGTACATCCATTGCCTTAGAAAGGTAAGACTACGGATCTTAAAATGTGAGTTGTGTGCTTTTATTTGTACAACAAAAAATGTTTATTATTATTATTTTTTTTATACAGCACTTTTATCCAAAGTGCTTTACAATAGTTAGCTAACGGTACAAACAACATTTGGAAAGATCATTAAGTGGTCCGCTGAGACCCTCACCAATTTTCACATGGTCTGTGAAAAAAAAAGTTTGAGAACCACTGCTGTAGCATCATACTGCCAATACTCTGACCAGTATGAGATTTGTGAACTGCTGGTACAGAGACCAATCAAACACCCCACCCAAGTCAGTAAAAAGACTCCCATTGCCTTCAATGGGATTTGGAATGATCTTGTAACAAAGGTTAAATGTTTTATCCTGTTATTAACCATCTTCCTGCATGCTAGCATGCTGAGTAATTATTATCAGTATCATTTGCTGTTCAACACCAGACAGTTCCAGCTTTATTTCCATTTATAATAACAAAAATGAGAATGGATCTGATCCCATTTCACATTTACAGATACTGATGTATCTGTAGAAATCAATGCTCATTTTCTTCCTGCCTGATTATTACTCCAATTTGTATTAAGCATCAGATATAATTTTTATAAAGATATGTGACCACCTTTGCAGAATTTATATCAGCTTCACCTATGTGTATATAATTTTCCCTTCTGGTATGCCTGCACATATTTGAGAAATTTCCCTCTGTGTTGTCTTTCTAAATTCTAACCCTTCCTTTATTTAAAGGCAGTTTCTTTGTGTGGTTAATCTTCAACATGCTTCATCTGCTTTCCATTCTCCTGCCTGTAGCCAAAGGCAATTACCTCAACCAAGCTGGGATAAAATAAGCAGAGATTCTTCTTTAACCAAGGGAATATCTGGGTAAGAATCACATTTCTTCTGAGATGAATGATAGCCTCTAAGATATTAACCCTTCATGATATAAATCAGTCATAGCTATGTATTACAAATAGGAAATTAATAGCCTAGAAAATGTCCTTGACTTGTCTTCTTTTTAACAAGTGATTTATTGTATCTTAACTTTTATTCATTGCTCTGCATGGTGGTTTGTAAACTCCTTTTAGTGGAAAGAACTTTGTCAGATGTTAATAGTTATTAGGCCAACCAATGTTCAGTGTGGTGGAATGCCCCTATAAAATGAATAGGCTAAAATACTTTTACAATATATTTCGATAAGAGAGCAAGTTGTAGTATCAAGGATAGTGATACAGAATCCTTCAAAGTCACTGGGAGAACATGGGGTACCAAGAGCTTTTGATTGCTGGGACACACTTTAGGTATGATAGTGAAGCCAACGAGAGTTTTGTCTTTGACTTCAGGGGGAGCAGAATAAACAGGGTGCAGAGAACATATATTTTTGATATTGAATATGTTGATAGACTCCATGGTTACTATATTTCAGTGTAGCACTGATCTGTCAGAGACCTCATTCTGATCATAAAGACTTAAGCAGAATCTAGTGTTTGACATTAAACAGAACTCTAGGCGCTAAATGAAGTATAATAGAAGGGAAGATGAGTAGACTAATGCAGTGGGATTGTTTTGCATTTGACTGATTTGTCTCCTGTCATTCTCAACTATGCTTAGGAACATCACATGCCATGCGTCGTTCAGTGCGTTTTGGTCATCAGCTTCCTTCACACACATACGCATAATTTTTAAAGTTTCAAACACAGCATGTGTCGCTAATATATCTGAATTACGTCTTATGTAGAGGAAAGCTTGAAAGTGAGTAGTAAGGGAAAGTGAGGGAAATCCGCTGATGGGCCGGGATGGTTTGTTTACCTGCAGGGTCCACAGGTTCGGGCGATTGCAGCTCCTACTGGCCGTGGTGTGCCGTTCCAGGCCAATGGGGGCTGTGGGAAGTCGCGGCCAGCACATCCCTCGGCCCGCACCGCTTCTAGCAGCCCCCATTGGCCTGGAACGGCGAACCGAGGCCAGTGGGAGCTGCGATCGCCCGAACCTGCAGACGCTGCAGGTAAACAAACCATCCCGGCCCATCAGCGGATTTCCCTGACGGGCCGCATGCCAAAGGGTGCTGATCCCTGCTATAGGCAGAACACATCATGATAGCCATAGCTAAAATTGCACACACATTTCTATTCTAAGGGCTTGTTTTCAGTTGCCTTTAATGTTTTTTAATCTTATTTTCCTCACTGATCTTTGGCAGGTTTATTCACAGTCCAGGAGTGATTTTTAAAAGTTTCAATCATATTTGAAAATGAAGAAGGGAGTGGAGGGAAGGGAACACTTTTGCCATCATAAAATGTATTGTGTACTTTTTTAAAAGAACAGTTCTAGCATGTTAGTGGTAGGTGGTAGACCTATGACAGGGAGAGAGTCCCCAGGTCAGATGTGCTTTTGATAGCCTGGTTAAAACAGTTTATTTGTCAAAGTTATTAGAGGTTTTCAAATGTAATTTTCACATGTGCACTAGCTTTTATGAATGTGATTATATCAATGGTCTGCGAACATTCCTTTGCTTTTGTGTATGAGTGTGTAGTTTAGGAAAGTCCAGAGGCAGTGTTGTGTTTTCCTCTATGATAGGTAGGGATGGGATACAGAAAGAGGCAGGGCTCCAAAGTTCCTGCCTCCTTCTAGATGACATAGAAAGGAGTGTAGGGCATGAGGGAAGGGTTCCTGCATCATTGCTTGCACATGTTGAAGAGCATTCTTCTACTGTCTGCAGATAGTTGATCAATGTAGAATTTCTTTGTTTCTTCATTTTCCATTTATCAAAACAGTAGGGAACCCTCCTCCCCACCAATCCCCAAGCTTCCACTACCAGAAAATAACATTTGCAAACTGAAGCCCTCACAGGCTAGGAAATGACAAAGTTAAGGGTGCTCTGCCTCCTTGTATGTACATAGTATAAAACAGGTCGAGATTTGCTGAGCATAGGAGGAGGCGGCGGCGGCATCAATGAGCTAAATCCAGGGCCCTGGTTGTTGGGTCCAGCACTGTCATGGACACAACTCAAAGCTGCTACCAGGAAGTCTTTAGTGGACCATAAGCCTGTGGAGGATTGTCTTGGTGGAGCAGAGCTCTGCCACACCAACTCCCTACCTCCAAAACACCCCCAAAATGTCCTCTTTCTTCCCTGACAAACCCCACTACTGGAGGATAGGATAGTGGAGATGCTAGGCCCAGTTGCATGGCAGATGCTCCAGCAGAGAGTTCACCTCCAATGGGGTATTGTCAGCTGGGTTACAGCTTCTTTGTACCACTAGCTTGTGACTCTGGCCCACAGTGTTTTATTACATAATCATTATACTAGATTTTCTACAGGATCCCTACCTAATTAAGTGCATAAGATGAATGGTGCTTAGTTAACTATACATCTGTTTTGCCACCATTTTAGCTGACAGCAAGTCACTCCGAAATGGTGGTAAATATGGATCAGACCTTAGTAAGTGCGTCTTTACTAGGGCTCCCAGCAGATCTCCCAATGAGAACTATTTTGTAAATTTCATCAGTGTAGACAAGGCTTCAGGAGGCTTCCACTGTAGTTCCTTGCTCTCATATTGAAGAGTTTACATGCCACAGGCAAGCTGACTCTTGCCCTCACAGTTACCATTCTTGCTCATTTTTATGGTCCTGATCCAGCATCCGAACTACTGACTCCAATGGGAGCAGGATGTCTTTGTGTTTCAAAAAGTGCCTCTTCTCTTCATATAAGGGGTTTTATTTTCACTGATTTTTAAACAGGAATTATCCCCTTCTCCATGGTATACAGCAGAATAATGTGATATTTCAAACAGAGAAAAAATGCACTCTTGGAAATTTATAAAGCTGGTTTGCTTGGATTATGTACATTGTTATTTCTGTGATTAAGTAAATAGAAGCAGAACTGGAATATAAGTAGGAGTCATGTTGTACTAACACTTATTTAGCAGACATACTGTGTCCCCCAAATCCCTTATAAATAAAAAATAATCTCATAATTATCCTAAAAGAATGGAAATTTCCAGTCGATAGATGAGAACTATTTCTTTAAGGAAGGATACAAGTAGGACAATGTTTATGTGCAGAGTAATTATTTTAAAATTATTATGACTAAAGTAGAAAAACTGAGTCACCAAGCAATAATTTAGATGCTAACACCTAAAGATACAAGCTAAATGGGGCCTGATTCAAAGCCCCTTTAAATCCATGAGAATCTTTCCATTCGCTTCAATGGACTTTGGATCAGGCCCTGGATCATTAATGATTCATTCTTACCTGTTATGGCAAGATACTATGGGACATAGAATTCTTATTTCATCCTCCATTTTTATGAAGTCCATGATGGAGATGGGCTGGACTGATCTTTGGTGAGCTTCCATCCTTAGGCTGTAGAGGCTTGAGATTTAGGAAGATATGTGTCTATGTAACCAACCTATATCCTGGATACCATTTTATAAGGAATAATTCTCAAAAGTGCTGCCATGGAAGTAGCAAAAGGAGGAGTAATATTATAACATAGGAATTGCCAGTGATTTATGTAGTGTGGTATTCTATCTGTGAAAGTGGACAATCTTGGGGTGAAATCCTGGTCCCAGTGATGTCAGTGAGAAAACTACCATTGATTCAATGGGATCAGGATGTCACCCTTGGATTCTCCAGAGGAAGGACTCAATAGATATTGTCACCAATGGTTGATATTAATTGTTTGACATGGTGATGTAATATCAAAAAAAGCTGTTCTCTGAGGACAGGACTTTTAGGAACGCAACAAAGAAAAGGAGAAACACCTCCCAAAAGAAAAAAAGAAACATTTTAACTGGGAAAAAATGATATTTCAAAATAAGGGAATGAGGAAAATAAGTTGTTTTTGTTTTAAAATGTCTTGAGAATATTGGTACCAGTTTTATGAGATTGTTTTAACATTATGAAGCAGAAGGTTGCAGAGTCATGCTTGTGATCCAACGTTTCAATGTTTTTGTTTGTTTGTTCGTTTTTGGTGGTGGTGGTGGTATTTTTTACATAAAGATTGAATTTACAGTATATTTTTTGTGTGTGGTATATTTGAAGTTGCCATTCTGTCAGAGGATCTGACAAAGTTTCTCTCCTCCATTCATGCTGATGGTATATTATCTGACCTCTAGCTAAAATTACGAAGTGATACAATTAACTGGTATTGCATTAACCTAATGGGACTCCTCATGAACATAAGTGGTTCAGAGCCTAAATGTGTCTTATATGTGAAAAATGAAAATTAATAAATTAACAAAACATCATTTAATAGCAGTAAAATGTTTTTGCTGTTCACCAAGCGTCTCAGCTTTGCTTCAACTTTTAACCATCTGCAAAAATCACTTAACATGTAGGCCATGCTTTGGTATAGAGAGCATAACCTCAGACATATGTCAGGAATGATTTTGTTGTTATTGGGTATATCTCATTTATTTGGAAAGCTAAGTGAATTTTTCAATGCCATTCAAGCTTTTAATATTTAGTTACAATCTTCTCTCAGTCTCATCCTGATCTTTACTTGTTTGTTTTGTATCTATTCAAATTGGACTAAAAATCTCTGGCAGTGGGGCAGCCTGGGCTTACAGGTAGCACCTTCTAGTGGTTAGGTACCTTGGTCACAACTCTCCCCTGTCTCCAGAGTCTTCCCCCTTTCCCTCGCATTCCCTCCCGCCACCAGTGTTTGCTCCAGTATGGTGGCAGTCTCCTTTCCAGCAGATAGTAATTTGGCCAAAAAGTCTTGCAAATGATCCACTAGATGATATAGTGAAGAGTTCCTTAGGGCTAGGAAAAAGCTCGTCCCCTCTTTGAGGTCCTGCGGTAGCTACTGCTTACAGACCTCTTGCCTGCCTCCAGGGCTCCAGCTGGGCCTTTACCTAGGTGCTCCCAAGATAGCTTTGTTCTCCTATCCTGTCTGCCTCCTTCTGAGCTGTCTGGCTCTCTCTTGTGCTCCTGGAGCAGGCTCTGCTTGTGCAGCAGGGTGGGGCTCTCTCAACCCAGAACTGCTCCTTAATCATTTCTATTCCAGTGTGGGGTTTATCTACCCCATCACATGCCCTTGCCCTCAAGTCCAAATCTTTGTTCTCCTGTTTCATAGGAAAAGAAATCTGCATTCTTGCAGTCCTTCCCCACTAAGTGGAGTATTTGGAACCTGTAGGGTTACAGGGAGAGGTACAACCACATAATCCTGGGGTTGATGTCTTTCATTGAGATCAGCCATCAAAGGAAAGGGTTCCCCAGCAAATAATACCATAAGATGTCCATGGCCTATTTTACCACCAGCATCTCCTTCTCGATGATGGAGTAGGATATTTCTCCAGGGAACAATCTCTACTGAGGTAGCGGACTGGGTGTTCTCCATAAAAGTCCCAAGACAGCACAGCCCAGAGGCATCTGTCTGCAGAATGAATTGCCGTGAGAAATTTGTGTGGAAGAAGACTAGTTCTTGACTCAGCTAGTCTTTCCAAGTTCTGAAGGCCTTGTCACAGGCCCTGGACCACTGAAATTTCTTTTGGCTTTTGTTTCTCACTAGTTCCATCAGGGGCATCTCCATTGGTGCCAACTCTGTGAGTGCTCTGGGGCTGGAGCACCCGTGGGGAAAATCAGAAACTCCCTCTCCCATCAGCTCCTCCTGCCTGCTGTGATCAGCTGTTCCGCGGTGTGCAGGAGGCACTGGGGGGGAGGAGCAAGAGGGCGTGCTCGGGGGAGGGGGCTGGAATGGGGCGAGAAATGGCGGGGTGTGGGTGGAGCAAGGGCAGGAAGAGGCAAGGCGGGGGAAGGGGTGGAATGGGGTCAGGGCCGAGGACAGAGCGGTCATTGAGCACTGCCCAGTACATTGGAAAGTCGGACCCTCTGGACAGCTCAATCATGGCAAAGTTAATCATGAAACACCTATAAATAGCTAGCTAGGCCTGGATAGATCCATACCTGGTTTTTGTAGCTGGGACAGGACACTGCATTAAGGCTTGAATTTTGCTGACCAGTGGCCATAATTTTCAACCCTCCACTGTACAGCCCAGATAAGTCACTTCCTGGCTGGGCAGACTACATTTGGCTGGATTGGCCATTAGTCCCACCTCCTCAAGGGCTTGTTGGACTGCAGTGACATGCCTCGTGTGCATTTCAGTTGGGGCTGTAAATGACTGTGTCATCAATGTACGCTGCAGTATATTGTCCATGAGGCTGTGTTAGCCAGTCCATTAGTTGTTGGAAGGTGTCTGTGGCCCCATGGAGACTGATAGTCGGGGGTTTGAACTGATATAGGCCAAACAAGGTAGAGAACATGTTGTTGTTTTTCCTCATGACTCAGTCCTCAAAGAGATTTGCTAGTACCCCTTTGTAAGGGCAAAGATAGAGACATATTTGACAGCTCCTACCCTTTCCAGCAATTCATCCACTCTAGGCATAGGGTACGCATCAAATTTTAATGTTGTATTTACTCTCCAGAAGTCAATGCCAACCCAGAATGATCCATCCAGCTTTGGCACAAGCAGTATGGGACTCCTTGACAGCCCGTACATCCAACAGGGCCTGTAGTTCTCGGCAGACTGTCTCCCACCTTTTCTGCAGATGGGACTGTATTCCTGGTAGCATTCCTTTGCTCGGTGTCTGCATGATGGTAGGCTAGGTAGGTTCATCCCAGGAAGGCTGAGAACACAGAGGGAAAGGCTTCAACTGGTCGTTGTATTTGTTGCCTCTATTCAGGCTGGAGTTCCTCCCCCATTCGCACTAGTCCTGGCTCATGGACTATGGGTGATTGCAGGCCAAGCTCAGATGTAGGTGGGAAAGTCCTCATTGTCTTTTCAGGCCTTCAGCAGGTTTACATGGTATATTTGCATCTCTTTCCTTCTCCCTGACTGATGGATTTAATAATTGACCGTCCCCGCTCATTTCACGACTTCAAAGGGGCCTTTCCACCTGGGCAACAGTTCTGATTCTGAGGTTGGCAGTAACACCACCACCCTATCCCCGGACTGGAATTCTTGCAACCTGGCCCCTTTGTTGTAGGCTCTTTCCCAGTTCTGCTGTGACTTCAGTAAATTCTCCTTCATGAAAGCCCCCAGAGCTTTTAAGTCTTCCCTCAGGCAGCCCACATCTCATACCTTGTGAGTTATTTTAGGTCCTTGTTCCTTCCATGGCTTGCGGAGGAGATGATGTATTCCATGAAGCTGCTTCCGTATAGTAGCTCAAACAGGGAGAACCCCGTAGACGGCCATCCGAGGCCACAAACTTTCTTGATATCTCTTCCAGTGTCTTATTGAAACATTCCACCAGTCCATCTGTTTGGGGGTGGTAAATCAATGGATTCAGTGCCTTGGTCTTCAACAGGTCGCAAAACTCCATTAACCATGAAATTAAATTGATCCCTAGTCAGTTAGTATCTTCTTCAGTATTCCCACCCAAGCAAAGATGCCACAGAGTGGCATTTATATACCCCATTACAGCAAAGGGACAAAAATTGTACATGCTTGTTCAGTGCCATATACACATTTGATGCCAGATAAAGTGATTGGACATGTAATTTCAATATGCAGTGTAGTTGTAGCTCTGTTGGTCCCAGGATATTAGAAAACCAAGATGGATGAGGTAATATCTTTTATTGGACCAATTTCTGTTGGTGAGAGAGACAAACTTTCGAGCAACCCAGAGCTCTTCTTCAAGTCTGAAAGCTCAGAAGCTTGTCTCTCTCACCAACAGAAGCTGGTTCAATAAAAGATATTATCTCACCCACCTTTTTTCCCTAATGTAATTTCAATGGCATTTCAAAGTGGATAGCAGCTTTTTTCTGGGCTGAAATTCTTCGCTTGTTATGTAGTTAACAATAGTGCATAATTCAATTGTATGTGACCTGACTCAAAGCTTCCTGCCATTCACAAACCATAGAAAAGTCTTATGACAAAAATTAACACCCAAGTATTCCAAGATACTTAACTTTAAAAAAAAATCACCTGTTCTTCCTTCTTTCTTCCATGTTTTATTTTATACTGATAAAATTATGGTTTTTAATATGCACAACTTAATGCATGCAACACACTCATTTTTCACTGGCAGCAAGATTATTTAACAGTACACTTGTCTGATATGACTGCACCTTACCAATATTTATTCTGTTTAATATTGTGAGATTTGATTTGATGTCTGATAGCTATGACCTATCCGTCATTCTATGGCCTGATTCCCTCTTGATATCCATAGTGTTTAGGCATCTCCTTCTCATTACTTTAAATTTTAAAAAGTAATTTCTATTTCTGAGTAATTTATTTTCTTTTTTAAAATTTCATATCAAGAGTATCTTCACTTCTTTTTGAGATTAAAAAAATTGTTTAACAAAAGCTCTTTGATTTTACTGTGAGTATCTATTGCATTACTATTTTGTCAGAGCCATTCAAAATGCATTGGGAGATGGGTGCATTTATGCCACTGGCATTTGGATACGAAGAGAACTGTTTGAACAATTACAGCCAGCTCCATTGTGTTCCCAGCAAACTCTGTGAAGTTCCTGTCAGCTACATGTCACTTCCAATTTATATTATTTGCAGATTCAACAATGACACATGGTACAAAGCTCTTTTCAAAATTTTTGTTCAAGCAGAGACTGATACCCAAATCTGGCTGCCCATTATATTATAACTGTGATGATTTCCAGTATGTGTGAAATAATTTTGATGGGCACAGTCAGACATTTGTTGGGAACTCGGACCAGCATTAATTATACATCATTTTAAGGTGCATTGGGAAAACAGTACCATATATATTGGGCACTACTAATTATCTGTGTACAAAAATATAATATTCAAAGAGACTTGTGTTAGATGAAGATGGCACAGGGAGGCTTGTCTCTACAGAGGGCACATTGTGAAATATCACACTTTTGCTACCATTTGTTCAGCTCTGTCTGTGTCAGCAAAACCCTGACCCCTGGGAGTTTGGAAACCAGAATCAAAAACCTGAGGCTCCAGCCAAGTAAGGCCTGGAAGGCCTAGGAGCAGGGTGAAGTGAAGACTACTGTGAGAGAGCAGGCTCCTGCAGAAAGACCTGGGACATGGGGTTTCCCTACTGAGACTACAGGCAGGAAGAGTCTGGAATGACCTGATGAGATAGCTTAAAACAGACTCTGTTTTGGGACTCTGCATTTTACTTTGGCACTTTATTTATGTGACTAAACTTGGACTCATGAGAATGGGTGGTGAATGGACAAGGAAAGCCTGTGTGGAGTTTAAGAAGCCCCTTGATGAAGAAATGAAGGCAGGCTACCTGTAGCATGAGCCCAGGCCACAAGCTGGTGCCACGGCAGGTGGCCAACCCCACTCCAGTCCAGCACTCAGGTTACTGACAGGTTAACAAAGCATTAACAACACTGTCATGCTTAGGATGGTAGATCATATCTCACAAGGCATTCCACACAGATAGTTAGATGGGCCATAACTGCAAGTTAGCATGATGAGGGAAAGGAATCCTCTAGTTGACTTAACTCTTTTACTTGGTTGAATGAACAATAGGCTGGAGGTAGACAAAGGGGAGGTCATCATAATGCTGAATCAACAGAACAATTTCTCACCCAGAAATCTCCCCAATGGCAGCTGTTTGGCCTACACAGAAGATGTCCTTTGTCTATTCATAAAGAAAATTGTGAAATGGTTGCTATTGGATATCTTCATTTTTTTACTGTTTTGCAAAATTGTCAGACAACACTCTGATGAGGCAAATGAAACAAAGCCTTGTCAAAACTCTATTATCCATTTGTAAGAAGACAATGAGTTAAACAAACTAGATGTCCCACAAGCTATATTTTGAAAACTGATGGGTTATCGAAGGCTTCTGAATGAAACAGCATGTAGTCTATGTTGAGGGAATCCTGAAGCTACATTGCCCTAATCTGTTAAGATCCCAATTGTTCGTTCTCACAAAAGGAAAGAAATATTTAGAAAAGGCTCTATTAAGAAAAGGTTGTATAATAGGGAGACCAAAAGAGAGAGAAAGCTCCTTTGTTTGAAATGGACAAATGTGATTATCAGGCGTGAGATAACTAGTTCAGATCATATACAAACTGATCTACAACCACGGCTGAAAACTAGAACCTGGGAATTTTTTTGAGGTTTGAAAATGTTTGGTTTACATTTTAGAGGGGGGAAATCTTTTTAAGTCTGTAAAGTACTACAAATCCAAAGTCTGCAATTAGTACTTGAAAACCAGGTAACTGAGCTTACAAATGGATAGTGGTACATATAAAAACTAATTTACGTAAGCAGTTCTCTAATTTGCATATTCAGATCTTGCCTTTGCATAACTTTTAAAGGTGCACATAAGTTTTGAAAACTGGCCCCTTTAAGTATACAGGATGAGAAGCTTGAAAGAACCTTCACAGGGACTCTTATAGAAGAATTAGATCATCCAAAATATTGAAATATAACTCTTACAATCCATAACCCAATAGCTCCTTTGTCTTCATTCTTAAGATCTTACTAGTATAATAATTCTAATATAAATATTTTCATATTTTACACAAACACAGCACTTAAATTTTCCTATAAGCTCATCACCATGTCGGAGCTCCCATTTCAGGGACCCCTCCCCCACTGCCAACTCAAAGAATGTTGGAAATGTCAGACTGAATAATGACTTTTTTGTGCTAGCCCCTGTGATTAGGTATTCAGTGGTGCATAAGTATTTGATCAGTCTAACATAGCCTAGGGATAATATGTTGAACGAGCTCATATCATCCACTTTAGATGAACCAATATTATAGCTCTTCTTTCTCCCAAATCAGAGCCTTTATGCATATGGTAACTGTGATTGAGTGATACAGTACGAAGAGAGAATGTGAACTGTGGGATTTTTTTACTTTATTTTTGAAGCACTACATTAATTAGTATTTCCATATTGCAAAATATAATTAAATATCACGCCTAGCATTTCTATCTCACTTTCCATCAAAGGATATTAAAGTATTTTATGAACATTAGTGAATTAAGCCTCATACCTGTGTGATATAGGCACAGTAAATAAGTATTAAATATTGTCCCCATTATGCTATAGATATGGTGGGGAAAAGCATAGAATTTTGGCTGAGGAAGATTTCACAACCTAAGTCTGAATTAATCCTTTTGGAAGTGTAAGAAAACCCTAGCCTAGTGATTTTTTTTCTATTGCCTTTTAGAATTAATTTGATTTCATTAGGAACTTCTCATGTTTGGCTATATCTTTATTTGTGCAATGCCAAGACAGTTTAGGTTGCATTCTTTATTGCATTATTATATTTGGCATTTATTTTTATATAGAAAAAGGGTTTTGCTGGAATTACTAACAGTCCCAGAAATATTAGACATGTGGGAAAGATATTCTCAGCAATATAAATCAACATAGCTCCACTCACTACTCAGCAAGTCTGCAAGTCATCACTTCAAAATTTGCTCTCTCCCCAGATGCCCAAAATTCCCAAATATCTTAGACTGTCAAGTTTCATTTGTCTCTTTCAGCTTCAAACTGAGGAGCAGAATGAAGCTGATATCCATGGTTACAGAAATCAGAAGTCTCATGAACACAAGCTAAAAAAAATAGGGGCAAAAGAGCTTTATTTATTATTATATCCAGAAACATGCCAAGAATACACCAGCCAATTTGTTCTGTGCTGCACTGAGGCTAAAAACGTGTAGATGTCTTTTGTGTGGAGGGCAGATTATGAAATAAAGGACCAAATCCTGTGAGATGCTGAATATCTTCAACTTCCACTGAAGTCAGTAAGAGCTCTCAACCAGTTGCAAAATCAGGCCATGATTTTCTGTTCCCAAAATTTACATGCAAAGTTTTCTCCTTCGGTTGTACTGTCGAAGTCAGTGAAAACCACATACCATACTACAGTACGTATTTTGTCAGTTTTGTTAAAATGTTTATTTCTATGTAACAGTAGAACATCTCAGAATGAGTCATAGATTTTTAAGCCCAGAAGAAAGCATTATGATCATCTATTCTGACCTCCTGTATAACATAGGCAACTGAATTTCACCCAATAATTCCTGCATCAAGCCTGCAACTTGTGACTGAGCTAGAGCATATCTGTCTTTCTATTGCCTAGTAACAGATGCCTCATAGAACTGAACTCTGTCAATAGTAAAAGGGATACAATGTCAATCAAATGTTGACCCCCCCCCCACCCTGTGACCCTTAAGGATCACCATAAGCCCCACCCCTTTGAGGCATTACTTCTGGGGCCTAGATTGACACATGACCAGAAGGAAGGGGTGGCATGTGACTCCTTTAAGGAGTCCTCCCACTGCCCTCTACCAATCAGAGGGAGTTTCAACCTTGTAGGATCTCCCCAAGAGCAGCTATGGCCAATCAGAGCAAGTGCCAACATGGGGTGACCGAGGGTGGGATGATGCCCAGAAAGTGATTGTGTTTCACCCCCTTCAGCCTTCTCAGAAGGGAAATGTGCACCAATCATAACCGTTATGAGGGTCTAGGCCAGAACCCCCCATCTCTAGAGTTCAACAGTTGGCTGGCTGGCCGGCAGCACCACCCCAGAAGTCCCATCACTGCATGGAAGATGCTGTCTCATTTCAAGAACATGTTTTTCAGAAATCATGGAAAATGCTGAGAGGAAACATGCACTCCTTCACTATCCCTTGTGAGAACTTCGGAATTTGTTTTAGCTCCGAGGGCGTTCGATCACCGATGGAGAAAATGCTACATCAATGGCAGTTCTGAGGAGAAAGTGACCGAGGGGAGCCATTTGGCCCAGCCATTGATGGATATGCTGGAACCTGACCCTGAGACCCAAGCACTCATGAGGAAGACTGGTGAGTGTGGCGGTTCAATGATGAGACAGAACACAGGTTTATCCAAGCAAGCAAGCTGGTTAGCTGAAAAGGGCTGCTGCCTGTCAGCTTTCCACCTTCCCTTTTATTATATTTCTCCCCCCTGCGCATTACCTACTTCCACCGCAAAAAGACACAACAAAGGAATACATGACTTTGATTAATATTCTTATTTTCCAGCCTCTATCTACTACAATCCTAATTCTCAGGCCTTGAGGCCAGGCCAAGGAAGCTTCCCACGATTACTGTCCTTTAATTAACTTCCCAGGGTTCATATCTGGTCCTCGTCCTTGGATGGAGCAATGTGTTGCTCCTACACAACGGTCAGGGTGTGCCCTGACTGTTTCCAGGTGGATGGACTAAACATGAACCCTTCATTCCCCCGATTTTTGTTTAATTATACTCGGCCATCTCATGGTAGCCGTCAATTTGCTTTTGCAAGCAATTTAACTCCCAGACTGACAAGGACATAACTCGGGGAGCTTGCCAGGGCGAATCTCTACAAAGCCTTAGCAAAGAGGGAATACATTGTACACAGCAGCAGCAAAAAATAAGCCCAATGATCACAAACACAGCATAACCGAAAAGTTGTCGCAGCCATCCTAGAGATGGCAGCCAACCTGTAAGCCAATTCCAAAAGCCCTCAAACCCCACATCTTGACGTATGTGTGCCGTAAGATTGGCCAACTCGGCCAATCTAGATTCTATGGAACGACTATTATCAGTTAAATTAAAACAACACATATGCCGAAACGTGGAACAGCCTAGGTGATGTTTTAAGAGCAGAAAATCAATGGCTGCTCTGTTATCCAAGATTGCATCCCTTAATTCATGTTGCTCTGCATTAAGTAGGGCAATTGCCTTGGATGTTGTGTTAATTGCCTTCGCTGCAAAGCACGCCAGGGCATTTAGGGTTCTAGCTGTATAAGTGGCAAGCGCGGGGACCCCAACAATGGAGGCCGCTAAAGCAGTATACTCAGCGCGACTAAAAAGCTCAACATCTGCAACACAATTATCTGAAAGGGGTACACTTCTTTTACTGTGCCTTTGGCTGGCAAAAGGCAATATAAGCGTCATTCTGCTAAGACAGCAAAGGGTGCCATCACTTAAATTTGCAGGAATATAACTAAAGGTGCGTGAGCCACAGGTAAAAAACCACCCTGATGGTAGGATGATATGGCCATAATTGTATGAAACATTTACAGCGTGGGAACAATTTAAGAGGGGTTGAGGAATTTGCCGACAGCCCAAGGGCACCTTTGTACTAGTGCAATTAACCACACGCGCACAGGTGACATTGTTGGCCCCGGCCGGGTACGGTGTGTGGAGGGATATAGCCGTGTGAGGCAAGGTATACTTGGCCGGGCCCCAATTAGCCATGCCAGAGTACTGGGAAGAGAGATTCGCATAAGCAGCGAGCATCGTCTCATTCCCTATTTCCTCAGGGTGATGACATACTGGTATAAGGCATGTACCTAACAATTCTCCGGCTGCTACAGAATCAGACAAACAAAAGTGGGTAACATTTGCTATTGAAGCCAATCTTTCCCATATGTTATATGTCATTCGGGCCCGTAACGGGGGAAGCGCTCCCGAGCCAACCCCTACAGGAAATAGCAGACACAAAAGGCATACAATCAGCACAGAATTAGCAGTGATTTGGGCGAGAATCGCCACAAACAAAGTCTCAGGAGTCTCTGGCTGTTGATTTGCTGCCAGTCTTCGTTGAGCCGCCGCGACCAATGCTTTTACTGCTCCCCATGTCACGGGCTGGCTTGGGACGCTACGCCTCTTCCGTTTCCGTCCCGCCGTTGTCGACCCGGGAGGCACCACGTTCTCCTCTAGGGTCAGCTGAAACTCCGGTATGGGGTTCGACAGCCCCTGGCGCCACGCCATGCTGTTTCAGTGCTGGTCGCACACACCGGGCTGGAACCCACAACGGTCCTGCAGGGAGAGACACAGCAGCATATCCCCGACCCCAAGTGATTAGAGGTACTGGGCCCAGCCACTGCGGATCGGGCAGCTGACGGTAAAAGACACGCGGTCTTTCCAGTACCTCAGATTTGTGAAAATGGCGATCCGCGGGGGTCTGCTGATCTGCGTTCAGTGTTAAATTATTTAAAGTAAACAAAAGGATATGCATTTGTTGTTGAATGTCTCCTAAGGTTCGGAGACGCAGCTCCCCATGTTTTAATTGTTTATCAAGCAAGGTTTTGAGCGTGCGATTGGCACGTTCAACAATGGCTTGGCCCGTGGAATTATAAGGGATCCCGTGTTTAAGACGGACGTTCCATCGGGCGCAAAAAGTGGAGAGGGCTGTGGAGCAGTAAGCTGGGGCATTATCCGTTTTAATTTGGCTTGGGCGACCCATAACAGAAAAACAGGCTAGCAAATGGTGAATAACTTTAGCAGTGGCTTCCCCACGCTGTGGGGTTGCCCACAGAAATCCCGAATAAGTATCAACAGAAACATGTAAAAAGGAATAGGGGCGGAACTGTGGCACATGAGTGACATCCATTTGCCATAGCTGATTTGCTGCAGTACCTCTGGGGTTAACGGCATAAGAAAAAGTAGGAGCAGCAGCGGCACAGTGGGGGCAGGAACGAACAATGGAACGTGCATGATCAGCAGGAATGTGAAACTGCCGGGCCAAAACAGAGGCAGACTGATGGAAAAAGGCATGGCTTTCAATGGGGTCAGAAAAGAGGGAATTTACCTGACCACGTAACGCGCGATCAGCGCGTGCATTGCCCTCAGTGAGTGACCCAGGCAGAGGGGTATGACTGCGAATATGAGCAACAAAATAAGGGAAATTACGAGTGGAAATAAGATATTGCAAAGACAAAAATAGGCGAAGGAGGTCCACATCGACCTGAGGGGTAATGAGGGCAAGGGGTAAATGATCAATCACTTGATAAACATAATGGGTGTCCACAATTAAATTAAAGGGACAATCAGCGAAAAGTTGAAAGGCTAAAATAACAGCAGCCAGTTCTGAACGCTGCGCGGAACGCTGAGGCAGTGTAAAACGAGAACGCCAACGAGGGGGGTCACCTGATTGATAGGTGACGACACCTCGATGTGGAGAGCCATCAGTAAAAAGAGTAACAGCAGAAACAATGGGTTGAGAGCGGCTAAGACGATGAACAATTAGAGGCACCTTTTGTGTAATTACCAACCGAGGATCTTTTGGGGGATTATAAGAAATTTCTCCCACATAATCACAAAGAGCAACCTGCCAAGCCAAAGAGGTGTGGCACAAGGAATCAAATTCACTACGGGACAAGGGGAACACAATATCAACTAAATCAGTGCCAGTAAGTTGCACTGCACGGTGGCGGGCTTTACGAACAAGATCAGACAGGGCATCTAGATATGGGTAAATATTCCGAGGAGGAGTGGAGGAGAGGTACAGCCACTCTATGATAGAGACGGCTGTATTCGTACGGGGTACAAACAGAGCCGCAGTGGGCGTATGAGGGGTGGCAAGAAGAATCAGCCGTAGGGGACGGACCTCAGGGGGTCTGTCCACAAACTGCTGACTTAATGCTGCATTAATTTGTCGAATGCAGGCAATGTGCTCTTTAGTGATGGCAATAACTGCACCCGGTGCTCGGGCTCCACGTAGGAGCTCGAACAACGGCTGCAGCATTGAGGTGGGGAGACGAAAATAGGGCCGAATCCAATTTAAATGACCCAAAATCTGTTGTAATTTAACAAGGGTTAGGGGTTGAGGTAGAGTTAGTGCCGGACGAACCGGAGCAGCATAGGTTTGTAAAACCTTATGGCCGAGGTAGTGGTAGGGATAAGAGCGTTGGATTTTTTCTGGTGCCACCAACAGGCCATTTTGGCCGAGGATTTGAGACAAAGATTCAATCTGTTGTTCCGTGACCTGGGGACCACTAAGCAAAATGTCATCCATATAATGGTAGACCTTTAGCGTAGGGTACCGGGCACGAAAAGGGGTGAGGGCCCGATCCACAAAAAGCTGACACAAGGTTGGACTATTTTGCATTCCCTGGGGTAAGACCTTCCACTGATACCTTTGAGAGGGTTGCTGATTATTATATTGTGGCACCGTGAACGCGAATTTTTCGCGATCTTGTGGGCAAAGGGGGATGGTGAAAAAACAATCTTTTAAATCTAATACACAGAGCTGATCGGTTTGAGGAATTAAATTTGGATTTGGTAATCCATATTGCAAGGGGCCCATAGGTTGGATGCATTTATTTATTTCCCTTAAGTCATGTAACAGCCGCCATGCACCAGATTTTTTCTTAATAACGAACACCGGGGTGTTCCAGGGACTAGTAGAGCTTTCCAAGCGCTGTGCCAGCAAATGCTGCTGCACAAGCGATTGAAGCGCTTTTAGCTTTTCTAGAGGGAGGGGCCACTGGTCAATCCAGACGGGCTCTAAGGATTGCCATACCAAGGGCAATGCGGAGGGCAATGTGGGTGAGGGAGGATTTTGAGCCATCAGATATTAATATCGAGGGTGGTGTCCAGCTTTGCGAGTAAATCACGGCCCCAAATATTGAGGTGGACAGGGAGCACAAAAGGGCGGATAGTAGCAAGGGTACGGCCTCCCGGTTTAGAGACTGTGACCCAAGACAAACTCTGTCGCCCGGGTTTACTACCCCCGATCCCCCACAACTCTTTAGAAGGAACCATAGGCCAACTAACCGGCCACTCCGGATCACGAATCACCGTAACGTCAGCTCCAGTGTCCACCAGCCCTGTGAAAGGAACATCATTTAAGAGAAGTGTTAACTGAGGTTTCGAGGGGCGGACTGACATTGTCAGAGCAACAAGTGGAGAGGACGTGCTGTGAGACGGCGAGTGAGACAACGTTGATCCAAAGCCGCCTCCGCCCCGAGTTCGATCCTCGGCAGCTGGCACCTGATAGGGGACTAAAATCAATTGTGCAATTGATCGTCCACGCGGGAGCGACTGTGGAAGATGAGTCCACACCTGAACCTTAATAATGCCGGTGTAATCGGCATCAATGACCCCGGGGATGACAAAAAAGCCCTGTTTCCCAGCATGAGAGCGAGGGAGAACGAGACCCACAAAGCCGGCAGGGAGAGGTCCCGTCACCTGGGTAGGTATGGCGCAGACCTCCCCTGGCAGCCGAAAATCAGTGTCCTCCTGCATGATCAAATCAAGCCCTGCACTTCCAGCAGTCGCCGCCCTCATAGAGTCTATGGATTTTAAGGCAGAGGAACGGTTGTCTGAGTGGGAAACACCCCCGTTTGGCCCTGGGTTCGGGGGGGACCCGCCGCGCGGTTTCCCGGCCCGCTACGACACTGATTAGCCCAGTGATAGCCCTTTTGACACTTGGGGCACTTTTTTGAGGGTCGGGCGGGTGCCTTTGATGAGCGGCACTCCCGCTGGAAGTGACCCTCCTTGCCACAGCGGTAACAACGCTTCCCCTCTTTTCCGGTTCTTTTTAGGGCGGCAGCCAGAACTCCAGCTTTATGGGCTTGTGTGCCGATGTTTTGGCACGCCCGTAGCATGTCTGAGAGCTCTAAAATGCCAGAGGCTTGCGCCATCTGGAGAGCGCGGCGGCAATCCTCATTTGCATTTTCAACTGCCATTTTTAACAGGATTTCCTGAGCTGCCGCAGCGTTATCCACCTGTCGGAGGATAGCCTCCTGCAATCTGTTGGTAAAATCCAGAAAGGACTCTGATGCACCCTGACGGATACTAACAAAGCTTTTAGTAGGCTTGCCTGAATCCGGGACCTTCCGGAAAGCATGCTGGGCGCAGGTGGAAATAAGGGGGAAGAGGGCCTGAGGGAGTTGAGTTTGCATCTCAACGGTAGCAAACGGTCCCTCCCCTGCCAAGTGCTCAAAAATAATACCTTCCGCTCTATGAATCTGGGCCTGGCGTTCCGCCTCCTGCCGATACTCACTAATCCAAATAACATATTGACTGGGTGACAGCATCATGCGCAACAGCGCCTTCCAATCTTCAGGGATCAGGGAGTATCCACTACCTAGCCCTTCAATGAGACCACGCACAAACGTGCTAGTCAGACCGAACTCGCGAATTGCTTTCTTTACCTCTCTAATCACCGAGTAAGGCAAACTGACCCAGGTTCCAACCGGGTTGCCCTGGTCATCGTTTTGCCAGGTCACCGGACAAACCGAGACCAGCTCAGCCAGCTCCTCTGCTGTAAGATCTGAGCGAGCCTTCGCTGCGTGCACCATTTGTTGCACCAGCGAAAGCCTCTGAGCAGATGCAGACGACCCCCTGGGGGGCCCCGAAGCATGGGGTTTCAGGGGGGGATGGTAATCACAGACCGGCTCTGGTGGGGAAGGTAAGGGAGGCGGTGGTAATAAAGGCACTGGGGGCGAAGCAGGGAGAGGGATGGCTGCAGGAGCCGACGGCGGTGGCGAAATCGGCAGCCCCTCTGTTGGTGCGGGAGAGGGTTCTTCCGAAGCGACACACTGTGTTGCATCGGTAGGAGGGGGGGTGGCTGCAGGAGCCGACGGGCGTGGCGAGATCACCAGCCTCGTGAGGGAGGGCCTGTCCGAGGCAACACGCTGTATCGCATCGCGGCAGAGGTGCCAGGCATGTAAAGCCTGCACGGGCGCCCGAGGCTCTTCATGCAATGTCTGGCCCAACCGCTCCCAGTCCGCTAGCTTAAGGGTTCCGGCTTCAGGGTACCACGGGCACTGGGCACTCACCTCCTGTAGCAGGAGAGTGAGTTCTCGAGCGGGGCAGTCATGCTGAGCCTTACGCAGCAGATACTGTAGCTCATTGCGGTGTTGCACTTGCAAAGCAGAGAGGGAGCTTCCCATACTTACCACAATGAAAAATACTCACCGGGATCCGCGAAGCGGATGAGTGACGCGTCTGAAACCCTTGCCGGGCGAGGTGAGTGCTGAGGGCCCCACGTTTGGGCGCCAGTTGTGGCGGTTCAATGATGAAACAGAACACAGGTTTATCCAAGCAAGCAAGCTGGTTAGCTGAAAAGGGCTGCTGCCTGTCAGCTTTCCACCTTCCCTTTTATTATATTTCTCCCCCCTGCGCATTACCTACTTCCACCGCAAAAAGACACAACAAAGGAATACATGACTGATTAATATTCTTATTTTCCAGCCTCTATCTACTACAATCCTAATTCTCAGGCCTTGAGGCCAGGCCAAGGAAGCTTCCCACGATTACTGTCCTTTAATTAACTTCCCAGGGTTCATATCTGGTCCTCGTCCTTGGATGGAGCAATGTGTTGCTCCTACACAACGGTCAGGGTGTGCCCTGACTGTTTCCAGGTGGATGGACTAAACATGAACCCTTCAGGTGAGCATGATGACCTCCCATTGTTCGCCCCAATGGAGAAAGGCAACCATGGCTTGTGGGAGTCGCTGGTGGACAAGATGAACAAAGAAGTGATTGTTGAGGATGGTGGGTAATGGGGTAAGAACCAAACCGGCCATGTGTAAAAACAGGGGGAGCAGGCTTACAGCTGTTTCTTTTCTAAAAATCTCTCAACAGCTCGACAATACCTTTCTAGGGGATCCAGAGACCCTGGACAGCGTTTCCTCAGAGAGCAAAGGTGAATCTTGTCCAACTTGGGTTTGCTCAATACCAAGAAAACTTGTTTAAGAGGACACAGTGTTTGAAGAGGATGGTGGCTATATGGATTTAAGATAGGCCCTTGGCATAGAACCAAGTCAGCCAGTGCCACATCATGAGCAGAAAAGAGTCATGCAGTCTGTTGTATGCATTTCTGTTTATGCTGTCTTTAATCATTGTCTTAGAGAGAAGCTTTTTGAAAATTGTGAGGACTGTGTTATAGATGCGCCAGGCCAGCGGTATCATGACTGTGTGACATGAACATCAGAGGATGGACACTGCAAGCTCCAGGACCTGTGTGCTGACCTGTGTTTGGAAAGCTTATTAAATGCAGTTATTGCCATAAGTTATGTAATGCAATGTCTGCTCTTAACCCAAGAAAATTAAGCACAAGGGATGACCTTGGTAAATGCAAAGTGCTCGAGACCCTAGCAGCGTTTTAAAGAAAATTACCAAACGGAAGGATACCTCTCTTAGTGTGTTATATTGACCATCTGGTCCACATAAAAAGCTACAGAACTGTGCTTAGGAAAAAGACTATTTGTTAGAAATCTAAAATGATTAAATTAGAGAATGGTGAGGGGACAAGCATGTGATATAAACTATAATAATCTTGGTATCTGTAAATAAAAATATCTATTGAAAAAGTCTTTGTGACTATCTGTGTTTCTGTTACAAGGTCTGTTAACGTGACCCTTAAATAAGACAAAAGTTTTGATGGGGATCTCGGTTCATTTTCAAGGATTTGTATATCTTTTAAATAAAAATAGTTTGTGAGAATCCAGCTAGTGTATGTTTGAGAAAAGAGGCCTATTTACAGCAAAAAGTTGAAATGAGTGTAGGAGAATCCAGAATAAATAAAACAAAACAAAAAGTTTAAAATAAAGCAAAAAAGCTTCTATAATCTATATAAAACGTGGATGCTTGAGCCATATGTTTGAGTACAATAGAGCTGACTCAAGCCTGTTAAGCTATATTGGTTTAATCACAACCTATTGAAAAAGTGGGGTTGTGTGGAACTGTGACCTTCAGATGCAATCACACACCCATGCTTTCTAAATGTTTTGTTAGGGTTAAAGATACTAGGTCCTGTTGGGGATGGAAAAATCATCACTAATGAGCATTTGATGGGCATTCACTCACAGTAAGGGGGAGGTGGGTGAAGATGGTGGGCTCTGATCAATATTAAATAAAAACTCAGGAGTTCATAGAATGGTATTGGACAGTTTAAATAAAGCCTCAAGAGTTTGTATAATGCTATGAGCCAGTGTTTCTAGCAACTCAGTCATTAAAATAAAATACTTTACAAGAAACCCACAACTATCTCCTGAATGTGCCCCTAAATTTCAAACAATTGCAACATTGAAACCAATTTTTGAACCATTTAAAAACACACACAAAACACACATTGCAGAGCAAAAAACCCGGGATTTTTAAACACTCCAAAACAAGCAGTTTACAACAAAATAATTTTTAAGAAACCTACACCCATCCCAGAACTTCCCTGCTCTCAGGGAGGTCTTATGGGACTGAGACCTACTCAGACTGGTAGAGGGTGGTAAGAGGAATTCTTAGAGGGTCACATGCCATCCTTTGCTTCAGTCATTTGTAAATCTCAACCCTGGAAGTAATACTCTGGGGCATTGGGACTTATGGTGACAGGTGCGCATGGCCTTATGGGTCAAGAGGTGGGGTCAAAGTTTGATTGATGTTGTACCCCTTTTACTACTTCTATCTGATACTGTGGGCATCCTCCACATTTCCATTACAAGCCTCTCTCTTCAAGGGGGTCAAATGAACAAAGAAAATGTTGTTCAATATAAATGCACATTTGGAAAGCATTTGGTTTAAAAAAGCTTATTGATCCCATGGCCTATCAGCTATTGAGGCCAGCTTAAAACTATCAAAAAAAAAAAAAAGAGCCCATGATCAGCAAACACAAAAAGTGGGACTAAACAAAACCTGCTCATCACCCTGGTGTCTAACCCAAACTGGTCAAAAAGCCAGCTTGCTCATCCTTTCCTGAGAAATAGGAAGATATCAATGAGGCACAGAACAATTCTACCCTACTTAAATCAAAGTTAGCTGTGGTGTGACCTTCACAAAGACAGTTTTACTGTGAGTTTAACAGTACTGCAATACAAGGCTGCTCTGACCTTCTACTTCAAATAGACTGTTTCTGCATTGTTTGAAAGACCTGCCTATCAAGTCTTGTCAGCAGAGAAGAATATTTATTTTTACCAGTGGATGCTTTGACTGAGGCCATGCAATAGATGAAATATCCTTGATTACATGGAACTTTGGGAACAGTCAGTTGGCTTCTGTAGTAGGGTTGCTGGTTCAGTCAGCAGGCCTAGTGTTTAGGACCTGAGGCCCCCAGTCTCTCTTTTCACCCAATGCCTCCAGGACTCCTGGATGGGGTTCAACTGGTCAGCTTCCTTGTCTGTAAAGACCTGGTCCTGCCCTTCCCAAGACTATGTGTAGGAGAATCTGGGGTGGGCAGTGTGTCCCGGCCCAGGGCCCTGAAAGCGTGACAGTTCAGCCTGGCCTTGACCCACCTCCTGTTCACTTTCCCTGGGGCCAATTCCTTCCCCTGCCGCATATCTCAGTTTGGGGTGTGGCTGCTGTTTGATTATAGCCATTTGCTCCAAACCCTCAGTCTTAGGGCTGATGCAGGTGTCCCTCTAGTGCCCCTGCATGTGGTTCTCCCTACCTCTGGGTGATGTCTCCAAGGAGGGGGAAAGACTCATAGTCAGACCTTCTCAGTAAGAGTCCCTTCTCCTCCTTTCTCAGGACAGGGCTCCTCCCACCTGCCTGGGTTCCTAGAGCTCTTTTTATACTGCTCCTATCCCAAGACATTATGTATGGGAGTGCCGGAGAGGCAGAGGTTTCCTGGACCAGTACTGTTCTAGCCTTTCCCCTGTCCTGGGCTGAGAGAGTGGTTTGTAAGCCCCATCACATCCTCTCACCCTCAGTCACTCTTTTCTGAGCTATATTCATCTCACCATGTACCACCATCTTGCTGAGTATTTAATCTTGAAAAGGATAAATGACAAGAGTACAACAAATCCAACCTAGTATTATTTTGCTAGAACTTGGCTGCTTTATGGTGCACTACTTCAATGTCTTTATATTAGTGTAAAGGGAGAAAATCACAGGAGCCCTTAACTGCAACAGCAACAGTGCCTGCTGTTTCATATTTCACTATTCTCCTTAGCTCCCTGTATGTCAGTGGTCACATTAATTTCCTCTGAAGAGTAACCTAGCTACAATAGCCACTGAGCAGAACCCATTACAGCCTCTCAATCACAAATCACACACTGCACTACACAAACCCCTCATGGTTCCTAGAGGAAAGGGTCAGTTAAAATATGTAGAAGGGAGAGCACACTGTAAGACAGACAAAAGTCAGCTCAGCTGGCTGGTAATTCAGAGTCCCTGCTGGGCTGTCTGCTCAGAAGATATAAACATAATGATTTCCAAAATGACACGGGTGGATGTATGATCCAGTTTCTAAGCTATGATTTAAACATAGTTTATACATCTTGTATTTGCTGAGTGCCAAACTAAATGCCAAGCAGAGTATTTTTGCATTCTATTGACTCTAAATAGGGACTGTATCTGAACAGAGACAAACAAGTCTGGGAGAGGTTTGAGAATGAGATACAGTATAGAACTACATTCACCTGGGCAACTAGCCAAACAATTCGATATTTTCCACCATCCCTAGAGTTCATTTCAGTTCTAAAACCTTTTAAAATCCATTCTAAATCCAGGAACGTCTGGCAGATTTGTACAGGCAAATAACGACAAGTCTAATGAAGATCCTGGGTAATTCAATATTAGTGAAAGCTACCATATGCACTGGATTTCCATTCCTGTGGGAGACACTGAAGACTTGCTTCTGATGGAGTGGATGCAGTCAGGCATGTGGTGGGCATTCTTTAATGCAGGCCAGAGCTAACCTTTGCAGACCTGCAAAGTCCAGGGCTACTAGCTACCCCAAATTGGAGAGCTATAAATGTAAAGAAGAATCTGTTTTTTATTTTTAACTAAAATGCAATTGAATGCTAACCAATGACAGAGGGTGAAATGTTATCACTGATACTGGTATTCCCTGAAGATCACAGGTTATCCACAGCCATTCACAGGACAAGCCATGGATCTCTTGATTTTTGAGGGGCGGGGGAAGATCCCAAGATCAGTTCATCACTTTTGTTCTCCCCGGTTTATTATTGGTGGCATTATGGTTGCCCCAAGTTCCCCACCAACTGGCTGCCTGAGGCAAAGCCAGCTCCTCTGCTGAGCAGCGAGTATGTCTTGTGGATGCAGGGAGGGCAAGCATGGGTAGTTGACAAAGCAAAGGACTGAGAGCAATGTGCTAATCCCAGCCATGATACTGACTTCTCCTGTGGCCTTAATCAAGTCACATAGGTCACAATTTTGAAATAGAGATGCCTAAAGTAAGGTATCTAGGTCCAAAGGTGCTAAGAACCTACCCACACAATCAATGGGTTTGAATCAATGGACACTTCCGGTTACTGAGCACTTCTGAAAAATCAGGTAACATGTATGTAGACACCTAACTGAGAAGCCTTCCATTAGGCAATAATATTTTTTAAACTTGTTCCCAAATTTGAAATTTTTAGTTTTAGCCTTTTTGCACCTCAGTTTCCACCTCAGTAAAACAGGTACAGTGATGCCTACTCCACAGACTGATTATACCAGTTAACATTTATAAAATGCTATGAAAGTACCCAAATTCACCGCAATGCACATAAACGCCTCCAAGACCACATGATCCCCAATGTGAATTTTAACCTGGAATGCTCAAATATTTTCTGAAAATGAATTTCACATTGTATCTGACAGTAAAACTGATGGTCTTGGTTAGTAACATAACTCATCCAATTAGAGAACAGAAACATTATCATGTGATGTATGCAACTAACCAACACACTGGACACTGTGAATTGCAAATATTCACAACACACCAATTGAATTACTCCCTGAAGGACAAATTGATTTGACATTTTTGCTTCAGTTCATTGAAGGGTGAAATGCATCGAATAATACTAATTGCAATTTGTTTGCTCAGCTTCACTCACAACTAAACAGAAGCTGAGTGGTCCTAAATCCCCTTTCCACAAGCGGTGGCAACATAAACGTTTTTGGATGGCTCCAGAATCTTCAGCCAGTCCTCAACTACCAGCCTTCCAAGTCCACATCACATACCTGGCTCCCCATCAGTCTTTCTAAACTCGAGTGAAATCCTGGCCCCATTAAAGACAGTGGCAAAACTCTCACTGATTTCAATAAGGCCACTGGGTGTGCCATAATATTTTCAGAGAGCAAGAGTCACATATAAATAATTTCCTCTAAAATTTAAATGATCACTGTATGGGAAATTTCCCACTTGCACGTATCCAAGCAGCTTTAATAAAGGGATTTGCAAAGTGTTCTGCCCCTCCTCGCCCCAGAAAATTTTGACTTTTCATTGAAAAACTGACAACCCCCAAAGAAAGGGGTATTTTTTGATGGTCAGCAACTGAAAACCCAAAATTTTCAGCAGAAAACTGCTGACTTTTTTTTGCAGGGGAAAGGGCACTGGAAACCAAAACATTTTCATTCAACCAAAATCTTTCACTTTTCTGTCTTTTGGTTAGTGATAAGGAAAAAAAGTCCTTTCCACTCCCTCTCCCAAGGAAAATAAGAGATTTCCATAAAGTTTTGATTTTAACTGAAAAACCAGTTTTCAGTCAAAAAAGGTTTCAATGAATAATAGTGAACAGCCTTCCCCTTTATCCCCTATGCATTCTAGGAATACACAGAAGAGCATAGTTTAAAAATACCAATGCTTATCTGTTGTTTGGTTCTCAGCCTCAGTATGATGTTCTATCTCCTAGCTTATTAGACCTTCAAACCTCCCATCATATTGGTGTTTTATGTCACTTGAGTATCATGATTCCACCAGTCCCATTTTCTGCCTCATCTTCCATCTACCCCACATTTTGCGGTATGAGCCGGAAGTAATGATAAACCCAGCTTGGTTATGTTCACTGGGGTATTGATAACACATATGGCATACATCCAGTTTCAACTGCCACTTGGCTCAATAGATTGCCAAGCAACAGACAGCATGCTTGGCAATGTACTCAAGTATTTAATGAAGTCCAGAAACATTTATAATGTTTACAGTTATATTTATAATATATTTACAGTTGCCAAATAACCTTCCAGTTCAGTAGTAAACTATCCCGCAAATATATTTCCATTTTGGCATCTAAAAAATACCTGTATTCCCACCTTTAAATCAATGTACATTTCAGTGAACATATTTCAGCCCAAGTACTTTGTTATATTTCCTCAGAACACAAACAGTTTTTCCTTTCTGTGTCCCCCAAATTCACACTTGTGCTGGCAGCTGCTTTAACCCTAAAGAAATAATTAAATGAAATTCCTCGGCATCCCTACAGTGACTTGTTTGGAAGAGTCCCACAAACACCTATCACTGCAGTGACAATATTTGGCAATCATTGCTTCATTTCGTCAAAGCACCTCTGTTTGACTACAGAGCACGCTCTGATGTGGGACATAAAAAGTTACCAGTCAGGTGGTTATTCACCCTTGCAGACCTCCCAAAGAAATCCTTGATTTAAATTTACTTCAGAGGATCTAAATAGATACTGCAGTTTTATTCAATTCTCTTTGTCAGTTACATATAACTTGTGGAGCAGCAGGATTTGCCTGTCTTGTACTGACAATGTTCAGTTTGCTTAGGAGACTTTGAAGTGCTATGAAGCAGCCTTTGAACCATTTTTTCAAAAATTTTCATGATTACTGTTTGCTATAACTGAGATGCATCCATCCTACTGAAAATCTGACTAAGAGGAATGTTTGCTTCTCCATATTTTTTCACATGGTTGTGATGTCTAAACAAGAAGGCCATCTTTAATCTAAACTTAATTTTGAACTCTTGTGATCCTATTATGAGAAAACTATCCTCTTATTGTCTAAAATGCGCTATAGGGATAATATTTTATGTACACATGCTTTCTCTCCCCCTTTCTTGCAAAGGTACTGCTAAGATGCTTGGAACATTTATTATCATTGTTGGAATTTTCTCTGGATTTCCAAAATGTTCAGTCGCAATCCTTTCTTTGCTACAGAAAGCTGCAGTCTGGATTTTGTTAAAAGTGTATAAAGTAAACAATGGTATTATGATGAATTTCAGAGTGTGGGATTTTATATATGTTCAGAGAGAGAGAGAGAGAGGGAGGGTGTGGAGGGACATAAATCACAAACATAACAGCCTCCAAAAGATTATATGGGAATATGTCTACTATATGACGTGTTATATATGAGTGTGTGCACACACACAACCTTTCTTTAACACAACAAACTGAATAGGCTCTGCAGGAGCTCATATGGGCTACTGAGGACTCTCTTAATTAAGCATTTTGTACAAAAAAAGATAAGATGTCAAAATGCAAAAGACCAAGTTCCCTGCTGGTATAAATTGGCACACTTGTATTGATTTCAGAACATAATGTTTCATCCTAGGAGGAGAAAAAGACTTGTCCATTTCCTTCTTTACCTTTTTATTCCTTCAGTATTAATGTGATACAGACTTAAAGTTTTAGGCACTAAGTGTTTCTTCCTTTTTATTAGTAATGGTAATTAGTAACAAGATTGTTATAACCATTCTTTCCTTTGAAGATTCACTTCCTTGTATACTTGTATAGACAATACTAATAGTTGTCATATTCCTCCAAATGTGAATGTACAGCTCAGAATTTTGTATTAACAGGCTTCACTATTTCCCAGCTATTAACCCTTCCTCCCTCACTTTTAAACACATCTCTGTACTCTTCATAGAATGTAAATCCTAGCTATTACTGAGCAATGTTATTCTCCCCCGCTCCCAATTTTACTGTTTTCATATTTTTGTATGGGGAAAAATAATGGAGATTATACGATAAAGATGTTTTTACATCTGCATGAACACTGATTTCTTTAGCCTTTAAAGGCAAAAATTGATAGTGAACACTTAGGGTGGATAGTTGCATGTACAAAAGAATATGCACACAATTGGCATCGACCAGGCAACCCACATTTCTTACATATGCAGTTTAAGTGCTAACTTTTGAAAGTGTGGCCCTCAGTGTATCTTGCCACATACTCTATCACTACTATAGCTCTTCGGGGTGGGTGGGGTGAATCACCTTTTATAATCTCGTCTCAGCCTAAGCTATGGTGGAGCTATTGCTCCTTCAGAATCCTCTAGTTGTGACTCAGATCTCTTTAGGCCAGATTCTCAGCTGTGCACAGTTGAGTATAAGAACATAAAAACAACCATAGTGGGTCAGACCAACGGTCCATCTACCCTGGTATCCTGTCTTCTGACAGTGGCCAGTGCCAGGTGCTTGAGAGGGAATGAACAAAACAGGGGAATTATCAAGTGATCCACCCCTTGTTATTCAGTCCCAGCTTCTGGCAGTCAGAGGTTTCGGGGTACCCAGAGCATGGGGTTGCCTTCCTACCATCCTGGCTAATAGTCATTGAGGGACCCATACTCCATTATTTATTTCTTTTTTTTAAAACAGTTATACTTCTAGCACCATCCCCTGGCGACAAATTCCACAGGTTGACTGAAAATAGGGGCATGAAGGAGCCAACTGTGGCTCCTTGATTCCAGAGTTGTTTCTACACTAGGCCTGATATAGGTTAGCTGAGCTCTAGCACAGCTCAGGATTGTGACTAATATCTTTGTGTGTGTTCTGGACAGCACTCAGATACAGAACTGTCATACTTAAAGAGTTTTTTTCCTGTTTGATTTCTGTGATATAAACAAATTGAACATATCATTTTGATTTAAATGCATGTCGACAATTTAGGGAACTCTGGTGTTTGAAGACATCTGTCTCTACAGATAAATGCTATGGGCTTGATCAAACGTGCATTGAAGTCAATGGGAGTCTTTTCATCGATTTCAGTGGTCGTTGGATTATTCCCTCTCTCTCTGCTAGGCAGCTTTGCATTTTCTTAATAACTAAGCTCAGCTACTACTGCATTTCCCATGCCATGAAGTAGCTGCGGGAATCCATTAGCATGATAAAATTCTATAGAAACAATCTCCCTTTAAAAAAAAAATTCTCACATTAGTCACTGCCTCTGTATTTGGATTTTGACCATTTTTCTTTCAGAGCAGCCACAAATGGCCTTGTGATTTAGTAAAGAAAAAATATTTGAAAACATAAGAAAAATGGCAGAAAAGGAAAAGGTTACAGTGACATATGCCATGAAACATGGTACTTTCACAAAGTACAGGCCTGGACATGGGATATGTCAGGCAAGCCTCTTCTCAAAATAGCTATTAACTCATATAAAAGAGCAGTGCTGCTTTTGTGTTTTCAGTAATATTAATAATGACTGCATGTCAGCAGCGCATCTTAGAGTACCTGAGTCACTCAGAACACACAAGGTCAAGGGTTTCACTGACAGCAACAAATGACTTCCAGGAGAATGCTCAAAACCTGGAATGTTTAGAACTTTAGAGAGAGGTCAGGAAAGTTCATGCAAGCACCAGTCTCCTGCTCAGACTACAGAGGCCTTTTCCTCTTCCAAAACAGTGACAGTGATGTCTTTCAAGAGTCAGACACTCTTCCCGGTGAGTGAATTGTCCAAGTTGTTTACAGATTTCAGCTGTAGAGAGAACCAACTACAACAAATACTAGAGAACTCCAACCACTGGAGGGCAACGATCAAGGCAACTGGATCAAACCTCCAGTTGGAGTTTCAGAAGTATCTGGCTTTGTGAGAAGAAAGATAAAACAACTTAAACCAGAAAAGCAGTGATATGTTCCCTCTGACACTGTTTCCCCCCTGTGGTTTTGAGACTGTATCCGTAAAAGAGGCTCTGCTTTGGTTACCTAAGTGGCTCTGTTGTGCTTTAGTCATGAATGACATGATTCTACTAATATTGCCGTATAAAAAAAGATTACGCCTTATCAATCTGATGGAATGTCTGCTGGGAAAGTGTCCCATTTTAGCTGATTTAAAGAGCCTTAGCGATAAAGAGCTATTAATGTTAAATAAAACCACCACTTCACTTTCACAGTCTTTGCCTTCCTCCTACCGCACAGATATCAACATTGCCACCAAACTACCTCAATCCATATTTTCTTGACTGATAACGTGACGCTATTATAGTAACCCTTATTACTCGTTATTGAACAGTAAGAAGTATGTTTTCAGTACCATGGCTGGAGGGTTATACACCGACTCATTTGGGTAGAACTCATGGAGGCTGAATAGAGGATCTTCTGGTGCTACAATAAGTTGTAGTAGGCAGGAGTAATGGACAACATGTGGCAAATGAAAGTTTAGGTTGACAATCTTTAAAAATATCATAATTACAAGTTTGATAAGACTGTGGAACAGTCTTAAAATGGAAGCCTTATCGCCCGAGATTTAAAAATGGGAGGGAAAAGATACTTATAGGAAACAATCCTGCATTTAAGACCTGACTGAAGTTTTCCCATTCAAACTGCTTTTCGATGGAAAACTTGGTTTACACAAAATGCAACTTTTGTAGAGTCTCTTTTCTGTAGAAAATATCAGCTTTTTATCAAAAACTTTTGGATTTCAGCTGAATTTTCTGATGAAAAGTCAATTTTGTACAGAGAAAATTCCTATTTTCAAATCACTTTTAGCTTTTTCCTAATGCACAATCTGAATTTAGCTCAGAAAAATGACATATTTGAAGTTTTGTTAAATGCTTGACAATTCCAGGCTCTTCCCAAAAATTTAAAAACATGTAAATAACTGAGAAACTTAACCTGGATGAAGCATTAACAAATATACTTCTGCATTGACATAGGAATGATGTAGCTTGGCTAATTTTCAATTTTAATGATTGATTTTTTTAAAAGTTAAATAATGGATCACAACGATCTCTGAAGGCAGAGAGGACCTAGAGTCTGACTGTATGGTATTACAGTTAAAGAGACAAAGGGCCAAAGGCTGGGTTGTGTTAGGGCAGGTTGACACTGCTTCACTGGCACAAAACTGCCGTAAAGCTGGCACCCCCTGCCACTGGATGATTTTGCTAGCACAGAGGGATCCTCAAATGGTGTAGAGCCATCATAGTTACTACTATACCATCACCACCCCTCTCTGAAGATGGTGTGGGATGGGGTAGTGAGGGCACATGGGACAGCCATATGCTCCAATGTATCCTGGCAGCCGCGAAAGACTACTGGAGCTGTTGGCAGCCAGCACAAGTTAGAAGAGGTAACTGGATCAGCATAGGATGGCTCCAGGATGAAAGGAGTCAAGGGTGACTTAAGCTTATCTTTGCACCCTCTTCCATAGCTCCACTGTGAGCTCTTTAACCACAGCTGAGGATCTGGCCCTTACTGTTATTTATTGAAAGCTTTACTTGTGCAGAGGCATAATACAGCACAATCACAAGAGAAAGTTTCCTGCTCACCACTCACAAGTGGGTGAGTAGGTTTTTCAAGTCCTGCCTTATATGCATCTTTGAGGTTACTGTAATAGTCAGACATGAAGGGCAAAATCCCAGCCCCATTAATGTCAATGTCAAAACTCCTATTGACTTCAATGGGACCAGGATTTCACCCAAAGTGAATAGACTAAGTGATGCAGATAACATCCACCAAAAGAAAAAGCTGACAACTTGGTTTGGATAGGTGAGTAGAAAATGTTTCCTCCTATATCTCAAAGTGACAGAGTGATATTCAGTTTGTAATGTAGCCATTTCCTCCCTAATTATGTTTTATTATTTATACACCCATTGTATCAATATTGTTTTAATCATTCTTTCAGAGCAGCCACGGTCACGGTTTTCACAAGGGACTAGCAGTTTTGGGTGCCTCCTTTTTTAATTGCCCACCGTGAGACATGTTAAAGGGGCCTGATTCTCACAGAGCAAACATTCAGTGCTTTCTGAAAAATCAGCCCTCTTTAAGATATCTCAAATTTGGTAGATAAAAACTGAGGCACCCAAAATCACTAATCAGAATTTTGAAAATCTTGGCATACCTAAAGAGTCATCAGAATCTGACTAAATAATGTCTATCATGTAGACCAAACAACTACCATCAATTGGTGTGGTCAATGTCATCCTAATGGAATCTTTTACTCGACCTTTACATAGCCCTCACTCAGACTGAATCCATTAGGATAACCCCAGTGATCATATCAACTGATTAATATTTATTTGACCAATTAATTTAATGTTGGTTCTTCTGAATTGGTGATTTTTTAAACAGGGAAATTACATGAATATTTCATATAGTTTTGTTCTGACTTGAATATTGATGTCAGAAACATGGAAAGCCTTAAGAACCCGACTTTGACAGCCTGCAGGATTTTTTGTAGGTGTTATTCTTTGTGAAACATGAGTCTTTTAGGATCATTATGACCTTTTTGGTCTCATATAAATAATGCCTCCAGCTGAGGCACAGGAAATCCAAATTGCCTTTCAATTTAAATCACAGGAAACTCTGATTCTTTACTTATCTCAAGCAAAGTTAATAGAAAACAGCTGCATAGCCTCTGTTAAAATGTTATATTGGATGTTTCTCTACTAGTGGTTCTTTCTTTGGAGTGCTTGGTTAAAATGAAATCATTCAGCTACTTTTTTCCATGTTAATACTGCATTTCAATAGCTTTCAATGAAATACTAATCCTCATAAATTAGCTCCCACTATTGGCAGTAGTATTACTGATAATGACAGGCAAAAATTCAAACTTGGATCATAAACTGTTTATACTAGAGCTGTGTAGAAGGGGCACCATTGCCTTCCAAGTATCCTCTTGCAGCCAAGTTGGGGGTGTGCTGTGTCCTGCCTCAGTTTCCCCCTCAATGAGGTCACTTACGCAGCCTGGTCAAGGAGAAACCAAAACATTCTACTTTATAGCAATATACTTCCCTTTACTAAAGCCTTCTAAAAGCAACACTTGTACAGTTATTTAAAGGCTCATACCTCATAGACCAGATACAACTTAAATCACAAAATAAAGTCTTTGGGTTCCAGGAGCAGCTCCTTCTACTCCATGACCTCAGGCTTCTCTGCTTTCTGGAGAGCTCTGCAGTCTCTTCCAGGTCTCCCTGCCCAGAGAGTTTTTTCCTAGCTCAGTGTCCCTGGGAGCTCCCTCCTCTGGAGCTTTTCCAACTGACTTCTTCTAAGCCTTTTATTAGGTCCAGGTGCTCATTACTTACCTGCCTTCTAGCTACTTAGGCAGTTAGCTATCCCCAGCTGGACCTGGGTTGGCTCATTTCCTTCCGTAGAGCCTGTCACAGATAGGCTGGCCAGACCTGTGACTATGTGATCAAAACATGAAATTTCTGTCCCACAGGAAATTCAATATTTTAACATTGACTTTTGTCCAGAATTTGGATGTAAAGGTGAAAAATCAAAACTTTCAACCCAACCTACTACAAACATTTTGTTTTGGTTTTCCTGGAAGAAAATTTTGCCAAAAATCAATCTTTTCCCCCAGAAAATTTCAACCAGCCCGAATTTCTACCACAAATAAAACTGTACTAACCATGGTCAGTTTCATTTTAGGATGCAAGCATTGTGGCCTCATGGATGTCCCTCATCAAACCTCATCAATTACCTATTTTTTGCATGTGCAGTATAACGTGGTAGAGTTTGCCCATGATAGTGGCAGCAGGAGAGGCTGGGCAAAACATCCTGTTTTTCAAATGAACACCTTCGGCTCCCTATGCCTTCATAAAAATTGCTGTTGATTGTCAAAGAAGAGATGGCATGTGTCCTGCAAATAGGAAGAGGAATTGTGTAGGGTAGTCCCATGAGATATAATTCAAATCAATTCATCAAGCAAAGGAAAAGTTAGGAAAGATATCAGGAAAAACTGCTACTGATGACCCCTTTTTAGATCTGTGGGGTACAATGCACTGGTGATGGTGCTAAAAATATTGCCCAGGAACTTGTAATAAAATAGCCTTGCCATGTATACTGATAATTACAGCAATGAGTTTAAAATAGAGTTTAAATGTTTACTTCTTGTTTTATATAAAAGTCTGTAGTACTCAGTAAACATCCCATAGCACCTCTGAGAAATGCAAAAATCCATAGATTGGTTAAGTGTGCCCAGAGAGCTTTTAAATTTGAAGACATATTGCTAGTTCAGAAATAGAGACCCAATTATTTGCAGGTGAAAACAAATACAGGGCTGGAAATCTGGTTCTACAAGCATATGCTACATACTGAAAATGTATTGGGTTCGCTTTTACTCTCAACTACACCAGTTTTACACCGTTAACTCCACTCAGTATGTCTACACTCTGACCTGGAGGTGTAATTCCCAGCTTGAGTAGATGTACCTGCACTAGCTTTGATCAAGCTAGTGCGCTAAAAGTAAAAGTTTAACCGTGGCAATACAAGCAATGGGAAGGGCTCATCACCCCGAGTACAGACCTGTCTGAGACTCCCGGTACATACTGGGGCAGCTAGCCCCTCCCACTGTTTGCACTGCCACAGCTACACTTCTGTTTTTAGGGTGCTGGCTCGATCAGAGCTAGTACTGGTATGTTGCCTGGAGTTGGACAGAAAACCTCCAGCTCGAAGTTTAGATATACCCACTGACCTCTGTGGGATTACTCCTCATTCACAGAAATATACCAGAGAGGAGAATATGGCCCCTTCTACATTTTCACAAAGACAAAGTTGGTACCTTTATAATGTCAAAGTTGCCATCTGTTTTCAGTGTGACACAGAAAGCTACTGTTTTCATCTGGTTTAATTTTTTATAAGCTTACTACATTCATATCCCCCATCCTGCATCAATAGTACACAACCGTCAACATACACTTACCCTCATGCTCTGTATAATCATGTCGGGAGTTAGCTAATAAATCTTTAATTCATAGGCTATTTGCCATTGAAAGTCCTTGTGCTCTGCAATGACTAAGCTTCTCAGCAGATCATCATCCCCAGCTTTGAAGAATATGGAAAAGTTTTTCAATAAAAAAATCCCTGCTTTCTAAACGGTTTAGGGACCAGTTTCTAAATTTAGTTAAACCAGCGTTGAGCTAAAATAAGTCCCTGGGTATCAAAGGAGTTCTGCTCTCTGTCACACTGGTGTAAAAAAATCAGAGAACTCCATTGGCTTAACTGGAGTGTCTGAATTTACATCAAAATGACTAACCTGGCCTGAAGTGTTTGAGAAGTTCATTGCAGTCAGTTATTTTCTTGCATTCATGCGAGTTTAATCCTTTAGTGGACTGTTTTCCTCTTTTTTGAATGATTGTGAAAATGAAAATATCTAAATAAATTGTTGCATCATTAAAAGTATAAGGCTGCTCTCTATTTTCTAGTCCCTTCAGCAGCGTCTAGACTAAATAAAAAAGAAAAAGGAAGTAAAGTGTTTCTGCAGAGCTAATTCCTCCTGAACCATGTATCGGTACATGCTCAGGGTCAGTTCTTATAAAACCCTGCTTGTTATTTTTAATAGGCTACCAGCTCTTTTCCCTAGGGGTCACATGAATGCCTCTTTACTTGATGAACATACACAGCATCCCATAGCAATGATGGATAGAAATGGCTCACATATTACAATGTTATCTTGTATGATGATCCCACGTTGTCTCTTTCTAAAATGTATTGTCACTAATGTTCTCCAGCAGCATCCTTGTCTGCTAAATAAGCCTTCTGCATTAAGCTACAAAGTAATTTTGCACTTAAGATAAGAATAAGTAAAAGCTGTTAAGATAACTTATATGTCTTCATTGCCTTCCTGGCAATAGGTCTAAACAAGCAGGCAAAATAGAGTTTGTTAGGTTAATGCCATGAGCTGGGGTTGTAGAGAAATACGACAGCATTGAGGAGAACAGCAGCAGCACAGGAGAACTGGAGTAGTCATCCTCATTAAATATTTATCCTCAGAAAGCAAAAGCAGTTATACAGCAACACAGATGGCCGAACAGCCTTCCATTAAAAAATGAAGCTATATGGCTTTATAAAGAATATGGAAGAGGAATGAGAAAGAGATGGACTGTGCTGAGAAAATAATTGCCTTGGATGGCAGAGGGCAGGAATCTTTAGAAGGAGGAAGCATTAGCAACAGGGAATTCATTATGTACGACGAGGATAGGAGCCCAGCATTGTAACATAAGATAAAACAGTGGGTAACCTGCTTAAGGGGCTGCTTTTCCCCACAGTTAATGCTGGCATTTGCCCTGTCCTTACTTGTTTTGATGTGCAGGTCTTATAGGAAATACATATGTATTTGGGACCCACGGGTTCTGGCGTTTTTCGGTGCCTGTTTTTTAAACAGACATAACTTTTCACTGGTAAGTAGAGTAAATACCAGGCAAGTTTACTCTTCTTTCCAAACTGCACAAAATCTCTCATGGAATTGCTTTAATTTTTCTTAAATGCAGGAATTTTTCTCTGGGGATTTCAACTTTTCCAGGAACAAACCACCAGCCACCCAATTTTCTCTGTTTAATGTCAGATTCTCCTAGTCAAGCCCAAGTGGGAGCATTTATAGAAATGGTCGTGAGGAGCTCCAGACACTGCACACTACAGCTTGGGGGGGGGGGGGCAGATTTTTCATTTTGTTGGAAAGAAAACAAAAATTGAAATTTCACTTGAAAAGAAACTCGAAAAATTGTTTTGGGTCGATTGATACTTTGTTTTGATAAAACTGAAAATGTTTCATTTAGATTTTGACTTTATTTTAATAGTATGTTAAAAGTGGTTGCAGAACAGAACACTGAACTGTTCCATTCCAAAAGATCAACACATTTCACGTCAACCTTCTCAAAATGTTTTTTCAGTCTCTTTCCAAATGAAATTGTATCTAAATGGACACGTTTCTGCAAAACATTTCCCTTTTGACAAATCGATGTTTTCTAACAGAAAAATATTCCATCCAAAAATTATTGACCAGCTGTACTGCACACGCACTCACACCCACGGCTATGGCTGACTCTTTTCTATCCACCTTGGGTACTTCTATGGCCTCCATTACCATAGGATCTGAGCACCCTGCAATCATTTATCCTCACAATACCCCGGTGAGGTAGGGAAGTGCTATTATCCACTGAAGCAGTGATTTGTACAAGGTCACATTAAATTCTGTAGCAGAGCAGGGAATTTCAGGCGTCTCAATTCCCAAGCTAATTTCTGAACTGCTGGACCACCCTTCCTCTCCTTTAATTGCCCTTGCTGTGTCCTATCACTACATAATGTTGACCTGTGATGACAGCCACCAAGAGAGAGATGAGCACCCTCTTTTATCCTGTAGCAACTGCTCCTGGCTTATTTAGCAACTCTAAATTATTATGGATTAAAGTGTGCAACCAGTTGCACAAACTAGTCTCACAATGGTTAATATTTTGCAGGCTGTGGCTAAAGGCCAGGTTCTGTTAGTTACATCAGTGTACATCCAGAGTCACTCCACTGACTTCAGTGAATAACTCCAGATTTACACAGGTGGAAGAGAGCAGATTCAGCCTGAGTTATAGAAAAATAGCAACAAAAGAAAATAAGTAGGTGCTTAGATGGTTAAATCAATTATTTAAATAGCCAAATTAAATAGTACAACTGGAGCTATCTTGGCCACCTTCCTAGAGTTCACAAATACACACATAGAAGCCCTGAATTACAGAAGGCAGCAGCTCTTAGCCTGGCTGTAACTTGTTTAACCCAAATATTTATATAGTTCATCCTTTTTCTTACCTGGTCATTTTTTTTAAAACTAGATATTTATATGGCTGTACCTTTTATCACTTGCCTTTCGTTATAGGTTTTCCACCTTGCTTTATGACTTTTTCTAATGCTAAGACTGTTTTTCTAACTTCTTTAGGGTTTCTATTTTGTTTGTTTTTTAACAATTGAAATATTTTGGATCTCATGTAACTCTACTAGGGTTTCCTCTCATTTACTTTTGCTACAGTGTGATCAAGATCAGAGTAAATCATCTTAACTACTGTGTGCTCTAACAATACACAGAGGCCAGTTAATGTATGTTCATATTACAATGATCTTTTGCTATCTAGCACTTCGTTCCCTAAATGACGTGTTTCAATGTCTGTCAAGTGTTAACTTACTATCATTGAAAGAGGTAAGACCTGCTTTCTGAGTTTCTGTTCAGACTTCTTTGGGGGGGTTTTCTGGTTCCTTTCCATCTAGGTTTTGGATAAAATAAATGGACAATGCTCACAGCTGCATGAGAGATCTCTCACTCCTAATACCACCATTCTCTCTGGCTTTCCTTTTTTGGTAATGTTTGCTTTGGTTCTAGACATGAAAAACTATCTGACGGCAGAGTGCCTTGATGTTTGCAAGCATGGAAAATTCCAGTCTCTCCATTAGTTTATTTACTGCAGTTTATTGGTAACTAAACTTTAGATTTTAATGGCTGTAGTTAGTTCTGTTTATTTTTAAATTTTTTTTTTTTAAAATAAAGCTTTGCTGTTCAGAAGCCATTGAATATATTGGTTAAAGAGCCGGAGATTTTGGAACAGTGAAATCAAATGCTCCAATTGCAAAACAGTCAAACATTGGTGACCATGTTTTCTTAAAAGCAGTTCAAGGGGTGACTTGCCTCTGATGGCATAATTACTCTCCACTGAGAGACGGACTTCTGCTCCTTAAACTCAAAAATGATCTGCATTTTATATTTAAAAGTCCTGCCAGACTTGAAATTGTTATCTGTAATTTCTGGCAAATAAGAGTTGTCAAACTTCACTTACCAAGAGTGTTTTGGTAAAGTCTGTATTATAAGATATCTGTTGGGGGCAGGAAAGAAAGACTTAGCCTTTGTACAAAAACTGAATTCTAAGAAGGAAGCTTTATAATTAGCTGATACTGTGGTTTAGACATAACACATCTAGGTTTCAGTATTAAGCTCTTGACTAGCTTTAAATAATAATTTAATAGACTTTGGTAAAATTCTTTCGGTGGCCTTTATAAGCAAATGAACAGCCACCTGCTTAGAAACCTCTTTAGAATTTAAGTATTGTTTGTTTTTAGTACTAATTGAATTATTAAATAATTTGATTCAATTACCATCCAATATTTAGACTAACTTGTTGATTTGCATGTTGTAAGATTATTTTTATTTTAGTTAATATTATAGTTAGTATTTATTAATACTAGCTCAACTTTGGGGATACCTTTTCTTGACTGATGTGTTTAATTAAATTTAGAAAAGGATATGGATTCACATTTCTTTCAGTAAGCAATGTGGGTCCAGAACCTTTGAGTACCTGGGTGGAAAGCAGCTGGTCAACATGACCAGCTTCTCCTAATCAGCCTTTCTGTTAAATCACTTCCTTCCTTCTGTTCTCTGCCTTTGGCACATACTAGTCCTGTGGGCTGTTATCTTTTGGTCCAATTTTGGTTGTTGGGTTTAGTGTGTGGATGCTGGGTGGCGTTGGTGGCCAATAATATACAGATCAGAGTAGATGATTGGGTTGTCCCTTCTGGCCTTAAGCTCTATGACAATCTCTTTGTGCCTCAGTTCCTTCAGTTAGGAGGAGATAATAGCGTACATTTTCTCCTACCCTTTGTCTGTCTTGACTATTTATATTGTAAGAAGCAGAGACTGCTCTTTAATATGTTTGTACAGTATTTGGCAGGAAGGTTCTGTAATTCAAATAATAAGGGGGTAATTAGAGGGATTTCTTCTTAATTTAGACACCAGCTGTGGGTCTTATTTTTATACCCCCTCCTCTAACAGTTCTTCTGCTGTTTTGGACATGCACAAACCTGACCTCTATCTGTACCTTTGGTCTATGAATACTTGCACACACAGGTGTTAGTGCCCAGATCCTCAAAGGTATTTAGGCACCTAACTCCTATTGATTACAATAGGCATTTGAGGATCTAGGCCTATGTTCGTAAATAGGCATACGTGCATGCACAAAACTGTCATGAGGGTAGACCCCAAATTGCATCCTGACCCGGAGTTAATACTGCATGGCCAAAATTCTGATGGACCACTGGGGAAGGTGGGCCAAAGTGTTTCTGAATCACTACTTTGAGGCTCTGTCTAGATGGAAATCAGTATTTCTCCTCACACCTGGAAATGCGTTTTGAGGACCTGGGTCCCATTTTAATTTCATTTTTAGCACTTACTATTTGCAACTTTTCCATTTCAAGTGCAGTAGTTTCCTACAGCAGAACGAGCACATGCTGTGGTTAACATCCCCTTTAGCCTATCCACATACATTAATTTGGGAAGAAAGTCTCATGACTTGGCAAACAAGCTGTTTACTATGTGTCTTTATTTTCTTCTGAAATGTTATGACAGTATTGCTAAATTGCAGAAACTCCGTGAATTTTAATCACTCTTAATAGCTGATAAAGCAGTTTGACTTTCACATATCCCTAAAACCAGTTCAGTATAATAGAACTACTGATTAATTCTCATTTGCCTAACTAGGGAGTTGGATTTTTATAGCGAGAGTGCAAGATGTCTATTGTCTGAATACAGCAAAATGCTCTAGAGGATACACTAGAAGATTATCAGGGATTCCCACATGTTTAGCTTGTGATTCTAATGCTTCAAGTTGCTCAGGCAATTATGTTGGTGCTGGTACTGAATCATTTGAAGACTTTTTGCTAAATATGAACTTGATCATAGTGTTTGCATTCCATGAGTACTTCACACAGTTTAAAGCGTACTTGACCTGACATTTTCACCTTCTTAACAAGCTTTGTAGACTGTTTGTTCAGGCAGGCTGATCTAATGGTTAGAGCAAAGAACAGATACCAAAAGTCAATTTCTAATCCCAGCAGAGCCACGAATTTACTGTGTGACAATGGGCAAATCACTTGACCTTCCATGCCTCAGTCAGCTAAATTGAACATTAGATTTAAAAAGAATAAGACCTGCTTGAAATTGAAATACTCCATTTAAAAAGAGCTTTTCCTTGTTCAATAAATGACTCTTAAAAGATTAGGTTAGCATGGTGAATGTTGCGTAATACTAAGAACAACCAATAAATGTTAGGATTTTATGTAAAGATTTTGCTGATATGAGTTTTCCAAAATATAAGCTGAGTGGTGCATAGTCAGGACACATCACAGGCATAATAAAGCCAGGCCAACAAGAACTCCACCACATACAGTCCAACCAACACTTCTTGAAAGCCCAGTAACTACAATTTACAAGGATTTAGTCTAATCTCATATTCTGATGGGAACTTTTCTTTGCATGGGTAATTGTACTGCAACTAACTGCATAGGCTTCTCTTGAGCTGGAGGGAGTTCCCATTCCTCTGACCTGGACTTGATCTCTCTGTTTTAGCATGAGAGCTCCCTGCAGCTCAATAATAATGGGCTAGAGCCTCAAGAAACTAAGAACTTCCGCAGTTGGCCAATCAACAAAGGCTTATTCAGTTCAGTGATGGCTTAACAATATTCTGATCTTAAATATGCAAACAATTACAGTTCTGGGCTTGGCAAGCAAAGTATTGGATATGTCAATTTATATTCACTATTGCCAGAGGTCTGCAGACTAGAGGGAATGTAGGGGAAGGGGCTATACCTGGGGTTTCAGTTTGGGCCCACTATGCATCTGTTAGCATAGTGAATTGGAACACAAACGCTGACCTATGACACAAGCAATGCAATGGGATATTAGGAGTTTGAAAAACAGGAACTTTGTGGCTCTAATTGTTGTCTCCCCTCCGCCCTTTCCTGGCTGCATGGGTCCACCTCTTCCCTAGAGGAACTTTCGTTTACTTGTGAATCAAGAAGAGTTGCATGGCTCAAAAACCACAGCGTGAGGAAGAACCTGACATAAACACACAGTTGTGTATTGAACACATTTTTGTACTAAAGAAACAATTTCCTCATAATCTGGAGTCCCCAGCTTTATTTATTTCATCTTCAGTGCCAAGGTTCTAATTAATCAGCACATATTTTGCAGGGTCATCAATCCATGTAAATCTTAAATTAGCTACCTTCATTTATATGATTTGCAAATAACATCTTTTTTCCACAGTATGCATCCGATGAAGTGAGCTGTAGCTCACGAAAGCTCATGCTCAAATAAATTGGTTAGTCTCTAAGGTGCCACAAGTACTCCTTTTCTTTTTGCGAATACAGACTAACACGGCTGTTACTCTGAAACATCTTTAAGGTGAAATGCAAGGCTATTTGTTTATGCAGGTGTCCTGCAGGTATAACTGAAAAGAGATATTCTCTATTGTGTACTGCATCTTTAAATTATGTAATCCCTACCTACTGTAGAGGGCAGCTGTAGCTTAGAATTTTAGTTCAGATGCAGAACATTACAGAGAAATTTACTATGCAAGCTCTCTCTCTCTCATACACAGTTTATAATTGGCTTTCTTTGTTTCTTGTCCTTAATTTGAAATTAAAAATCACTTACACTGAACAAATAAAAGTCTTGCTCTTTGTCTATGGGAAAACAAACGAATATTCCACAAATACCACTGGCCTATGATCAAGCAGACAACTTAAACCGAGTGGTGACAAGTAATGAGAGGCTAAAAGAATAAGTGACACAAATGAAAACCTCTTTTCTTCCTTTAAAGACATAAACCTCCCAGCCCCCTTTTCTCCTAGTGCAACACCATGGAATACAACTGGGGTCAGAGGTAGGGCTGGCAGTATTTAGCCCTTTCAGTGCATCAGCACCATGGAGTAGCTGGGGGCATCAAGTAAAGTATAGATAGGAGGTGAAATCAAAGTATGTCATCCAGAACAGTCTGAATTTTCAGTTCAATTTGGATCTCTGGAGGCAGGGGTTCCCTCCGTGCAGAATTCCATCCCCCCCCCCCCCCCCCCGCAACACACACACATCAGGGGGAGTACTTGGGTCCCAACTGGAGCAGAGGCAAGGTAGAGGAAGCAGAGCTGGCCAACATCCTATGGATTTAAAGAGAAACAGAGCTAGCAAGTGTGTAGAAACAGAGAGGGTTGGACTTTACAACTTAAACGGGAGAGGGGAGAGTGGGAGAAAATGGAGAAGTGAAAATGCTTGCAGGGATTGAGAAAAGAAGATTAAGGGGAGACTGAGAACAGGTTTTGAATACTTTTAGGGCTCTTAAAAGAGGATGGTGATTGATTCTTCTACATGTCCACCGAAGGTAGGACAAGTAGTAATGGGCTTCATCTGTAGCCAGGAGGGATTTAAGTTAGATATCAGGAAAAACTTTCTAATTATAAGGATATTAAGCACTGGAGTGGATTACCAAGGGAGGTCGTAGAATTCCCATCACAAGAGGTTTTTAAGAACAGGTTAGAAAAACATCTGACAGGGATGGTGTAGGTTTACTTAGTCCTGCCTCAGCACAGGGGGATGGATTAGGTGACCTCTCACGGTCCCTTCTAGTTCTACATTTCTATGATTCACTAGGGAAAGGAAGGCCTTTTTCCTTTGGCCCAGTGGAGAGGAGGAAAGGTGTGGTGCAGCTGCAGCCCCAGCACTTATTCTGAGCAGAGCTGTTCCTTTAAGAGAGTAACTGATGTGCATCTTAATTTTGCAGAATATCCAGAGGGTAATGGCTCCAATAGGGTGCATACGAATAAGTAACAATAATGAGTGAAAAGTCCAGATCTGTGTCTGTATAGCTCACGTTTGAGGACAGAAAGTCCTTCTGACCTAGTGAATAAAGACAAGACTTTTGAGACCACCACCTGCAGACTGAGGTGTCTGCATGATTATTAACCACCTAGAGTGATCAGTTTCCTCCCTGGTGGTTGTGGTCTAAAAATTCTGTTCAGTCCTCTATATGAAACTAGACATCATCTGACTGATTTGCCTGCTGCTTTAGTTTGGAGAAAACCTTTTCTTTCCTCCGCGAAGGCTCAGTTTAAATGAAAAGACTGCATGTCATCTTTGAATTGGCACTGATGCTAGCATTGTTTTTAAAAATTCATCTGATTAAATACTGCATTTCTTATGGTGGGGGAGAGGTAGAATGAAAGAGGAGAGATTAGTAAAGAGAAGGAAAGACAAATACCCTGTTCAGATTTAGACAGAGACATAAGAACGGCCCTACTGGGTCAGACCAAAGGTCCATCTAGCCCAGTATCCTGTCTTCTGATAGTGACCAGTGCCAGGTGCCCCAGAGGGAATGAACAGAACAGGTACTCATCAAGAGATCCGTCCCCTGTCGCTCATTCCCACCTTCTGGCAAACAGAGGCTAGGGACATCGTTCCTGCCCATCCTGGCTAATAGCCATTGATGGACCTATCCTCCATGAATTTATCTAGTTCTTCTTTGAACCCTGTTATGGTCTTGGCCTTCACAACATCCTCTGGCAAGGAGTTCCACAGGTTGACTGTGCATTGTGTGAAGAAACACTTCCTTTTATTTGTTTTAAACCTGCTGCTTATTAATTTCATTTGGTGACCCCTAGTTCTTGTGTTATGAGAAGTAGTAAACAACACTTCCTTATCTACTTTCTCTACACCAGTCATGATTTTATAGACCTCAATCATAGCCCCTTTAGCCATCTCTTTTCCAAGCTGAAAAGTCCCTGTCTTATTAATCTCTCCTCATATGGAAGCTATTCTATACCCTTAATCATTTTTGTTGCCCTTTTCTGAACCTTTTCCAATTCCAATATATCTTTTTTGAGATGAGGTGACCACATTTGCACACCGTATTCAAGATGTGGATGTACCATAGATTTATATAGAGGCAACATGATACTTTCTGACCTATTATCTATCCCTTTCTTAATTATTCCCAGTATAGGAATAATTAAGTTTATAAGTTAATTAATTCCAGACAGGAAGCAAGAGACAATGGTAATACTGAAAGATATAACAACATGTTGTAAATTACTGTGTCTTTGCAGACTTATTCTTTATAGGATTTTGTACCTCTCTACAGATGATCTGCCACCCCCAAAGGTTATGATAATAAAAAAAACAAAACTACCAACTGCAATTTGTAGGTGAGAAGAAAAACCAACTGCTGTACCTTCACAAAGTTATTATTTTAGCAGGAAAAGCTGAAAAAAGGGGACGTTACATTCGCTGAAAATACTACCAGCGTAAGGGGATAGCTTGTTTCTTTCCCACATTTTTTAAACCAAATGTGTATGAACACAATGCTCGTGCATGAATATCAATAATATCTGGAGCAATAACAACACACTCAGACTTTAAGACCAGAAGGGACCATTGTGATCTTCTATCCTACCTCCTGCCAATGCAGGCCACAGAAGCTCACCCACCCACTCCTATAATAGATCCATAACCTCTGTCTGAGTTGCTGAAGTCCTCAAATCATCATCTAAAGACTTCAAGCTACCATTTACCCAAGTTTAAACCAGAAAGTGACCCAGGGCTGCAGAGAAAGGCAAAAAAAAAAAAAAAAAAAGCCTAGGGTCTCTGCCAATCTGACCTGGGGGGAAATTCTTTCCTGACCACAGACATGGTGATCAACAAGAATCCTAAGCCAGACACCTGGGAAATAATTCTCTGTAGTAACTCAGAGCCCTCCCCATCTAGTGTCCCATCTCTGGCCATTGAGCATATTTTCTACTAGTAGTTGCAGATGGACCACACAACATAGTAGGCAGTCTCATCATACCATGTCCTCCATAAGCTCAGTCTTGAAGCCAATTAGGGTTTTTGTCCCTGCTGCTCCCTAGGAAGGCTATTCACACCCCTGATGATTAAAAACCTTCATCTAATTTCAAGACTAAACTTGTTGATGGCCAGTTTATATCCATTTATTCTTGTGTCAACATTGGTGTTTAAGTTAAAAAACTCCTCTCCCTCTCTGGTGTTTATCCCTCTGATGTATTTATAGACAGCAGTCATATCATCCTTCTTTTGATTAGGCTAAACAAACCAAGCTCCTTAAGTCTCCTCTTGTAAGGTAGGTTTTCCATTTCTCTGATCATCCTACTAGCCCTTCTCTGCATCTGTTCCAGTTTGAATTCATCTTTTTTAAACATGGGAGATCAGATTGTACACATTATTCCAGATGAGTTCTCAGCAGTGCCTTGTATAATAGCAACAACACTTCCCTATCACTACAGGAAATACCTTGCCTGATGCATCCCAGGACTGCATTAGCCTTTTTCACGGCCACATCACATTGGTGGCTCATAGCCATCCTATCATCAGCCAGTACATACAGGTCTTTCTCCTCCTTCGTGGCTTCCAGCTGATACATCCCCAGCTTATAGCAAAAATTCTTATTTTTAGTCCCTAATGATGACAGCAGTTTTCTGGAAGGGATATTCAACCTCATCCTGGATTTAAGTCAATCTCTAACTATTAAAGACCAGGATGAGACCTACTGTACAGGCCCTGATTCCCCACTATGTTGAAGCTGCACTTGGAGGTAATGGAAGATGGCAGTCATATGGAGCCGGTTGTGGTTCTCTGATCCTTGCCAACCCCACCACTTCGGCAGAAGTTATAACAGCCGGGGACCTACTCTAAATTCCACCATTGGCATAAGATCTGCTTCTCTTACCCATGCACCACCTACCCAGCCTTTCAAAACACACATAAGTTCCATCCACAGAAAGTTTTCCTGCACAAGAGGAATTCCTCACCTGATATTTCCAGCCAATTTAAGACTGCTTATGCCATGCAAAGTGGTCACAGCTGACTAGAGAATCCAACCCCTTGAGTGTAAACTCATGGACTTTCCTACTCCTTGTATGGAAGACGTCTGCTTAAGGCAGAGGTGGCCAACCTGAGCCTTAGAAGGAGCCAGAATTTACTAATGTACATTGCCAAAGAGCCACAGTAATACGTCAGCAGCCTCCCATCCACTCTCCAGCCCCCATCAATCAGCGCCTACTCCCCCCTCCCCCCACAATCAGCTGTTTCACGTGTGCAGGAGGCTACGGGAGGAGGAGGGAGGAGCGAAGGCATGGCAGGCTCAGGGGTAGGGGCAGGGGCCTTGGGGGAAGGGGTGGAGTGGGCGCAGGGCTTGGGGCAGAGCAGGGGGTTGAGCAGTGAGCACTCCCCAGCACATCGGAAAGTTAGCATCTATAGCTCCAGCCCAGGTAAGGTGCCACATATTAACCAGTGCTTAGGTAAGGCGCCACATATTAACCTTTGAAGAGCTGCATGCGGCTCCGGAGCCATAGGTTGGCCACCCCTGGCTTAAGGTATGACATGGCCATCGAGAAATTTCTTTCTACAACACAGGATACTTCCCCAGTTATCATATTGTGTGACATTAGCACCTCACATATAGCAGACCATTGCTAGCTATACCAGTCCATGCTAACTACCAGTTTGGATTTCATTGTTCTGCCCCCGCCCCTTTCTAGGTTCATGAACCCTCAACAGTTTCACCTCCCGCTCTGTCTGTGGGAGCAGAACAGATCTTGATGAGGATTTTCCCTTAGGCAGAGCTAGGACAGCCTCAACTTAGTGGTTAGCTCTCACTTAGCTCACACAGGCAGTGTAAGAGAGCTAGCAGGTGCTGTGGCTGCTCTTCCTGGCCTCCAGCCTAGTGGGGAGTGGCAGTTCTCCCTGAAAGCAGCCCCCTCCAATGGTCTTTGTGGAAGGACAGTGCAGGTTACTCATCACAGTCATCCCCATTTCCTTAGCCCTGGAGAGAAGTCAGGCTCCTTCCTCAAGCCTGCAGGGGAGAGGATAAGTAGATGCTTCCAGACCTGCCTCTGAAGGGCCTATAGAAGGTAGGTTCTTGTGGGGGCTTGGGGTGATTTCAGTTGAACCAGATAACTCCCCAGGTTTGTCTGAGTGCTGTCTGGGCATTTCGAAAACATTGATGCTGGATTTTTGTATGGTTCTATTGTTTCACTTTTAAAGGCTGATGCTGTGTTATTGCTATGTCAAAACCACTTAGAATATAGAAAGAAAGGGTGAGGAGGGTGATAACAAGGAAGAAAAAAGTTCATAAAGCTACAGAAAAACATCCCCAGTTTTTGGGCAGGGAAGAGGTGACACTTTCCCTTGTACTTCACCCCTTCTGCGCACTATATATCACCCTTGGTTTCACTGACAACATCACTTAATGCCCATTGATCTCTACATACTCGAATGAGATGGGAACTCATCATCCCCAATTTACTTATGGGAAACAGATGGGAAACGATTGGTTCAAGGTCACACCGCAAGTTGGTGTCAGAAATGGAAAACAAAACCAGGCTATCTTGACTCCCAGGACTGTGTCCTATGAACTATCAGGGAAGCCTCCCCATTACAGAAAATTTACTTTCAGTGCCAGTTGAGCCACAAGACGAAGTCTTCTTCAGTCTGAGTCTAACTGTAGGTAGAAATTGTCTGATCTGATGCATGTGTTCCAGTTAAAGAGCAACTTTTAAAACTATTGTGGTTCTTTCATGGCCTGATAGCGCTTCCCTTCAGGAAACCATTTAGAGTGCCACACTGTCTGCAGAGCTGTGAGCTAGCACAATAGGATGAGCTCATTGCTTTCATAAAAGTGTATGAAAAAGATGGGTGGTAGTCTATTGCCTATAATAAAGGTCATGACACTGCTTTTCTATATTCACACTATATTTAGCAAGTTCGTACAGCCCAGACTATGAAAATGACTGTGTGTGTGAAGTCATCAATCGGATGCATTTTACTCCTATAAATTCTATGACACACAAGCATGTGTTTTTTTAATGCTGTTGATCAGATCCGTTTAATACAATTAATCTGTTCTAAAGTTCATAGTGGACTACAATTCTAGTTAGTAGTGTAGTGGCCCCTACAAACACTAATCAAAGATCAGACCCTCATTATGCTGGGCACACACATAATGAAAAGACCTCTCCCAAGATGCTGAGCACCTTGCAGGATTGGGCCCAAAGTGCCCCCTTGCAGATTGATATAGGCAATCCCTACTGTTATATCATTTGTTCCAAATAACAGTGACATTCGTATCAAGGAATCCCTGAGTTACACACATTCTTACCTCAGACCTCGCCTCAGAAGACTAGCATCTGTTATCAGCATGCACCAAATCAGGTTCTGATTCCTTTTAATAGATGACTCTCCACTACACAGCAGGAGAGAGAACCTTTCATAGAGGGGAGGAGGGGAAGGGATTTTCTAATGCTTGTGCTGGATGCATGGGCTCCAGAGAAGTGTAGGCGCACAGCATACAGTAAGGTTTTAATCCAGATAGATGCAAAGATGTGAGACTTGGCAACATTTCTGGAGGAAGATTTTGCTTGTACCTACCAAATACCTGCTTATCATTGTAAGTAGAATGATTTATTGGCTATCCCTTTTTAACTTAGTGTTATAGAACTCTTGCAAATATATCCATCACATTAGTCGGTTTCAGTCCAGTAGCATAGTACGGCTGACCCCTCAGCAGAGACGACCTACGCTTGCTGATAGTGTGGGGGTAGACTGAGGGCAGCCAGCTTCAGCAGTGTTACTGAGCATGCTCAGTCCATGTGAGCATGCCCAGTTCAAACCAAGCAGCAAATCTGAGGGAGTACATGACACCACCACCTCCACGTGTTGCCTCTGTCCCTCAGAGACATACATCTCCAGATGCTGCCATCTCAGAGAAAGGAAAGGAGAGACCTGACATGCAATGCATCTATATACATGACATATTATAGTAATTCTAATTGAGATAGGTATGCCATACTAGATCAGACCCGAGGTCCATCTAGGCCAGTATCCTGTCTTCAACAGTAGCCAGTTCCAGATGTTTCAGAGGAACATGCAAAGCAGATGTGAGATAATCTGCACACCCATCCCATGAAGTCATCTTAACCCATAATAGATAAAAATTGTCTCAAATCCTGAAGCATGAGGTTTTATATCCCTTCTAAAGCTTTTTCACTATTAACTATTGTAACTTTGAATACTCTTTTTATCAGTATAACATCCAACCCCTCCTTATTTCTTCCTAAATTCTTGATCTCACTGACATCCTATAGCAACGAATTGCACAGAATAATTCAACCTTGTTAGACTAGGCAATATCTAGACTAAGCAATTTTTCTCACCCTACTGGATACTGCAGGTTGGCTACAGTCTTTCATATGCAGGCTCTCCGTGTTAGCCTGGGGACCAGTCTCCTCAGCTCCAGATCATTGCCTTCACCATGGGTAGGAGAAGAGATAGGACACAAACATGTGGCCTCAGTCTGTTCTTTATTTTATATGCTCATTCCATGTGCTTGGAGAACACAAGTCCATACATGTCCGGTGAGCACTACTGAGTCACCAGGCAAGGTTGAACAATTCTCCTGGTGCAAATGAGTCATTGAATTTTAACTCCTTTGCTGGACAATGGCTGTTGATGATTGTTCGACACATGTCCAGGTGCTGATTATCTCCCTTGCTGTTATCTCTGGGGAGCTAATATCTGGGTGATTCCTCAACTCATAACATATTTTAATGACAACCATACAACACAATCCCATAGCTTCATATGCACTAATAATAATAACAACACATATTTAGATAGAACAATGGCTTTCAGCAGAGCATAAGTTTTCCCATGATACCTTACATGACATGTTTTATATGAAATATCACAATTATATACAAATGTTGAATATGGGGGTTACAGGGCACTCCCCTGAGGCATAAAGTGTCACAGCCACATTAAAATAATTCAAGGACTATGTTGAATTCATGCTTGGAAAAAAACTGAAGGTGTGAAACCAGAAATTAATAAACCAAAATCGGTGTGTTGGATATTGGGCCTAATTGGTGGACAAAATAACGAGCAGATTGGGGGAGGAGGGTGAAGACTTGAGGGAAGTACAGGGAAAGAACAAATGGAGGATACTGAAGCAAGCTTCACTGGCCTGGCTGCCACCTCCACCATCTCCTGGGAACCTGGACCTTCATTAGCCTAATCCTGAGAAATGTTCTGACCAGACCACAGAGAAGGATCCAGATGACATCGCCACCTCTATCAGCTCCAGCTGAACCTCAGCCACCACCTGGGATGAAATGGGATCAGACTTTAGCAACTGCAGCAGCAACAAACAGCTCCAGCTCATCTCAACTAACTTCTTCTCTTTTCCCCAAAAGGACAGTTATTACCATCTTTTATACCATCTAACAGAGTGTCAAACAAATGGGGTTTTCCTTCTGCAAACTCTCTCCAGCTAAAGGGAAAGGGAACAAGAGATGTTAAAATTAAAGCCTTACTTAATACTTTACATTTCAAATGCTCTGTTTTTCCTTTTCTGTATTTTTAATACAGGCTGAGATCTCTGTGACCAAAACCACAAACCTTATGTAACAATGTTTAAATGTTGGGCAGTGACTGGGTTAGGTTTAGCCAGGAAAGAATTTTCTGTAGTTACTCAGATCCCACCCCATCTAACATCCCATTGAAAACCTACACCAATTTACATTACCTGAGGATCTGGCTCAGTGTAAATAAGGTTGGCTGATGTGTTTATCAAGATTTCTGTTTCCCCAACCACACCCAGAGTAGTGATTACGGGACACAAAGCAATTTGTCATTTAATTTCAAAGGGCACCACATTTGAAAAGATACGCAGTTTTTATTTCAACGGAGATCAAATCAGTATTTAAAGAATGGCAGGGGGTTGAATACTGGCCTGTAATCATAGCATCATAGAAGATTAGGGTTGGAAGGGACCTCAGGAGGTCATCTAGTCCAACCCCCTGTTCAAAGCAGGACCAATCCCCAACTAAATCATCCCAGCCAGGGCTTTGTCAATCCTGACCTTAAAAACCTCGAAGGATGGAGATTCCACCACCTCCCTAGGTAACCCATTCCAGTGTTTCACCACCCTTCTAGTGAAATAGTGTTTCCTAATATCCAACCGAAACCTCCCCCACTGCAACTTGAGACCATTGCTCCTTGTTCTGTCATCTGCCACCACTGAGAACATAGAATCTGCCTCCTGAAATTATCATCAACATCATCGACATGCAGGACTCATCTACCTTCGCCAGGCAAAGGTAATATTACATTTGACTGATCTGCGTACGTGTGTGTGTACTACTTCAGCTTGTCAAATCTAGTGTGGGGGATCTCACACCAAATTCACCATCCTCAATGGTTTTATACAAATGGAGACCTGACTGCCAGCTAACATGCTGGAGAGAATACTGCATAACAGCAAAACAGGATTCCACAAATATGTCCCACATCCAAAATAGCCCACGCCTCTAAGACAGTGCCGGGCAGGACCCAACCCATTTGGGGAGCAGGAGCCAACCGAAACCACCCCAGGGCCTCCACCCCCAGACTATTTACTAGGTCACAACAGGCCATAAGCATTTACAAATGGGTCGTGAGCCCAAAAAGGTTGAGAATCACCGGTCTAAAATATATGAGCCTTAAGTGGGTGAAAATGACTTTTTGAGCCTGCAGCTTTATGGGTTATCATATTCCATAAGTGTCTTAAGAGAAAAACTACTCCCCATTTGAATTTCTTTTCTTTTGGTATAAATGCCATCAGACTTGCAAACTATTTTTACAAATTATTTTAAAGTGTTTTTTATTTAAAAATCTTAAGAGCTACAACCTCTGTTCTGGGGAGTAAGCAATCGTAATGTGAATTTCATTTAATACCCCAGGTTCCCTTTATTATCCTGTACAGCAGTTTACCTTTAGAGACAGCTGGGTCTGTACATCCAAGACTGGGAGCCAAGAAGTCCTGCTTCTGACCCTGGATGTGTCATGGACTCCCTTGAGTAAGCCACTTAGGATTTGATACTGAGAGATGCTCAGCACCTCCTGTGAACTAGTGAGATACCTGCACTTCCATTGTCTTCTCTTGAGGTCTCTTGCATGGCGTGTCATTTGTCACCTTTATTGTTCAATATGCCTGGGAGGGGGAGGGAGAAGGTGTTACTATGCGCTGACTTTAGTTTGTGCATATTAAAATGCCCTGCATTCCCATAACAATTCTAACTAACTGGTCCAGTAGTACATATTCTATAATCCAGTTTAAGTTCACTGTGTATTGAGTTAGTGCAGACTAATGTTTCTGTGCACACATTGCTCTTTCACACTAGCTTGGCAGTCCTCTGAGTTCTACCCCATGGTGGTTGCATGTCACCAGGAGTGACCCGTCTACCTGGGTGCGCTCTCCACTGCTCTGATCATGTGGCCCAGATGTCACCTCCCCGTTTAAATGCTGGCACAAAGCCAGGGTGGGTCCATTGGCTCCTCAAGTTGCATACCTCAGCATTCCAGCAGTGCTGTTGTATTTGTGTTATATGGTGCCTTGTGCAGCTGCTCGGAGCCATGAGGGTCTAGATCGCTGTCCTCTGGGGAGACGCGAAAGTGAAGTCAGCCCTTTCCAAAAGCCACCAGGACCATATGGAGGAACAGGCTGCTGAAGTATCATCCGTATGCTGATGATATAGTTCAGATGGCAAAATGACAGATAGCCTTTGGCGAACCTTTGCTGTTACTTTGTCCAGCCCATGTGTGAAAGGTGGCCTCTTTTCTTACAAAGAGACCAAAAAGTGGTTGGGGAAAGGGTACTGTTAAATGAGATGCATATGTTTACTGGAGGGACCAGACTGACTCCACATGAGCCATCCTATGTCTTTCAAATAAATAGGAAATGAGGTGTAAGCTTTGGTTTGGGGGTTTGTTTGAGGCTATTCTACCCAAAAACAAACAGAAACTGAAAACCGCAAACTACACAGCAAAAACTACATATTTGTGGATCAAAATTCTGATTCAGATCAACAAACACTAGAGACTAGCTGCGCTATTAAACCTTAGCTGGCTCCTATCTCACTCCACCCACTCAAAGTAACAATCACACAGTTGAGCTAGTGTGTTTTTTTTAATGTACCCAGAGATTATTGCGATTGGAGGATGGAGTGCCAGCCCTGAATTTTATTTTCTGGGTTTATTATTAGACGATTAAGCCACTAATCTATTTTATTCAGCTAAACAGAAGGTATTTAGAGGTATGTAACAAGCTTTCAGCAGAACAAGCAAGCTCATCACCCAGATTGGTAGTGTTGTAACTCCCCTTTGATGAATGCTGTGTACTATACCCACAGCTTTTCAAGTATTGACATTTTTAAAATGTATTGGTAAATATGTTTAGATTAGGGCATATAGAGGAATGGAAGATGGAGGGTAATGTTGATGTGACTGAAAGCAAAATGTTAAAGGTTTATAATGTCTTTGGTGCCATAACAGCCACTGAATTTAAGGATTACATTGCCCTCTTGTGGGTAACCAGTGAAATTGAAATTGACAAGCTGAACTAGTGTTGCAGTGAGCAGTCACCTGAGATTCAACGTCTACACTACAAAATTAGGTCGATTTTATAGAAGTCGATTTTTAGAAATCGATTTTATACAGTCGATTGTGTATGTCCCCACTAAGCGCATTAAGTTGGCTACCGTGAGTAGCATCGACTCACGGAGCGGTGTTCCCGCAGTCTCTGCTGCCCATTGGAATTCTGGGTTAAGCTCCCAATGCCTGATGGGGCAAAAACATTGTCACGAGTGGTTTGGGGTACATATCGTTAGTCTCCCCTCCCTCCGTGAAAGCAACAGCAGACAATCATTTCACGCCTTTTTTCCTGGGTTACCTGTGCAGATACCGTAGCACGGCAAGCATGGAGCCCGCTCAGCTCACTGCTGCTGTTGTGAGCATTGTAAACACCTCGCACATTATCCTGGAGTATGTGCAGAACCTGGCTAAGAGACGGCAGCACGAGGAGGACTGTGAGGAAGACATGGATACAGATGTTCCTGAAAGCACAGGATGTGGCAATTGGGACATCATGGCAGCAGTGGGGCTAGTTGATACAGTTGAATACTGATTCTGGGCCCGGCAAACAAGCACAGACTGGTGGGACCGCATAGTCTTGCGGGTATGGGATGATTCCTAGTGGCTGCAAAACTTTTGCATGCATAAGGCCACTTTCCTGGAACTCTGTGAGTTGCTTTCCCCTGCCTTGAAGTGCAGGAATACCAAGATGAGAGCTGCCCTGACAGTTGAGAAGTGAGTGGTGATAGCCCTGTGGAAGCTTGCTACGCCTGACTGCTACCGGTCAGTTGGGAATCAACTACTGTGGGGACTGCTGTGATTCAAGTAGCCAATGCAATCACTGACGTTCTGCTATCAAGGGTAGTGACTCTGGGAAATGTGCAGGTCATAGTGGTTGGCTTTGCTGCAATGGGTTTCCCTAACTGTGGTGGGACGATAGATGGAACGCATATCCCTAGCTTGGCACTGGACCGCCTTGCCAACCAGTACATAAACCACAAAGGGTACTTCTCAATGGTGCTGCAAGCACTGGTGGATCACAAGGGACGTTTCACCAACATCAACGTGGGATGGCCGGGAAAGGCGCAGGACGCTCGCATCTTTAGGAACTCTGGGCTGTTTGAGCAGCTGCAAGAAGGGACTTACTTCCCAGACCAGAAAATTACCGTTGGGGATGTTGAAATGCCAATAGTTATCCTTGGAGAGCCAGCCTACCCCTTGCTCCCATGGCTCATGAAGCCATACAAAAGCAGCCTGGACAGTAAGGAGCAGTTCAACTGTAGGCTGAGCAAGTGTAGAATGGAGGTAGAATGTGCCTTTGGATGTTTAAAAGCTCGCTGGCGCTGTTTGCTGACTAGGTTAGACCTCAGCGCAACCAATATTCCCATTGTTATTGCTGCTTGCTGTGTGCTCCATAATATCTGTGAGAGTAAGGGGGAGATGTTTATGGCAGGGTGGAATGTTGAGGCAAATTGCCTGGCTGCCAATTTTGAACAGCCAGACACCAGGGCAATTAGGTAGGCTTGCTGCGCATCAGAGAGGCTTTGAAAACCAGTTTCATGACTGGCCAGGCTTTGGTATTTCTGTGTGTATTTCTCCTTGCTGCAAACCCGCCCCCTTTGTTGATTTTAATTCCCTGTAAGCCAACCACCCTCCTGCCTTCGATCACAGCTGGCAAAAGAAATAAAGTCACTATTGTTTTGAAACCATACATTCTTTCTTTATTAATTAAAAAAAAGGGGAGATAACTGATAAGATAGCCTGGGTGGGGTAAGGTGGGGTGGAGGAGGAGGGAAGGACAAGGCCACATTTCTTATTGTAGCCACACTACAAATCAAAACTGTTTGAATGACAGCCTTCTGTTGCTTGGGCCATCCTCTGGAGTGGAGTGGCTAGGTGACCGGAGCCTCCCCCTGCACTCCAGCACCCCTGGCGTTCTTGGGTGTCTGGGTGAGGAGGAGCTGGAACTTGGAGAGGAGGGCAGGTGGTTGTACAGTGGATGCAATGGTGGTCTGTGCTCTTGTTGGCTTTTCTGCAGCGCCACCAGACGCCTGAGCATGTCTGTTTGCTCTCCTATTAGCCTCAGCATTGCATCCTGCCTCTTCTCAGGGCTATGGGATGATCCCTTGCACTCACTTAATGCTTTCCTGGACTCTGCCACTGAATGCCTCCATGCATTAAGTTGTGCCCTATCAGTGTGGGAGGACTGCATGAGCTCGGAAAACATGTCATCATGAGTGTGGTTTTTTTGCCTTTTAATCTGAGATAACCTCAGAGACAGAGATGATAGGGGGAGTCATAGAAACGTTTGCACCTGCGGGGGGATGAAAAGGGGGAGTAAAATTTAAGATGATACATTTCTGAGAACAAAAGGGAGACTCTCACAGTGAATCAAGCAATTCACAGCAGACAGCACATGTATTTTAGGTACAAGGTTGCATTTTGCCTTTTATATTTAGCGCCTGCCGATATGGTGACACATCACACACGGCTGGGCAACAGAATTCGGTTTCCAGGCAGCCACAGTAAGCCAAAGGGTACGCGGGTTTGGCTTCAATGCCTTCATAACATGGGGGAATATTTTCAAACTGCAGTGCCTTCCTTTCCCATAGCAAGCAATGCCGGTTGGGTTTGCCATTTAAAAGGAGGGGCTGTGGTTTTCAGGTGAATGTGCAGCACACACATTGCCCCACCCCTCTGTGTGGCTATTTGGGATGATCCCTTCCCCCCTCCCACACACTGCATGGCTATGGGATGATCCCTTTTAGCCAAGCGCAAACATCCCAGCATGAGCGGGGTCCTTTTACTGTTCTCTTACAAAAATTCCCCTGTTTCAACCAGGTGACCATGAATGATATCACTCTCCTGAGGCTAACGCAGAAAGACATAGAATGAATGTTGCTTGAATGCGACCAAAACTCAGGACCATTTGCTGCCATGCTTTGTGCTGCAATGATTCCAAACTACTTGCTACTGGCTTGGCGTGGTAAAGTGTCCTACCGTGGAGGACAAAATAAGGCAGCCCTCCCCAGAAACCTTCTGCAAAGGCTTTCAGAGTACCTCCAAGAGAGCTTCATGGAGATGTCCCTGGAGGATTCCCGCTCCATCCCCAGACACGTTAACAGACTTTTCCAGTAGCTGTATTGGCTGCGAATGCATCCCAAGTCTTCAGAACAAATCAAACATTAAACACTATTGCTTTTGAACACTGTACTGTAGTTACAAATGTGCACTCACCAGAGGTGCCTTCTCCACCTTCAGGGTCGGGGATCCTGCCTTGGGAAGGTATTGGCTCCAGGGTGATGAAAAGGTCCTGGCTGCCAGGGAGAACGGATTCACCGCTTGCCTGCTGCGCATTCTCCTCCTCCTCCTCTTCCTCATCCACAAAATCCTCCTCCGTGTTGCATGAGACTCCCCCCTTGCAGGTGTCCATGGACAGTGGTGGGCTAGTGGTAGGGTCCCCCCCTAGAATGCCATGCAGCTGATCATAGAAGCGGCATGTATGAGGCTCTGACCCAGAGCTACTGTTTGCCTCCTTTGTCTTTTGCTAGGCTTGCCTGAGCTCCTTGACTTTCACGCGGCACTGCTGTGTAGCCTCTGTCCACCACGCCCTGTGCAATTTTTGGCACATATATTAGCATTTCTTCTTTTTGATCGGAGTTCGGCCTGCACAGATTCTTCTCCCCATACAGCAATCAGATCCAATATCTCCCGTTTGCTCCATGCTGGAGCTCGTTTGCGATTCTGGGGGGACTGCATGGTCACCTGTGCTGCTGAGCTCGCCACGCTGACCAAACAGGAAATGAAATTCAAAAGTTCCTGGGCCTTTTCCTGTGTATCTGGCTAGTGCATCGGAGTTGAAAGTGCTGTCCAGAGTGGTCACATTGGAGCACTCTGGGATAGCTCCCGGAGGCCAATACAGTTGATTTGTGTCCACACTACCCCAAATTCGACCCAGCAAGGTCGATTTTAGTGCTACTCCCCTCGCCAGGGAGGAGTACAGAAGTCAATTTTAAGTGCCCTTTAGGTTGACAGAACGGGGTTGTTTGTGTAGACGCAGTCATTATAAAATTGACCTAACGCGGCTAAATTCGACCTAACCCTGTAGTAGCAGCCGTGTTAGTCTGTATCTGCAAAAAGAACAGGAGTACTTGTGGCACCTTAGAGACTAACAAATTTATTTGAGCATAAGCTTTCGTGGGCTACAGCCCGCTTTATCGGCTGCATAGAATGGAACATATAGTAAGAAGATATTTATACATACAGAAATAGATTCTGTAGGGGAAATAGATTAAATTAGTGAAATGACCGAGCCATTATTTCCCCATGTTAAGTATCCTCACACCTTAATGTCAACTGTCCGAAATAGGCCATCTTGATTATCACTTCAAAGGTTTTTTTTTCCCCCTGCTGATAATAGCTCCTCTTAATGAATTAGCCTCTTACAGTTGGCATGAGTACTTCCACCTTTTCATGTTCTCTGTATGTATAAATATCTTCTTACTACATGTTCCATTCTATGCATCCAATTAAGCGGGCAGTAGCCCATGAAAGCTTATGCTCAAATAAATTTGTTAGTCTCTAAGGTGCCACAAGTACTCCTGTTCTTTTAACCCTGTAGTGTAGATCAGGGCTAAGGATCTGATTCTGTTAAGCATTTAATGCTCCTTGGAAGCTACTGCATATGCTTAGCTCCCATGAAGTTGAGGGCTCTCTGTATCTTGCAGGGCTGTTATGTGGTTTAGAAAAGCCAGTGGGGTTACTAAGGCTGCTATTTACAGACAAGGTCTGGATGCTGACACTTCCCTGAAAGATGTTAGGGTCTTTGAATTTGCAGATTCTGTTAACTCACAATGAGACTACCTGGGGCAGGGAGAAAGCAGAGAGAGAGAGAGAGATTTTGGTACTCTAAAAAAAAAAAAATTAGCACACTGAGGTGGCTTTTTAGCCTTCTGAACTCTGTCATGAGGCACATTTTCTCCCCCACTCCTCCCCCCCGCAAGGATTCAAATACCTTTCCCCAGACATACACCAGCCACATGTAGTTAGGCTGTTGGAAGTCAAGTCTGAAAAGTAGTTTGTTGTTTTAAACACACCTTCCTTAATGCCAATTGGCAGATGTTGAACCTTACTCAGATTGCATCTCTTAAGAGAACAATTTGTACATTACAGGACAAGAGGGGATTTATCTGGAAACATATGGAAACTATTTATGGATTGTATTGAGGGATCTGGAAATTAAACTATGGAAAATAAATCACACTACCCTGTTTTTTGGAAAGCATGCTATCTCATGAAGCCCATGAGCTGTGATCTGGCAATCTTGGCACTATGCTCACAGCATATAGGAGTTGGAAAGCAGACAAATCTCCTTCGCTTGGGATTCCCCTGGCCTTGTGGAGGGCACAAGGAGCACAGAGCCAATGTAGCCAGTTCCTCCTATACCTCCCTGCTTCCCTATCCCAAAATCCCTCTGGTGCCTGGGGGGAGGGATAGGGATGGACAGGACTGAAATGCACTGTGGTTCAGAAATCCCTCACTGATGGATGGCTCTCCTGGGAGATGTTACAAGCTGCCATACTTTACAATACCATCTGGTCTGCTCGAAAGTAATCTGACGTAGAACCAGCCCCAGAATCAGGGAGCTGTAGCTGGTTCCTTGCAGGGCGCAGCTGGGAAGCTAGTTTTCCTTTTTTCATGTCCGCTTGAGAAAGCGTAGACTCAGCACTAGAGCACCCTCTGGTGGCTGGGCATGGCATAGCAGTTCTCTCCTGTGTAGTGGCCCCTGCCACTAGTCCGTCAGGTTGCCTCTTCTTGTGACTTGGCCCTCCAGCCAGCTCACATTTTAGTCAAAAACCACCTTGAAATTAGAGGTTTCAGAGTAGCAGCCATGTTAGTCATCCGCAAAAAGAAAAGGAGGACTTGTGGCACCTTAGAGACTAACCAATTTATTTGAGCATAAGCTTTCGTGAGCTACAGCTCGCTTCATCGGATGCTTATGTACTCCTTTTCTTGAAATTAGAATCAGTGTGGACTATATTGATTTACAAGCCTCCGCTCCACTTCCTGACTGAGGGAAGGAACTGGGTGTGCTCCTTTAATGAGGTCATGAGCAGGACAGTTTGCTTGCAAATAGCATCCCAGCCAGAGGCCACAAGTTACAGGATATGAGCAAAAAAAGGGAGTCTCCCTGAATATCGGCGTGACTGCTAATCAAAGGAGTGCAATAAGAAGAGCTTTAACCTCTTGAGCAGCCAAGGTTGGAAGTGTTGGCAGGAGATAGATCTGTCCACCTCCTTTCTCTGCCAGGAGCAGCATGCTTCATCCTCTTCAACAAGAAGCCTGTAAATGCTGATGCTGCAGGGGCCAGGAGTCAGGGAAAGGAGCTAGCTCTCCTCTGTGGTTCCAGCAACCTCTCCACACCCAGCATAGCCCCTTAGAAATAGCCACTCAAGCCATCAGTAGTGCTCTCTTCCCCCTAGGACACCACGTCCTCCTAGGACTCTTTGAGCCAGACACTTAAATGGGGAGACAGTGGGAGAAAATGTCTGTTACTTAGGACAGTGTTCCAGTATGGACTCTTGCTGGGACTCTGTCTTGATACCAGAAAAGCAGCCCCAGCCTCCATCTTCCGTTAAGGGGTGGGGAATGCTGTTAAGAAACAAAACAAAAAAAACCCGCCACAACCCTAATTTAAACCATTACATTTCGAGTTTTAGAAAGAATCCTATCTGAGGTTTAACTTCCAATGCGCTAGAAAAAGTAAGATTGGAGCTAAGTGGACTGTCTAACAGATTGATGCACACACAAAAAAACAACATTCAAAGAAATTGTCCTTCAGTTCAACATAAAGAGCAGAATGAAAGCATGTTGGAAAAAATATCTATACTCATTGTCGTGGATAGTGGATGCCTAAGAAACTAAAAGGACAAAACATTGTACTAATAGCAGGTGTACATGCAAGTCAGGTGTATCTAAATCTGGTGTCCAATGGAAACAGAAAAATGAGAACTGGTTCTGCACCAGAAGTGACCTTTGAACTAATTCTGGTCTCTTTTTATTTACATAGAAGTTGCATTGATTTAATTAAAAGGCATGATATTAAATTCATGTAAGTAAATCAGTGCAATTTGTGTATAGGCCAGGTCTAAGAGATCTTGTCATCCTCACTCTGTGTGTGTGGATAATGCAGGGCAATGCAGCTGGAGCTGCACACCATCTAAATCATAACATTACCCAGTTCGATACCTTTCAGTAACTGTAGTGTTCCTTTAAATAGTTTGAGAGTCATCTAGTAGCCCTCATTGTCTCCTATGTTCCTAAAAGCTCAAGACACCTGCCAGAACAGCAGTGTGTATATGTAGCTAGGCCTTCCATGTTCTATATCATTATTAGTTATTTGGACCCCACCGTGCCTTTATGGTTCCTTCGTGTTATGTTGTTGTGTATAGAGCAAAAGACACAACAACTACTTATCTAAATTAAGATGCTATGGTGTTACTGTCGCTTTAAAATGAAATTATCAGTACAGTCAACGACTTCACATCCTACCTGCACATTTCCTACAGTGTGACTGACAACATGAGTATAGCTGGCAATATGTTACCTTTGCAGGAGTAAACCTATTCCCTTCCCCTTATCCTCTCTCTCTGCCTTCACCTAATCACCTTCTCTTTAATAAATAGACTTACGTAACCATAGGGGCTGACGGTGGTTGTACGCTGAAAATAGCATTCTTGTAGAAACCTAAAGCAGAAAAAGCAGACACATGAAGGCAGAAATTGATTTAGCAATTTTTAGCTAGACCATATATATATCACACCATTATTCTAATCCTTCTCTTTGCAGAAGAGGAAGTATCGTATTGGGATTAAATCACAAAACTGGGGTTCTATTCCTAGCTGTACCACCAATAACTTCAGAGGAAGTGTATAGAACGGCACAGTTGGAATGATCCATGCCTGTCTTCCCCTTCTGGCGGTCAGATTGTTACATGGGGTTGCATCCCTGATTGTCTTGGCTAATAGCCATTAATGGCTCTATCTCCAGGAACTTACCTAATTTGTTTTTGAACCCACTTATCCATTTGGCCATCATCTTCACCGTGGATGAAGTAAAGAATTTAACTGAAATTAACAAAATAAATAGCAGAAACAATCTTTACAAAAATCCCTACAGCATCTGCAATTTTCTCTTGCCCACAGACTTCCATTGGCCCTGCTACTTGCTAATTTCACAGTAAGAACAAAGATCTACTTTTCATTCCTCTGTTATACAAGTCCTCAGCGGGAAAAAATTTTGCTCCTATTGTTGCTGCTTGTATTGACTTGCTCTCATTCCCTGAGTATTACATTCTGTAGCACTGTTGGAAGATTTCCACTCGGTGCAAAATACAAAAAAGACCATAGTTCCACAGTTGCAATATTTGGGGTCTAGAATCCCAATTGCCAGGCATAATAATAAAAGTGGTGAGTCTTGGCCACTTGGTGTTCAGAGTAATCCTTACTTTAGAGTTCCAGCCAGTGGAAGTGACCCTGCATATTTAATCTACAATACTATGGCTAATGACAATGTAAAGTCCTGGGGACATGCCCTCTGTGCTCCTGACCAGGAATTTGAAACACTCAGAGAAGATTGCTCCTGGAGGATACCTCTCATGGTTTATACTGTCCCAAGTGCACAGAGGAGTGAAATTCCTGATGTGCAGAGGGTCAGCCCCTAAGCACTATACTGCTTAAGTCTCATTTAAACTGTTTTGAGAATTAAATGGGACGTACATGGTGAATAGGCCTCGTTCTGGTTCTTTGCACCAGGGACAATTTCCCCATAGAGGTCTAGTCAATGCTGTGTGAATATTCATGCAGTACAGACATGATCAGTAAAGCAGAGTTAGATGTACTCATTACCATATCTCTGTGCTTGGATCTAGAAACTTTCCCTTACCTGAGACATAGTAGTGACATCATCATCTTCCAGACATGTACATAATGAGCAGCACATCATTGTGCATTCTGAACTAGAGAGAAAATGGGGGGAATGAAATGAAAAGGGTAAAATGCTAGTTTTATACTAAACGTACCAGCACTGTCATAGCTCCCCCTCTGTCTTACAAGGCAGTCATCAGATTCCCTTGCTACAATAAACTAGAAGGCTGCTGAACAATTCAATTTATTCACATAGGAATCAGACTGTTACCTTGTAGAGCAAGGCTCAGTGATATTGCTAAATTTAAGAACACAAGAACAGCCATATTGTGCCAGACCAAAGGTCCATCAAGCCCAGTATCCTGTCTTCTGACAGTGGCCAATGGCAGGTGCCCCAAAGGGAATGAATATACAGGTTATCATCAAGTGATCCATGTCCTGTCACCCAATCCCAGCTTCTGGCAGACAGAGGCTAGGGACACCATTCCTGCCCATCCTGGCTAATAGCCATTGATGGACCTATCTTCCATGAATCTATCTAGCTCCCTTTTGAAGCCCGTTATAGTATTGGCCTTCACAACACCCTCTGGCAAGGAGTTCCAGAGGTTGACAGTGTGTTGCATGAAAAAATACTTTCTTGTATTTGTTTTAAACCTGCTACCTATTAATTTCATTTGGTGGCCCCTTGTTCTTGTATTATGAAAAGGAGTAAGTAACACTTCCTTATTTACTTTCTCTATACCACTCATGATTTTATAGACCTCTATCATATCCCCTCTTAGTCACCTCTTTTCCAAGCTGAAAAGTCCCTGTCTTATTACTCTCTCCTCATACGGAAGCTGTTCTATACCCTTAATCATTTTTGTTGCCCTTTTCTGAACCTTTTCCAATTCCAATATATCTTTTTGGAGATGGGGCAACCACATCTGCATGCAGTATTCAAGATGTGGGCATACCATGGATTTATATAGAGGCAACATGATACTTTCTGTCCTATTATCTATCCCTTTCTTGATGATTCCCAACATTCTGTTCACTTTTTTGACTGCTGCTGCACATTGAGGGGATGATTTCAAAGAACTATCCATGACTCCAAGATCTCTTCTTGAGTGGTAACAGCTAATTTAGGCCCCATCATTGTATTTCTTATCGAGAGTCCAAAACAAGGGACAAGTAATGTATGTGTTTATAGAACACATTTTTATTGCAGCAATTTGAAATCAGAATTAGGAGAATCAAAAAAATAAGAACATAAGAATGGCCATACTGGGTCAGACCAAAGGTCCATCCAGCCCAGTATCCTGTCTGCTGACAGTGGCCAATGCCAGGTGCCCCAGAGGGAGTGAACCTAACAGTTAATGATCAAGTGATCTTTCGCCTGCCATCCATCTCCACCTTCTGACAAACAGAGGCTAGGGACACCATTCCTTACCCATCCTGGCTAATAGCCATTAATGGACTTAACCTCCATGAATTTATCTAGTTCTCTTTTAAATCCTCTTATAGTCCTAGCCTTCACAACCTCCTCAGGCAAGGAGTTCCACAGGTTGACTGTGCGCTATGTGAAGAAAAACTTCCTTTTATTTGTTTTAAACCTGCTACCCATTAATTTCATTTGGTGGCCCCTAGTTCTTATATTATGGGAACAAGTAAAAAACTTTTTCTTATTCACTTTCTCCACACCACTCATGATTTTATAGACCTCTATCATATCCCCCCTTAGTCTCCTCTTTTCCAAGCTGAAAAGTCCTAGCCTCTTTAATCTCTCCTCATATGGGACCCGTTCCAAACCCCTAATCATTTTAGTTGCCCTGCTCTAAACCTTTTCTAATGCCAGTATATCTTTTTTGAGATGAGGAGACCACATCTGTACGCAGTATTCAAGATGTGGGCGTACTATGGATTTATATAAGAGCAGATATTCTCCATCTGATTCTCTATCCCTTTTTTAATGATTCCTAACATCCTGTTTTCTTTTTTGACTCCGCTGCACACTGCGTGGACGTCTTCAAAGAACTAACCACGACAACTCCAAGATCTCTTTCCTGGTTAGTTGTAGCTAAATTAGCCCTCCATCATATTGTATGCATAGTTGGGGTTATTTTTTCCAATGTGCATTACTTTACATTTATCCACATTAAATTTCATTTGCCGTTTTGTTGCCCAATCACTTAGTTTTGTGAGATCTTTTTGAAGTTCGTCACAGTCTGCTTTGGTCTTAAACATCTTGAGCAGTTTAGTATCATCTGCAAACTGCCACCCCACCGTTCACCCCTTTCTCCAGATCATTTATGAATAAGTTGAATAGGATTGGTCCAAGGACTGACCCTTGGGGAACACCACTAGTTACCCGTCTCCATTCTGAAAATTTACCATTTATTCCTACCCTTTGTTCCCTGTCTTTTAACCAGTTCTCAGTCCATGAAAGGATCTTCCCTCTTATCCAATGACAACTTAATTTATGTAAGAGTCTTTGGTGAGGGATCTTGTCAAAGGCTTTCTGGAAATCTAAGTACACTATGCCCACTGGATCCTCCTTGTCCACATGTTTGTTGACGCCTCCAAAGAACTCTAATAGATTAGTAAGACATGATTTCCCTTTACAGAAACCATGTTGACTTTTGCCCAACAATTTATGTTCTTCTATGTGTCTGACAATTTTATTCTTTACTATTATTTCAACTAATTTGCCCAGTACTGACGTTAGACTTACCGGTCTGTAATTGCCGGGATCATCTCTAGAGCCCTTCTTGAATATTGGCATTACATTAGCTAATTTCCAGTCACTGGGTACAGTAGCTGATTTAAAGGACAGGTTACAAACCATAGTTAATAGTTCCACAATTTCACATTTGAGTTCTTTCAGAACTCTTGGGTGAATGCCATATGGTCCTGGTGACTTCTTACTGTTAAGTTTATCAATTAATTCCAAAACCTCCTCCAATGACACTTCAATCTGTGACAATTCCTCAGATTTGTCGTCTTTAGTTGCTCCTTTTGTATCTTGATCATCCAGGGGCCCCACTGGTTGTTTAGCAGGCTTCCTGCTTCTGATGTACTTAAAAAACATTTGTTATTACCTTTTGCGTTTTTGGCTAGCTGTTCTTCAAACTCCTTTTTGGCTTTTCTTATTACGTTTTTACACTTAATTTGGCAGTGTTTATGCTCCTTTCTATTTACCTCACTAGGATCTGACTTCCACTTTTTAAAAGATGCCTTTTTATCTCTCACTGCTTCTTTGTGGAGTTTTGTGCAACTGTTAGATTTATTTTCAAGTCCTTGATATTTCATGGAAGAAATTAGAACTCTTCTGGGAAGCATTTTTTCTCATGAGCAATTACCTGGCATGAAATAAGATTAGTGTATCAAAGCAATTAGCTAAAATCTAGTGGTATTGTTTTAGCATTTTAAAATCTCAGCAGCCAGGGATAAGGTTCAAGCTTTGATTCCACAGCACCCTCAGATGATCTGTACAGAAAATGTTTGAAAAGAAAAAGGAATCATAGATCCCTCTCTCTTACATATGTCACAGATGAGAAAAGTGGAAATCTCTATCCAAGAAGTCCAAACAAATGATCAGATCTCCAAAGAGACTGGCTCTCTCGGCAATGTCTTTCAGCCCCTTGTTCTACACTTTTGTTACAATTACCTTCTGAGAGTGGATAGATTAAGTTAGTGGCATACAAAAATCTTCAGTGTTGCTCTCGATTTTGAAATACAAGTTCAATTTTTCAAGATGTACCAAAAGACTCCACTGAAGTCAATGGGATTGCACCAGTAAAACCCAGTATGAGTGAGAAGAGATTCAAGCCCATTGTTGCTATTTTTCTTTTCTTTTTTTGGCTAAAGATACTGTATGTTTGTTGTTATGGGCAATAGGTACAAACTCTAAGTATAAACAGTATATTGTCTGATCAATGCACGTTTGAGTTTAATTATTATTACATATATTTCACAAAAGAGTATACACATTTATGTTTCAAGTAGCCATAATAAAATGTTTATTGAAAGAAAAAAAGTCTATGGAAAATCAGTGTACATTCCTGGGAAGATATAGGGAAATGCTATAAAAATACATCTCAGCAGGAATAAACAACTTCTTTGAATAAGCATACTGTTGGATAATTGCAGAGTACTGACAATGTTGTAAGGCATAATGATGTATCACTTAAGCTCCGTCTCGTGAAACAACCTATTTCTAGTGGAACGATCTGAACTCAAGCTTTATTCAACCAAATATGTATTTCTACCTGTTTAAAGTGTATGTGTGCCTCCCCACAACTAGATTGTACATGGATTACAATGATAAACTTCAACCCATTTCCTAAATTTCATAATTCACAGATATGACATCACACAATAATTACGCTCCAGCACAGGGACTTGAACCTGGGTCTCCCACATCTCAGGTGAGTGCCCGACCAGTAGGCTCTTGGCTATTCTGGGGGTCTCTCTCTCTTTAGCCAAAGAAAGTTTAATTGGAACCAATACCTTCTCAGGACATTTTTGACTTTGGCTAAGCTGCATTTTTTTTTTAAAAAAAAAAATAGTGTTGAAAAATTCCTGACCAGCTGAGAGATTGAGGGTACTAGAGAATGAAGCATTATTCATCCCCACAGAGATGCTGAGAGAGAAGCAAAAGAAAGCCACGGACAAAGCCAGAACAAGAACTAGGAACGTGGCCCTAAGAAAAGGCTAGAGAGAGGAGAAGCTTTTGGGCTCAGTGGTGGCTGAAGAGGGACAGGGAACTATGAGCAAAGAGACTGCCTCCTGCAGTTTGATTCCTACAGTGTTCAGGGAAACAGGACTTCATGTACATTCTTTGTAAATGGACAGGATTGCATCAGGGAAATACCTGACTCCATCACCAATTTCTCCTAACAGAAACAACCTGCTAGACCTTGAATTATGGCTAACTGTTCACATCAAAAGGTGGTAACATTAAGTATATTTGAAATGTCATGAAACAGCTTGATTTCTCCTTTAAATGCATGCTTTTCTCTTGCCAGTGTCCAAGGCCCTGAAGGATTAATCCCAAAACATGAACATGAGGAATGAAAAAACACAAGGAAAAGCAAAGGCTATGCCCTAATAACCAGCATGCAACTGCTGAGCTAGTCAAATTCTCCACCTTAGCTGAAATGATATCGTGTCTAGCAAAGGATAATGCCTATTGGGATTAAAATTAAGTGTTTTATTGTTCTTGAAAAAATAGTGTGTCACATTTGGGATCGCTTCCTCAGATAAGTAAAAACTAAAGGATTATGTAATCACTAAAATCAGCTTGGGATATAGCAACAGGTCATTTGTTACAAAGTACAGCCCTCAAACAGGAATGCACCCTGGCATTCACAGAAGGCACTTGATTGTTACAGTTTGGAGTATGTTCATCTTTCTTTGAGTTCTAAAAATGCAAATATGCCAGTGTACTTTCAGTACAGCCTCCAGTCACCCCAAAGCTTCCTGTTACTGTTCTGTTTTAGCAGTGTTCTGAGTGGGACTGGAAATAAATACATCAAACTAATAATCTTCTCCCAAAGGTCAAATGTGTCAAATCTTTTTAAAGCAAATCTGGTAAGACGATTACAAATGATTCCCAGATTTGTGACTACGGAACATTCTACCTGGCCTCCGAGTTCATCTAATCAGTTACTCTGAGGCTAATCCAAAGTACAGCACGGTACAGATTGCAGAGACATGGAATGAGATGCACTTAGTTTGCTAAAAGAAAAGGAGTACTTGTGGCACCTTAGAGACTAACAAATTTGTTTGAGCATAAGCTTTCGTGAGCTACAGCTCACTTCATCGGATGCATTCAGTGGAGCTTATGCTCAAATAAATTGGTTAGTCTCTAAGGTGCCACAAGTACACCTGTTCTTTTTGCGGATACAGACTAACACGGCTGCTTCTCTGAAACCTGTCATTATGCAAGGCACTTAGTTTGCTGTATTTCTTTATTCGATGCTGTTTATATTATAAAAAATAAGTATCCTATACTTTCGATCTATAATAGTGACATTCAGTTAAATACATTTCTCCAAAATACATCTATATTAGGATGAACATAATGCTGGTGAACGGAGAGAGATTGAGGGTATTAGAGAATGAAGCATTATTCAACCCCACATGAGGCACAGGACTGACAATGGCAATGCATGCTTCCCTGAAGAACCATGTCCAAGAGTCCCAGCCCTGACCTAGAGGGATCACCAACTCAGGGTTGAGGCCCAGAATAGGTTTCTCCAGGATTGAGATGGTCATTCGTTCATTTTCCATACCCAGCCAGTCACTGGCCTCTCCGAGGTAGCCCGAACTGATCCCCTTAGGAAAAACGGGTGACTTTGGTGTGGTGGACACATCACCTAGACACGGGGCACATCTACATTAGGGATTTTTGCACTTGTGTAACCTACACTCATGAAGATACCAGGGTGCAAGCCCCCCGTGTGGGGGAATAAAAGTGGTATGGCTTGGTGCTATCTAAGCAGTTTTGGAACCTCCAAAGCACTCTACACACAATCAGTCCTCAGAACACACAAGTGTTGTTAGCCCCATGTGACAGACAAGGAAACAGCAGCTGAGAGGCTGGGTGACTTGCCCAAGGGCACAGACGTGTGGCATGTCAAAGTCCAGCTCAGAACTCAAGAATTTCATACTCAGAACAGGTTTCAGAGTAGCAGTCATGTTAGTCTGTATCTGCAAAAAGAAAAGGAGGACTAGTGGCACCTTAGAGACTAACCAATTTATTGGAGCATAAGCTTTCGTGAGCTACAGCTCACTTCATCGGATGCATTCAGTGGAAAATATAGTGGGGAGATTTATATACATAGAGAACATGAAACAATGGGTATTACCATACACACTGTAACAAAAGAGTGATCACTTAAGGTGAGCTAAAAGAAAAAAAGAAAAGGAGTACTTGTGGCACCTTAGAGACTAACCAGTTTATTTGAGCATGAGCTTTCGTGAGCTACAGCTCACTTCATCGGATGCATAGCATATCGTGGAAACTGCAGAAGACATTATATACACACAGAGACCATGAAACAAAACTTCCTCCCACCCCACTCTCCTGCTGGTAACAGCTTATCTAAAGTGATCATCAAGGAGGGCCATTTCCAGCACAAATCCAGGTTTTCTCACCCTTCCCCCCCCCCCCCCACAGACACACATACAAACTCACTCTCCTGCTGGTAATAGCCCATCCCTCTTTGAAACCTCTCTTTATAATGCGCATGATAATCAAGGTGGGTCATTTCCAGCACTAATCCAGGTTTTCTCACCCCCCCCCACACACACCCCCCTCCAAAAACCACACACACAAACTCACTCTCCTGCTGGCAATAGCTCATCTTACAATGTGCAGGGGGGGGGGTGAGAAAACCTGGATTAGTGCTGGAAATGACCCACCTTGATTATCATGCGCATTATAAAGAGAGGTTTCAAAGAGGGATGGGCTATTACCAGCAGGAGAGTGAGTTTGTATGTGTGTCTGTGGGGGGGGGGGGAAGGGTGAGAAAACCTGGATTTGTGCTGGAAATGGCCCTCCTTGATGATCACTTTAGATAAGCTGTTACCAGCAGGAGAGTGGGGTGGGAGGAAGTCTTGTTTCATGGTCTCTGTGTGTATATAATGTCTTCTGCAGTTTCCACGATATGCTATGCATCCGATGAAGTGAGCTGTAGCTCACGAAAGCTCATGCTCAAATAAACTGGTTAGTCTCTAAGGTGCCACAAGTACTCCTTTTCTTTTTACGAATACAGACTAACACGGCTGTTACTCTGAAACCTGTCATTAAGGTGAGCTATTACCAAGCAGGAAAAAGGGGCGGGGGGGGACCTTTTGTAGTGATAATCAAGATGGGTCATTTCCAGCAGTTGACAAGAATGTTTGAGGAACAGAGGGGGGTGGAGGGGGGGAATAAACATGGGGAAATAGTTTTACTCAGAACACACCTTTCAATGTTGAAATCTGACAGAGATAAACAGTGACCAAAAGTGGTCACTATTGGACGGCTGTACACTGGCCTATGAAATGAGATGCTGAGGTGCTCCCATCTTACGGCTTGTTTACACTGCCCCACATTTCGGACTTTGAGGGTGTGAATAACAATGCACAACAACTCCCCCGTGTGAATACTGCAGGTATGAACTAAAAGGTCCCTAAGTTCACATTTCTTCTTCAGACAAGACCACATTAATGTGAACTAGAAACCCTTTAGTTTGCGCCCACATGGGGGAGTTACAGGACAGCACATTGGTGCACACTGCTGTACATACCCCTGCAGCCTGAACTGTGGGGCACTGTAGACATGCCCTTAGTGAACAGATTATCTCAGGCAAAAGCTACCATCCCAGTTTACACTGTCTTGTTAGTAGAGAGGGCAGGGACTGGAGCATGGAGCATTGGTGAGCATAAGGATTATGCTGATCCTCCCACTGCAAGAGGTGACCCTTTCAAGCATAGGTTGAAACACCTTGATATGAGTATTGCACTGCCACTGTCTGCGCTTTAATTGTTCAGCAGAAAGAGAACTTCAGTTTCCCATGCTCTCGACCACAAAACAAGTTGAATCAGTAAAAGCCCAGAGATTCTAGGATTTTGATCCAGGCTGATCACTGAGTCACTCTGACCCGAGACAAATTATTCTATCTCCTTGTGCCTCACCAAACCCTGCTGGAAAACTGGATTTTTAACAAGCAGAAGTTCCCTAAAAAAGCCCAGGTGGCTGTCAAAGGGGTGCTTCCTTGTGTAAATAATTTCTTTTAAAAAGAACTTTGATCTGAGCATAACACTGCTGATACAACTCTGTCTAACAGATCTTTACGTAGGAATTGTGTAGTTATATTGTCGTCATCAGAAAGACATTCTTTCTGGAAGATTTTGTTCTGTGTACAGTCAATGAATCAATTTAAACCATTTCTTATTCAAAAACCACTGTTTTATTGTTTTGTGGATCCGGGAGTCTACCTACAGGCTGGGCAAACCTTAGTAGGGGTTAGCTGACAAGTGTCACTAGAGTCAATTTAGTATCGGCACAGTCCAAACCATTTCCTGTGCAGCACATGCACCAGCTTACAACATCCCTGAGCAGTTTTCTCTGTCTACTTGAGATGCCGGCACATGCTTGAGGGTTCACATCTGGATTCCCTCTGCTACAGCAACACTTGTGATGAATTACTCAAAACTGCATTCAAACCATTTACGTGGGAATTTACTATGGTGCTTAAATTTGGGTTTCAGTTCAGGCGAGGAGGGCCTTACCTTAGCAACCTCCGCAGCCTGCAGTGCACACCCCCTGCAAACATCCATACCCCACTTAAAGTGAAAGGAAAGCAACAGGTAGCCATTCGTGTTTCCCAGTACATCTCCCTTCATATAGCAGAGTGGTTGCTTTGAAATAATTTAAACAAAATGGAGAAGATGGAGAGTGTAAATCCCGCTCTATCAGGGATTCACCCATCTACACATTTTTCTTCATGGCACTCAACAGCGAGACTTTAAGGTCACCCACATATTTATGCACCAAGTAACATCTAAAACCCTTCATCCACGCACAGTACAGATAACTGCTTGAGTTAACACTTTTCAACATCAGCAGTTGAAAAGCAGCGCAATCACACTATGAACAAAAGCAACACATCCTGCAATCTGACAGCTGCACTCACCTGTGTTGTGGAAAGGGGAATAGGAGGCTGAAAAAGGTTCCTTACTGATCAGATCCATGTGACCTAGACAAGCTCTCAACTATTCCTTATCACAAGAAAGCATCACTTCTTTTAGGTCTTGAGTTTTACTCCTTTCTACAGAGATCTGCTATTTCACGTTGTATTACTGTAAATCGAGATCAGAAATGAAAAAATAAACTGATATTTAAAATATATGTTGAAGACATTACATCATGTGAAGAATCTTTAGGTTTTGCCTATTTTGGATCTTTGTCTCACAGTCAAACACTAAAAATCACACATTTGGGCCTTCAGAGCTCATTTGTAAATCTGTAGTTTTCTATTTCCCATGGAAATGTACAAACTCCAATAAATGTCATTATTTTCTATCTAGGTATTTATTATGCACCCATCACTCTGGCATATGAATGGTAATTTTCTTCCCACGGTTTCCCAGGGAGTTTTCTAGATAAAAGGCCCAAAGGCGAAAATTCCTTCCAAAAATTTTAGTTATGTGAAGGAGTAAATACAGATCATTTTACTTCTCTCCTTTGAAGTTTATACACAGAACAAGCTTTCAAAATGTACATGAAACAGCCTTTTAAACGGGATACGATTAATCTTGGAAAGCAAAAAAACCCCAACCCTACTTTGGACCTGGTCCCAAAAGAAAAACATAACTTTTAGTCAAGTTTATATGGTAAAATTGGTGCTCTCTTTGTAGTGCCCAGGCTTTTGCACATATACACTACTGCTTTTTAGAAGAAAGAATGTTAGATCTACTCAGATATCTAGTGGCACACCTCAACAAGAGACTATAACTATGGTGACCAGATAGCAAATGTGAAAAAACAGGACAGGGGGTGGTGGATAATAGGCGCTTATATAAGAAAAAGTCCCCAAAAAAACGGGACTGTCCCTATAAAAGTGTGACATCTGGTCACCCTAAATATAAAAAGCTCATTGCTGTTGACAGCTAAATAAGTTCTCCTTTAGCCCAACTGAATGAGACCCATGGTTATGGAACTAGGTTCATGAGTTCTGTTTTTCCATACTTCACATGCAGTTAAGATGTCCACAGATAGATCCTGTTTGGCTGTTAGATTGAACTCATGCAAATGATAGATATGCAAGGACAAGCTTGGCCTTTACATGGGGAATAGGGGGAAGAGCAAACATTCAGTGCTGTGGTTCTTAGGTATGTCAGACCTACTGAAGGAATATGTTTTGTCCTTGTCCTCCTTGTCAAATAAATTGCTCTTCCCTTTCTAGCCTTTTATATATCCTAAAATATTGTTTTGAAAGAAATTTTCCATGTCTATTATACACCACCTTATTTTGCTTCCTTATGCAGCATTTTGAAACAGAGTGAAATCCAGTCCAGAATCAGTGGAAGAATGCACATCATTAGCACTGACTCTGTCAGTTCTTTCTTGGGTCATTTTATTGTTATTTTTCAATCAGTTATTTTAGTCTGGCTTTATATTTTCCCTCTTTAGGATTACTTTAGATTGCATCATGGACCACATTTTGGCACATGAAATCTGCCAGATTAAAATGAAACATGGTAATCTTCTGCAGCAATAATCTTCAATGATTACATATGCCACCTAGACCTGTTACAAAGACAATGTCCTCCAGTTAGGCCCTCATTCACCAAAGCACTTAAGCATGTGCTCAAATCTCATTGACTTCAATGGGACTTAAGCACATGTTTAAAAGTAAGCGTGTACTTATGTAGTTTGCTGAACTATGGATTGATATGCCAACACTACTAGTAGAATACATTTATTTTATTTATTCCAGATTCTAATTTCTGAGAGAATGGCTATTTGTATAGGCAACTTTCCAGGTACCACAATGTTTTATACCCATTTCATTTCTGTTAATTTTCAAATGTCTGGTTTTATATTTCCCTGATCAGCCAGTTTTGACCATTTGCAGTGATGACATTACAAGAGAAAAGTGGGACAGAAGTATGAGTCATTTTTGCACAGCACAGATGACTGTTGCTGTTGGATCATATTAAAGAAGTTCTGTATTAAAATCACAAATGAGTTTGATTCCCCATAGTTTAAATTCCAGGGTATTACTAATTAAGAGGTCTCTTGGTTTTTGGTATTGTTTCTCTCCCTCTATGTGTGAAACTTGCAAGCTGCTAATTGCGTTAGTACATTCTAAGACAGAGTCTGTTCTCAAAGCAATTCTTTGTAATAACAACTACTCACACAGAGAAAGACTCAAAGTAATACTCTGTAACAACAGAAACAACACCCAGAGACTCCCTGCCTTTTTGTTGTATTCATCTCGCTTTGTTAACAATTGTGATTAAAATAGAGATAGAGGACGTATGTGGATGGATGCTTGGTGTGGATAATAACTGAATGATCAGGGAGGTGCCAGCCTAAGAATCCAGTGTCCATCGGCTGAAGAAGGCGTCAAGTGGAAATAACCAGAGGACCCCCAGAGGGCAGACTGGAATCCACCCAACAGCTTCAAGAATGGGAGAACCAAAGAACAAGATAACATCTAGCAGCACGGAGCCGTCAGGAATGTGCTATCTGCTGATTGATTCAGCAACAGCATGATGAAGCAATTCCCATAGACTGGCATAGGAAGAAATTCCTATAAAAATGGACTCTAGAAAGTGAGAATTTTGGGGTCTGATTCTGCAAACCAACTTCCAGGAGCATCAGATGAGCATCTGACAAGGCCCTGCTCCCTCCTCATGTCCAGGCCACCTGGCCAGTGCTTGACATGAGCAACTCTAAGGCTGGTAACTGTGATAACAACCTTGCAGAACGTGTGTGTGTGTGTGTGTGTGTGTGTGTGTGTGTGTGAATGAATGTGTGAATAAATATGAGATTGAATGGAATGTTATAGCTATAACTAACTGCTTACTATGATTCTTTCTGTATTCACAATAAATGTGGTATTTTGCCTTTTCCCCTTTAATAAGATCCTGCTGGTTTTTATTTTATTGGTATAACATTGCTATCTAGAAGATATATACACATAAATTAAACCCTAGAGGATGCTAACAGGTTGGTATCTGCAAACAATAGAAGGATCCTGTGACAAACTGTATTATTCAATATAGACATGGTTTTGGCTTGTTGTGGCAAAAGGTGACAAAGAAATCAAGTCCTTGAAGATTTAGAAATTAATCCATGTTCCTCTCCATCAGTTGACATTGCCAAAAGGAGGGGGATGAGGAGAAAGAGTCACTGTTAGTCTTAGACATCCTAAAGAAACCAATTATATTCTAAATGTGTCTACTAAATGCATGGCAAAGAGATATCTTCTGAAAGATCAAATTACAATATCGACAGGCAAATATTCCAGATAAGAATCTTATTAACATAATGGAGCATTATAATGTAACACTACTTCTCTCATTAAAAATCCTCACACAATATATACACAACAGCAACTCTTAAGAAGGAACTAAAAATACTGAGATGTGCAGTGGAGTTTCGGGGCATTGGAGGGTGAGGTGGGGGGGGATTGAGCTCAGCTAATGAAAGATGAGCAAGAGATTCACTGTAGACCTCAAACGCTGATTTCACTTGCATTTGTATTGTTTACTTCATTAGTGAATCTATCACTCTTTTCCTCTGAGCTCTATGCTTTGCTTCTTTCCAAATGATATGTTCAGTGGTCACAAGAGAGCCTGCAGCACTGATTTGTTTGAACATAAATGCTAGTTCTTCTTCCTCAGAATTATATTATGGATCAACTCATAATGCTTGTATATCAGCATACAAACCTTGCCATTTTTTTGCTCGTGAAATGTGGTTGTAAATTGCGTAATAACTAGAGACTGTACAAGATTGCTTAACACGTGTTGTGCCGTAAATTGGCCCATAAATCAGCTACTAATAAAGAGTAATATTCTGTCTAATCCCAGCAGAGCCTCACCTTACCTCAGTCAGTTTTTCGTTAATTTCCTTTTGAGTGAGTAATTATCTATCAATAACATTCATGCTACTGCATATAACTGTATCAGAAAACAGTATCATTCCTTCTCATCAAGAAACAAAGCTGGCCACCAATTAATATTCATGGCATTTCACCACAGAAAAAAGGAAGAACGGTAGAAAAATTGTTAACAAATGCAAGACATACTTAAAGTTTAGGTTTAAAGCAAAAACAAAGGTGTAAAAAATCCATGATTTCAAGTATAACATGCAAATGAGTTTAGTCCCCTATCAATATATGAGGGAATGACACATACGGCTTCCTCTGTAGCCTCAATGCAAGTTATTCCTTTAACTTCTCTACGTATAGTAGGAGCTGTTGAAGAGAGTGTATTGCACTATGCTATTTCCCTTTACCCCATATTTCCTATATTTGGAACATGAAATACCATGACAAGCATAACGAACACAAGCAGGGGTGGTAATTATTTTTTTTAAGGCACTCAACATACTGATGTGAGAATACAGTGGACCCCACAGGGCAGGAGTCCATATACTTCTTTTTAATACTTCTTCTACTTCATCACAATTCTATTCCTGTTAACTCCCATCTGGATTTTAATTTGAGACTGGATTGGGGGACACACTGATTCAGCAGCCCATTTTACCACCCCCATTCAATGCATTATTCACTGGCCCCCTAAAAGAATCGAATTTTAAGTAGTGTAAGTCTTTCATTTACATATAGATGCATATATTGTACACAGAGTCAGGCAACCAAATGGCCATCTACCTTGAACTGAACATGAAATCTAAATGAGGAGATACCCATTAGGCTACAACTGGTGTCTGTGCCATTAGGAGTTGCCCCATATTTCAGGCAACATAACTGTATAATACGTAAGGACTGGAAACATTTTCTATTAATGCCTTTTCAGTTTCTGATTGAACTGTTATTTCAAACTACATTCATCATTAACTGGTCACAGAACAGCAGGTAGTGCTTGCATAAAGGACTTTCCAAAAAACTCATTCATAGCTCAGTATTCTTTAGAAGAGCACTCAACTATGAACTAACTGGTTAGATAGTGAAGATCAGAAGCAGGCTGCAGTATTGCCTAATATCACCTCAAGAACCCAGCTCTCAGAGCCTCTGACTCACAAAGATAACTTAATCACCTCATTGAGCTAACATTGTTTTTCTACTCAGTATCTTTGGAGCTCGTTTCATGGCTTATTTTTGAGGACTAGATACGAACCCTCCCAGATTACATACTCTGAGGAGAAAACATCATTTCTTCCATTACAAGAAAATGAATCAGCAAGTTCAACAAATATTAAATATTACTCCCATCTAACTCCTTCCTGTTTATAGCATGGTAAATTTAGCTTTCCAAATATTCATGCATGTTTATGGTAACTGTGTATATTTCATTTAGAGAATGGGCTTGAGAGTCCTGCAGGCAAAGTGCCTCATTTTCTGTGAATTACCTCTTACCCTGACAGATGTGCTTAACAATCCTCATCCACATCTGCAGTTCATCCAGAATTGGGCTCATAAGGCCTAAAGGACAGATTCTCCTCTCCTACCAGTTTTGCATGGACTCTGCTGCATGTAACTCTGCTGAAGTCAAAGGTTTACACTGATGTACATGATGAAAATCAGATCCATAGTTTTATGCTCTAAATACTAGACACCAGCCTGCTTAGCATCTTTGTTTAACATGGCCACTTCACCTATATATCCACTGCCTTTCTCCTCCTTTCCGCCACTCCTCTCCCCATTGCAAACACACAAAACACTGATATATTTTAGAAAGCCTGATTGTGAATTGGAGATGTTGACTCTCACTACGGTATTGGGGAAAAAAATCTGGGGATAAGAAAATGGAGAGGAAGACTGTAAAGTGTAAAGAAACCCACTCGAAGCATAGACAAAAAGGGATTTCTTATTCATGGGCAAACAGTGCACCCGATTTAACAGCCATATCATTTTCTGTTCAGATTTACGTGTAAGATATCAAAGGAGACATCTGAAGGCATGCAATGCATAAATAGTACTTTATTAAAGCAAGTATACTTCTGTTTTATCCATAAATATAAATTATGTGCTAATCACCAGAAAAATCTTGTGGTTGAGAAAAATATGTATTTTTTTTACCTGTACACATCTGCAAAAATAAAACATTTGCATAGATTTCACAGGGCTGCCCTTCTATCTGTCTGGAAGAGCCCTACAACACACAACTCTTGAATATTATTACGAATGCTTTGGTGGTCATACTAACTGTAGTAAACAAGACAACACGAATAAAATGATAAGTGCATTTATTCTGAACTATGTTAGCCTATTGGCATATTGCTTTCTATAGTTTGGAATAAAATTAAATGGCTCCTAATCAATAACGCCCTTTGTTCTAACCAAAAAAGTTATAGTTTGGGAACTCTGCAAGTTCCCCCACAAGCTTTGTCTAGCTGTCTTGCTTGTATCTCCCAATTTTTGTTCAGTTAGAAAAATTCTGAAAGACATCTGCCCCCTCGAGCCAGTTTCGGAAGCAGCTTAGCCCTCTTTCTTTGATCTGTTTCCTTCCCTTGTCAGTAATGACTTCTCCAGTTTGTTTCACAATCACCAGTTTGGGAATGGCCGTTATATTGTATTTCTTCTTCAAATCACTGGAAACAAAACACAAAGTTAAACACGCTGTTAGAAACATTTCAGGAAGCCGTCAAGTATTTTTAAAGGAGTAGTCTACGTAATACAAACTGAAAACACACACACAAGGGGTGAGATTCTGTGCTGCATCTCTTAGAGGTGCAAATACAGAACTTGCAACATAGGGAAAGCTTTAGCCCTCTTTGCACCCTCAAGATTCTGGGCTGCTCTGCAGCCCTGGAGGACCTAATCTAAGTTACAGCAGTTTCCCTTGGGCTTATATTTGGGCTGCAGTACTGCTTGGAGCTTCCATAAGCACGGCTTGCTCCAGTCTCACCCCAGCATGCCGTTGACTTACAAGAGGATCCTCAGAAGGCAGCCCTCTTCCACAGCATACAGGCAAGAGGGGAATTCTCTCTTAGCCAGAACAGTAATTCTTAGGACCTGTTATACTGCCCTGGCCCTTTTACTATTTTTGAAGCGGTTGGAACACTCAGGAGTTTTCATTCTCCAAGGTATAGTATAAATTAGCATTATACAATGATGGCTACTCCATTTCTCCTCACGAAGGGATATTAAACTGTGCCAATTTGTATTAATGAGACTTTAAATTCCTCATTGAAACAAATTTCATAATCCTTCATCATAAGGAAAGACTGTACTCTAAAAAGTACCTAAAATTAACCCAAAGTGACAGAATCTTTCAGTTTACACAGGAATTTAAGTGATACAACGATACAGACTGATGGCCAGCTGACCAAATCTGAGGAAATTGAAATCTAGTTACTACAATGTCCTTTTAACAAAAGGACAGAAAACCTACATTTCTAATATTCAGAGACACGGCAGATGTAGGGGTCCCTATAAATATATGCATTTTCACACAGGTGTCATCAAATTCCAGGAATAAAACTAGATTTGTGTGTGGATATTTTCTGACGTGAAGGATTAACAGCCACAGTGATTAAGGCTGCCTCCCAATCCAGTTGAGGCTGGACATCCCTACCCCCTGATAAAAATCAATGCTAGTTCCTTCCCCAGTGCAATGAATGTTGGTCCTCTCTTTCCCTCAATACAATCAGTGCTGGCTTGGCTCTTTGCTGCTACTGGCACCTGAAGGCTCTTTGCTTTGTTTTCTTTAAAGGAGTAGCAAGGCGCCTATGAGGGAGGGAGCTGAGTTACCCAGGAGCCAATGGTTGTTTGTGGGTAGGGGAGAGCCAAGCCAGCATCAAGTCAAGGAGAGGTGGAAAAGAGACAAACTGCAGAGCAGTGCAGGAAGCCACTTACTCTGTGGAACCCGAAGCTCTGCAGAGCAGCGAGAGCAAGGGATGGTTCCACTTTGTAGAAAGAGACAAGGACGGAAGAGGGGAGCCTGCAGAGATCCTAAGCTCCACTGAGCAAAGACAGGAGATGGCAGAGACACTGTGGCACTCCACAGCTCCTCAACAGCCCCATAATTTTAAATCACAAAAACGAAGACAAAAGACTGCATTACTTTGATTTAAGGTTGCTAGTTAACGGTAAAGTTGGAACCTATGTGTAACCATGGAACATCACAGTTAAAAACACATCTAAGCATTTAATGTAATGGCAAAGAACAGTTAAGTGAATGGAAAGAAATACTCAAGATATCCTCATGGAGGGTACCATCACTTAAGACAACTATATGCCTGTAAAATGCCATTTTATACACTCCAGGAACAAACATTTCTGCCAGCCATCTGCCCACCTTTTGTCTGCTGGACAGGCTTATTTATCATAACCTCAAATTTCTAATCTCTGGCACGAAATGAAAATGCAACACATACCACACATGTCAACTCTCTTCTCTCCTGGATAAAATAAATAAAATTAAAAACAAAGTAATATGCTGGCATGATCTGATGACAGGGTACTTTAAAGTCTGTGACCTAGATATTTACAGTGTATTGCGTAGAGGTATAGATGTGATCTCTTTCTAGATCAGGAGTGGGCAAACATTTTGGCCTGAGGGCCACATCTGGGTACGGAAATTGTATGGCGGGCCATGAATGCTCATGAAATTGGGGGTTGGGGTGCGGGGGGGGGGAGGGCTCTGGGGTGGGGCCAGAAATGAGGAGTTGAGAGTGTGGGAGGGGGCTCCAGGCTGGAGCAAGGGGATGGGATGCGGGAGGGGGTGAGAGCTCTGGCGTGGGGCCAAGGAGCTCGGGGCTGGGGCTGAAGGGTTTGGAGTGCGGGAGGGGGCTCCAGGAGGGGCCAGAGGTTGGGCGGCAGGGGGGTGAGGGTTCCGGCTAGGGATGTTGGTTCTGGGATGAGGCTGGGGGATTTGGGGTGCAGGAGGGTGCTCTGGGCTGGGACCGAGGAGTTCGGAGAGCAGGAGGTGGATCAGGGCTAGGGCTGGGGCAGGGGCATGGGAAGAAGTCAGGGGTGCAGGCTCGAGGCTGCCTTTACCTCAAGCAGCTCCTGGAAACAGCGGCATGTCCCTCCACCGGCTCCTATGCAGAGGCGTGGCCAGGTGGCTCTACGCGCTGCCCCGTCTGCAGGCACCGCCCCTGCAGTTCCAGGAAGCAGCAGTATGTTCCCCCTCCAGCTCCTATGCAGAGGCACATGGGCAGCCAGGGAGGCTGTGCATGCTGCCCCATCTGCAGGCGCCGCCCCTGCAGCTCCCATTGGCCGCAGTTGCCGGCCAATGGGAGCTGCAGAGCCGGTGCTTGGGGGGGGCGGGGGGCAGCATGCAGAGCCCCCTGGCTGCTCCTACACCTAGGAGCTGGAGCGGGGACATGGCGCTGCTTCTGGGAGCCATGTGGAGTGGGGCAAGCCCCCAACCCTGCTCCCTGGCAGGAGCTCAAGGACCAGATTAAAAGGTCTGATGGGCCAGACACGGCCTGTGGGCTGTAGTTTGCCCACCTGGTGTTCTAGACGGTGGGGTCTTCAATCCAAGTTGGGGAGGTGAATAAGGAAGATACAGTGAGATTTTCAACCTTCATAGAAAGGATGGTTGGGGCAGATTGGGATGTCTACCCCAAACTGGAATATCAGTGTGAGATCAGAGGTAACACAACCAATCACAAACCTGATTCTACAACTAATCTTCATTCAAAACAATGTCATTGGTCGTATGAGGGATACTGCACAGATGGTGGATTACTTGGCCCAACTGCCTCACCCCCTGCGACAAACATGGGCATTCAGCTGCTAATAAGATATAATGCTCTCTTTGTTCAGTGTTTCCAAGCACTACAACATCTGTACAAACTTATGGCACCTACACTTGACCAGACTGTAGGCTGCCACACATTTTACTAAATTGGCTGTAGCTATTTCTGACAATGATGCTTCATTACAAAAAATGCTTTTACTGCATAAGGTGTTTTACTCAACTACCTGTCTTTGTGTTTCCTAATTTTTCATCCATTATACCAAAGACTTCAGCAGATACCTCTGATTAAAGTGAACAATAATGAAAAATGAACTCAGTTTAATTCACCTAAGAGCAGAAAAGACTTCACAGACATTAATTATTTTTCAGTTTTTCTAAAATATAAAGCTAGTGCATTCACAGGGAGCACAAAGTTAATGGAAACAATAGCATGTATATACTATAATTCATAACAGGGAATTATAGGATATATTTCTCTCCATCTGGGAGGGTAGGACTTGTTACTCAAAAGACAGCTATCCTTGTAAATGATGGCAGTCTCACTAACCTTTATTAGCAGTGGTAAATAGAATAATGCACAGCTCCTGTTTATTCATACTATTTATTGTGTATTTCTAACAAATTTAAGAACTGTCTACATTATTAAATGTTACAGACATATCCTCAAGAGTATCACAAGTTAGGAGTCTAATTTCGACTGTAGGGGGCTGGACTCTAAAATTCCAAGGAAGGAATGGACAAGTTTTATTTCTGAGTTTTCTTCAGCTATCAACTCAATCACTTGCTTAAAAGTAAGTAAAGCCCCTCTTCCCCTTTCCCATGCATTCCCCCTTCTTCCCTCTCATGTGCATTTATTGCCTCATTCATACGTACTTATATCTGTCATTCTCTCTTCCCAGACCCATACACCTCATACCACAGTGAGGAGCTTAGTATAAATACATAGCTAGTTTTACCCCCTCCACCATTCTCTGTGTCTTCGGACCTTCCACCTTCCTTTTTTCAGGGACTTTTTGGGATCCTACTCTCCCCACTCCAAAGGCCTCAACTCTCAAAGGCCTCACACCAATTAAGGTGGACTGAATATGGAGTCAGTCAAAGCTGGCCTGCCATTTAGCTAGAGGGAATTGCCAGAAAGCAATGCAAACTGCTCCATCTCTCCAGGGGCAGAATAAGCTTTTCTACAGGTGTTTCAGGCCTGCTGACAAGTGGAACAAGAAACTTAACTACTGCATATTAAGACCGCAATCCTGCACTGTGATCCAGATGGGTACACTGCTGCACCCCCATGAAGTTTGCAGGGACACAGCACAGGCATAACAGTCTGCCCGTATGGATCACAATGCAAAAACAGGGCCTAATTTGTTGCTCCTACGTTCATAGAATCATAGACTATTAGGGATGGAAGAGACCTCAGGAGGCCATCTAGTCCAATCCCCCGCTCAAAGCAGGACCAACACCAACTAAATCATCCCAGCCAAGGCTTTGTCAAGCTAGGCCTAAGGATGGAGATTCTACCACCTCCCTAGTAACCCATTCCAGTGCTTCACCACCCTCCTACTGAAATAGTGTTTCCTAATATCCAACCTAGACCTCCCGCACTGCAACTTGAGACCATTGCTTCTTGTTCTGTCATCTGCCACCACTGAGAACAGTCGAGTTCCCTCCTCTTTGGGAACCCCCTTCAGGTAATTGAAGGCTGCTATCAAATCCCCCCTCACTCTTCTCTTCTGCAGACTAAATAACCGCAGTTCCCTCAGCCTCTCCTCATAAGCCATATGTCCCAGCCCCCTAATCATTTTCTGCATGCACAACATTCAATTCTGAAAAATTCTGCATTGCACAGTGGTGCAGAATTCCTCCAGGAGTAAAACACATAATCAGGAGTTATACTTTGTTGTTGCATACACCCCTACTTATGTCCTAATTCAGAGACATGTTTAAGATGCATAGTCCTGGGGGACGCTTGTGATCCTGCTTTGATTTTAAATTCTTGCACCTAAGAGACTACAGTAAGTAATGAGCTCACCAGATAAAATACTGTAATAATAAAGATATTATAGCACCTTGTTGCATGCTCCAAAAATGAGCAATTAAATTATTTATCTATAATTTCTAAACACCTAAAATAAGACACATTATGATTAAATATTCATACATGATTTATTAACACTTAACAATACTTCTTTGCTGTTTTTATATTAGCCACTTAAGACTCTTAATATGCACTAAGAGGATTTCAGAAAATATGACAAAACATCAGCCTTCCCAGTGCTCCCATGAGGAAGACGTAAACGTAATTCACTACCTCAATTTCCTCATCTGGAAGATGGACACAGATAAAGTGACTTGCTCATATCACAGAGCAAGACACGGAGTCAGGAAAAGAACCCAGATCTCATGATTGAGATGGGAGCTTTAATCACTAGACTTTCACCTTCCCATGGCACATGCTGAATGGCTTGTGGAATACAGAACCTTTCTCCTTTAGGTCACTGGTCTGAATCCAGCCAATGTTGGTAGCAACCAGATATTGTTACTACCTAGGGACTGTTCAGTAAAATTATATAAAATGACTTTGAGACCTCGATCTAGTTCTAAGTAGAAAGAAACCAGTATTACAAAACCACCACCAAAATTAGCATTACTTGGCAGTGGTCTCAACAGGCAGATCAAGGACTGAACAGGCAAAAATCAAACTACTCTCACCGCTAGAGAATGTTTCCCTCCAGGTCAACATCAACGCACACTGGCGAGGCAGTATGGGGAAACATACTATATGGGCTGTATTAGTGTATCGTTCTGTGGTTAGAGGAGTTCATTTCTTAGTGTCATGAATCACATGTAAACCATTCACTTTTTAAAACAACCTAGTCCTGGTTATATTATAATATAGCATCTAGGGGCCCCAATCAGAATTGGGATTGCATTGTGCTCATAGGTGCCGACTATGGGAAAAAAAATGGTGGGTGCTGAGCACTCACTGGCAGCCCCCCTACCAGAACATCCCCCTCCCCACAGCGCCTCCCTCTCCCTCCCAGCACCTACCGCCTGCTGTGGATCAGCTGTTTCGTGGCGTCAGGAGGGGCTGGGGGGGAGGGGGGAAGGAGCGAGGGAGCAGCGCACTTGGGGGCAGGAGCAGAACTGGGCGGGGACAGGGGGGGAGAGGCGGGAAGAAGCAGGGTGGAGGTGGGGCCTTGGGGAAAGGGGTGGAGTGGGGGCGGGGCCTCAGCAGAGCCAGGGGGAAGCACCCCCCAGCAGATTAGAAACTCGGCACCTATGATTGCGCTGGACACTGTATTAACATAGAGAAAGATAGTCCCTGACTCAAAGAGTTTACAGTCTAATTTAGGACAAGAGCCTACACGTGGCTGTAACAAAACAAACAAACAAAGGAGGGGAGAGTGAAAAGGATACTGTCCACTCTAAATATAGCCTAGCTATGCAAATGAGATCATCCGTTTGTGCACACAGAGTAGACCATCAAATTACTATTCACCAACAATGCAGGTATTCTATGTTTAATAAACAGAGTGGAACTTTCTTTATATGAATTCTATTCTAGCAAATTTCTACCTATAGTTCAAGTCCCAAATCATTCAATTAATTTCAATAGACTTTTGCTTCACTCTGCTTACAGTGACCCTTGGCTTCTCTATAAGCAGGTTCTACCGTGCTAGTGCTATTGGAATGCCACAAACCATCTACCAGATCAGTTTTGGTGTTGCATTCATAAAATAGTAACACAGCTCCATCCCCTTCTGCTCCGAGAGAGTATATGAGGAAAAGGAGACAAGAAGCCACCACTATCCCATGGAGATAGGGGTGAAGAGGAAATCCTGTTTCAGGGTCTTACTGCAGCTACTGCACAACAACTGTTTTCTCTATGATGTAGGCCTTGCATGAACATTGCATGAACAATGAAAGAAAATAGATGTAAGGAAACAGGGTTAACAATGGATAAAGCATGAATTCACAAATGGCTTCATAAATAATATGTAGCTAGTACATAAAGAAATATTAAGAAGAGGAGTACTGTGTGATAAGCTTGCAGCTTTGCTTTGCTTACTATCACACTTTGTAGTGCATGGATAGCTCATGATCTATATGGGGACTGGTTCACAAAATTAGTAAGCCAATCATAAAGCATGTAACGTGTGTGTTAAGTCTGTTTCAGAATCTGTGTATATTCTGATTTATAATTATGTACTCTGGAGTTGTGGTGCACCCTAACCCACACCCCTACACCTGAGCCTGATCACCTCAGGTGTAGCTTTATGAAATGCCAAATAAAAAGCCTCAGAGACAAGGCCAGATTCAAACCTAGTTTTTGGATTCCAGAGAACTGGATCAAGTGTTCTCCCAGAACTGGACGAGATGTTTCAGATAAGCCAAGTGGAAAAGGTCTTGGAGGGAATCCCAACATATAGAAGGGACGTTTTCTTTTATATACCCATCCCATTATTGCTACTCATTGTTCATAATATTGGGAGCCTTTATAGACACAACCCACCAGCTGTCCACATAGTTTTAGGCACTATGTCAATTAGACCTGCTCAAAGCAAAACCCACCAAGAGTTTTGCCATTGACTGTGCCTTGCCCTCCTGCAGGTTCACCATCCAACCTGCCTGTCTATTCAACATGTGAGAGTCAGGACTAGACAGAGTATTAAAATTTAGATAAATCTTTCTATCAGAAGTCCTAACAGAGCTCAGTCATTTTTGTTTTTAAAAACTGTGTTAACAGTTAAAATATATCATTGGTGTAATACTCTACATGATTTCAGCTCTCAGAATTCACCCCAATTTAAATTTCAATTACTTGTTATGCTTAAACCCTTCTAAATGTGGTGTCTTGTGGTATTGCTAGTTTAATACAGAAACATTAAAGCTCTCTGGAACTTTTAAAGAGAAAGACCTTAATTAGCCATGTTAGAGGCAAGAACTACTTTAGTTGTAGAATCTTGATGGAAACGGTGACTTGAAACAATCAGGTCAATTAATTAACTGCAGATAATATTTCCTTTGTTTAATAAATCAGCTACTTTTAAATGCAAAGCATGTTTTGATAAACTTTTAAAAATGTATCCAGCACTTTTAAAGTAGTTTTATTTAATCAAAAATTTAAATGCTGGTTTTCTGCATTAATTGAATTTGAATTTCTATTCAAATAGATCTTGACACAAATCACAAGTAAAAAATTAATCTAATACATAAGAAATGCATCATTCACCATTTTCTGGCATAATAAAAATATAAAAATAAATAACCTGAATAAAAATAAATTAAGCTATACAATTGCTTAAACAAATATATACAGATGTAGTGTATCCTCTGGGCTAGCAAAAAGGAGGACCAAATTTAGCGTAAATGCTATATTCAGTTTAAATTATATGTTTTAATAGTTACCAATTAATGAGAATAAGCATTTCTTTAGGAAAATAACTACAAAAGTACAAATGCAAAACACAATTAAAATTGACTATTTAAAACAAGTTTTCCGGCTTTCTGATTTAAATCATGATTAAAATTGATTATTTAAATTGCTTTATTTAAATCAATGCACCCTGTCATGATAGGAATAAGCCAATTAATCAAAGTAACATCAATCATCAGACTTGCAAGCTAACTTTAAAAGATCACTGCCACACTCCAGCAAACTTTACAAAATGTTACCAAAGACTTCTTTAAAAACAACACTGATATTTTTCTGAATTTCCTTTTTCTGGCCCCGTGTAACTAAACAGGTTAGTGCAGTCACAGTTCCACTGGGTGGAAAATTGCTACAACATGGAGCAGCAAAGACAGATACATTTCCAATGGATTATTTTTCATGGGAAATTTTTTTGTTTTGTTTTTTTGTTTAAATTGACCTGGCTACTGTGATACCTATGTCACTTTCCTCAGCTGATATAATTAGTTTAGAACCCTGTAAAGCACACCAGTTAAAATTTTTTTTTACCAAAATGCATTACCTTACATTTGTCTGTATTGAACTTCATCATGCTGTCCAGTCACCTAGCTTGTTTATGTCTCTCTTCCATTCCTCTCACTGTTCTCTGGACTGGAATAATCTAAATAACTTTGTGTCACCTTCAAAGTTGGCTATCTCACTACTCACTCCCCTTTCCAGGCAGTTAATAAATATATAAAACAATACAGGACCCGCAGGGAAGCCTTGAGGCACCTTGCTGTTAACCTTTTGCCATGATGAAAACTGATATTTTTTTCCCTAGAAACAAGGTGGGCGACCTTCTATTGCACCAACTTCGGTAGATGAGCGAGACAAGCTCTCTAACTACACAGAGCTCTTCTTCAGGGGTCCTGGTACAACTGGAGTGCTGGAGCATCTACTCTTGTTCTCTATTTATGTGGAAGAATTGGGGGACAAAAGCAAACACTGGCCTGATCCAGCAGGATCCAGGTTTTGGATCTGGTGCTGGGGTGCCAGAGTGTAGTATGGTCTGGGTTTCATCGGTGCAAGTCAGAACAGGGACAGTTCTTCTAGAGTTCCACCTTAGAATTTGGGGAATTGGGGCCCAAGATTGGCTGGGATCCAGCAGGACCCAGGTGCCCGCTCTGGGGGTTTGCAGCAGGGGCGCCACCAGACTGTGCCGGGGTCTAGGTGCTTTGGGCGCTAGAGGCACTTACACGTTCAGCCAGCGGAACTCGGGTGCAAACTTGGCACGTTCTAGCTTGGATTTAAACCCAGCCCGAAGCACCTGCTAGGGAATAGCAACAGCTCTGGTCCTGGCCATCCCACCCCCGGATCGCGTAGCTCCCCCAGGGCAGGGGGCTCCCAGCTGGCGGGTACCAGGCTGCTGCTGCTGCTAACCCCCTCGCGGCCTCTCGCCCCCTCCCCCAGCACTCACTGCTTGTAGGGGTCGTGGAAGGGCAGCGCCAGCCAGTCCCCGTGCATGTCGCGCATGTACTCGGCCATCTCCTCGGGGCTGCGGTCGGACGAGACGAAGACGATCTCGAACGGGGCCGGCGGGCGGGCGCCCTCCAGCAGCTCGCTGTAGAAGTCGCACAGGACGGGGGTGAAGTCCCGGCACGGGGAGCACCAGCCGGCCGAGAAGTACAAGCCCACGATCTTGTTCTGCAAAACCTCCTCGGGATCCACGGCGTGCCCGTCCCGGGTGAGCAGGGGCCGCCCGCTGAACACGTCCACCATCCTGCCCCCGGAGCGCGGCGCCGGCCGGGGCGGGGCGGGGCAGTCCTGCCCCTGAGCTAGGGGCAGGGCGCACGGCTAGGGCGGGCAACACTCTGCTCGGAGGGGCGAGGGCTTGGCTACGGCACGCGGGGGGCAGATTCCTTCCCGAGTGCCCGCGCCCGCATCTCCCCGCCCAGGCACCGGCGGGGGGACTCAGCTCTGCACGGAAGGCGCCGGCCCGGTCCCTGTCCGCTCGCTTCTTCCCTGCTGCCGCCGGCCGGCCGGCCCCCTCCGAGCGCCTCAGGGCTACTAAGGGAGAGAGAAGAGAGAGCGCGCGTTGTTATCCGGCACCGCCGCGGGCACAGGCACCCGAGCGCGGGCGGGCGGGACCCAGCCCTTCCCCCGGGGCGCAGGGAAGCGGGCCCAGAATGGTGTCCTCAGGAACCTGCCCCGCTCGGAAGCGCGCGCACAGCCCCGGGGCCGGGCAGAAGCGGTCACGGTCCCCGCGCAGCTCAGGCACAGAGCGAGAGCGGGAAGCACCAGACCCTGCCAGCCGCTGGCGGGACTCACGCTCCAGGCTCCGCCCTGGCTCAGCCTTTGGGGTCGAACAGGATTAAAAGCTGAACCGGCATCTTAGTGAGAGAAAAAAAAAAAACTCACCCTCGTGCAAAATCTCATTTCTTCTCCGCGCTCAGCACGGGACGGGGTGGCTGCACCCCTGCGCTGGCGGCCCCGGAGTCACAGCTACAGCGCCCGCAGCTCCCCTCCTTCCCCCTCTTCCCTGGAGCTCCCCCCGCCCCGCAACTGCCCTTAGAAACACTCGGCTCCTGCCCCTGACTGACAGCAACATTTGCCAACCGCTGCTGCTGACCGACACCCAGCGCTCACACACAAGCTGCTCTGGGCTCCGTTTCCCGTGTAGGGAAGACGCTACTTACAAATCCGAGGTTTCAGAGTAGCAGCCGTGTTAGTCTGTATTCGCAAAAAGAAAAGGAGTACTTGGGGCACATTAGAGACTAACAAATTTATTTGAGCATAAGCTTTTGTGAGCTACAGCCCTCTTCATCGGATGCATGCAGTGGAAAACGTCAGATGAAGAGGGCTGTAGCTCACAAAAGCTTACGCTCAAATAAATTTGGTAGTCTCTAAGGTGCCACAAGTCCTCCTGGTCTTTTTACAAACCCAACTCACTCTGGAAACAGAAAAGGCCCCCTTTTAAAGCACAGCCCTCTTCAAGTTCCATTGTAATGCCCCAATATTTCTTATTCACTCACCTGATAAACCAAAACCCCTAGACAAAACTTTGTCAGAAGAGGAACGAGCAATTTCTGGATGCCCTTTGGTGCTAGAATAACTTTCAAACAGTGTAGGGCTTGTGTTTCCTTAGAACTTCAAACTTTTCCCAGATCCACCCCCTCATTCTGTACTAAGGAACGGATGGTCTATGCGAGAGCCATGGAGAAGTTTGTGCATGCCAATTCTAGATGTGTGCATGCAAATCAGGTACTTACACATGGCCAGTCAGCTGACCATACACGTGCAAATACCTGATTTTGCAACACACACCTCTAGTGCTTGTGTGCATACACCTACATTTGAGCATCTGTCCCTAAACACCTTAACATTTGAGAACACTTTGGAAACATGTTCAATGTCTGAAAATTGTGCATCATGCTATTTTCTTCTAGTTTTATTATTATTATTAATGAGAGAGGGGGCCCAGGATCACATGTGCACACCTGGATCATCTCACATTTAAACAACATTTCCTTGTCTCCAGTTCAATTAGGACATATCCCAGTTTTGAATCCCACATCAGACAGTCAAACACAAACTAGAGAAGAGGTGCCTATACTGAGAGGAGTAACTTTGCATCCCATCCAGGGTGCCTGTTCAAGCTGCACCTTTCAAATACCCATTCTTTTATTAGACTTTTACATCAATGTCCAGTCAATCACTCTCTTTTCTTTCCCCCAACCAAAGACAAAATGGAAGTTATGCCCCAAAGTTTCAATACTGAATGGGTGCCTAAAGTTAGGTGGCTAATTCTGGATTTGGGCACCTAAGCAAAAATGGCCTGATTTTCGCAAAAAGCAACCTGGTAAAACAAACACTTTAACAGGAACTGGAGGTGCTCAGTACCTTTGAAAAGCAGGCCACTTTTGTTTAGATGCCCAAATCTGGAGGTGGGAGGCTAACTTTAGATCTCCAACACCTGACAATTTAGGCTCTAATTCCTAAAATTATATTAACAGTACACCATATTAAGTGTGAGATTTAATACACACAAAATTTAGTTTGGGGATTGGTCCTGCTTTGAGCAGGGGGTTGGACTAGATGACCTCCTGAGGTCCCTTCCAACCCAGATAGTCTAGGATTCTATGAAAAGGAAATCAAAAGTTCTGGCTCTCACAGGAAAGGTAATGCATAAAAATAAACACCATAAGCAGGAATACAACATATCAAAGTGGCCACCACTGCAGTCTTACCTTTTCAAACAGATAACATTCTCACAACACTCCGTATGTTGGAAATGCTGTGGGGATGTCTTTGCACATCTGTGCATATCAGATTTAGATTAAATCTCAGGAAAAACTTCCAAACTATAAGAACAGTAGGACAATAGAACAGACTGCCTAGGTAGGTTGTGGAAGCTCCTTCACTGGAAGTTCTAGGGTGACCAGACAGCAAGCGTGAAAAATCTGGACGGGGGGTTGGGGGGTAACAGGCACCTATATAAGACAAAGCCCCAAATATCAGGACTGTCCCTATAAAATCAGGACATCTGGTCACCCTAGGAGGTCCTCAAAAGGAGGCTGGATGATAGCCATCTGTCTTGGCTGGTTTAGACACAACAGATCCTGCATCTTGGCAGGGGGTTAGACTAGATGACTCCTGTGGTCTCTTCTAAGCCTTTGAATCTATAAGGGGGCTGAGCTGCAACTGCTGAATTTCTGCCATTTTCACATCCAAAATCTCAGCTGTTTTTCATTGAGTGTTTTTGCATTTTGCATATATAAATTTACAACAATAGCTTTACTGATATGAGTTCTCCTCCCTAGCACAACAGGGTGTATCAAGGAAGTAGTTAGAAATGATTGTCTAGTGTTATCGCCATTGCATCACTTCCTACCCTAGGGAGCACAGATGGATTTATTCAGTATTCTTTTGGTTTGACTGTAATAGCTGTTTTGTTATTATTGTTAAATTTTCAGACGCAGGATGAATCTGTTTTCCAAAATAAAAAAAAAATCTTTTTGGATTCTAGGAGGTAATATTTTCTAAGAAGGACCTTGGCCAAGTTAAATAATTTTAAAACAAAGATTCTTTAGAGGCCCAATCATGCAGGAGAAAACCTGATAGATAATTTCTGTTTACTCTAAAGTGAAGAGATGGGTTTGCAGGGTATTCTTTTAACACAGGTTTTTAAAGTGAATTTATTGGGAAGAGGTGAGATGTATGTTTTTGTTTTTATCCTGCTAAAACAGACAAATAAGATTAATAGATAAGCAACAATGAAATCAGGATGGCCATACCATACATACAAAATCAGGAGGTTACCTCAAGGACAGCCAAATATTGGGGTCACTGTGAAGGTTATACATTTTCTTGTTTGTATAGGACACCAAAAACTCTCAAGCCAGTACTGAATACTTAGATAAATAATTGAGTTTGTGTGTGTTTATGGAAGGTTTATGCTAAACAATACAAACCACACACTGAAGTGCAAGCTGTTTTGTTTCCCCTCTTGTAAAATATACAGAAAGCCTTTATACAGTGAATGTTTTGATTATACTATTTGGATATCATCCAACAAATTAATGCCTGATGTAAACTGTAGAATTATTCCACAGCTTGCACCTCTCAATCTTTTTCTCAGTCTCTTTGTTTGATCGTTCTGTAAATGGACATCATACTCTTTCAGATGCTTGATTTACCAATTATTTTTTAAAAAGAGTTAGGACTTAGTCCTGACCTGGCTGCTCAGCCACTCTCCCTAACACCCGCTATGGCTGTAGCAAGTGCTCTCTCTCTCTCTTTTTCTCATTCAGTTGACCCTAACCCTAACCCAGCCCAAGACTCAGCTATTACTAAACTGAAGTCTCTCCGAATGTGGGGTAGAAATGTTTTCAGGCTCAGTATAATACCGTTGCTTTAAAGTATATCCTGACTACATAAATTGTAAGCTCCTTGGGGCAGGGGCTTTCTTTTTGTTCTGTGTTTGTACAGCGCCTAGCACAATGGGGTTCTATTAAACAACAGATTCTATATATGCAGAAAATGGATCACTCTTTACACAGTTTGCATGTGGAAAAATAGTTATTCTTGGAACAAAAATGAGACTATTATATGCTTGGGCTGAATAATGGGTCAGTTGTTCCTGCTGATCCTAACATATGAATCAAAAGATCATCAATATACATTTCCAGCACCACATTTTGAGAACTAAGCAATTATATCTTGACTGTGGACACTTCTAATTTGTTCTGCTCAATGTAGTGCAACCTACATATGAGACATCAAAGTAAAAATCTGCTACAGCATGATCCTGACTTCTAAAATTTAATGAAATATGATAATTTAATTATTCTGATTGCCTCATAAAATACATCATCTCAATTCTGTGAACATTTCAGAGGCTCTCACACAAATGAACCTGATCACAAGTTAGATTAAAATAAAGATAATTGACCTAAGCGTACCTCATTCCACAAAAAGCAGGTACGATCATATTGTGTATAATGGATATCATAACTATTACAGAAACTTTACACATGGAAAAGACAACTTCATTTCAAGTTTTCCCCTCTATTGTTTGTTCTTTCCCTTTTTGGGGGTCTGTGTCCGACATGTTATAAGGTTTAGGTCACATTTGATTTATTGGAAGATTGAGAGCTATGCCCAATGAATATCAGATAGAGATTTAAACATTCGAAAACATAGCGTCACCTATAATAAGATGGAACACAGTCCGTAGTAATAGAACATGCATTTTCTAGAGATTTTTAGACATCTAGAGCCAATTTCTGGGTACCAACTATACAGTTTGAGCTATATAAACCACAAAGCTAGATATCTATTGAAGAGCAAATATAATTTATAGTACAGTAGAACCTCAGAGTTACAAACTGATCTGTCAACCACACACTCATTTGGAATTGGAAGTACACAATCAGGCAGCAGAGACCAAAAAAAAGAAAAGAAAAGAAAAGAAAGCAGCAAATACCATACACAACAGTACTGTGTTAAATGTAAACTACTGAAAAAAGGGAAAGTTTAAAAAGATTTGACAACGTAAGGAAACTGTTTCTGTGCTTGTTTCATTTAAATTAGGATGGTTAAAAGCAGCATTTTCCTACTGCATAGTAAAGTTTCAAAGCTATATTAAGTCAATGCTCAGTTGTAAACTTTTGAAAGAACCACCATAATGTTTTGTTCAGAGTTACAAACATTTCAGAGTTACGAACAACTTCCATTCCCTAGATGTTTGTAACGCTAAGGTTCTACTGTATGCGCAAACTGAGTTGAAACCAAGCAGTATTTTAAATATTTCTGGCGAGATTTCCTTTTTTCCCCTTTAGTTCTCTCAAAGTTCTTTCATTGGGCTGACCCAACGTTCTAGTTGAGAAAGGACAGACACACATCTCTCTCTGGAGGGTGCTACCATCACTTCTGGGTGGGAGAGAAAAGCAAGGTGGGTCTCTTTCAGAGCCTGAGAATGTCAGGGCAACTCCAAGACATAGTTTTGGTTATTACCATGGCAATTTTTTGGGAAACATGGTGGTATGTTCCTGATACTCTTCATCAAAGATAACTGCATTGGTTTGTATTATATAGATTTTAAACAAATGATGTTAAAGTCATTTTGATTTAAAGAGACCTTATCTCCTGACGTTCGCGTCCCTCCCTCCCTCCCATCTTTTATGTGTTACCGGAGCCGTGTAGCCCTCAACATACTATTGATAGAGCTGGTGCTTGTTTTCTACATGCCAAAGTTCACCCCTTTATAGCAAATGTAATCCACACTTGGCTGCAGCCAATCTTTTGCTTTGATAAGAGGTTTTAGATACACAAATTAGTCATCAGTGCAGTTTCTTTCCAAGCACTTATGACTAATCATAATAGCGGATTAGCACCACTATAGCGGAAAAATAATTTATTAGGTGGTTAGAAATGTTTTGAGTTCAAGCATAATCATTCTCTAGTTTTGTCAGACTCTTGACAACCAGGTATCCTACTTTTCTGACCATAAACCTCTAATCCTATAGGCATTACTACCTGCTTCCAGTGGAAAACAGAGTGATTTTAAAAGGAGAATTTGATAACATGAAGAAGGATGCATCCGATGAAGTGAGCTGTAGCTCACGAAAGCTTATGCTCTAATAAATTTGTTAGTCTCTAAGGTGCCACAAGTCCTCCTGTTCTTTATGAAGAAGTAGCTCTCCCATGCCATCCATGCTTCACTCCTCCACACTTCTGACCATCCTATTTTTTCCCATGTCCCTTTTACTCTTTCATCCCGAGCACAAAAGTGGGAACAATGGAGCAACTGATCAAGGTCGACATGCTTTTCTTGTGCTTCAAACAGCCCAAAGGGAGCTAAGCCTCCGAGACATACATTTCTTTCAAAGCCTCCAATCTGTCACACTGTCTCCACAGGAGATGGCTTGCGGTAGAGAATGGGCATCGTGGCCATGTGCCTTAGTAGCCTGGAGACAGACAAGGAAATGGAAGGAAAACCCTATGGATTTCAGGCTCTATGGGGGTGGTTCTGCTCTTGCCCATGCATCTAGCTGACCTGTCCGTCCAGCAACGGACACCACAATTTTCAGAGGTATCGTGAGGCCATTGGTTGGTGATCCCACAAACCCACAACCAACCCACCTCTGCAAGGTGGAAGAGGAGTGATTGCTGCTCCTTTTTGCATTGTCATGAGTGGGGAATAAATATTGTAGACTAACTGTTCTAACTCTTCACTCCTTTCTTCTGGTCACGCAGAACAGAGTTCCCACATTGCTGCCACATAAGTGGGGGGAAAAGAGGTTTGAGTTATCATGCACTCTACATACAAGTACCCGCATGAGCTAGCTGGTAAATAAGACATAATAAGCAGTAGAAGGAATTTAAAATTTGTAGCATAAGTAGCTAAGACACTTGGATGCTTTTGTTTTCAGAGTTCCACAACTGTAAATTGCTGGAGTTCTGTGTGCACAGACAGCAACCAGTTCGCTCTGAGAGCTGCAGCAGCCTAGATAGAGGAGAATCACTCATGAAAAATTGGCTTTGTTTTCTTTCATCTAAAATAAAAGTAAATTTGGATTGAACACAGATGGTTACTTTGTATGTATGGAAAACAAAGGGAACAACAAGGTAATTGTTTTAGATCTGGTCTGGAGGGCTGCGTGGCTCAGACCATCCTGTAGATCCATCTTGTTCTTTCTAAAAGTTGAGTTGAAAGTAAGGCTGTTGATTAATCGCAGTTAACTCATGTGATTAATTAAAAAAGTAATCACGATTAAAGAAATTAATCATGATTAATTAGTTTTAATCACACTGTTAAACAATACCAATTGAAATTTATTAAATGTTTTTGGATGTTTTTCTACGTTTTCAGATGTCATGATTTCTATTACAACATAGAATACAAAGTGTACAGTGCTCACTTTATATTATTTTTAATATAAATATTTGCACTGTAAACATTATAAAGAAACAGTATTTTTCTGTTCACCTCACACAAGTACTGTAGTGCAACCCCTTTGTTGTGAAAGTGCAATTTACAAAATGTCCTTTTTTTTTTGTTACATACCTGCCCTCAAAAACAAAACAATGTAAAACTTTAGAGCCTAGAAGTCCACTCAGTCCTACTACTTCTTCAGCAACTTGCCAAGACAAACAAGTTTGTTTACATTTACGGGAGATAATGTTGTCCACTTCTTATTTACAATGTCACCTGAAAGCAAGGTATTTATGTGCCAGATATGCTAAACATTCTTATGTCCCTTCGTGCTTTAGCCACCATTCCAGGGGACATGCTTCCATGCTGATGACGCTTGTTCAAAAAAATAATTCATTAGTTAAATTTGTGAGTGAACTCCTTGGGGGAGAATTGTATGTCACCTGCTCTGTTTTACCCACATTTTGACATATATTTCATGTTATAGCAGTCTCAGATGATGACCCAGCACATGTTGTCTGTATTAAGAACACTTTCACTGCAGATTTGACAAAACGCAAAGGTACCAATCTGAGATTTCTAAAGATAGCTACAGCACTTGACCCAAGATTTAAGAATCCGAAGTGCCTTCCAAAATCTGAGAGGGAGGAGGTGTGGAGCATGCTGTCAGAAGTCTTAAAAGAGCAACACTCCGATGCGGAAACTACAGAACCTGAACCTCTAAAAATCAACCTTCTGTTGGTGGCATCTGATTCAGAAGATGAAAATGAACATGCATTGGTTCCCACTGCTTTGGATCATTATCGAGCAAAACCCGTCATCAGCATGGACACACGTCCTCTGGAATGGTGCTTGAAGCATGAAAGGGCATACTTCAGGTGACATTGTAAACAATAAGGGGGCAGCATTATTGCCGGAAAATGTAAACAAACTTGTTTGTCTGGGCAATTGGCTGAACAATTAGTAGGACTGAGTGGACTTGTAGGCTCTTAAGTTTTACATTGTTTTGTTTTTGAATGAAGTTATTTTTTGTACATGGTTCTACATTTGTAAGTTCAACTTTCATGCTAAAGAGATTGCACTACAGGGCTTGTATTAGGGGAACTGAAAAATACTATTTATTTTGTTTTTTACAGTGCAAATATTTGTAATAAAAATAAAGTGAGCACTGTACACTAAGTATTCTGTGTTGTAATTGAAATCAATATATTTGAAAATGTAAATATCAAAAATATTTAAATAAATGGTATTCTATTATTGTTTAACAGTGTGATTAATCGCAATTAATTTTTTTAATCGCTTGACAGAGCTAGTTTAAAGTGAAATTAGTTAATTGATCTCAGCTCCTTATTGGCTGACCAATATTTCAGCTCATGAACCTCAACCATAGTTTGGACCAGCTTCGTATTCCCTTTACAAAAGGTTGTGATGACCCTCTAGCCAGTACATTGCAAGGTATTGACAACACAGTACTGAGTCACAAAAACTTAGCTTGCAACAACTTTTGACCTCAGTTGACTTTGAGTACAACTCTCCATGACATTAACATATGCTGGTACAAAGAGGTTTCATTTTCATTTACAGCCAAAACAGGAGACTGCGGTATTTATTGAATGATATTGACCTTTGTTCATGGCAAATATTGTCTGGGACTCTTCCCTTTTTATTTTCATTAAGGGCATTAACATTATTGCTTTACTTAGTTCTCTAATCCTCTCTCAGATTCATAATCATGGAGCTATTTATAGAGAGTCCCTGATCCTTCCTCAGGAGAATATGTTAGCTTTAGATGGAGATGACACTGCCTCCCTGAAAACTTGTAAACAATACCTGGTTAATGAAATCCTCTGGCAAATATCAGATTTTAACACAATTCAACGTAAGACACTTTCCACCCTAAAATGTGCCATTCAGATTTTTTCCCTACAGATATAAACATTGAATATTAAGTTGACCATATGGTGGGTGTTTTTGTTTGGTTTATTTTAACATAATGGCAAGTCTAATATTTTCAACTAATTCATACCACAGTGGGCATGATCCTGCTCCCTTGGAAGTCAATGGGAGTTATACCTTTAACTTCAATGGGAACTGGAACAGGCCCCAGGCTTGGGGAATGCAACAGGAATGTCAAAGTTATATTAACAGCTCGCCTCAGTAACATCTTATCTTAAATCCCATCTAAGACAGCAGTTTAAAGCCAAATCATCCCTCTGCTTGAACATAGAAGAAATGAAATGCAAGCAAATATTGGCCAAAATTGACTAAAAATTTCCTAAGCACAATGCACTTAAGTGGTATCATTCCCCTGCCCTTACATTTGTAAAACTACTGTTCCTATAAGATACACACACAAATTAAAGAACTAAGAAGTAGTACATGATGAAAGCATATTATATTTTACTCATAGTTCTTGTACTTTCTAAACATACCCTGCGCTCCCTCCTCCACCCTCTTTTTTGGCATCTCTTGCTGTGTCCCATGTAATAAAGGGCCTGATCCTGCAAACACTTTCAGTGCTTGCCTCTGCAAATAGCCCCTCTGAAGTCAACAGGACAGCTCACAGTAGTAAGCACTATGTCTGGTATGTAAGCAAAGGTTTACATGATTAGGCCATAGATTGTACATATCTCAGAACAGGGATGCATCTTTTTAATTTCCTTGCAAAGCAGCATGCAGTATATAGGAACACAGGATTGGGCATATTATGCATTAATTGGTAAAGCCATCCCAAAATGAGTGCCAATAAAATTTTTATGCCATGCCTCACTATGATGTATTTTGTACGAGTATTACAAAAAGGTATTTTAGGATTATTTAAGAGAGAGAATTAAAAGAATTTTTGGGATTTTTTCTGTACCACTCCACCTTTAAACTCAGGTGTTAGTTACCATGAGTTCAACTATACAGATCTCTCCAGAAAACATAAAAGTCTCTGAAGATAACTGAAAATAACTTTCCTACACTTAGAAATGTCACAACTCTGAAGGTTGTAATCTCATGGCCCTGTAAATTTAGGAGAAAGAACTGGAACTCCATCCACCCCACTGGCATAAAAGCTCCTGATTAGAGCTCTGCAGATAGCAAACTTTGAAGTTGTGTCCTATTTATATAATTGGTTTAGGACTTTCTGGGCCTGTGCAGGTGTAGATTTTGGCAGGAAGTTCACATTTGGAGGAAGAAGCACCTCTCTGGTAGGCTAATTTAGAAGATGATAAAAGACAGCTGTCTGAAGCTATTCAGAGGGTTCAGAACGTTAGAGTATGTGCCAAGCAAGAGAGTAGTTTAAGGTGAAAGCTCAGTACCTCCTCTGGTAGGAGACCAAGCCACGTGAATGTGGGCCCGTGCAATACGGGTGTAGCAAACTTCCAACACTGATCCACACACTGAGAAACCTGAGTAGTAGTATGTTTCAATTCTTCACTTCAGATCTAATCCATTGAAGTTGATGGGAGTCTATTGACTTCAACAGACATGGATCAAGCCCTTGGAGAGGTGTGAGTAATTGGAAAAGCAAACTTTTCTGTAGCAACTTTGGTTTGACAGTCAATGGGAACACCTTAACACACCAGCACAATATCAAAATGAAAGACTAGCAGCCACCTTGAAAAGACACTTGTCAAACAAAATAAATACTTAGAGAGTGGATTATAGCAGAGATTCTCAACCAGGGCTGGCTGGGGGTTGTCAGTTATGAATGGTGTAAGGGATCACAACCGCATTGCCCTTCCATATTGCTAAATGGAAGGAGAGCCCTGCCCAGATCCCAGCTAGATGGGAGCACGGGTTCTGGTATGGAAGAGGCAATCCCAGTATGGAAAAAGTTGAGACTCAATAAATTACAGAATACATAATGATATTTGATCAAAAACAAGACAGACAGGTCAAGTAATAATAAATAATATATAATAATACCACCACCATCTAGCTCTTATATAGCACTTTTCTTCTGTAAATACCAAAGCACTTGACAAAGGTCAGTATCATTATCCCTATTTTACAGAGGGGGAAAATGAACCACAGAGAAGAAAAGTTGTTTGCCCAAGGTTACACATCAGGCCAGTGACAGAGCTGGGAATAGAAGACAGGTCTTCTGAGTCCCAGCCCAGTCAGCCCGCCCACTGGTTCACAATGCTCTGAACAGAAACCACAGTACAGAGCAGAAAGACAAGGGAGATGGAAAATATAAAATTTTACTACAATGCAAAATAATATTTTAAATGAATGACATCTCTCATACAAAGTTCCCCACCCTATTTGTACATGCCATATCTTACATACTATTTCCCAGTTAGGGAAGAGGGGGAAGCCGGACATATACAGTGAATTTACTAGAGTCACTTTCTTGTCTAATGAGTACAAAGACATAGTGCCCTCTGAACATGAAACGGTAAACAACATATTAGTCCAATGTTCCTAGATAAAATAACTAGTGCAAAAGTTTTTTAAATTATGTCCCTTTCAGCCTTTTTTCAAACTGCGTGAGAGTAGCATACTGTATCCATAAAAGGCTAACAGCAAGTTAACTGGGTGTACATTCCCTTTCCCTGGAAAAGATAGATTTTTGGCCTCATCCTGTAGTTCTTACTCAGGGGGGAAAAAAATAATGTCAAATAAGGAATGAGCATGGACTGTAGGATTTGGCCCTTTACCAAAGTACTGCAGGATGGTAGAGCTGTTCAATGCATGTAAATCACATCCATTCCTTTTGAACAACAGATTTTCTGCAACTGTGATAGCACTACGGAATTTACTTTGCATCATCTCCTACATACTAACTTTACCCCAAAACATTGTTTGAAATTCAATAAAACAATTACAGAGGAAAAGAGATGTAAGGAAAGGGAGAAAAGAATGCTACTATAAAAATTTACAAACCATCTGGATTTGATATGTTGGAAGGAACAATTTTTTTTTAAACCAAAAAGAAGTATACATAGAGGCTAAATAAGCATGTAGCATACTTTTATAAAGCATAGTGAGACTCAGGACTGAATTTCAGAACTACTAATTAGTGTTTGAAATTACAGCATTGACTTTCTGAGCCTCAAGATAGCCTTGGGAAATTAGCTGAGGTTAGCACATTCTCCCTAGAGAAAATCTGGGCTAGTAAGGGCGTTTCGATAACGATGTCCTACGCTAATGTACATCAAGCTGCCAATTACTGTTAGGTATGCTAGACTTCAGAAGTGAAGAACGCTGATGCAATGAGCAGGTATGATTAGGGAGCAACTCGGAATGATTTAATACAGCCTTAGCATCATGGCAACAATGAAAAATGTGCGTGCCTGCAGCAATGGAAAAACACTGGCATAAAATTCTGCACAAGTTCATTTGCCTTCACTCATTCTCTTTTCCCCTCCACTCTTTGTCCTTATAGCAATTTGCTGTAATTTCTTTGTGATGTTATCATGTGATTGCGCCTAACTCTTCTCTGGTTCAGACACAGGGTCCTGCATTCCTAAAACTCTTTCTTGGACACAGTTTTGGAAAAGGGTGTGGTCTGATGGATACCTATGGGGGCAGGGGCATACGAGTTCTGAGAGGAAAGTTCTAGGTGTTTTAGAGATGGAGTTTTTCCTGGGGTTTGCTGCTTGTTTTGGTTGCATTGTTCCTTTAAATAATGCCACGGGTACCCAGAGTGATAGATGGGCTCCTTTTTAAGGTTGTTTATATAGTTTTATTTATAGCAAATGAGAATTTTGTCTGAGAAAGGATATCAGGATTGGCATAGGTGAGACCTTAAGGTAAATTAGTCCTTTCCTCTGCATTGTAGGACTGAATTTCATTTTTTCCTAATGGCTCACATTCTATATAGATTAATTTAAATTATGCAGAATATGACTATTTTGCTGCATAATCCAGAGCTCAATTAATATGCTTCCTATCAATTTAAAAAGCTTTTTGTTTTTTTTTAAAATATTCAAAGTATGGTTCTCTTTCCACTGTTTCTAAATCAGGTAATTTATCTGTTGAACTTTTTCACTGGGTCTTATATTTCTTAAATATATAGACTTAAGTCATAATCTCCCAGTTTTGCCTAACAACAGTTCATCATGTGTAGTGTCTGCATTTGCTGAACAATTAGGCTGGATCAGACAACTCAGTCCTCTCAGTAGGCCTTCTCAAATTAAACACTATGGGAAACATGGAAAAGAAAATACCTTGATAACCCGCTGGAGGGTAGTCCTCCCATGTAAATGAAGGCTGATGTGCTTGGATAGAGCTATGTAGAGAAGTCTGCTTCACTCCCTCCCCATTAAGAACATGTTGGTTATGCGTTCTGGTAACAGAAAAAGGCCTTTTGGCTCAACAGGTCTTCTATTTCTACATCTTTTCTTTTGTCTTTAAAAAAGAATTTTGGTGATGAGAGAGAGCAAAACCAAGTAGGTAATGATGTAATTTGCTAATTTCAGCAGATGAGGTGGTTATATTGTAGAACAAAAATGTGCACAGTGATTTAATTGGGGATCGGTCCTGCTTTGAGCAGCGGGTTGGACTAGATGACCTCCTGAGGTCCCTTCCAACCCTGATATTCTATGATTCTAAGATATACTCTAATTATAGTTAACATGTCTCTGGAATAGTCAAGACTGCTCAATGTCAAAATGTTTTCATCCTCACTACTAAATAAAAGGCTCACTTAATTGCAATTCAGTATCTTTACCTTCATTCGATGTGTTCGTTAGAGAAAATTTCCAATTTTAGGCAAGATGAGAATGAGTAACATCTTTCCAAATATTCAGTTAAGAAATGACCAGAACCCTTCAGGTCATGAAGGGGGGGAAAAAAAGAGATAATTTGCATTTAAGAATTTTCTTTAAAGAAATGTTTTCCTTAAGAACAGTTTGTATGTGTACATATATATATATAATTTATTATGATCCCTGGATGTTGAGAGTTTAGATTTCCCAATGATTAAATAATGAAGAAATGTGTTATTTCTCCACTGAGAGGCTAAATTTATAGAGCAAAGGCCATTTACTCAATTATTTGACAAAACTAATCCTGTTGAGAGAACGCATTTCGTGCAAAACAGTCTTCACAGATCCTAGGATTGTGATTAAGCTCTGGCTTCAAAGGAACATCAGATGAAGGACTAAAGCTATATCAAATAAATATTATCTCAAGTACGAAACAGTAAAATAAGATCATCACCAGATTTACTAAATTATTAAATCTTGTTAAATGGATTCTGCACATCATTTGTTGTTCTCATGGACAGTTAATAAACCTGCTAAAGGAATCATGCATTGTACCTCAGGGCAATATGTTCAAAGCATCTTTGCTATTTCATATGTGTATCCTGGGGGATGGGAGCAGGAGAACAGGGTGCAGTAAAAAACTGAGGCCAGTTCAGGATGCTATATTCAGTATTTCAGAAGGTCAAAGACCGTGTGTATTTTATAAGACCTCCATCAATACATTGTTAATACACGTACATCTCTACCTATCTATGTTTGCATATTGCCCCCATCACTGTAGAAATCTGAGCACCATCCCTCTGGGAGATAGAATTCACCATTGTAATACATTCCACCATGTAGCTTAGAAGTTCACCACCTATGAGTGACCATTTCAATAGGACCTACATAAAACAGTATCCATGATGGGTTTCCTTTGCTGTTCACTTTTCAAGTTAGATTAACTTTATAAACAATAAAAAGGTGAAGCTGTAACCTTTCCTTCCCTAAATAAGCACACCATTAACAACACTTTATATTGGAATGGTATTGCTTTAAGACAGAGGAGTACTCATATTAGGCAGAGTGGCTGGGGATGCTATGTGCATCACTCTGACCACAGGAGGTAGAGCAGAGACCAATCAGAGAGACAGGAGCAAACCAGCAGTAAGCGTAAATCCTCCTGCAGGATCATGGGGAACAAGAGTTTGGCTGTTGCAGGAAGATTTGGGAATGGAGTGAGCACTACTGGACTAGAGGATTGCTCCTCTGTTTTTATTGCGCCCTTCATCATCATTTGGTTGACTTTATTCACAGAAAAGCTATCATTGCCTGAACACTGATCTCTTGCAAAAATCTACCACTTTCTTGTTCTTGAGCATCATAGTTCTTCAAGTGAACTTAGATGGGATGGTGAACCTGATGTTAAGATTGGCCCTGTAGTTACACCATGGAAATTTAATGTGTTTGGGTTTTGGCAAAATAAAATAATAATAATTATAATGCAATAACTTTCTAGACAGTCTTTAGCAAGGCTTCTAGCTACTTCGGATGAGTTTATACTAATAAAAAAGGCAACAAAGTATTTAAAGACCTATTTTTGCAGAGCCCCAAGGAGAGAGGTGTGCTGCTTGAGGGGATGCCAAGCCTCCAAATAGCATTTGTAAGTATGCTTTTTAATTTGTATTTTTGGGGTAATTTTCATGCCTGGTTATTTATGGAGACATCAAAAAGTTCTGATGAATACAAGATGAAGAGAAAACAAACATGCTCAAGAGTAACAGGTATTGGATTGATTGCTTAAAATAAAGCAGTTGGTGGAGAAAGAGACCAAGCTGTCTCTGCAATACTGTCTTCTGCAAAGCTCACATTTCTGGCTGGAAAAACAAGCAGGAATTAGTGCTACTTGAAGCATCAACTGCTGTACTGTGCAGAAGCATGTGTTTTTGCAGGGAGGAGGTCTCTGTCACTGGCTATGCTACTGAGTGGGGGGCAGAGAGGAAGCCAGTGCAGTAATATGGAGGGAAAGAAAGCCTTTCCAGAGTAAACTAGGTTCCCTTCCCAGTGGACACACAGGATCAAGAGGCTGCACCCTCTGCCTCGTCTGCAAGCTGTCAGACCTTTCCACTTGAGGGGTGACTTAAGGTAATTTCCTGGGAGAAAATGTTTTGGACCCTTGTGTTGTAACTTGCTGTATCTGAAGCAGGTCAGGAAGACCATGTGATCCCAGCTCAAAAATAGTACATTTAAGTGTGACTATTTTTTCCCTAGTTATTTTTCTCCATTAGTTTTAATTATGCTGGTGGCAGGCTAGCAAGCTTACTCTAGCATCAGTGGGAGTTTCACAGCTATACATTTAATTTAAGATTTGCTTTTAGAGAAAGCAGTAAAAATAGTTACTTCTTATCAGTTCCAGATTTCAGAAATGACTACTTGTTTGATTCAAACATGCACCACAGTAATTTAGGACTAGATATTTTAATTATGGAATAATCTCTACAAAGATCACTCGACATTCCCATTACATCCCATGTTAAACAAAAGGATCCAAAACATATCACTTTTAAATAGAAAAAGTACATTTCAGCCATTTATAGCTGGGATATCTGTTAAAACACGTGCACTTTAAATGACTAACCTTGCTTTACAGTTAAGACACAATAAGGTCCCTTTGATTCCCCCTCCTGTGGTTGGGCTCAGACTTATACTGGGGAGAATGAGGGGCACCAATTATGTTTTGGGTTGACTTGACCATTAGGCCCTATCTATAGTATAATTGCAAGGGAATCAAGTTACCACAGAGTGAATAGTAGCAGGGCGGGCAGGACCTAGCAGCAGCGCCGTAACTGGACTAATGCTTTTAATTATTCTAGTTGCAGGGGAACAGTTAGATTCTATCTATGTTTCAGTTCTTAATTGTGCTGTCATGGGGTAAGCAGGGCCAGATGAAGACCAAGGCATGAAGACATCCTAAGGCATAGAATCCTGGGGTCACACAATGACATCAGAATCTCAGCTTTTTTTTTTTTTTTTTTTTTTTTTTAATGCCAGGTTTTAGCCTGTATGGCTGTGAAAAATGCTTGAAAACAAACCCAGCATAACTGCTGCAGTGATATTTGCCTGAGCCTGCAGACACCATGAAATGGTTCTGAATAAAATGCCCCTTCATCTTGGTGGTTAACTCTGAGACCTGCTGCTCTTGGGGTCCTATGCCAAGATCACCCCAGCAGAGAAATCTGAAGGGGACCTCAAGAGAAGTTGGGGTTGCAAATACCCCATAAAGGCTTTGTTGGGGTGGTGGTAGCAGGGCCACTTGCTAGTCCTCTGCTCAGGTGAGTGTGCGTGAGTTCTCTCTCTGGGATAGACCCCAGATTACCAGAAGGCAGGGAGTGATGGGATGGGATAGGGTAAGCCTCATTCTGCCCAAATAAGAGAGTGGTGGTGACTTCCTATGGCCCCAGCCACTGTCACCCCAAGCAGGAAAAGAGCCATGACTAGGGGCCCAAATTGTCCAAATCCAGCCTGGGGATTAAGGGGACTCTTGTGTTCTGATCAGGTGCTCTGCCCATTACTACTGAGCTATGGATGGGGCCGTTAATAGGTTGTCCTCTTTCTGACTTACCTGCTCCTTTATTCTCTCACTTGCCCCCAAGCTGGCAGTCACCGATCAGGCAGTTTAGAATTTTAGAGAACTCTAACACTTCCATTCCACTTCCTAATCTCTGTCCTGCCACAGAAATCCCTGTTAAACTGTCCTGTTTAATTCTATTTGTATTCAAGGCTGTTTCCAATCCAAAAGACAAAACAAGATGATTATATGTTGTTTATGGTACTTTTTCTAAATTTGACTTATTTTGTGTCTTACATATTTGCCTGCTATTTAACCTAACAGGTTTATGGGAAAATGTAGCAGAAATTTCAGTGACAGTGACGGCACACCCTTTACAGGATTTAAACTCAACTCCTTTGCAATATGATGCGGACCTTCCTCTCACATCAGACAACAGAGATCTAGGAAATGCAAGGTGTTATGCTGGAAGGTATTAATGGCTGTCCTTAGTCACAAACTAAGTTATGGCTAAAGGGTATACTCAGCACCCTTTATCAGGCTAAAAGGAAAGAGCAATTAAATGCCAGTTGGCATAATGATAGCTGAAACAGAAGCTACTGTTCAAGGCATTGACCAGCATGGCAAGGCCCGAGCAGCAGCTAAGCCATGTGGAAATAGTGTTAAAAGACAGAATTCAACTAGTCAAGTTAACAGTAAGTCTGTTCCATTACGTCTCTCTCTGTGATCACAATGCCAGGCAACATCACATACTGTTTGATAAAAGGTGATCATCAAACTTTTAAGCATCAAGCTCCACTTTTATCGAAGTCAATGAACTTACCTCATAACTGCCATGCTGCGTGCAGCTCCATATGTGAAATGTTTCACCAGTGATAAAGACGCAGATGCCCGCCTCAGTGACACATGTATGTGGGAGGCCAAAGCCTATTCTTTGCACCATGCGAAAAGGAAGGAGGGAAATAGGAGCAGCGAGGGGGCTGAAGCAGCTGAGCCTGGGAAACCTCAGAGATCAAGATGGAGAAGGAGGCAGGAACAGTCTCTTTAGGGATGGAGAACATGGAATAGCCTGGAGGGGTTATTAGCAGAGGGAGAACACGGGGAAGTTCTGGGGAGAGCCTGGAGTGATTGATTGAACTCAGATCCTGGAGAAACATCTCCCTTTTTGCCCCTGCTTCCCACTTCTCTCAGCATGTTCCCCTTTGAGCCTATCCCCTTATTCTGTCCCCTTCACTTCCCAGCTGGCTGCTACCTCCAGCAGCTCCACTGTGACTGTATGCACAGGGACAAGAGGAAGGGTTCTTCAGTGGTTAGTGCACTAGCCTAGAACTTGGGGGACTAGGGTTCAACTCCCTCTCTGCTTCCTCTGTTCAAATCCAAGCTTCCTGTGTGACCTTAGGCAAGTCACTTAGTACTTCCCCTTAAAGGTTTTGTGTGGACAAATACGTCATAAATTGAGAGGCACGACAGTAATGGGGCCCTGTAAGTACTGAAGATAGACAAAAGAGTTTAAGTGCTGACACCAGACCAGACCCATTAATTTAAACTGAATTAACAAGATTGTATGCCTCGTGGTAGCTTTCAGCATATGTTCCATGGCTTCTTCTCAACAGAAATATACAGGGACATGGCATTCTAGCTTGGTCCCAAGTTTTGCCATAAACAGCATGGCTACTTTTAAACTCCCTTACAAACCGTTTTTGTCTTTCCACTCACTGTAGCACGAGCAGACATTTGTCATGGGGTCCAATCACTGCTAGTGCACCTCCTCCTGGCTGTTCTGGGGATTAGCTCCTTCCAGGCCCAACCCCCAAACTCCATCTGCTGCTCATTTGCACGCCCTTGCTCTCTCTGTGACTCAGGGTGCTCTCTTCATGGCTTGGCCCTCCAACCAGGTCACTGTAGTCCTCCCCTTTCGGGGTATCAAAGTCTCTCCATCCAGAATGGCAGTCTTCCCTTCACTGGCCAGACCCTGCTGCTTCCCCAAGTGGTGGTAGGGGAACCTGAGTCTGCCTTCTACTCCAGATTTCCAGTGCAGGGACCTATGTCTAGCAGTGGCAACCTGCTTTCTCCCAGACCCTGTTGCTATTTTCCTGGACTCCTTCCTATGTCTTCTGGCTTCCCACATTCTGAGTTTACCAGCCCAAACTCCTTCCTCCCAGGGAGTAACTGAAGACTTCTTAACTCCATAGCCCCAAACACACCTCCCTTCTCCCAGGGAGGGACTGCAGACTACTTCCCTTGCAGCTTTGTTCTGCTGCCAACATCTTGGCTTTCTACTATCCCCACCTGTTCCATTTCAGCCATGCTCAATCATTCGTCTTTCCCCATCCATGCAGTCCATCAGGTTAATTAACTTAATTTAACCTGCTCTGCTTTGAGTGGGGTGGACACCCCATCACATATGGAGTGAATTTATACTATTATAACAATTATGCTATTGATCCGAGTGAATTCTTGGCAGGCACAGAATTAATACACCTGGGAAACGGTGCAAGACCCAGAGAATAGATGAACAAACTCATGTTGGTGGGACTCTCCACAGAGATAAAGAATTTTTTGAACCAGTTACTGAAAACACTATTCCTCGATGCAATGCACAATAACATACCACGAGCAAAAATAACTGTATGCTTCCCCTAGAAGTGAATTTGGTCAGCTGCTGCCATCCTTTCCTTAGAGTTGGGCATGTTCTTTGGGTTCCTGATTCTATCCTTTGTTTTGACCCTTTTAGGCTACAGGCCTACAGGCTTTTGTGGCAGATTTCTTGCTTATCAAGCAATGGCAGCTTATGGCTTTGACAGATGAGGTACAAACCCATAAGATATGTATTTCCGTACCCATCCAATCTATAATTTAATAGGTATTAAAAACTTACCTTCTTTACGGTGAAGAAGCAGCAGGCTGACCCAGGAGCTGGAACCGCCACTGGGCTTGGCAGGGGTTCCTCATGCATATGCAGGCATGCACTTACCCCTTGGGGAAGGGAGGCTGGGGAGGTGCAGGGCCTTTGCAGACCTGCCTAACTTAAATCCCACTATGGCCTCACCAAGCAGGGATTACCACGTTCTTATAAAGTGACTCCTGGGCATGGTAAATTGCCATGTGAACAAAGCAGCTTCTTGAGGCACTCTTAGCTATCCCAAGATTTGAGCCTCATGCAGTACTACATTCTTCAAACTTTCTGGCGGTGTGTTTTGCTACTGGAGGGAGTTGTGATATTTAAATCAAATCACAATTTGTCCTTAAATCTGTGTGTCTATCAATGCAATAAAAATATACAAAATGTACTTTGTAGCTTTTGGGAATTTTGTTAGATTTTGCCTCACCTGCCTGGGCTGATGAGTTGCCCATCAAGTACAGTAATATTTAGCTCTTTAGCATTTTCCCTCCATATATCTCAAGAGCACTTTCAAAAAGATAAGCCATTATTCTCATTTTACAGACAAGGAAATGAAAGCAACTTGCCCAGTGTCATACAGAAAACCAGTGGCAGAGATGAGAATAGGACCACTTTCCTAGTCTAGTGCTCTGACCACTGGGCCACGCTGACTCCCAAACAAGCTTTCTTTGGACATCATAGGTCACATGATGAACTCACATTTTACAAGTATTTCCTTAACATGATGTTTATAACAACGATTTTTTAAGAAGTTCTCCTTATTTTCTAATTGATCAAACTTGTGAAGAGATTTAAAAATATAAATTGATTCACATTTTCAAATGATTAAAATAAATACCTAGGGAAGAGTCAAATCATCAGAACACAGTGAAATCCACTCAAATGCCAAACTTAACAGACGTGCCTAAGTTACAAAAAACCTTTCATCACCACAAGTGGCAACTTCATTGGCGAGCAGGAATAGAATGGGTACATGTCCCTCATGTCCCAGGGAGATGGGTCCACAACTCAGCTCAAGGTGAGTACACCTTCATCTTTGGTCAGTGAATCTAATGGCTTTATACCAAATGCCCACTCAACTTCTCCTTTTTTGGTAGGTTAACAAACCTAGTGAATAAAAAAGCCACAGTCATTCAGGGCATCTGATACAACACTACAGGGCAGTGTGACAAGCAAACTTAAGTGAGATAATAGGGACACGCATTAAAAAATTCTGAGGGCTTGTCTACACAGAACTGTGCTAGTTTACACTTAAAATGTGCTATTAAATTACTGTAAAAGGCTGTGTGATACTCATTTCATTTGAGTGGCTTATTTTGGTTTAAATTACATCAATGTGAAACAGGTTTAAAAAACCAAAGTAAATGTTCACACAGAGGTTTGCACTTATTTAACCAAATCGCTTTTAATAAAACCAGTTGAAGTTTGGATGTAGAGAATGCCTAAGTAATGGTTAGTGTTAAGTTGAATGGAGATGTTCCCAGAGGTCTTACAAGGGTCAGGTCTTAGCTATAATTAATGACTTGATGGGTAGAGTACAGAGTATGCCAAATTATATCTATGTTTCTGTGCATTTGTTAATCTGCGAGAGATTGTTTTGTCGAATAAGATTTAAAATCTTTAAACCAGAACAATGGATTGAAATCAATAAAATTAAATTTAAAAATTTAGCAAAATTTCACATGCGGTAGGGAAGAATAATCAATCGTATCAAAATGGAATGGGAGATATTAACTTGACATCAGCTTATTTTGGCACTGGTTAGTGCCTTAACTGCAGTATATGTTATTTGGATTGTTTTTATACTCCAAATTTGGAAGAGAAATTAATGAAATTCAAAGAGAGCAACAACACTAATAAAATGATGAGAAAAGAATTTAAAGAAAGCTTACAGGAGTAGCAATGTCAATCTGAAGAAAAGTAACACAGGGAAAACAACTCTTTTCAAATATAAAATGGGATGTAAGAATAGACAGGGATCGTTCATTCTTATTTAGTCATCCACATCAAATTGGAGTTATGGGCATCAGCAAGGAAAACAAACAGAATTGACAGTGTGTCATGCCCAGTGAGATTACAGAATCACCATCACTGGAGAGAAGGCTGAATTAGACACATCTGTTAGATATGGCTGAAGAATTGAAATCTATCCTTCGACAAGACAGGAGGATGAAAAAAATCACTTTTGATTTCCTCAACTCCAAATGATTAGTCATTCCTCCTCAAAATTAGAGAGAGGCCATAAGGGGGAACAGCACAAAACTTAAACACCAGCTACTCCAATTCACTCCTCGCAAGCAACAATGGATTACCTGGTGTTTTTGCTGAAGTAATCAGTAAGGTAAATGTTAACAAGGATGCCATTTAAATGGCTATTAGGCTTTGAAGCAAACACATCAGAGCTAAACAGGAACAAATTATTCCTTTCTGAGATATTGTTTTAGAATGTTTGCAGACACATGAAGACAACCTTGCATCAGTGTAAAGCCAGTTCATACTTGGAAGGCTATCCTTCCATTCATAAGAGGTCTAAAAAGACCTTTAGCTACAGTTAAGCAGTTTTAGGTTCTGCAGAGAATACATAGAGCCCTACACAATATAAATGACTGTTTAGGGCTGTGATATCTGCATCTTCAATGTTTACACATTAAACAACTATTTGCTAGCTTTATGTATATTGCCCTCAGATGGATTAACACATCTGCCTTCCTGAGTATCATTCTCTCCCTCCCCAAAGTCTTAATCAGTTGTGTAAGGATGGTTGAAGGGACTTAGTACCATGAAGAGGGTTAACATTTCTGGGGAGCTGGCAGAGGGGAAGCTAAACAACCCCCCAGGAGTTCTGTAACTATCCACTCTGGAAGCAATTAAGCAGTTGGTTAAATGTGATGAAAAACGTAGAGTATCAAAGACACTGTATTTTAGTCCTGTAACTGGCTGCCTGATTATAAATATAATCCAGGGGTTTGAACTGGTTGCAATGGAACAGATAGTAAACATTAAAATAAGTCAATTACTTAAAGTAATTTTCACTCAGACTTATTTCTCAGGCAGCATAATCCAGTCAATAGAGCATAGGATGGAATCAGAAGGATCTGGGTGCAATTCCCAGTGCTGCAGCTAATTTGCTGTGTGACCTTGGGCTAGCCTCTTAATTAGCTTGGTATGAAAAGTTCATCCTTTTGAAAATCAAGCCAAATATTTGGATGCCCAAAGCGCTGAGTACCCAATAGCTCTCACTGACTTCAAAACGCATTCCTGTATGCTCAGCACATTTGAAAAACATCAGACCACTTATTTTAGGTGTCTAAAGATGGGCTTACAAGCTTACCTTTAGGCACCCTATTTTTTAAAAATATTGTCTTCACGTATACAGTGGGAATAATACTTACCCATCTTCATAAAGCTGAGGTGAAACATATTATGCCTATAATTGAAGCAGTTTCAAACCTCCAATTTTCAGTCTTTTTTGTGTTGTGAGTGAAATATAAATTCAAGTTTTATTTTCTTATTTAATTATGAATGTTGATTCAAAGCAGGCATGGAAGTAAGTGTCTACAAACTGACAAATGCTTCTGGAGTTCACAATTTCCGAGTCACTGCTTTTAAGAGTGCAAACTATAACGTGCACTGAAAATACAATAATTTACAGGCTCCTTCATGCATGTGCAGAATTCCCTTACACAGTGTTTTGAGAAAGTAAATTTAAGCACTATGCTTCACATCAATCAGATTTCATCTACTTTAAATGCCATCTTATCAACATTCATACCTACTTGGCAAAAGAGAGAAGAAAGATTTGTTTTAGCAAGCAAAGAGGTTTCAAATGGCAAATTATTATACCAGCATAAATGGCTCAAAGTCCTTTTTTAATTATAAAACTGAAGAAACTGCTTCTTCACAATTTTAGACCACACCACTACATTTTGCTCGTGAGAACAAAATTTACAGTCATAAGTTGCACATAAAGGGTTTATTTTAAATGTTTTAAGGATAGAGTTACATCATAATTATAAAAATTACTTACAGAATTAAGTAACAGATTTAAAGTGTTTATACTTCTAAATGCAGAGAACAGGGAACTGTCTACATTGTTCAAAATAAAATAAAAATAATGAAACCAAGCTCTAAAGATGAAGTCATTACCTAATTTTAAAATGTGAACACGAAGACCTTTGAACTATACACATACCAAGAACCATCCAAATTGCACTAATGATGTAAAATACAAAAAGCACAGCATTTTAAAGGAACAAGAAACTGTTTTAACTATAATTCTCCTTCCCTGTATTGATTGTAATTGCTGCTGTCCTCGAAGAAACCTTCAGTTTTAAAATGAATCAACTGAAAAAAGAAAAAAAAAAAAAAGACTTTTATGTATTGCGATTTATGAAGTTTAACAGGGTTTTCCCCAATGTACTCAGGTCTTTATGTTTTCTATTTCAACTTAATTTAGGGTTTGGCACTCAAAAGAAAAAATGTGGTGTTTTAGATTCAACTGTGATTTTATTTACTAGTGAACAGAATACATGGTCCCTTCAAATGCTGTGACACATACAACTGGAAAATTACCTTCTGTTGGCACTATGCTCGCCTCACCGGTGCATTTAGTCCTACTAACATCCATTAAAACAGCACAATAAGCAAATTCACAAAAACTGAACACAAAATAAAACAAAACAAAAACAAAAAACCTAAACATTTTTAACATGCAACTTTAGTTTGTTACATTGAACATTCTACCTTCTAAGCATGCAAAAAAGGATGGTCTGCATTTAAGATTTTTTTTTCTTTTTTAAATTTTACATGGCAGCCTGACATCATACACACACACACACGCACACACGCACACACAATATACAACAATACTACAGCAGGTAAATGAGAAAGGCCAATAACTTTTATACACAGATCCCGGCTTGTGCTGTGACAAGCCCCATGATAATTTTGGAAAGTAATGTTGAACCCCTAGAACAAGGAACCAACATTTAGTTACCAGGGTAACGCAAGCACTGCATGCAGATCTGAAACATGAGCCTAAAACAAAGCCCAAAGCAGAAGGGCAGGAAGTGGAATTAGTGTCAAGCCACAAAAAAGGTGATTTAAGCTATCAAAAAACAAAACAAAACCAAAAAAAAACCCAACCCAAAAACCAACAAAGCAACAGACAACAGGGGACACTTAAAAGGCCATAAAAAATTACAGATTATACTCCACTAATTGGCAGATTATGTGGTATATTAAAGTGGCTTGCAGAAAACCCACAAATGCAAGCCTTTAATGCTAAAAATGTTTCAGTAGACCTAAACTTCAAATATTTCAAAACAAACCTTGTTTTCCTCAGATGTATAGCCCAAAATTCACTGTACTACGTTATGCACGTATCCTGTGTATAATCAATACACTCACTCATTCTTGTGCCACAAATATCAACTTGGGCTCATGGAGCCAGGCTCAGCTTTGAGATTTACATGCAGGACTCTTAAGAGTCAATAGAAAACACATAACAGATCTGCAGGATGAAAACACTGTGTTGCAAATCTGCTCACTTTGTTCAAAAACACAAGGAACATTTATGATTCAGGTACTTAGTACTTAAGGACTGCATTGAGAAGCTATTCACTGAAAGACAATGGCCTGCCTTTGGTTGCCCATGATGAAATATTGGACATAATGCAATAGTAGCAATGGACAAAGAATTAAGGTACTGTATTTATATGGTGAGTATTTGTTATCATTCAACAGCATAATGAGGCACAAGCCTTAAGGCTAAAATATGAAGTCAGGCAAAAATGGATAGAAAGGGGCTTAAACCACTGAATCTTCAATGTCAAGGACATCCATAGTAGAGGTCATCTGGGCCTCAGATCTCTGATTAACAGCACCTTTTTCTAGTCTTCTGTGTAAGGTTGGGTATCTGGGTGTTCCCCCCCTCAACAGTGATAACTGGCTTCACATACTAGCCTTCTGTGAAGCAGTGCTTTCAAACTTGCAAAGCTCTGCCCTAATGTGACATGACAACTTAGTTGATGAACTGACCATTTTTGCCATTCTGATTACTTTTAAAAACTGCCAAATTTAAAAAACTACCTTGGTTTACAACTATCTTGCAAGATTAAAACCGTGAAAGGATTCTTCTGCTGTGGGCTGCTATTTACATCCACAATCTAATGCAGATGACCAAACCACTGAGGCTGCCTATAGCTTTCATTAGTTAGTACACCACTGGCATGCAGAACTCTAGTGTTCATTGAATGAAATTCACGTAACAGCATACCTCAAAGCGAGTACAACGTACACCACAAAAGGCGACAACAGGTTTAAGCTGTAGATGATTTGTCCGGACACTCGTAGAAAAGCCAGAAAGAAGAGCTAAGAAAGATGTTTTCTTGGGAGAAAATAATAATAAAAAAAAAAGGAATGCAGCAGACTGAGCAGAAGGCAACAAATGCTTCTCCTTCTCTAAAATAAGTCTTTAATGAAAGAGGACTGTTCTTTCATGAGGTTTTTGTCTTTACATGTAACAGATAAACTATTAGGCTTTTAAGTCCACACACAAACAACCAGGTTGCTAATTTTTATATTAAATGAGAGACTACTGATTGCCAATGTGTAGTCTAAAGATCTTTCTGAAGTAACATATAATGTTATGACTGTTGTGGCACCACGCACTTGGGTTTGTTAAGACGTGTGTATAACAAAAATACAACATTTAGAATTGAAGGCAGCCTTGTTTGGTTTAGTTTTACTGGTTCCTACAACTTGTAAATGTGGGCCATTAACCTGCATTTTCTAATGAACAGTTTATATAGATGATTAAACCTTTTATAGTTTAAAGCCTTTTCATTGAAAGGTGCAAGTCAAACATTTGATGTTGTACTGTCTTGTGTCTACTAAGATGCACAAATATTCCCATGTACTGCTATTTCTTAAAAAGCTACCTTGAAATAAGGTGTAGAAACACAGTAGATTGATGTTAATTGGGTTAGGCACTCCTTAAAACTGCACAAACCAACCATTTACCTTTTTTTGAAATCATCTCAACCCCAACCCTGAAAACAAGGACTGCCAGTAGCCAAGAAATTAGATTTAATGTTACATAAGAAGGCAATATTGAAAATATCAAACTACACTTGCATGTGGCAGTTGAACAGGTGAGTGCGAGGTTGAAGAAAAAGTTAAAGGCTATGAAAAAATTTTTAGATTAATGATTACAATACTAGATCAACTTTACACAGCTTGAATTTGCAGCTGTTTACTTTAACTCCCTCTCCCCAAAAATATAGTGACTTCCTTCAAGAAAAGGAGTTCCCTTTCACAAAATGTGTCATGTTCACACAAATTTGTTTGTATTATTCAGAACAATACAGTTTTGTTGGCAGAGATTGTGGGTTCGCAGGGACATTTAAGCTTTCATTAAACTGGAAAGCAGTCAAGTCTTTGTGTCTACAAATTTTACATTTAATAGTTCCACAAGTTTGGCAAAAGTTCACGATGATGTCTAAGATGTTTTCACCAAATCATAGACATAAATATGGAAATCATCATCAAACTTGATGAAATAGACAGAAGGTTTGGCTTCAACTTGATGAATGACCATGCCAGTCCTTTTAGAGCCATCTTCTTTGGCATATTCCACTTGTTTGCCTACCAGGCTGTCCACAACTTCACCTGGCTCCCGTTCTGCTGGAGGCGAATCATCTGTAACACAAAAATAAGATGTGTTTAGTTAGGAGTTTAAGGATTTTCAATCCACGTAACAACTGCAAAGATGTCTTCAGAATTTATTTAAATATCAGGAGTGGTGAGAAGAGATGAATTACATTGTTTGAGAAGAACATTTTAAAAGTTGTAGTCCATTCAGTCAAACAGAGTTCATCAGTTCCACAGTTTACAATTACAGGAAAAAATTTAATTAGGTAACACTGCAACCAGAATTTTAAGAAACTGAAATCTTATACTAGCCTCCTAGGCTTTCTGCATCTATTAGCTCCTGTGTAGGCACATGCACATAAAGCAAAGTAACAAATGAGGAAGTTCTTTGAGATGTGTGGTTCCTGTCTGTATTCCACTGTGGGTTACGCATGGAGACTGTGTGTCTGGAGCCAGAGAATTTGAAAGTAGTGTCTGTGTATGTGCCCTGGCTCACCTCATCAGTTCCTTCTCTACCATGAATCAGATAAGATCTGAAGCAGAGGGGAACGAGGGTGGGAAGAGGAATACAGATAGGGACCACACATCTTAAGAACCTCCCGTTACAGGTAAGTCTTTTCTTATTCCTGTCATGGTCCCTATTGTAGTCCACCGTGGGTGATGGACAAACAGTACCTAAACAGGAGGAAGGTGCGAGGATGTGGCCGGTATGGCTGAGCGGACTACCATTTTCCCACAGGAGGCATCAGCAGAATAATCCTGCACCAGTCTTACAAATGGGTGAATGGAACTCCACATAGCTGCTTTACAAGTGTCCAGGAGGGTGCCTCCTGAAGAGATGCTACCGTTGTTGATTGCGCTCTGGTGGAATGAGCTCTTAGCCCCAGCGTGAAAGGGGAGGGGTTTGAGAGCTGACAGAGTAGAATGCAGCCAGATATCCATTTGGAGATTCTCTAGGTGGAGGTGGCCTGCGCTCTGACTGTTGTTGATACAGAGACAAATAGTCACAGGGATTTCCTGATTGATTTTGTTCTCTGCAGGTAGAAAGCCAAGGCTCATCAAACATCGAGGGAGTGGAATCTGCAGTAGCGTGTGGTTTTGGGAACAACACAGGTAAATTAATGGACTGGTTAAGGTCAAATTCCAAAACTACTTTAGGGATGAATTTGGGGCGTAGATGTAAGGAAACCTTATCCTTATGGAATACGGTGTATGGAGGGGCAGCCATCATTGCTCCAAATTTCCCAACATTTCTTGCTGATGTGATGGCTACAAGAAAGGCAACATTCATGGAGCGGAAGGACATGGAGCAAGTAGCTAAAGGCTCAAAGGGGAGTCTTGTTAGCACTGAGAGAACAAGATTCAGGTTCCACTGGGGCGCAAGCCTCTGAGTAGGCGGGAAGGTTCTTACCAAGCCTTTCCAGAATCTATTAGTCAGTGGGTGTGCGAAACCTCAGTAGTCTTGAGAAGGTGAATGGTATGTACTGATTGCTGCCAAGTAGACTCATAAGGAACTGATGCAAGGAGCCATAACTCCCTGCACATGACAACAGCAGTTGCCATAACTCTAGAAGAGGTATCAGTGGCACTGACTGCAGATTGGAGGGTGGTCCTGGCTATCAGTTTGCTTTCGTCCATCAGAGCTAGGAAATGAGCTCTGTCAGTAAACTTCACAAACTTGCCATAGTTTAGGGAATCGTATTTAGCCAGCAATGCCTGGTAATTGGCTATTCTGAACAAGAGGCTGGATGATGAGAAGAACTTTTTTCCCAGTAGATCCAGGTGTTTATCCTCCTTGTCTGCAGGAGTAGACCTGGCATGTTGCTGTCTGGTCCTTTCAGAGATGGCATGGACCAACAACGAATTAGGAGCTGGATGAGACAACAAAAATTCTGCATCTTTAGCCAGCACATAACAATACTTCTCTGCTCCTTTGAGGGTAGGAGCACAGGTAGCAGAGGTGGCCAAACTGTGCTAGCTTGCTCCAGTATAGTTTTGTTAACAGAGAGAGCTATTCTCTTGGGTCCGGAGAGGTGCAGCATGATTAAGGGTTTGCCCTGGGAATTCTGGAGCTTACTCAAGGGGAACATGAAGCTCTCCAGCAACTCTGCAAAGAAGGTCCTGGAAATCCCTCTTCCTGAAGTCATTGGGGGGGGAGGGGGGGGAGAGAGAATGTATGTATGTATGGAGATGTAGAAGCAACCGCTTCATCTGGGGAAGATGATAGCAGTCTTGCTGGTTCTGGTGAAACCAGCACATAGTATTCTTCCTCCTATGTCAGATCCAGAGGTAGATCGGAGCAAATAGATGCAAGAATTAGGAGTGCAGGGAGTGATGCTGCACCCCCTGGCTTGAAATGGTTTCCATCATATACAAGGTTATAGTTTGGTTCAATGGCTCTCAGCACCCCAACTACACATATTGTTCCAGCATCCCTGATCGGAGCATTTCCTTAGAGATGAGGCAAGGGGTGACTCCCTAGTAAATCTGATAGACTCTGCAGGGTGGTACTGGTCCTGAGGCCCCCCCCCCACAATATGGACAGCAGGAGGGGTCAGTAAGTGGTCACAGGGGCCCCTGTAGCATGGAGTACCAACGGCTCTAAGTCAGATGAGGCAGAGGTTGTTCTTGAGCTTGTGTGGGTCTTTTGGGTAGTGGAGGATAAGTATGGTAAGCGAAGTTTCCAAACCTCAGGAAGACTGACTGTTCCTGGAAACACAGTGACAAGTACAAGAGGCTCCAACATCAAGCCCAGGAGATCAGAGTATCAGAACTCATTAACTCAATCTGTAACTATGAAAAGTATATACACCTTGTCTCCTCAGCTATGAGGTGGGGTGGCGGGGGAGGGGGGCGTAAAGGAGGGAGAGAAGGGAAGACATAAAACCATGGCCTCAGTCCAATAAAAAGCCATTTGTCAGAGCTGGGATCCTTTTCTGCCCTTAAACAGAAAAAAGGACCAGGGACATTTAAAATTGCTTTTGGTAGAACACAGATTTATTGATTCATGACCCCATTTCTGAAACAGTACCACTGACTTGTTTAGGAACAGGTACAATTACAGCTTCCATCGTCTGTGATTCATGCTGGTGGCGCACAGGTTTTTTTCCCCAGTGCCAGATGGAGAAGCTGGGTTGATCTGACAATTAGCATATCACTCCAAAGAGCCATAGGCTGTAACCATGAGTATATCCTGGTTGTTCAGGTACAATGACACTGGTGTGATACTGTCTACTAATAACTGTACCACATAGTTAAGAAGCCAATGAATGGATTCCAGCAATAATGTTTATAGAAAGCTTCATCCATCAAGGACTTCATCCATCAATGAACAACCCATTATAAAGTCAAAGCATCTGTCACAATTCATTCACCTAGGTAGAAGGGTAAAGGGGTCCACTCTTGAAAAAAATTTTTTTTAAAAGGAATTTTCCTGTTTGTTTTCTATATTTGTAATTCAATATTTTCTACCCTGGAAGACACTGTGAATACCTGGAGATCTACTATTAATATAACAGCACAAGAATCAAGAACCTCATTCACTGAAGGTGGGGGTATGTCATTTTTTTTCAGACTATTTAAAACACTGTTTTTTGTTTTTCCTCTGTCTCATTTTTAAAGATTCAGTACTTCTCTCCTTCAGTTAATGGAAGAGAAATCTTCTAGTACCCATCTGATGCTCCTTCCCCTTGCCAAAGCCACAGAGCAGCCAAGGGGGGAAAAGGGGAAAAAAATCAAACTAATAGTTTCACTGCTGATCATTTTAGCAGAAATGCTGAGCTAATATGCTTAATAATCATAGCTGGATGTAGGGGTATATATGCTACAGTGAAGTGAGGGAGACAATCTCTTTCCCCCCAAAGTTTATACAAAGTAACCTCTATTCCTGGCCAAGAGGGACACAAGAGATACAGCCCCCGCTTCTCCTTTTCCCTAGTGCCAAAAGCTTCAATTGCCACCTGAATCTAAAAAAAAAAATAAAAAAAATCCAAGACATACAATCGCCCCTCTACCTTCCTGGATTTCAAAAATCCGTCTCTGAAAACCTCCAGCCTCCCCTTGAATAACTCCTGTAACAGACATGGTCAATACGAAATCTGCACCACACAGAGCACAAAGTGGGGGCAGTGTAAAATGAAATTTAATCAAAAAGGGAATAATATTAAGACAAGGGTAATTTTTAATGAACTAACATTCAAGTCTTTTAGGGATGTTTAAAGAATTCCATTATATTCTTTTTATCATACCAACTTGCAAACAAACTGGTTGTTGTCATCTACAGTTACAGGGCTGAAAATTAAATTTAGGGAAAAACCTTCACGATGTGTGTGCATGTATGCTCATTTCATTGTGTATTATAATGTTTGAATGACACATGTGCACACACATCGTTTTCCCTTACCATCTTTCCTATAGTGCGACTGACTCAGAAACACACATACCAAAAGTCTTTAAGAGTTATCAACCAAAATTCCCATGTCCTGATATGATCATTTAAGAAAACAGTGTTTAATTGGGTGACAATGATTCTAATTTGTGTAAAATCCTTTGAAAGAAATTCCAAATTCCTTTGTTATACTTGCTGTATATCTGGTTTAGATATACAGACTGTCAAGGACTACAAGTGTTTTCCTACATGCATTGTTTCATTTTAACATGAACACTTATTTCTCTCTCCTCCGCTCCCCCAAAACACACACAACGTTTAATTAGTGTACATGAATTCATCTAGTTTCACTTTCACCCTTATGATCTGTTATATTTAGTTAAAAGGTAACACAATGGAACAAAAAAAGCCTAATTTTGCTTCCCCATCAAAACTGTGCTATGATTAAACCAATATTTTTGAGGGAGAATACCTATACACATGGAAAAGTGGATGGTGTTAGTATAAGCTAATACAATAACCATTTTATCCTTGTTTCAGATTACCACCATTTAGGAGTCATCCCTAATATTAAGATCATATGAATCTTTTGCAGTTCTTGCAGTTTGTCAGCTCTTTCATTTCAGTAAACAAACAAACCCAATGTCTATGGAAACTGAGCTGTCATTTTAGTTTTAGAAGGAAAAAAAACATACTAGCGTACTTACTGGAATCAGGCATAATGCGGAGGTCACCTTCTTTATAGTCATCTAAGAGCTGATACATGTACAAGACAGGATCCTTCTCATAAGTAATATAAAACCACGTGTTCATTATAGGAGCTCGAGCCAAGACCATCCCCCTCCACTCATCTTTTGAGCCATCCTCTGTTTCAAACATATGTTCCACAGCTTTGCCAATCATTGTGTCTGCCAGGTGGGCATCACTGATTCGAGATGAAGCTGAAATACGTACACAATATTGCATAAAATTCAGGACCACTTGGAAGCCTGCATACTACATCTTCCGTAGAAATCATAAAAAGGGCTTCATTCAAATTGTTTTCTTTACAAAATAGACAAAATAATTATATGATTTAACTGGTAGATATTTTTATTCTCTGGGTATATCCAGATTACAAAGATATGGAATTCTAGCTATGATTATTAACTAAGGGCTTGTCGACATTGTCAATTATTCTAGAATAGCTATTCCCGGTTAAATTCCATGTGTGGATACACTTATTCTGGAATAAGAGCATTCACACATGGAGCTAATCAGGAAATTAATCCACTTTAAACTCACACCCTATTGTATTCCAGATTAATTTTTATGTGTAGACAAGCCCTAACTCACTGCACTCAGACTACAGAAAAGTATAATTAGAAACACTAAGGAAAACCGATTGTGGGTTACAGAGCAGATGCCACAACATCTTTGTTTCTATTAAAAATAAACTTTTAGCAAAAGGGGTGAGGACTGATCATAAAATAGCCTTAAGAGTTTTCTACTGTCACTGAATTTTTTTCTTCTTGAAGCACTGCTAACTCCTTGCAGCCAATAAAAAAACTGATCTAGTTTGAGAGTCAGTGACAATTTGCATGAATTCTGAACTTTAATAAATGTTTCAGACATCCTACATGTTTTAAAAATTCAGACTGAGCTATTGAAAACAAAACACATTAATTCAATTATTTCATTTTTAAAGAAATTTCACTTTATTTTTATTACTTCTCAGGAAAGGCATATGAGAAACACTTAATACAGGACCATAGAATATGGAGTACAGCAAAGAAAATTCTCATGAAATTGAATTGTAAAATGTGAACTCTCACTCAGCATCAACAAATTAGCATTTAGCAGAAATATCAGTCTAAGCACTACATAAGCTTTTTAGAGAGCAGTCTTGGCTGTGAATAAGGTTGATCAATATTATATCATATATAAACATGCCGATTAGATGACTGACAATTTACAGTACTGAACTTCTATAGCACTCAATGTAATATAAAGATAAGTTATTTAATTTGTGAGAGTAAAATTCCCTCCTCACTCCAAAATAGGGAGAACATTTACTAATAAAAGTCCACAGACTTGACAAAATGCAATGCAGCAGTTCCATCCAGCATCCTGTCCAGAGCATGCAATATATATGTACATGCATCAAAAAGCACTTACCAACTCTGTCTGGAAGGACTTCAAGCGCTGACACTCTTTCATCTTTGTGCAGTTCTAGTCCATAGACGCAATCAAATCCATCATACTTAATAAGGTAGAGAGAAGGATTTACAGGAACCTGATCAAGAACTGTCCCCTTCCATTGTGTTACAGGTCCACTCCCTTCTTTCCATCCATGCTGTATTCTGCACCCTACAATATTTCTTCGGGGCTGAGAAATGGGTTTGCTAGGTCCCACGTTGTTTCGATGCTTTCTGTATATAGATACAAACAGGATTACGCTAGTGTGCAGAAAAATTTCTTTTATTCTGTTTATAACCCAATGTAGTTCAATGTTTTATTTTAATACAAGTATTCCTTATTTTTTTATTTAATACCTTTATGATTATTTAACAATGTTGGACACGTTATAATGTAGCTTGTATTATAGTGCACCTCTTTCTGAATAGGCCAAATTACTGTACTAATTGCCTTAAATTATCTAGGAAACACACTACTACAATGCTGAAAAGAAAAACTATGGTCCTGTGATCAGTTGCTATGCTGCCAAATAATTTAAAACTAAACAAGCTGGTCAAATTTTTGCCCAACAGATTTTCAGCAAAAATGCAGTTTTATCAAAATAAAAGTGTTTTGTAAGAACGTATCCATTTTAACAAAATTGACAGAAAAAGATCCAAAAGTTGCATTTCAATAGTGTTGTCTGAAATCATTTATTTTCTACTTTAACATTAAAATATTATATTCTGTATTACACGTCTGGGATGGTTTAGGTATACTTGGTCCGCCTCAACATGGGAAGCAGATTAGGGTGACCTTTCTAGGTCCGTGCCAGCCCTACATTTCCATGATCCTACATATAAAATATAATATAAAAAAGTTCAAACATTTCTTGAATCAAAACTCTGCTGAATTGAAATTTTTCTGAATTTTCAATTTGTGGGAAATTTTGAACTTTCAGATTTTTGCTCAGATTTGGAATGAAATTTTTTGAAATGTCAGAATTTCTTGCCAATTTAACTTCCTGAAAGCACAACTCACCTGTTTTAAAAGCTCAATTCAGTCATCAAAGGAAAGTTAATTAGAGCCATGCCTATATCTCCTATTAACAAGGCATCAATATTTGTCAGATGCTTAACTAATCAGAGGCCAATATGAAGGATGCCTCTCACACACAAGCAGGATAAGAAACAGCCATGAGCATTTGTTGGTCAACAGCTGTTTCTGTAGTAGTGTGTTTATGTATTTTCTCTGTTCTCCATGCCTATGCTGGAGTTCAAGTAACTTCTCAAACTATCAGTAAGTGCAGCATCACTTGAGAAGTGCTCATCAAATATGGGTGTAGCATGCCAACAAGAAAAGCACTCTTTTGATGTTCCTTTTCAGTACAACGCCACTAGGGTCAGATGCAAGGAAGGAGCAGTATGGAAGATTCTCCTTAGAGTGATCAGTGAGGACTAGCAATCTACTTCTGCTCCTCTCTCTGTCTCTCTCTTCAGTGGTTTATTCTTTCTTTATGGAACCTGCCACCAAAAACAAATAATTGCCAGCACAAACCACTTGCCACTGGTTAATATCACCAAGTCTTCCTCACGTTATGGTTGTGAGAGATCTTACTTTTGCTATCTGACAAAGTACCAAACTATAACTAGCAGTATTTAAACAGTTAAAAGTCTTATTTTTGTAATTCATTAAAACAAGTTAAGTGACCATTTATAGCATCTATGTAGGAACTATATAGTTACCAATATATTGTAGCAATTCTAAAGAGATAGAAATATAAGTATTAAATTATTTCATATATTTATTTTAGCTTGCAATAATCTGCACCATTAATATACTATTCACATAGCTATCACATTAAGATAAATTGTTTTTTCTTATGATAAACTTGAGATAATTTTAGTACAGTTTTAGAATAAATACTGTTTGCTGCAACCTTGCCAACTTCATTTAACCTGGAACAAATATTTACACAGCATTAATTATTAGAAACGGAATGTCACAAAAAGCAACCTATATCATTCCCAGAAAAAAGTTGGCAACAGTGTAAAGTATTCTCAGCAGTAGCGAGCAGCCTCTCAGAAAGGAAGGTTACTTACCTTACAGTAACTGAAGCTCAAGCTGCATAGTCCCTAATGGTATTTTTGCCCCAGGGACCAGAGACCAGAAGATTTTTCAGTAGCAAGGTCCATTGATCCAGGCCTGCACCCTACACCACCTTGTGCTCTGAATCAAGGGCATTAAGGGATGGTACAATCTGACCACCTCTCCAGTTCCTAACTCTACCCTGAATCAAGAGAGGATGTGAGAAGAGTGGAAGGAGGGTGGGTTGTGCAATACCCATAGGGACCAGACATCTCAGAGAACTCCAGTTACTGTAAGATAAGTAACCTTACTTTCTTCGAGTGCTGTTCCCTATGGGTATTCACTGCAGTGGACTCCCAAGCAGGACTCACTGGAGGAGGAGGGTGCAAGCAAATATGCTGTGCCATAGATCACAGGACAAAAAGTAGGCATCAGATGGTGAAACTTGAACAAGGGCTTGATGTCCAATAAAAACGTGACTCGAGCCCCAGGGTGCCAGTCTAAATATTTTTGAGATGAATTCTTTGCAGGGAAGGCCTGAGGTAGCTTGTGCTCTGGATGGGTGAGCCCTGACACTCTGTAGCGAAGGGGCGTTCATAATCCCATAGCCAAGGAGGATGCAGTCCAAAGTCTATTTACAGAGTTTTTGCAGAGACTGCTTCTCCTTTCATTCTCTTGGTGATGGAAACCAATAGTCTCAGCAACTTCCTAAAGGACTTTGTCCTTTACAAACAGATGAGAACTCTGCAGACATACCTGTTATGTGGGATTTGTAGAAGAAAATAGGCAATTTTGATTCAAGTGAAATTCAGAGGGAACCTTTGGATGAACCTCAGATGGAATCTGAAGGGGACTATCTCTGTGAAACACTGTATAGGGAAGGGTCCACCATGTCTGAATGCTTGAATGGTGGGCTGAGAGAACCAGGTTCGGGTTCTAGAGAGATGTAGGTTTTCATAAGAGAGAGAGAGAGAGCGTGTGTGTCTGTGTGCGCGCGCGAGAGAGAGATTCTGATAATACCTTTTAAGAATCTCACAGTTGTAGGATGGGTGAAAACCAAGCAGCTCACCACCAGAGGATGGAAGAAGTTAATAGCTGCTAAATATACTCACAAGGAATGAATAGATAGACCAAATGTCTTTAAGGACATATCTTTTACAGACTAAACAAACTCAATTTTTAAAATCTTCCCTCAGAGGTCATGTTTTCTAGACCTTTAATCATTTTTGTTGCTCTTCTCTGGACTTTCTCCAATTTGTCCACATCTTTTCTGAAATGTGGCACCCAGAACTGGACACAATACTCCAGTTGAGGCCTGATCAGCACGGAGTATAGAGGAAAAATTACTTCCCGTGTCTTGCTTATAACATTCCTGCTAATACATCCCAGAATGATGTTTACATTTTTTGCAACGGTGTTACACTGCTAACACATATTTAGCCTGTGATCCACAATGACCTCCAAATCTCTTTCTGCAGTACTCCTTCGTAGGCAGTCATTTCCTATTTTGTATGTATGCAACTGATTGTTCCTTCCTAAGCTGAGTACTTAGCATTTGTCCTTATTGAATTTCAACCTATTTACTTTAGGCCATTTGTCCAGAACATTTTAAATTTTAATCCTACCCTCCAAAGTACCTGCAACCCCTCTCAGCCTGGTATCGTCCGTAAACTTTGTACGTGTACTCTCTATGCCATTGTCTAATCACTGATGACTGTAGAGGGTTTCCTGCTGTTAAGGATGGTTTGGACCTCTTCTGAGCACGATCTCTCTAATCTCTTTGTCTATTCAAAAACCATGCTGCCAGATGGAGGGACCCTGGCTTGCAATGGTGGTTGTTCTGGCCTCTGTTCTGAGACCATTGATTCAGGAATGGTTGTAAGCATATGCATGGGTAAGAGGTACAGGGGGTCAGTCCGATATTTCAGCGTGCTCTTTGCTTTTGGTATGGTCAGTGCAGATACGTGCTCCCGTGAGCTCTAGACACACCCCTACATGGGTGCTGAGTCTGACTAGATGGGAGAGTAGGGGAGAAGCAGTCGTTTTCGTCAGGAACTTACAAGACTATTTATCCTGCTTCTTATGGGGACATTTACCCATACCCTCCTCATGTCTCTGTTTAGAGAAGTCCTCAGATCTGATCAAGGATCCTGAGCTAGGGAGTGCTAGTGCCGGAGGGGCACTACTTGGTAGCTCCAGTCGATGTGCCGGGGAGCTCAACATCCAGGATCAGATTGGGGACCCATGGAGAGCTCAATTAAATATCTGCAAAGCTAGAATTCACAAGACTGTCTAGTTCATGGGGGAAAGAATGGCAGTTCTCACACTTAGAAGGAATGTGTAATTCCCTGAGATAGTACAGGCATCTCGTGAGGATCACTAACCAGGAAGACCCAGAAGGCAAACAATTCATGCCACCCCTTACACACTCAGCTCAGAGCATGAGGTGGTGTAGAGTGCAGGCATGGACTGCTACTGAAAAATCTACCTGTCTGAGGTGCATGGAGCACATGCTCATCCCAGTGAATATCAATAGGGACCTGCACTCAGAACAAATAGTGCTTGGCAGAGATCCAAGAAATGACAGATAGCAGTGAGATCTGGAAAAACTGTTTATAGAATGCTTCCATCATTCTATAAGGTTGCTGAAGTAGGAAATGTACTGCTCCATCAGATACAATTATAACTATACATTCACTGGGAACTGCAATTCCTCTACAGTTTCTCTCACTCCAGCCTTGCATTCTCCACAACGAACTTCTTGATGGGCAGTATCTTCTTCATTTTCAGATTTCACTTTTGTCACAATTATATGCAGTCTTTAGCAGTATTTTCTAGAAAGGCTTTGAATGGCCACCTTGGCATCACAGATTATAACACATACATAACTTAAACCTTTTCCCAATTAAATACAGCAGAAACATGAAGTTCAGTATTTCATTTTTATAAGCAACTTTTCAAAACATGCGTGTTTAAGAGATATAACAGGTCTCTGCTAATTTCTCTTGTTAAATTTGCTTACTAAATATATCCACTACAATGTCAGCAATATTTCATTAGGAAGGTATCAGTGATGTGAAATTTGTTCCTGTACAATGAAAATAATCTGATTTTGTAAGCAATAAGTTTACTTCAACAGAGTCCCACGCTAAGTCATCTTTTGATTAACTGTCTGGTGAATAAGCTTAATTCTTTCTGAATGCTAACTGAAAAAAATCTATTAGGACAAGTGTTCAAAGAGACACTGCCAAGTTTAAATCATTTTAAACAAGTTTTCGAACATGTTATCAATACCTTAGAATTAAATTTGAATTTTTAAAAATATCTCCCCTGCATCATTTATGCTGTTTATGCTTTGCATTTCACTCATTTTAGACATAGTGAACCACTCTGTTTCAGTTTTGTTTATAGTCCGTTTCACTTTCTGGTCATAATGCATATAATGCTTCAATATTGGGACTGCAAATAATTCAGGGGGATATTTAAATAAAAACCGCTCGCTATTTTCAGTGAAATAAAGTTCCACAATCACTGTAACTTAAATTTTGGGCCTGAACTATCTTTAAAATAACCAACAAGCTTCTAGCTCATAGCTACTTTTAAACATATCACTGCCTAAAGAAAGCATCATGAACGCAAACTTACAAAGTAAAAGTGAACCAGTATCTCTTCCAAAAGATACTGAATTTAAGAATAACTATTTCCAAAGTGTTTTACACTCAAAGAGACGTCAAATAGTTTATTATACTGAGATTTACAATTTCAAATTAAGGTCATACATCAGGAAAATATTCAAGTCAATGAACAGATGTAATAACTTAATTCTAGTTTAGCGCTACTTAAAAAAAAAAAAGTTTTACAGTACAATTAAAGTTGTTTGGGTGCCCTAACTGTGCTTTTCCAAACCTTAACATATTTGGATTTTTAAAATTTAATCTTAACTCTCAATTTCCTTGTCTTATAATGCTTGTTTCTGGGGTAATTACAAAATCCCTGTAATATATTTTACCCTAAGTTAGTGATATGTATTCTCAACCTTAACTCCATTTTAACAGTTTGTCCCAGAATAGAGCCCAGAAATCTTAGTTCCTCCAACATGCTGATATCCATCAGATAATCATCTAACTCACTGGCAAAGTGTATCATGACCATCTCTACCAACCAGAACAAACAGAGCATTACAGATGAAAAAGTAGCTGTCTTTAGTAGAAGCATGCCACCCTGCTGAAACAGTAGCCTTCTTTATTCAGGGCCTGGATAGCTTCAATCCCATTGGAAACCTTCAGTCTCATAGTAAATTATGCAAAACTACAGCCATTATGAGTGAAGACATTCCCACCTTCTCCATTATATTCACAATCTTTAATAACTGTACTTACTTGGAACCTAACTTGAAATGAGTTATCTATTTCGAAGGTGTAAAAGTTAATAAAAATGAGCCATTTATTATCAAAAGCAATCTGAAAAAGTGAGATTTCTTCTTAACGGTTCAATTTTAAACTAAATTTTAACTCTAAGTACGCAATTTAGTTGAAAACTCCTGCAAGTTAAATCTTTATCCACCGGTTATCTCCTACAAATCTGTGGATGATGCTCTGTATTCTTTGTATATTATAAAGATGTTTACTCTTTCTTCAGTCCAAAACAAGTCCCACTTTGACGAAGGCGCTACCATCCCTCATTAGTATTGCTGAGAGTAGGCTGTCCTCTTAGAGATCCTCCTTGAAATATGACAGAGCCGGTACTTTGAGTTATCAAAGTGAAAGGTGAGAAGCACCACTATGATTGCTCTACTGCAACTGCTATACTTGCATTTCCTGTCTGCAGTTGTACTATAATGATGCAGAGGCACCTGTTGCAAGACACAATAATGATGTAAATACCTATGCCTTGTGTTACAACACTTGTTGCAATGCCTAATGCTGTAATGTAGCAAGCTGTCAGGCAGCCAAGTCCCAAACAATTAAGGGCTTTATAGAGGGCACTAGAATAGTATAACCTGATAGGTGACCAAAAAAAAAAAAAAAAAAAGGTAACTGGGGTGGTTTGCCCTGGAGATGAAAGGTCAAGTCCTAGCTAAGCACAGATAAAGTGCACTTTTGGCTACTGCTGCTACTTGATCATCTCACCATAGCCTAATACCTAATAAGATTCCTAGATTTTGCAGCTTGCTAATAAAAGTCAGAAAGAGGCCCCTCAGTCTAGGGATTTGTCCACAAACCTTGTTAATCCCTTCTTGATGTTTTCCCCAGCTAATCATCTCCATCTTGTAAGGCTTAAGCAGCCATTAACTGACATCATCCAAACCCTAGTCTTAGTTAGGCACCAGAAAAGTAAAAGGGGAAGTTATTTACCTATAGTAACTAGATTTCTTAGAGATGTGGTATTTACATGTGTTCCATTTTGAGTGCATATGCCCGATGTGCTGGAGAACAGAATGCTTTAGTCAGCAGTATCTGCTGATTGCACCTGCTCCCTTGATTACCTTAAGCCCTTCCCCCTCAAGTAGTGTTGCCAGTTTTGGTTGGACATATTCCTGGAGGTTTCATTATATGACATAATCTTTAATTACAGACTAGTCTTTAATTCCTGGAGACTGCAGAGCAATCCTGGAGGGTTGGCAACCCTATCCTCAATGCTATAAGGGTGGGTGGAGTGACCAACCGATTCTCAGTTCCTGCACCACTATCAAGAACAGACTATTAGACTTGTCAGTATCATGGAAAGGAGGGTGGGTTGTGAACACATGGAAATATCACTGAGTTTACTTAAGACTGCAATGCAACCCTCCCAAACTGGGCATCTGAACTAAGGAGTAATGGCTAGTGAAAGTATTACTCCAAGCAGCAGCCGTACAGAAAATCAGCTATGGGTATTTCCTTGAGATGCTGCAGAAGTGACCTTTGGTCTGGCAGAATATAACCTAACATGATCTGGAAGTTCTAAATTGGCCACCTCGTAACATACCTTTATGAAGTGTGGCACCCATTTAGATATTCTCCGAGTTGAGGGTGCCTGACCCCTGGATTTCTCGGCAATAAATAGCATAGGGGGCTGCCTGAATGGTTTTGTTCTAGTCAAATAAAATGACTTAGATATTAAGTCTTATATATCGTAGATAATATAACATATTTTATATGTTAACCAAATTCCCTTTAATGCTGTGCAACTATAAATTTAGTGCCCTCTTCCTATTGAAATTTCTCTGACCTTCAGTTGAACCTTAGTGGATAAAGGAAATATATATTCAATAATGGAATGTGTAATCTTTTCCCCTGTTTTTTCCCCTTACCTTGCTAACATAGCCCATATGTCCAGGAAGGAACCCTTGGAAACTAATAAGGATATCTATTATTATAGAAGTGTGTTATAATAAACCAGCCTGATTAATTGATATGAGGTTCTTGTAATCTAATTATGTTCTCTGATAAGAGGTATTTGTTATCACAGATATTTTCTGTGATTTATCAAATGACCCACTGAAAGACGTTTTTAACTCATTAGGCTTGTTTCAACAGGTATTCTTAAAAATGATTGCAATAGAAATCCCTTTAGTTTATCAATCATGTAAACTGCGATATCAAAAGAAATTCCATAAGTAATTAGGTAAATTGAAATATTAAAAACAAAACACATGGTTTTGGGGAAAGTAACTTTTCCCTCCCTGCAAAGAAATTTCTTTGTTTCACATCTTATAAAGGAAAGTTTTGGGTGTTAGTTTGGGAGTGAATAAACTGGCATCGTTCTGCCAGTTACAATGAGAAATGTAGTCTTCATAGACAAATGAAGTAATGAGCATTAGTCTAATGGCTCCAATGGAGGTTCCATCAGGCTAGTAAGCCTCACATTATGATTCCAAGATGGAGGGGGCTGTCTTATTGAAGGAAAAGCTCTAAAAATACCTTTCACAAACTTTAACAAGTATGAGAAAAAAACTGGATGGTCTTGAATTGGGGGAGGATATGCGGAGATAGCGAACACATAATAAGCTTAACAACAAACGAGAGGTTTATAAGGATAATAGATATTGAAGGATATGAGAGACTGATGTCTCTTATGGAGAAACATTATGCTGGTATGCCCAGGATGAAAAACGATCCAAGTTTGCAGTATAATTTGTCCTTGTGGATTGCCTTCTGCTCTGAATCCATATGTTGCATATATCACCAGAACAAGTCTTCTCCAAGTCTGTTAGCCAGACAGTTTCCATGCCATGAGGTGTAGTGACAACAAATCTGGATAAATGTTTTCCCTGTTATGAGTAATTAAGTCTAGTAGAAGTGGTAAGTGATATTGGCAATATCGAGAATTTCTGATTTCTGTGAAACAGTCATGCGTGGACCAATCTAGAGCTATTAGGATGATTGAGGCCTTCTCCTGTTTGAATTCCTTAAAACATATGGGATCAGAGGAATTGGGAGATAAGTGTATAATAGACCGTGAGTCCAAGGGATTATGAAGTTATCTCTTTGAGAACCCAGACTCTCGTCCCTCCCTGGAATAAAACGCTTTGCATTTCTTGTTCTGTTCAGTGGCAAACAGATCTGATTGAAAATGGTTTGAAATTGAAACTGATTTTTTTATGAACCATTCATGATTCTGAGAAAAATGCCTACCTGGATGCTCTACCTGCCAGCATGTTGTATAGGTCTGTAAGATGCACTGCAGTTAGTGTTATGTTGTGCCAGATACACCAGTTCCATAGAAGGACTGCTTCCCTGCACAAGAGCATTGGTTTGGTTCCTCACTGTTTACATAAAACATCACGGTGGTATTGTCAATTCTTACCTGTACACTCATCTTTGATATGAGGTAGAAAGGCCATGTATCAAGCTTTATTGCTCTGAGCTAAAGGGTATTGGTATGAAGGCATGCCTCTCTGACTCCATTGATCCTGTACTGTAAATGTTGTTGAGATGGGTTCCCCAACCCAACAAGGAAGAATCAGTCACTACTGACTCGTGTAAGGTGCTGGGAAGAACGATGTGGATCTTTCCATGAGCTGAGGGAGTTCATAACTCCTTAAGAGATGCTTACCCCATATCTGTTTTGTCAACAGCACGGAAATGGACAATCCAAAAACAGTCTTGACCACAATGAAAATGCAGTCTGGTCAATAGGGTCACAAGTGTACATGAAGCCATGGGACCTAAAAGCTGGAGACATATCCTTCTTGTAGTACATGGATTTTTATTAAGTTGATTGATCAACTCTATAATGTTCTTGAATCTGGTTGTGACAGGCATTCCATGGAGGTTTGAGCATTGAGTAGAAGCCCAATAAATTCTATCTTGTGTGTTGGGATTAAATGAGATTTCCACATTCATTCTCTGTCCCAGTTTGGAGAGCAGATGTACGAGGAAATCTGGTCTTTTGTGTGCTTTTACCCTACACTATATAGATTTCACAGGGAAGACCAGCGTTTCCCAAATAGGGGGTCCTGACCCAAAAGAGAGTTGCAGGGGGTCATGGTAGTGCCACCCTTACATTTGCACTACCTTCATAGCTGGGTGACCGGAGAGTGGTGGCTGCTGACTGAGGGCCCAGCTCCGCAGGCAGCAGCGCAGAAGTAAGGGTGACAATACCATACCATGCCATCTTTACTTCTGTGCTGCTGATGGTGGCAGCTCTGCCTTCAGAGCTGGGCTCCCAGCCAGCAGCTGCCACTCTCCAGCTGCTCAGCTCTGAAGGCAGTGCTGTCACCAGCAGCAGTGCAGAAGTAAGGGTAGCAGTACTGCAACCCCCCTTACAACTCATTTTTGCGACCCCCTTACAACTCATTTTGGGGTCAGGACCCCTACAATTACAACACTGTGAAATTTCAGATTTAAATAGCTGAATCGTGAAATTTACAATTTGTAAGATCCTATGACTGTGAAATTAACCAAAATGGACCGTGAATTTGGTAGGGCCCTACCAATAATATATTCTTTTTCTTGAACAGTCTGAGCTGGTAGCTCTACAAAGCTTCGGCAGACCATTCAGCAGACTAATTCTTGAAATGACTTATAATCATCTAATGAAGACGTCTGAGGAACAGTCAGCCTCATTCTGTGAAGAAGATAGAATATTCTCTGGGAATGTTTCAGAAACTTGTTGCTGAAATATATGTTCATGCAGAAACTGACGAAGAAGAGAGTCCGGTTCAACAATACTTGCAGATTGCTGTGGTTGCTTTTGCATGACAGGCAGATCTGGGTGTGAATGAGATTTAACCCTGGAAACTGAAGCTGAGGAATATTTTGATTTAGGATATGACCATGGCGCCAGCGAGGCCAAGCAGTCTGTCCATATGGATAAAATGAGAGTGGCCAGGATGGAGGAGTACCAGCTAGGGTCTTTGAACTAACATGCCTATATTTTCCCACGCCTGACCTGACTAGCAAACATATATGGGTCATAGAAAGGTACCACCTAAAAGGTAAGAGAGTGAAACATCCCCACTATCAGAAGACGAATACCCATCCTCCTGTAAGGTGGGAGGCTGCCCCTGAGGTGCTCAGAGAATTACTCACTGAATGGCCTTATCAAAACTATCATCCTTAGAAAGCATACCAGCTGACAGAAACACCTAATAAGGGGGAGTCAGGCTGCAGGGAAACAGCCAAAACACTGTGTACTTTGTACATTCTGTTTGCATATAAAAATCAAAGAGTCCTGCCCAAGCTACTACTAATTTTTAGTTCTGTGATCCATTCCTCTATCTGTTTGAACATTGGATGGAACACCGAGGAACACATTTGAATGTATTTAAGAAATTATTAATGATAACCAGCAACCTTGGATTGTCACATACTATTTTGTAGAAGAGTGTACACTGAAAAAGAATGAACCGGTTTTTGCACTTAGAAAAAATGTTTAATAGTCATAAAATGCACCTGCACTCAGTTTTTGTCTTTGAAGTGTCCCATCAGAAAACTAGCCAGACCCAATCTATTTAGCTGTTAAAAACAATGAGATCAAACATGTCCAGACTATACCTTCTCCTCCCTCAGAATAGCTCTTTCCATCATCTACTCCCTCTTAAAATCACAAGGTGAACAACAAATTAATTCCCTTTTTCTGGGAGTGATGAGTGTGTGGAGGGTGATGAGATACCCCTAACAAAAAATAAAGCATCCTTATAAAAGTGTTGAATTATTCTCAATCACCGCATTTGAAAAAATACATATGGGAAATCTCCATGACAAAAATGTATTTGAAATGAAATTACTGAAACACAAGTAGTAATAAGAAATCTATTATATGTCTGAGGTTATTTTCCAGATGCAGTTATCATTAAAAATACTTGATGAGAATAGCTTTATACTGACCTAGTCACAACGTACCACTTAGGCAATGAAGTTACTACAGTCTTTCCTTGCCACTTCCCTCTCCCTAAAGTCTTCAAGCAATTTATACCATTTTATTCACATGATCTTGTTTCTCAAGTGATGGTGCTATTCAAACATAAGTAAGTTTAAAGAGCAAGCCTTTGAGCAAAAGCAATGTAGAAAACAAATGTATATCTGCCAGTGGATATATATTACCTGAACACAATCCCACACTGTTCGTAGAACAAAAAGTAAAGGCTGGAACAGCAGTAATAAGAACAGAAACACATATTTCTAACAACGTAATTCTGGGTAACAAACCCTACACTGGGAAGTACGAACAGTTGAAATTTATAAAAATAAGTTTTAGAAATCGCTTACTTGTGAGAAGTTCTCTTCTTCATCATGCTGGCAGACACTCCTGCATGCCCTGTAACAGAGAACACAGCACATAAATGACTGAGAAATGAACATATTACGTTCATGCAGAGTGCTAAGAAAGGCTGCTGTTTTGAATGCCAAGATGTAGATGAAGTGCTGCAATTCTATGGGAGTTAAATATCGAACAAAAAAACCCCCCAAGAATGTAAGTATTCTGAATAAAAATCCTAGAATTAATATACTTCTGGAGCTAAACTTGCATGAAATACACTTTTAATTTCTACTCAGATGTCAGATTAAAACAGATAGTGGTTGTGGTCAAGATCACCTGTATGTTCAAATTCCAAACACAACAACGGTGAGGGAGATTCCCACACTGGAGCCATTCTTTTAAGTGACAAATCTGAGGAACTGTCCCAGAATGAGGTGTCAAGAGAAGTAGTTTTGGAACAAACTGATAAATTTATCAGTAATAAGCAATTAGGACCAGATGGTATTCACGTAAGTGTTCTGAAGGAACTCAAATATGAAATTGCAGAACTACCAGCCATGGTATGCAACCTATCACTTAAATCAGCTTCTGTATCAGATGACTGGAAGATAGCTAATGTGACGCCAATTTTTAGAAGAATCTCCAGAGGCGATCTGAGCAATTGCAGGCCGGTAAGCCTACTTTCAGTACGAGGCAAGTTGGTTGAAACTATAGTATAGAACAAAGTGATCAGATACCTAGATGAACACGATTAGATGGGGAAGAGTCAACACAGCTTTTGTAAAGAGAAATCATGCCTCACCAATCTATTAGAATTCTTTGAGTGGGTCACCAAACATGTGGATAAGGGTGATCCAGTGGATATAGTGTACTTGGATTATCAGAAAGCCTCTGACAAGTACTCTAAGCAGCCGTGGGATAAGAGGGAAGGTCCTCTAACAGATAAGTAACCGGTTAAAAAGACAGAAAATAAAAGTAGGAATTTCATGATATCATTTTTAAGAAATCGTAAGCAATTCAGAAGTGGTACAGACAGAATGCCCAATTCGCCACTGCCTCTATGGCTTAATACACTGTCGTAAAACCAGTATAAAAAACCTACACATGTGTTTCCTTTGAGGGTGACTGCCACACATTTGTTCTCTACCTTTTTCATCGCCTTTCCTGAAAGACTCCAAACTATAAGCAATTCCAAAACAATTTAACATTTAACTTTCAAAATCGGCACAAGTGAAAGGCTGTAACCATCTGATTGATGGATCCATCATTTCCTAAGCTCTTTACTCCTGAGGAGAATTCTGCACCACTGCGCATGTGCAGAATTTATGTCCCCTGCAGATTTATTTGCTTCCCTGCAGATAAATTACTTTCTGACGGGGAAGGCACAAAAGCAGTCATGCGGCCCTCCCCAGCGGTATGTTTTGGGTGCTCCAGGAAGCCAACAGAGAGGTAAATCACTGTGGGGCAGGAGGCAGGACTGGGGAAGACTGGGCTGGTGGCTCCTACCCTGCGCTGGGCTGGGGAGGATGGGGCTTCCTCTTCCCCTGCATGGCATCTGGGGCTGGGTCAGACCCACCCCCATATTACTCCCCCGGCTGCAGGAAGCTCTGCAAACTCCCCTTCTCTCCACCCCCCGATTCCTGCACCCATCATTTCTCAGCTGCAGGGGGAAGAATCCCTGTGCAGGGAGCTGCTCCCACATTCGCCCGACCTCCGGGCATCCAGACGCCTTCATACCCATACCCTCCCGCCGAGCCTTACCCACCACACTCAAAACCCCCCTGATGAGCCCCACTCCCCCTATTCCTGAACCATCCTGACAAGCCACCCGCACCTGGATCCCCACCCCACCTAGCGCCAACCAGTTGCACCTGGATCCCCACCCCACTGAGCCTCTTTCCCCCAGCATCTGGGCCCCAAACTGAACCCCCGCACATCCAGACTCCCCTGCCGAGCTCTATCCCCAACACACCAACTCCCACCCCCTGCAGCATCCCATTCCTGTTGCATCCAGAACCCGCAACAAGTCCTGATGCATCAAGATCCCACCCCCAGATTCCCCCACTGAGCCACCCGCACCTAGACTGCCCCACTCAGAACCCTCTTAACCCACACCTGGATCCAGTCACATTAAGCCCCACCACACCTGAATCCTGCCTTGCTGAGTGTGCCTGCCCACACAGAGGGGCAGGGCCCTAGGGTGTTTCTGGGGCAGGCCAGGTCCTTGCACTCTGTCAGGGTTGGGTGCAGCCTCACTACTGAGTCCATGTCCCAGGGAGGAGCTGCACAGTGATCTCCCACCTCTGTGCAGCCAGTGGCCTGTTCTCTCCAATTCCATGCTGGAGCCTCCACATTTATTTGACAAATAAAATTCGCAGAATTTTAAAATATTGTGCGCAGAATTTTTAATTTTCTGGGGTAGAATGCCCTCAAGAGTAGCTACTGGAGGAAGAATTCTCAGTATTTACAGCCATTCTCCATTTACAGCATTTGGTTTTATCCTTACATAAATAAGACCAGAACCACTATTAGCTTATTACTATAATGTTATCAGTCTGTCTGAATCTTTTGTTGTTCAACTGAATTAGGGAAGTTACAGTTGCTAAACTACCTAATCTTAACTATCAAAATATATCCTGAGTTCTGCTAGCATCTTGCAGACTTTCATAGTGTTGAACAAGTTTCAGAGTAGCAGCCAACTATTTGGGGAGAAAAACACTTGAAACCACTCTGTTGACACATTGCCCTCCCCCACTATGAAAAGAGAAACACTTTTCATTACCACCACAATACATCTAAAGAATACACTAGCTGTGCTAAAAGATTAGATACTAATAATCCTTACAGATGTATATCAATGCAAAATACAAAAGTGTGCACACATGTAGGGGTAGAGGAAGGAAAGGAAGTGTTAAACACACATCCAAGTGATTTGCAACCACATTTTTGAACCTTTAGAAAAAGTTGATAGAGGTTTACCAACTTCTTCCCCCAACCGCCACAGGAACATATTTTTTTTGGTGAAATGGTAAGAACTAATCAATCAGTTATATGACAAACTATTTTTTCCATTTTACTAAAAAAAGTGCTTAAAGTATCCGGGATCTTAAAACATCAATTTCATAATTTTAAATTGACAGTAAAAATTAAGATGGATAATTGCCATATTCCCAGCTTGCTTGATGTATTTATGAATTCCTAGTGGAAGATGGTCCATATGCTTGAATGTGAACCAATGTACTATGGTCTTAGATTGAAAATTGATCTAAAAAGGTGTGAAGGGAACCTATTTTCTGTTATGGTTTTTTTGTACTGCAGTAGCATGTGGGGGCTCAATCAGGGACCATGTCCTGAAGCAGCTGGCATTGGCCACCGTCAGAAGACGGGATACTGGGGTAGATGGACATTTGGTCTGACCCAGTATGGCCATTCTTATGTTGGTAAGTAAGTGCTAACACTGAATCCCAGCAACGTAATCAAGGGCCAGATTTTCAGACAGACATGCAAATAGGCTGCCTTTGCACATGCAAGTGCTGCACAAATAGGGTAAGTGACTAATAAAATCAAGAGTAGATATAGCTGTTGAATTTTCCCCCTCACTGGAGTGATATTTAATGTTTAGAAGGTAATTTGTCCCTAAGCAGAATGATAGCTCTACGAGCAAAACAATAATATCCAACAGTCCTCCAATTACGTCAAGCATTGGTCCTTCAATTTTGCCCAATTCACTTTGGCAAGCTCACACTAAGTGTGTGAATAATGATAATCTTCTCTTTGTAGTGCACATTCCAGGACAAATTTATTTAAAATACTTTTAAATTGCTCTGGTGATATTTTGAGGCATATTTTATTTCTGTGTAAATCTTTTCTTTTTGCAAATTTGCCCTTTAAAAGTACTTATGAATAAAAAAATTGATGAAATAATTTAACAGGATCTTAATCCTACTGCACTCATCATCACTTAAGGAAGACCCACAAATCTTGTACTGCCAGAGTGTCAAATAAATTGTGCAGAAGAAATAATTTCTATAAATATTAATCAAATACTACTTCTCTAGCTACTTTTGGATTATTTTAGATATAAACCTATTTGTATAGGTTTGTATAACATATGATTTAATGAGCCTGATAAACGCTTATAATGCTTGAAGCATTTTACTGAAAAGCATCTTTAAAAATTGCACGACAGTCTTCTTGTTTCCCTGCAAAGTATCATTTTAAAAACATTACTGAAAATTGGTTGGCTTTTGGAGAGCAAAGGATTCGATAGTACCTGATGTTTGTGGGTAAAGGTTTGAATCAAGGCAGAGTTTTGCTAGAAGCTGATGCTGTTTTAGTTTTGTTTCTTTAGGCACCTTTGACAGAAGTGTGTTAGATAGGTTTTCTGTACATTTTACTAGAAATCAAACAAGTGTAGTGCAGTTTGATCCTGTACAAGCTTTCTCTCACCATTCCCAATCCTCAAATTAACACAATTCCTAATCCTCTCTTCAGCAGAGAGACTTTCAAACGCACTAAGTAGGGCAGCAGTTTTGTGGTGTGAACAATTTACATGTCAGTCACTGACGCTACTTTCGGTTTGTGATCTAAACAGAATTTAGAGGATGAACAATGAGTGGCTAATTCATTAAAAGAAAAACACTTTGATAGAAATTTCAATATCAATATTTCACCAGACATTTAATAAGTGGAAAGATCAGTGTGTATGCTTTTTTGGTATAAGTAAAGTTTGATCTCAGGTAGTAATTGGTATTAAAGCAGCCAACATTAATGAATTTATCACAAGGGAGCTGTCAGATTTCACAACACATGAATGCTATTTCCATTAAATGTGAAAAGGTTTAGATTCACATCACTTGCTGCAGTTTCTGTACTACTTTGATAATTACAAAAAACAGCATATTACTGTTCCACTTGAGATACTGCTTTCAGGATAAGCTTCCTCCAGCTACCTACATAAAGCTTTCAGAATTTACTTTGCAACTGGAAAGCCTAGAAAAAAAAATCTCAGCTATTTATTATATATTCAGTATAGTTTCACAAAATGAACATTCAGCAAAGTTAATAAAATCATACGGTGACAAGGGACACTCACCTCTCGTGAGTTCCTCCTGTCGGTTAGGTGTGATACTGCAATCTTTCCTGGTCCTGGCACCTCCCCTATAGGTTGGTACCTACCTGCTTGGTAGGTCTGCAGTGGCTCAGCCCTCCAGCCAAGTCACACAGTCAAAAAGCAAACCTCTCCCAGCGGCACCAAAGTCCAACAAGCTACCTGCCCTCACTAGGGTCTTCAGCCCCGTCTCTTGGTCTTTTAAATCCCACCTTTCACTTGGGCTTCTAAAAGAGCCTCTTCCCCTTCTCGGGGCATAGGTCACTTTCCCAGTGGTGGGAACTCAGGCCTGCCCACTACTCCGAGTCCCAACTCAGGGACCCTATAAACAGCAGCCATGAACCGCTCCTCTGTTTGCTGCAGTTATTCCCTGGGCTTTTTCCCCCATGTGGTCCTGTTCCTTTCATTGGTTACCTTAGGGTTTCAGTTTTCATGTCCTCTTTCCCAAGTCTGGTAAACGCAGCCTGTTAAAAGCCTTTGGTCATTCCTTGCCCCTCTGGTCCCACCCAGGAACTGACCTGATCAAGCCCTGCAACTCCTTTTATCTGAGCCTGCTCTGACTGGTTGCTTCTATATAGCCTTTTTAGGAAGCCCTGGAGGATCAATTTTAACCGCTTTTTCCTGGGGTGGGGTGGGGTGGGGTAGGAATGCAGTGCCTCCAGCCAGGGGGCCTCAAAGGACCTGGTACATCCCATCACATACCTCCCCCCACACCCAATCCCAAAGAAGGGGCTTTAGGTTTGTGAGCCTATCTGAAGGTTAATGTCCCCTCCTATGTAGTCTTTGCCCTGCTTGCTCAGGGGCTCCTCGCCCAGGCCTGTCTATGTGGGGAGCTATTTGCAGTCTCTGCCCTGATTTCTCAGGATCTTCTTTCCTGGGTTGCTCTGCCTGGACAGCGTTTAACAGTCCTTTGTCCTGATTAGACAAGATTTCCCACCTCTGACCTCTTGACATGGAGAGCTTTTGCAGTCTCTTTGCCCTGCTTTGTCAGGGTCTTTTCTCCAAGGCTTCTCTGCCTGGAGAGCTATTAGTCTCTGCCCTGGTTGGTCTGGGTCTTCTCTCTCAGACCTCTCTGCCCAGAAATCTTTTACAGTCTCTGCCCTGGTTTCTCTGGGTCTTTCTCCAAGTTCACCCAAGGGCAAGCCGTTCTTAAAATATCCCATCTGTCCACAATCATAACATCTTCTTGGCCAAGTCTCAGGCTTCCAGCTCACTGGATTCCTCTTATCTACCCAGTACCTGTTACTGCTTCTTTCCTGCAGGATCCGTAACAGGTAATGCTGCAGTTCCTTTAGCCTGCTGTAGTTCCAACTACACCACCCACCACTCTCTAAGAGCCTCACTGAACTGCTGAAGCAATACCCAGATCGGCTTCACAGACCCAGTCCTCCCCAGAAAAGGATGTGTGAATTTTGGTGTCCAGGTTTGTCATGGCTATCTGGCTCCTTGTTGCCCTCCAGCTAGCACCTCCCCCTGTGTTTTCAGAAGAGCCATGCTACTGCTGGGCTAAAGCCTTTTTAATTCCTCCATTGTCTCCTTGTTTCAGGGGCTGGTCCGAAAAGACCCTACTTCTGGTACCAAGGAAAGATGGTGCTGCATTGGCAATATTAGGACTTCTGCTACAAGCTCCCTCCATTTTTATTGTGGTTGACCAAACAAGGAAAATTTGCCCGACATCCTCATTGCAGGGAACCTTGCATCCTGTTAGTTCACTGCAGAAATTTAAATGAATTACAGTTGTGTGCACAATTAAATAAGTAGAAGCTTTTCGGGGGGGAAGGGGGGAGGGAGGGAGGGAGAGAAGAAGAGGATGACCATGTCCTCCTTTCTTTATGGCATCCAGCTACCAGAAGGAGAAGATTAAGGAATTACCCATTTGCCAGAAGATTCAGCAAACAAGTCCTTGGAGATAACTGAAGGAGCAAGAGAAACTGTTACGGTGCAAAGGGGATCTGTAAGGGTACCTGAGGAGAAAAGCTTTGTGATCCAAGGAGTATTCCTTGGATTGAGTGCTTCCACTCTGGAGAACAGAGCACCAGGATAGGAAAAGTTAAAGTGAATTCTTTAGCATTCCCGCCTCTCTTTTTCCCATGGCGCTATCATGTCAGGTGGCAGACTCTTGGGAGGTTCCGTGATCCATGTTGTAAAATGCCCTGTTAGGCACCATTTCCACCGGTGGCCGACAGGGAAGAGCATACATACACAATGCTGAAACAGGGAAAGCCCAAGGTGAAGAGGACAAATTGGGAAGATTATGGAGGCTGAAAAAGCGGTGTTGCAATTAGTTCACCTCTTCAGAGTTGTTTACTGAAGTCTTTTCTTCCATTCTGATATAGCAAAGGCAAGCTGAGACTGCAAATCAGCCTGAGGCTCCACTTATTAATACTCTACGAAGTGGAGAATAAAACATTGATCCGAATGGGAGAAAGGGCAGAACCAAACAGAAAGACCTAAATTGTTGAAGTGACCATTGATTTTAAGTGCCCCAATTCTTAAATCTCTAAGGTGCCAGACTCTCAGAAGGAGGGTACTCAGTACTTTCTGAAAACTAGATCCTTTAAGGCATGTAACTTTATACACCCAAAACATATTTGAAATAATAAGTGAATGCTTCTGTATCTGGACTGACTACCCCTTTCTGCCTGCCTGAGAAGAGAGTGCCCTTTGTCTGTATTGGTGGCAGTTAACCTTCACTGAAAGTTAACTGCCATTTCTTAGACTGCTGCTGACAACCATCATTGTGTCAAAAAACAGGCATTCTGCCATAGCCAACCGGGGGAAAAAAACCTAGATTTATTACCTGAGACAAAAATACTTTGATTTTGAAACACTGATGTTACTTTTCTGGATGGCTAAGAGTCTTAGAGCTGCATGAACATATGATAGGTATGTAACTGCTGGGTTTAGCCATGCTCACATGCAGGTTGGCAGCAGCCCTTATGCAATGTTTTTTGCAATCCTAACACGACCCTAGAAAGTCTCCCAGGAACTTATCAGTTTAAAAATATTTCCAAATCTACGAGAAATGAAGGACAAAAAGAAGAAGAGGAGGAATACATCAGCCTGACAGATATTCACTCACAGATGATCACTTTAAAGATAAGATAATGTCTGATTCTCCAGGAAAAATGTCAAACTTTCCAGGAAATAAATATCTGTCAATCATGTAGCTGCTAGGAAGTGACAAGCAGTAGAAATAAAAAGAAAATTAAAAAAAAAAGGGGGGGGGGAGGAAAATACCTCAGGAAGAGAGAAGAAATTATATAGAAAGAACTGCCTGTACAATCTGGCAACCACAAAGCTTGACAGACAATTCTCTGCTAAAACTGACAAAAGGACCATATGTGAGCATTAGTATACAATTGTTCTAATAAGCTAATATTGTAGGCTGGAAACTGATTTACAGTCTTATACGTCGTCTTTTAAACTGTCAAGGGTCACAAGTCAGGTCACTTGTTTTTTTAATCAAAATAGCTTCAACCAGTAGATGATTACAGTTAATGCCAATTTTAACGACTATCTTCAATGTTCAATACTTGCCTAATTTATTAATGATGAACTCTCAGCATCAGACTAAGCAAGCGGGGTACATCTTCTCCCAATATATGTTTTCTGCATTAGTTTTAAGAAAATACACGACAACATGATAAATTTTAAGGTCAAAAGGATCACTATATAATCACCTAATCTTATCTTCTGCACAACACAGGCCATAGAACTTCATCGATTAATTTCTGCAGTGGAGGCAACTCTTACCTACCATGTAAACAAATATTACTAAACTTAACTTGCAGCTGAAATAGAGTGCCTCTCTTAGATATCCAACCATGATTTCAGGACTTCAAATGCAAAACCATGCTCTGAAGTGTCTCTTGCCTCTGTTTGCCAGAAGCTGGGAATGGGCAACAGGGGATGGATCACTTGATGTTTACCTGTTCTGTTCATTCCCTTTGGGGCACCTGGCACTGGCCACTGTCGGAAGACAGGATACTGGGCTAGATGGACCATTGGTCTGACCCAGTATGGCTGCTCTTATGTTCTTAAATGACAAATTTACCCTCTTTTCTTGGAAAGTTGTTCCAATGATTAATTGACCTCACTTTCATGTGAGTCTTATTTCCCATCCAACTATTTGATCTAATTATGCCTTGGTCTGCTAAATTAAAGGATTCCTTACAGGTCACATTCAACTCACGTTATTTAGCTTAAGTCTCATCGTAAGGCATGTTTCCAGACTTCAATTCATTTTTATAGTTTCTCTGAACCCACGCTAATTTTTTAACGACCTTTTCAAAGCGTCAACACCAGAACTTGACCACAGTAGCTGGTGTTTTTCTTCCAATATGAATAAAAATGAGGTGAGAGGATAAGATCTAGTTATAGGATCAGTTCAATTTAGTAACTATAGATAAATAAATGTTATCCTTTGTTAAATAAATGTTTTGGATAAACTTTTTCCATATCTAGTCTTATGTATGTACACTTATGGCAGTTTTATTTACCTAATAAAAAATTAAAATACTGTTTTTGTGCATTTTAATTGAACTGAATTTTCTGCCAACTGTAACTTATTGCAAATCTTGAGTAAATAAATAGGATTGTAGTAAATAATAAATGCATCATTCACCATTTTCTAAACAATTATATATGAAACTAAAGAAATCAAAAGAAAATGTTACCATGTGACATTTCTAATGATTTAAACTTATGAAGTACTCACTTTTTTTAAAAAAAAGTTTTAAAAATGGCTTCTTTGTCCTATTCTGGAATAGCACAAAGCAGACAGAGCATACAGGTCAGCTAAACTGGGTTTACAGCTGCTTTGATCTGGCAGTGCATAAAAGACAGCTGAGTGCACACTCCGTTTCCCCCCCTTTCTCCCATCTTCCAAAATACCTCTGCCTTTTACAACACACATTCAAACTTCCCTGTCCTTCCTGCAACCCCTCTTTTGTGCATGGTATATATCCCCATTCTGTAATTTCCCCCTCCTTCTTGGCCTACCCATTGAGTAGATGTAGTGCTACAAAATCGCTTCTCAAAATATATTTATGATTTTTTTTTTCCTAGTGGAAATTTTCATCTGTCAAAAAGAATGGCTTTCTTTGAAAATGGCCACCATCTCCAATTATTCTCAGCAAGACTGAAGCCACAAGTTACCCTCAGGGAAGATGGTTGCTTTCCATGCTGTAAGCAGGCCAAGACACACAAAGAGACCCTTTCTCAAAGTGGCCACCAAGCGAGGGCAGTGGAAATTGTGGAATTCTCTGTATTAGACCACTGTAATCTTCAGCCTATGCTGAAGGAGAAACTTTACCTATTATTCTTGATAACAAACACTACCAATAATCCTAAAATAAGTTACTCAAATGTAGCACATGAACAAGATTTTAGTGAATTTTCACTTTAGAGGAAGTTTGACAAGTGTTACTCTGTTAATGAGATCATTAGGGGCGACAAAATAATAATATTGGGTGTTACATTTCTTAAGGATTCATTTTTAAACTTCATTTTAAAGCATAAAGAAACAGATTTACTTTTGGTTTTGTGCCAAGGGACAAGTACCAGGTTCTCTTTGAACTCCTGATAAACCTGTAGTGGGTCACGGAGTCTCACCCAACATAAGAATGGACTGGAGAAGTCCTTTTCTTAGATGAGGACCTAGAGGAGATTGCTCACATTTATCCTTGTAAGGGTGCTTATTCTTACCCTCTTTGTGTCTTCCCTGTTTTCTGCTGGTCCCTAATTCTGCTTACAACAGTCTCAGAGCCAGAGACAACTGTGTACCAAAGGCGGATTCCTGGTGCCTCTGACTGATGTACCAGGGTAAGACTCTGGTCTCAAACAATCTACCAGGAAAGTATGAAGTCTGAACTCATGGGATTGAGGGGTTCAGCAAGGGAAAATCTGGAAGATACAACACTTGAGGGGATATGTGCTTCCCTGAGGCAATACAGATGGGTGTCATGACCTTCACTGATTGGGAAGGCCATAGTGCTTAAAACCTGGGGCCCTGGGCATGATAGGCACCAAATATAGGTAGATGGCTGGGGTTGGGAAGAACCCCCCTAAGTTTTCCAAAACTAACACTGAAACTAAGAAATAGGTAGAAAAGGAGAACTATTTACAAGCAATAAAACAAAAAACGCTAGCTAAAGCTGTAGACACTAGAGAAGTTTCATCTCAGACCACAGATGGTAGAAAGGAATCATGGAAGTGACTGGTCTGCACTGCCCCATATCCTCTCAGCTGGGAGCACAAGGAGATGGGTGCAGGTGCAGACCAATGGACACCACTAATGAAAAAAAAATCTTCTGGTCCCAGGCATGTGGAGTACATGCACACCTCAAGTGGAATAGACACAGAAACCACCACTTGAAGAAACTTTGTTTATAATCATTTTGATTGAGGCCTATCCATACTCCTCTTACATCTTCATTAATGCATTTTAACCTCTTCTCTTGCACTTATATGACATGAATGGTTTAGACATAGGCTTTGTTTGATTCCTGCTGGTTGGCCAGCCAAGCCTTCCATAAATTTTTAGTTTTTACTCATAGATTGACATTTGAAAACTTTCACCCACTTGTCCCTCAGGTGTGAAGATTAATTTCTGAAAAAAAAAAAAGGGGGGGGGGAGCAATTCTAAAATCTCAGCCAATGAACAAAGTTTAATCAGATAATTATGAACTGAATTGATAAAACAATCACCAAACTGTGATTTCTAGTTACCAGAAACATTTCCATACTGAATGACAGAAGAAGATGCAAAACACTATTTTTAAGTACCAATTTAAAAAAAGATTTTATAGTTTGCCATATCTGAAATTTACTTTATTATAGTTGAATACAGATTCTTAGCTCAGCTCTTTAAGAAACTGATTCATCTGTTTCTTCCTAACCCTCCCAAACTTTCTAGGTAGCTTTCCTGTACCTGTAAAGCAAAGTTAGAAAACTGCTTTTAATAGTAACCAAAAAGTTTATAATTGCAAAAGAGAAACTAAGTACTGTAGCATTACTATGAATTTGATCAGTAAAAATGCGAGTGAAGCAAAAGCAACCTTTCCAGAACTATTTTCCTCCAACGGTAGTTTTTACTGCCTGACGCTCATTGGACAATCATAACGCAGGTAAAGATATGCTAACGTGAACCATATATGAAATAAGATGCACAATATCCCTCAAATCTCATTGAAAAGAATGCCTTCAACACCAGTTGCTCCTTTCAAAAGTTGTCACTAGCAATACAGAAGATTAAAAAATTATTGTATTACTACTGGAACTGAATACTTAACACACACCACACTGGAAGACAATTATATTTCATAGCCCAGAAGGAGTTAGTGTTGTGCTGGTTGCTTCTATGGGTCTAATATTAAGGGATTAGGTTATTGAATATGACAGACTTGCAGCCTTTCATGGAGATTAAAGACTTTTTGTAATTTATTCAACAAATCTGAACGATGAGCTGGAAACACAAATGGAAGCATCAATATGGCCTGTATGGTTAGTTTCATATCAATTGAGCTTTCCCAATTTTATATTAAATCACAGGAGCTTCCCATAAATCTACTACAGTACATGCACCATACAGCGTACTTAAATACTCTTTTATCCCTCCCTTCAGCTCATTAGCTACGTTGTATGCTTTACAAAATAAACATGATTTTTCTCTGCTGGGAATGAAAAGCTTAATGGAATGACTCTGCAGCACAGGGGGGAAGGGGGGTAGGGAGGAGCACAAAATAAAAAAACCTCAACAAAACAGAACAGTTGTACCAAGCAAACTTTTTCTCTCAAAGAAACTATTCTGCTTTTTTTAATGAAGGTTTATCAAACAGATTAAAACAGAACTTCCAGCTTGTGGTTCAACAGTTTTCTAAAATGCCTGGATGTGAAGTTCTATGTCCCAAAGCCATTCTCCCCCCAACTCACAAGAAATGACTTAGGGCTTGTGTATACTAGAAAGTTAGTTTAGATTATTATAGGTGGAAATTTAAAATACAATAGCTATTTCTCTATGGCTCCATGTGTACGCAAGCCCTTTCAGACATCCCCCCTTAGCACCCAGTGCAAGGGGAAAGCTGAATTAGTTAGCTTTTGTTCACAGAGACCCCAGGCACTTAATTAGTTTAAACCTTGTTAGTTTACACTTGCACTGTCCTTATTTCTTCTTGCCCTCAAAGCATGGAGTAAGTGCTTGTCTTCAAGACAAAGCTGTACTGGCTTAATTATATGTGTAATTTTAAACAGCTTTAGTTAAATAGGTGCATAAGGCTGCGTGAACACTTATTTTCATATAGTTTAAGTTAGTCAGGAGTTGATTTAAACTCAACCGAAATAAGACATTCAAACCAAGATAAGGATTGTCCACATAAAAAGTTGCACTGGTTTAACAAAAGATTTGTCCACAGTGGGAGTTATTCCTGACTAACTTCCTACATGGATGCTCTAGAAATGGATCAAGTTAATTTAGCATAAGGCACTCTTATTGTGGAAGAAGAGCACCCACATAGAGTTAATCAGGAATAGCTTTAACTTCACACACTACCTTAATCTGAATTAATTTCCCTACCTAGATGACGCCTAAATCTCATGTAAACAAAGCCAAAAAGTCTTACTGATGCTCCTTTACAGATATTGGCTGATCAGCTTCTTCAGAATGCTGACATTTTATAGCAAGTTTTAAGTAGCACCTAATGAATATATCATGTTCCAGAGTTCTCTTTACTAGCACTGTGGGGGATCGCTGATGAACAGCTTATGTTCTGAAACTGACAGACGCTAATCTTGTTGCGAAGCATTTTCCCCTTCCTTTCAAAATTTCATGCCTGTGTGCAATATGAAAGCTTCAGCAAAACTAAAATATAACAACAAGATATTTTTACATATAGGCCTCCACTGGATTTCTGACAAGCTGCTGTCATACTACAACAAAATAAAGTCAACGAGGTTGACAGGAGCAGAACACACACAATTTTAATACCAAGATGGAAAAGAACTGAAAGTTACTAAAAACTTCACAAAAACATTACAGACACTTTTGTGTTTTAATATTTAATTCAGTATTTCACCACCCAGTTTAAAAAAAAAAAGATTGCCTACCTGCATCAGCTCTGGATCGCTGACCTGGTGTCTTTCCGAATGGGGTCTTCATTCATCTGTGTTTAAGTGAGCAGCAAAGCTGCTGGACTAGGGTGAAAATCCAGTTCTTTCCAACTCTTAAAATTTCCTCTTAGCCTTAAAATGATAAAATTACTACTTGTTAATCCACCATTCAAACGAGAATTTGCTTGTCCCAAGATTAGCTGAAGAAGTATTTTCAATTATATTTCTCTGCAAAACAAAAAGAGATTTTAGTTTAAGCAGTCAAATTTGAAGCGTGGTCAAGATAAGCAATGTAAAAATTAAAAACTAAAATTATATTAGCAAATATGTTAATTTTCATGCTCAGGGAAATTATATTTTTTATTTTAATGTTTTAGCACTGTGTGTAGTAAAAACAATGGAATAACCTGGCACAAAACCAACTTGGACCGACAATATCTGGTAGGGTTTGTCCCTTAAGTTAATTTCTGTATAATATACAGTGCCATTCTATAGGCCAGTATTTAAAGATATGGATCAGAATTATCTGAAAGCAACACGGAATAAAATGATTAGGTATCAATAAACTAACAGTTTGTTTTCAGCCAGGGTAGTGCAAGGTGTTACTGTAATTTTTAATTCTTAAAATGTAGATGTTTGTATGAAAGTCTTTGCTTTAGAATAAGAAACTATATATCACTGTATCTGCACAGCAGGAGGTAGTGGCAGTAACCAAATACTTCTGTTAGCTGATAAAACACCAGATTTACTACTCAGTAGAGAAAACCAGCTCTACAGAGAACAGTGATTTGAGACTTTTAGAACACATTACTGAAAAAATCATTCAACTATGACAAAAGGGAGAAGAGTTCTGCAGTGTGTGAAATTAATAATCACAAATTTACAGAAATTTTGCAGAAAGGGTAGGTATTTGAATAAAGTAATTTGTAAAGACAAGTGAAAAGAATTTAAACTTCTGAAATATTTAATCTCATTACATTTATCTACATCAGTTGCTACATGAGCTCTTCATAGAAATCTGCATGGAGCACTCTTATCAAGCAGTTTTCTCCTGAGAGTTGGCAACATCTTTGCTAAAACAGTTCCTGCTAACCAAAGAGAAATCACAGTAACTGATCTGAAACAACTTTAAGCTTTTTTAGCTTTATTCACTTTTTCACACCACAAACATCTGCTGTCCTGGCTTAATTAGTGTTTACCAGTAGCTTTGCAATTTCATGAGGTCATGGAAAATTGAGACAAGGAAGTTAAATCTAAAGAAAATAAAAAGCGTACTAAATTGGTTTGTTCAATGAAACCAGGGGTTAACATTTTAGAATACCTGACTTCTTGCACTGTGCGGGGAAACAAGCAAAAGAATCATCAAACTGGTGGTAAGAAGTCAAAATCATTCATTTTAATTAAGAAATTTAGAGCCCCTTAGATCACTTGACATTCTTGGGACTCTATGATTTTCATCCTTCAGAGATCAAAATCCTACCCAGTATATTAAAACTAGTGAGAGTAAAACTATGTTGCAGTCTATTAAAAAATGTAGATACTCAAAATGTTTAAATTTTCCATTGACTCAGAAGAGTGCACAAGACATGTAGATCGACATTTTGCTGACAAAGGAAACTTTCTTTGTTTGGAAGAACATTTAGTAGAAAAATCTATCAAGATACAGTCTTATTTAGCTAGCTTGTTCTGCTGCTACTTGTGGATATGAGTCAAAAAATCAAGACTGATATCAAAGTGAACAAAATCAAGATCTAGAATACTTCAGTGTAGCCATACAAATATAATAATTATCTCCAATGCCATTTTGACTTAAGTCTGTCTTGCACAATTTATTTGTAATTTCTGCTCTAAGCTGGAGGCTGTTCCAAGTCCCTGCAGTGCAGCTCTGTACCTGCCTATCACAAGTTATCTCTGCCATTCCTTCCTTAACACTCATATTGGACCAAAAAAAATCACTCCACTACTACTATATTGGGTCTTCAAGACCCCAGTATGTCAACATTGGAAAAACACATGGGATGATTTAAAATTGATGTTATGATCAGTTAACTATAAATCTATGAACAAATTAAAACTTTTCTAGATTCAGAAGCACACTACACAGTACTTGTGTGGGGATCTAACTGACCCCATGAACACACACACCTATTTAAAAAGCTACGCTATGCAGCTTTCAGCATTTAACTGACCCCACATTTAGACAATGGAAATAGCAATATAAAAAGGCACAAACACAGCAAAGTGATAGTGAATAACCTACTACTTTGGACAAATGGAGCAAATAGGTGACATATGTTCTGAACATATTAAGTTTTTACACTTTACACATTCTTGATGCATTTTTCTGTCGTATTCTCTGGAGCAGATGTAACATCCTTCCTGTTTCTTAGGTTCTGGATCAGTACTCCGCACACTAGATGCTGCTTCCCTAGAAGCCTGAGGCAAGGTTGCAATGTTCCTTTTCTATTCCTGGTTTCACCATTTCTGTACCCAGATCCCTGAGAAACATCCATCTCTTACTCAAAGATTATGCCATGTGCAGTTCAACAAAATCCAAATAATATATGCATTCAGACAGTCAACGTACATGTGCAATGTAATAGCAAGTCTTTGCCCCAGCAACAGAATCTGTCAAGTGTGGGCTGCCAGCAAATGCATCTGATAATTGTGACTTCCCCAGAAACTCTTCCTAGCAAGCACAGGCTTCCCAGAAAATCAATTTGACAGTGTTATCTTAAAAAAGACCCTCAATTTTCTGATATGAGGCAAATGTTATCTGGAGACTCGATCTGCAAGAAAACCCTTTTAGTGCATTTTTTTTAAAAATAAAAAACAGAAACTATGGTAATAAAAACAATCATCATAACTGCTGCTTCAAAGGGATAGCTCAGTGGTTTGAGCATTGGCCTGCTAAACCCAGGGTTGCGAGTTCAATCCTTGAGGGGGCCATTTAGGGATCTGGGGCAAAAAAAATTGGGGATTGTGCCTGCTTTGAACAGGGGGTTGGACTAGATGACCTCCTGAGGTCCCTTCCAACCCTGATATTCTATGATTCTAAAATAAAAATCTGATCCAGGAATACCTGCATAATTAATATGAGGTCTAAGTGACCCCAATACCTTTTGAGTGACATTTTTCTGCTACACAAAACCCCCAACAGGCTATATTTAGATGCATATCAGGAGCTGCCAGAGCCTCTTCCTGCTGCTGGAGCCTTTCACAGCAACATGTAGCTACACATGTAGTGCCTTTACCCCACACACTGTCCAAGTGTAGACATAGGCTCACAGTAAGGCATTTTCATTAGACCTCAAATAATTTTTGTGGCTGTTTAATACACCCTCTCCAATATTCAAACATCCTTTAAAATATGTTGAATACTACGTACAATTCTGGTGTCTAGGGGCAGTCTTATTAATGCCATATACTGCGGTCAAATCACCTCCCTACTCCTCATCACTCCTCTACCATTTATACATCCAAGGATCACATTACTTCAATTTTTCTATATCACACTGGGAGCTCATATTCAATTGGTTTGTCCACTATGAGCAGGAAGTCCTTTTCAGAGTTACTGTTTTTCAGAATGCATTGCATCCATTATCTCAGCCTCAAATGAAGTCTGCAGTTACAACTAGCATTTGGCTTACATTATTCCTCTCTCTCATTCACTTTCCCTCTCCCGGAAAGCATGACAAGATCTTGGCACAAAGCACTCCCTCTGCCTCTTGTACCTGGGAGTTAATATACAACATAGCTCCCAACATGGCTGGTTGTCCATGGTAAACAAGCAGCAGGGCTAAGGAGAGAGGAAGAAATGCTGTTTAATGAACTTCCGGCAGGCAGAGAGCTCGAGAGTTACCCTCCCTTGCATTGTAGGGAGCAGGCTAGGAGGAATAAAAGCCAGGTCGGAGGAAAGCAATATACATCATGTAGAACCCACAGTGGAATACCTCCGACTTCAAAATGTGCAAATAGGGCCGTGTACATTCACTTGGTTAAACCACCACTTAACATTTACAAGAGAAAGAAAAATACCACTGTAACCGATTCAAAATTTCACCAGATCAAAACACAATCTGCATGAAATTACAGTTACACCAATCAGTTTTATGAAATAGCACTATTTCTCTTGAAAGTAGCCAGAACAATATAGAATTACAGCATTTTGCTACACCAGCAATACTTATGCCTATATTTTATATACAAAGGGTTAGGCTCTGCAACTTCTTCACGTCAGCAGAGCCAAAAATGTACACCTTAATAGAGAGCCAATGATTTTTTTTCTGAAAACTGGCAGTGTCATAGAACCAGTAATACAGCGTTTCGAACAGAGTTTCGAGAGCTATCAAAAATATCTGGGGGGGGAGGGGAGGAGAGGCTGATGGTTCCATGGCAGTTGGGAGAATTATGGGGGAAGGGTGTGTGAAAAAGGAGGTGATGGGTTGTAATTATGTTTTCAGCAAAATTCCCAGAATGGCTGTTTTAGGCCTTGTCTTTACAATAAAGTTAACTCTGGTTCTTATTTGAGTGTTGCCCCGAATCTGAGTCCTGTCCATGCACAAACACCTCTCACTTAACACTTGGGTGTAAAGCACCACCAGACAACTAGCTTATCAGTGGTATAGACCAAGCGTGGCCAAACTTACTGACTGTCTGAGCTGCATACGATATCTTCAGAAGTTTGGGAGCTGCAAGACATGAACAACCTTTACACATGCATTTTTTAAAATATTAACATCCTACTTACTGTATCATGGCTAATTACTACTAGAGCTAGAGACTTTGTGGGTCTCCATCCTGGTCCTAAGTCTCTGGAAATCTGGTTGATATGTTGTTACGGTGGTATGGAGGAACTCTGTCAGATGTTGATTTGTACGGACTGCACGATGTTTTGTTTTTACTAACTTCATTACAGAGTACTGCAATTCACAGCAGTATATTGTGCCAAAAATTGAAAATGAGTCACACACTAGTCTTTTTGAGTTGAGGATACTTCATTCCTGGCACTTGCTTCCAGAACTTGATTGTTGACTGTGATTTATGCATCATCTTTAGAACCTGGTCTTTCTGGAGTTGATCATGAATGGGTTTATAAGAAAGTCGAAGCAGGATCTCAGCTTCTGCAAGTCTTCAAACTTGGTCTGAAAGTCATCATGCAGTCCTTGTAATTTACCTCCGTATTCCTCAAGTTTGTGATCTTCTACTTTGATTTCAGGAAATGTGTTTAACCCTACTCTTGAGACAGGGAATGTGGTTGAAGTCTCTTGACGCTATGTCTCTTTGCAGAAGCTTTAACTTGTTCTAGAAGCTGAAGACTGCCTGAGTAAGGTCAGAAATAATCTTATCTTTCCCTTGGAGTGCCAAATTGAGTGTTTGCAGATCTTGCATAACATCAGTGAAAAACCATCAGATCCTGCATCCATTGCTCATCTTTCAGTTGTGGATAGGACTTCTCCTTTTCTTCAAGGAAAGCACTGATCGGCTCAAACAGTCCCACAAACATATTGAAGACATCGCTGATTGATAACCACCTCACAATACAGTAGAAAGAGACATCGTTAGGTTTGTCTTCATTTTTGAACTATTGATGAGTCTTCCGATTCAAGCGGATGAAATTGATAATTTCCAGGACTGTTTTCATACCATTTTCATATTTGAAGTATCTGCCTGTGAGATGTTCATGATGGATGATGCAATGAACAAGGAGAAACTCTGGAAATTTGGGACTGCTTTTCAAAAGTCCAATAAGGCCTACTTTTCCCCTCCCACCATTGCAGGTGCTCCATCCGTTACAACACTGACAAGTTTATCCAGCGGTACATTGATATTTGTCAATGCTTTGTCAAGTGCATTCTTTATGTCAACACATTTGTTTCCTTTAGCACCATTAAGTCCAACATTTCTTCTTTCACAGTTAGATCTGAGGAAACATAGCAAACAAATATTGCTAGCTGTGCTTTTATCTTGAATGTCTGTAGATTCGTCAACAGCGAGGCTGAATGCTAGAGCATTCTTTAGATTGTTTTGCATCTTGCTTGCAACATCAGCACTGATCTGGGAGATCTGCCTCTCCATAGTGTGGCATGAAATTGGAGTTTGTTGTATTACTTGTTGAAGTTTTGTGTTACTTGGATCTAAAATTGCAACAACTTCCGCAATATTCTTAACAAATTCTCCATCACAATACAGATGTTTTGCACAAGCGATATTCCATGCCATAACAAAACTAGCTTCAGTCACCATGTCAGTTTCCTTCCTGAATGCCAAAAGTAGGGTCTGTTGACAGTTGAGGTGTAATTTTAATGCAGTTAGCTTGTTTTTCCTTAATTCTGATCCAGGTGGGTATTTAGAGGAAAAAAGTTAATGTGATTTGTTTTATAGTGATGTTTCAAGTTGCTGGCCTTGTGGTGAGAGCGCGATGCACTGCCAGATAAGGCACAGGGGTTTGCCACCTTTACTAGTGAATGCAAAATCTTCTTCCCATTGTGACTGAAAAGTTTTTCTTCATACTTGCGTCTCTTACAATTTGAAGATGTCATTGTCATCCATGAAATTAACATAGGGTTAACACTTAAATCTACAACTATTCAACTGCGACTTATGAACAGTAAACACAGCCTGTAGTGTGCAGAATGCAAGATAATAGCACACAAGGTCTGCACAGCACTACAGTGACGCAATTTCCTGTTATAATGAGCACGTGTCACTGAAGCCCTAAGCAGTGGCTAGCCAGAGCCTGCGGGGCTGAAATCCCAAGCAGTGAGTTGCCACCCCCACGTGGGGTTGAAGCCCAGCCTCAACACCCCCACACAGGGTTGAAGCCAAGAACACCAGCTCACTCCTGCGGTACTGAAGCCCTAAGCCTTGGAGCCCCCCAATGGGGCTGAAGCTGCAAAACACCGGCTTACCATCCTGCAGGGCGAATCCCAGAGCTTGGAACCCCAACCCCCCATGTGGGGCTGGAGCTGCGAGCACTGGCTCGCCCCTCCCCCCACAGGGTCAAGCCCCGAGCTCTGCGAGCCACAGTTGACCCCTTAAAGAACCTCATGCGGCTCATAAGCCGCAGTTTGGCCCTGCCTGGTATAAACTATAGCCTATAGTCAAGCTGCTAACCTGACAACTATGTCATGTGGACACAGGCCTAATCTGAAGGCAACCATGATCTATAACTAAGGCTAAGTTTGTGTCACGGATATTTTTAGTAAAAGTCACAGACATGTCATGGACAACACACAAAAATTCAGAGAAGCCAGTGACCTGTTCCTTACTTTCACTAAAAATATCCCTGACAAAATGGGGAGGCGGATTCAGCACCCACTGCTGCTGGGTTTCCAGGGTCCCCCACCACTGCAGTGAGTGGGAGCTCCGTGGTCTGCCAACTGCCCACCATGGCTGGGCAGCTGCAGGGGGTTCTCCCACCAGGGTGGGGGCTGGGATCTGGGGGGGAGGGGCCAGTGAGCTGGGAGCTCCAGCTGGGAGCTCCAGCCCCAGGGCAGAAAATTTCACAGAGATCAATGGAAGTCAGATTTGTATATCTAATTTGTTTTAATGGGGTCCTGATCTCACTTTCATAGAATCATAGAATATCAGGGTTGGAAGGGACCTCAGGAGGTCATCTAGTCCAACCCCCTGCTCAAAGCAGGACCAATCCCCAATCAAATCATCCCAGCCAGGGCTTTGTCAAGCCTGACCTTAAAAACTTCCAAGGAAGGAGATTCTACCACCTCCCTAGGTAACGCATTCCAGTGTTTCACCACCCTCCTAGTGAAAAAGTTTTTCCTAATATCCAACCTAAATCTCCCCCACTGCAACTTGAGACCATTACTCCTTGTCCTGTCATCTTCTACCACTGAGAATAGTCTAGAACCATCCTCTCTGGAACCACCTCTCAGGTAGTTGAAAGCAGCTATCAAATCCCCCCTCATTCTTCTCTTCCGTAGACTAAACATTCCCAGTTCCCTCAGCCTCTCCTCATAAGTCATGTGTTCCAGACCCCTAATCATTTTTGTTGCCCTTCGCTGGACTCTCTCCAATTTATCCACTTTCTGGAATACTGCATTCAGTTCTGTATATAATATCTAAAGAAAAGGCAAAACTAGGAAGGGATGGGGGGAGGGAAGAGGATAGAAATGTGGAGAAACAAAAAGATTTGAAATGTTTCATTTAAGGAACAGGACATGGTAAGAGACATATACAATACCCCATCTGCCTTCTCTCATAAAACAATGACAAGAGAACGTTAATTTAAAGTGAAAAAAGGAAGTATTCTGTACATAATGCATAGTTAGCCTATGGAACTCATGGCCACAAGACATCACTGAAGCCAAGAGCTTTGCTGATTTCAAGAAAAAAGAAGATTAGGTGTTTACAAGGATAAACATTTAGAAGCAATATGTACCTCCACGCTTCCAAAAATAAGTCAACTACCAACTGTTATGAAGAAGTTTCACCTATAGGCAAGTTATTCTATACTTTTCCACCATTAGACTTCTTGCTTCTTTCTATGAAGCACCTGGTACTGGACACAGTCTGATAAGATATTCAATTAGCTTAACCCTGGGTCTGATCAATATGGCATTTTTCTAAGTTTCTAAATTTGTATTCCTCCATGCAAGCTAGCCATCTGTTAAGCAAATCTTCATGTTAATTACATGGTTGGGTCTGGCTTTCTTTCAGACTTAAAATATTATAGTAGCAATTGCAGTTTTTAGCATAAAACAGCAAAAAAGGACAGGACAGATGGATACAAAATGTACTGTTACAATGTGTAAAACCCACTGTCAAATTTTTCTTAACATTTTAGGAAGAACCACCATGAGGTTGTATGCAAAACGTTGCATTATAAAAGTAATGTAATGCCCAAAAATGTTGTCAAACGTCAAAATTTAGAAAACCTACTTGTAATAGTCCTTGAGTTTAAATATTGATTCAACAGTTAACCAGTAATATTAAAGAGAGTCATATCCAAGGAACCCTAAACTCCAAAAAGTATACTATTGTAAAGTAACACTTAAATATGGAGTGAATACGGTGTACATGGAAAGTGTACTAAGTAGCATTACAAAAAAACATCCAACTGGTTTCTTATCTTTTCTTTATCTGAATAGTGTTATATGTACTGGCATGTATGATCATGATAGAACTGGCATAGGTAAGAATACGTACATGACAAATATAATGTCATGTGTAATCTTTTACCCTTCATCTATTGGCATCAGACCTTACTGCTTGGGAAAACCCTGTGGCACCAGTTTACAACAAAATATTATACTTGGTCATATGTGTCTTCTCCACCAAAGTATTACTATCTTAAGTGTTAACGTGAGAATGGTAAAATCTGTGAAACAAACTAATGGTTCCCTTCCGGCCATGTAGCATGGCTCTCATCCTGGCACTTCCAACAGCGACACTGGCTGGGAAAAGGTTTTCTGCAGACCACCCAAGGCTTGAACCCTTTGGCATAGGCCTTCCCAGTAACAGGTAGGGGCCAGTGGCCTGCTAAGCAAACTTCAGCACATGGAGTGATGGAAGTTTCTCAACTCTGGAGGGAGGACTGACTTATCAGTGACCTCTTCTGAAGTTGCAACAAAGTATCAATTGTGACTACATGTGCATAGCCATACAGCTGTCCACTAAGAATTGGACAGGGATCATTAAATGGATTAAGGTAACTCCTCGTTTGCTGGATTTTACCTAGCAACAAAAAAGATTTTTTTTATTAAAAAGAAAACAGCTGTACATAAAATTAGTTCATAGCTATGAAAAAAAGAGCTGAATGCCATCCGATCAGATTTAAGAACCTTTAATATTTGTATAACAAATAATTCGATCAGTTTTCAACGCATGACAAACATTTTTCTTTATATTTACACACCAGTTAAAATTTGGATCAAAGATTTATATATTTAAAGAAATTTGATATCTGATACACCTGGAGCATTAATACAGCAGAAAATAAGAATTACTAGATATACCACAAAAATTTGTTTTCAGTAGGATTCTAAGACACTGCAGCAGAGGAATGGAGAGGAGGCAAAGCAGAATGAGTCATGCCTTCCCAACACAGCATAGATCATAAGAAATTTTCCCATTTCAGCAAAATAATTTCATTTTATCCATAAATCCTTTAGTTGTGTTATTTTAATGAATCAATAAACACTTTCCTTTAGACAGACATTTTTAAAATCAATCTAAATAGACGTACATTATACTTAAATTAATTATGCAGATTCACTGTTCTCTGATTAACATACATGCCTACTTTGAGCCCCACTGTAACAATTCAATAATAGCACAGTAATGCAAGAGAGTTGCTTACTGCATTCCAATTTCTGCACTTTTCAGTAAGTGTCGAAGTGGAATTACACCTAATTATTCAAGAATAGGCCTTTTGGCACCCTCTAGTGGCTTCCTCCCTCTTGGACTTTTCTAGTTTGGTCTTCCAAAACCTTTCCCCTTTCTACAAGTGATTAAAGTTGACCACAGTTTAAAACTATAGATGTGAGATGTTTCATTAGAAGTTGCAGGTTATAAGTTAAATGTCAAGAGTCCATAATATTCATTCACATTTTTTTCTGGAGTCATTCTGAACTGAAATATACCTGATGCAGAATATGAAAGTTTATCCATGCCTTACTCCAAGAAAGTAAATTTACAAGAAATGAGTTATGGCTTTAGGTCTCTGATCCATGCAGCCTTGGGGGCAAACCAGATCTGTTATTCTGTGGCAAGGGAGATATGGCTCCATCTCTGTTAAGCCACCAACTGAAACACTTCCATGGCCCAGGAAAAAAAAAAAAAAAACTAATTATACTAGTAAGCACTGAGACGAAATAGAACAATCCTCCAAAAGAGCATGAAATTCAATTTAAAACAAACAAACAAACCAACAAACAAACCACTGAGTGACAATTAATAATACCGTTACCTTTCCCCAATTGACAGCCTATTTGGGGTGGGTTAGATCTGTGGACTTCATTACCTGAAAAACTTTTCCTTTGTTGTAATAGAGCAAAAATAAAACTGTATTTGTATTTGTAATGAGGTCACAGACCCAGGACATTGGGATTTTCATAGCAGTGTTCACTTGAGACAAGAGGGGGATATACTATACATATAGTTATGTAGAGCTGTGAAAGGGGGTAACTTATTTCTAAAAATTACTGGAATACAGTGAGGAGTACCCACTTACCAAAGGCAACATCAGATGATTTTTACTCTTATGCTTCCGAGATACTATATTTTAGCCCTATGTAAATGGAAGATTTTGAAGCCTTCTTTCCTCTTGACACTGGATAATAAAAGAACAAAGAAAGCATTTGTCTTTCTGAATTGACCTGTGCAGTGAGTATATACTTTGGGAACTCTACAGAAATCCAGCGAATATCACGTTGTATTTAGGGTACTCTACAGAGCCTGGAGTTAGTTTTTGGTACAAAGACACAGTTGGTTCTGAGTATCACTTAATCTGTATGGAAAGATGAGTGTCAAAGTTGAGAGCATTGAGGTGCCAGATACGGTGCTCCTAGTTCTGATACCCTGTGAACTACCATGATTGTTATCAAAAAGGCCACATTACTAGAAAGTAATAGAACCACCTTCATAAGTAGTTCAAATGGAGGACCTGTGAGGGAACTGTTAACCAGGTAAAATCCCAGGAAAGAACTCTGTACTTTGGAAGGATGCAGAAGTCATACTACCCTCAAAAAGGCACACTAGACATCTAGGAGGCATGAAATCCACTAATTCTCTGCTATAATTAAGAATCTGCCAGATGCAGCAACTTGATTTTCAAATGTCTGAACTATCAGGCCCAGCCTGAGTCCATCCTGAAGAAATCAAAGAGCCTGTAATACTGACACAGATGTAGGAGAGAGACCCTTGTCCTGGTACCAATGGGTAAACGTCACTCAGGACCTTGAATGTGTTGTGTTAAATAAAAAGAAAAGGAGCACTACTGGCACCTTAGAGACTAACGAATTTATTTGAGCATAAGCTTTCGTTAAATGTATTTCTGGAACCTTAAAACATGGATATTATCTCTGCTGAATAACCTCTTTGGCTTTAGAGGTTCTGTTCAAGAACTAGGCAGCGAGGCTCTGACTGTCTGGATTCTGATGTACGACTGGTCCTTGTAATGCATATCCCTTCTGGATGGATAGCAGAGGAACATGGCCAGAACAGGGCTACCAGAATTAGGAGTCCTGCTTTTCTTCTGAAGCATTCTGATGAAAGGAAAGGCATATTTTAAAAAAAAAAATTAAGTCCCTTTTAGACATCTTTGCAACAAGACATCTGTTGCCTTGACTTTATAATCTCACTGGCAAGAGCAGAACACTGAATCTTTGTGATTCAAATGGGATGCAAACAGATTTATTGCTAGGAAACCAAAATTCCTTTACCAGTACAGTAACTCCTCACTTAAAGTCATCTGGTTAACTTTGTTTCGTTGTTACATTGCTGATCAATTAGAGAACATGCTCATTTAAAGTTGTGCAATGCTCCCTTATAACATCGTTTGGCAGCCGCCTGCTTTGTCCACTGCTTGCAGGAAGAGCAGCTCATTGGAGCTAGCTGGTGGGGGCTTGGAACCAGGGTGGACTGGCAGTCCCCCTAAGTTCCCTGTGCGGCAGCCGCCCAGCAGCCTATCAATTGCCAGCAGTTCAGCTGTCCCTCCCCACACTGCCATGTGCTGCTCCTTCCCTCTGCCTTGGAACTGCTCCCGGGAGCCTCCTGCTTGCTGTGCAGGGTAGGCGTCGGGGGGAAAGAGGGGCACTGTCAGGGTGTCCCCCTCCCCCCTGCTCTTGCACCCCACTTACCCCATCTCCATGAGGGAGCTTCCTGGGAGCAGCTAGTGTCTCAACTTGCTGATTAATTAACAAGGCAGTGTACTTAGAGTGGGTTCAGCCTACTTAAAGGGGCAATGCGCATCTCTCTCACACACACGGGGTGTGGGTCTCTGCCTGCCATGCTGTCTCCCCTCCCTCCATTTGTCCTGCCTTGCGGAGTATGAGGCTACATTAACAACAATGGGTTAACCCTTAAGGGCTCAGCCAAAAGCTAGTTCACCATTTAGCAGTAAGGCATTCCCTGGGAAATATCCCACCCTCTTCCACCCTCTGACTTCACCACCTCAACCAAGCTTCACAATCATCATCGCTGTGTACAGTATTAAATTGTTTGTTTAAAACTTGTACTGTGTACGTGTGAAAAAAATTTCCCTGGAACATAACCCCTTCATTTACATTAATTCTTATGTGGAAATTGGGTTCGCTTAACATTGTTTCGCTTAAAGTCGCATTTTTCAGGAACATAACAACAATGTTAAGCGAGGAGTTACTGTAAATGGAAGACCTCTCGATATAGTGCCCATTCTGTATGATCTACCTTTTGCCTGCTGAGTCGTTACATTCACTTTCCAGTGGACGCAAAGGGAGCAGACTGACTGCAGATTCTTCTCAGCTCAAGTCATAGGACATAAGCTTCTCTTTGACAGTCTGTAGATTTTGTTCCCCTTTGTCCGCTTACATACGACATGGCAGAGGTGTTGTCTGTCACAGTCAGCATGAGGGAAGTCCAGATATGGGAGCAGAGCCTGATATCATATTGGACTGTCCTGCTCTCTCACCAGTCTACACTGTGCTTGTTCTCATTTGGACCAGCTCCCTTGAATGGGCCTTGACCCCGTCCCTCCAGCCTTGCATCTGTGGTGATAAGTGTCCTGATGAGTTTGCTTACTGGAAATCCTGACTTGAATCCTCTCTGACATATCCACCATCTGAATGACCTGAGAATCCTCCTGGGGAGAGATGCTTTCACTGAGGGGAGGATAAGGGGAAGTTCCAAAGCAGCCTCAAGTCAGCATGGGTCAGCTAAGAATATCCACAAAGGAGATCACTAATGAAGAATAGACAAAAAAGTGTTTTAATGGGACTTCCCTTTGATAAAATTTCTCAGCTCCTCTTGTATATCCTGCAGCAAGAAACTTCATCCTCACCCACAACTACTTCAGGTTTGGGGATGATTTATACCTTCAAGTCAGCGGCACTGCTATGGGTACCCGCATGGCCCTACAGTATGACAACATTTTTATGGCTGACTTAGAACAACGCTTCCTCAGCTCTTGTCCCCTAGCGCCCCTACTCTACTTGTGCTACATTGATGACATCTTCATCATCTGGACCAATGGGAAGGAGGCCCTTGAGGAATTCCACCAGGATTTCAACAATTTCCATCCCACCATCAACCTCAGCCTGGACCAGACCACACAAGAGATCCACTTCCTGGACACTACAGTGCAAATAAGCGATGGTCACACCACCCTATACCGGAAACCCACTAACCGCTATATTTACCTACATGCTTCCAGCTTTCATCCAGACCACACCACACGATCCACTGTCTACAGCCAAGTCTTAAGATACAAGCACATTTGCGCCAATCCCTCAGACAGAGACAAACACCTACAGGATCTCTATCAAGTGTTCTACAGTACCCTCCTGCTGAAATGAAGAAACAGATTGACAGAGCCAGAAGTGTACCCAGAAGTTACCTACTACAGGACAGGCCCAACAAAGAAAATAACAGAACACCATTAGCCATCACTTACAGCCCCCAACTAAAACCTCTCCAGCGCATCATCAAGGATCTACAACCTATCCTGAAGGACGATCCCTCACTCACAGACCTTGGGAGACACGCCAGCCCTCGCTTACAGACAGCCCCCCAACCTGAAGCAAATATTCACCAGCCACTTCACACCACACAACAGAAACACTAACCCAGGAACCAATCCCTACAACAAACCCCATTGCCAACTTTGTCCGCATATCTAGTCAAGGGTCACCATCATCGGACCTAACCACATCAGCCACACCATCAGAGTCTCGTTCACCTGCACATCTACCAGTGTGATATATGCCATCATGTGCCAGAATGCCCCTCTGCCGTATACTTTGGACAAACCGGACAGTCTCCATGCAAAAGAATAAATGGACGCAAATCAGACATCAAGAATTGTAACATTCAAAAACCAGTAGGAGAGCACTTCAATCTTCCAGGACACTCAGTAACAGACTTAAAAGTGGCCATTCTTCAACGAAAAAAAACTTCAAAAACAGACTTCAATGAGAAACTGTAGAACTGGAATTAATTTGCAAACCTGACACCATCAAATCAGGCCTGAATAAAGACTGGAAATGGCTGGGTCACTACAAAAAATAATTTTCTCTCTGTTGATACTCACACCTCCTTGTCAACTGCCACATCCACCCTGACTGATTTGGCCTCGTTAGCACTGACCCCCCCCTTCCCCCCGCCCGCTTGGTAAGGGAACTCCCATCTTTTCATGCGCTGTATATTTATACCTGCCTACAGTATTTTTCATTCCATGCATGTGATGAAGTGAGCTCTAGCCCATGAAAGCTTATGCCCAAATAAATTTGTTAGTGCCACAAGGACTCCTCGTTGTTTTTGCTGATACAGACTAACATGGCTACCCCTCTGAAATTTGTAGACGTGTGTGTATCTCCACCCTGAGGAGAGGTAGATAAAGGCCTTGTTCCCTTTTCAGAGAAGGGACAGGCTGTATTACTCCCATAGATGGGATGGCTGTTTGCATGCCCAGACTCCTCTTCTCAGGAAGAAGCCTTTAGGTAGCGCTTTTTTTTTTTTTTTTTTTTTTTTAAATAGGCTGAGAGGGACAATACTCGCAATACTGTCCACCCAAGTTAGCTTTGCGTGTCAAAAAAACATGCAAGAGATATTTAGGGTGTCAGATAACTGTTCTTATTTTAGTTATTTATTCTTGTTTGCCTGATGCCCCCAGTGGTTTTCATGCCTGAAGAAGAGGGCTGAGACTATGCCTGCCTGGATTTGGCTGTCCAGTGAGGAAGCGACTCTTTCAGAACTCTCCCAGTTAGAAACAACACTCTGACATCAAGGAAAGTGCAGTCTTGTCATAACAGCTGTGCTGGTCACAGATATTAGAGAGACAAGGTGGGTGAGAGTATCTTTTATTGGACCAACTTCTGTTGGTGAGAGACAAGCTTTCAGAAGCTTTTAACTTCAGAAGAGCTCTGTGTAGCTCCAAAGCTTGTCTCTCTCACCAACAGAAGTTGGTCCAATAAAAGTTATTACCTCACCCACCTTGTCTGACCAGGGAAACGCACATTATCTATCATAGTGATTACAGGATAAATTTTGACTGGTGCACAGCAAGGAGCCTTTTGGCCTTACATAATGGAGATTGGGGCAGGGGATGATCATGCAGTAGAAATGAAGAAGTAGTGGTCAAGAAGCCCCTTCTTGCCTGCCAGCCCTTCCAGAACTGGGTTGTTGTCCATCATTCCATAATCATCTACTTGGGGTGGGAAGTGGAGGCAAGGCACGGCAAACTGCAACAGAAGTTGGGGGCAAAAACCAGGACATTAAACCATGGTGACCCCCCAGCAGCAGCAGTGAATTACAGTCTCATAGTTAAGGGCATGGTGACCCACAGCTGAGGATGGACAATTCAAAACTTTCACAATCTTTTCAATGTGGCAGGAACACTGTATCCCACTGTTGCACTGTGGAAGGGTGTATGAGGCATATATAGCTATAGCTTTTATGGGCATCTGTATCTCAATGCACCTCAATCAATTTACATTACTCAAAATACTCATAGAATCATAGAATATCAGGGTTGGAAGGGACCTCAGGAGATCATTTAGTCCAACCCCCTGCTCAAAGCAGGACCAATCCTCAACTAAATCATCCCAGCCAGGCCTTTGTCAAGCCTGACCTTAAAAACCTCAAAGGAAGGAGATTCCACCGCCTTCCTAGGTAACGCATTCCAGTGCTTCACCACCCTCCAAGTGAAAAAGTTTTTCCTAATATCCAACCTAAACCTCCCCCACTGTAACTTGAGACCATTACTCCTTGTTCTGTCATCAGCTACCACTGAGAACAGTCTAGAGCCATCCTCTTTGGAACCCCCTTTCAGGTAGTTGAAAGCAGCTATCAAATCCCCAGTCATTCTTCTCTTCTGCAGACTAAACAATCCCAGTTCCCTCAGCCTCTCCTCATAAGTCATGTGTTCCAGTCCCCTAATCATTTTTCTTGCCCTCCGCTAGACGCTTTCCAATTTTTCCACATCCTTCTTGTAGTGTGGGGTCCAAAACTGGACACAGTCCTCCAGATGAGGCCTCACCAATGTCAAATAGAGGGGAACGATCATGTCCCTCGATCTGCTGGAAATGCCCTAACTTATACATCCCAAAATGCCATTGGCCTTCTTGCCAACAAGGGCACACTGTTGACTCATATCCAGCTTCTTGTCCACTGTAACCCCTAGGTCCTTTTCTGCAGAACTGCTGCCTAGCCATTTGGCCCCTAGTCTGTAGCAGTGCCTGGGATTCTTCCGTTCTAAGTGCAGGACTCTGCACTTTCCCTTGTTGAACCTCATCAAATTTCTTTTGGCCCAATCCTCTAATTTGTCTAGGGCCCTCTGTATCCTATCCCTACCCTCCAGCATATCTACTACTCCAGCCAGTTTAGTGTCATCTGCAAACTTACTGAGAGTGCAGTCCACGCCATCCTCCAGATCATTAATGAAGATATTGAACAAAACCAGCCCGAGGACTGACCCTTGGGGCACTCCGCTTGATACCGGCTGCCAGCTAGACATGGAGCCATTGATCACTAACCGTTGATCCCGACAATCTATCCAGCTTTCTATCCACCTTATAGTCCATTCATCCAGCCCATACTTCTTTAACTTGCTGGCAAGAATACTGTGGGAGACCATATAAAAAGCTTTGCTAAAGTCAAGGAATAACATGTCCACTGCTTTCCCCTCATCCACAGAGCCAATTATCTCATCATAGAAGGCAATTAGATTAGTCAGGCATGACTTGTCCTTGGTGAATCCATGCTGACTGTTCCTGATCACTTTCCTCTCCTCTAAGTGCTTCAGAATTGAATCCTTGAGGACCTGCTCCATGATTTTTCCAGAGACTGAGATGAGACTGATTGGCCTGTTCTTCCCAGGATCCTCCTCCTTTCTTTTTTTTTTTTTTTTTTTAAAAGACAGGCACTACATTAGCCTTTTTCCAGTCGTCCGGGCCTCCCCCGATCGCCATGAGTTTTCAAAGATAATGGCCAATGGCTCTGCAATCAGTTCACTTTCACCTGAAAAAAAAAAAAATCTATCTTCCACGTGTTTTTTTTATTGTTTGTTTTGTAACTATTTTACTATTTGATCCTCTAACTCTGATCTGGAATGCTGGCCCTCCTCCCTTAAGCAAGAATTTCCTTTTGCAGGGTTGTGAGTATGCACACCTAGAAAAATCAGCACATGTATATGGCCTGGGTTTTTCTGAACTAATTGCCTTGCTGTACACCATGAAGGTGAACAGGGAAGCCGTGACTGATGTTCATTTGCCCTACTGAACTCTGCAGATGTATGCGGCTTAAGAGAAACAGATTCCACTTTGTGCCTTTAGAAGCATCTCCTGGAGGAATCCCCTGAATCAGACTCTTCAGAAGATGGAGGATATGGGGACCTTTTTTCTTCTCTTAGTGCTTTATATGGGGGCAACCAGAAGAGTCTGAATGTCTAACATACTTTTCTTAGGTATTACTTGATCTTCCTCCTCCTCAGATGGAGAATGAAAATTCAGACAGAGTCCCCTGGAAGAAAGTTATGGTGATGGTGAGAATTCTGTGGTTACTCTTTCAATCAGTTTTCTTGCCATGAGAAAGAGGAGGCTCAGACTGAAGGGTTGTGCTGGACTGGGTGAAGAAGTCTTCCATGGTCCCTTTCTCCATTCAAGGGAGATACTCAAATATGGCATGGACATAGGATGAGCTCACCCCAGGGGCACCAGATTCAAACTTTGGAAGTTCAAAGGGAGTCTTTGGTTCGTTTGCTGAAAGAGAGAGCTGACACTGCTGGCAAGGAGTAGCCAGGAGCCACTGCAGAGCTGATATGGGGCATGCTTTAGGAATAGAGGAAGGGGTTCGGTCCAAGGTCCCCTTACCAGACTCTCATGCTGAGTGCTCTGAATCCCTGTTAATAGCTCTCTTCCAACACAGCAAATGTGGAGGATGGGATGGGCAGCTGTTCCAGTCAGCCAGGTCTGAGAGCAGGCTCAAGGGGCTGGGCATTTCCTGGCCCTTTGATATTGTGCTCCATCCTGTATTGCACCACCCTCCCACATAAGGGGAGGAAGAGGGACCAGCCACTTGTGCAAATCTCAGGGCTGTGGCAAATGCTGCTGAGGTGTTGCCACTGCTTTCAGGGACTCCTGTGGTCATACTGACATTTGACCTGCCAGCTCTTGTTTGGAAATGTTTGGATCGCCTCCAGGTTGATCAGTTCTTCTCTCCACCTGCAGGAAGGCGTTCAGTAACACTGATTCGCATTTTGACATCCCTCCTCAAGTATTTTTAGCTGTGTGTGCCACCTTTTCAGTTGTGTGGCCCTTGATGATTTTTTATGCTGTTGCATTGCAGCTAGGAAGTTTTTTCTGCAATTTCTAGTAACTAACTGCCAGAACTAACAGGAACTTAGTAACAATATTTCAGCTACAAAATATCATGGGTTTGGTTATGAGAGATGGGGCAGATAATGGTTACAGAGACAGAGAGGCTGGCGAGCAAGGATCTTAATTTTCCACAGAAAAAAAACAAAACCAAAACTGATTTAAAAAATAAAAAATAAAAATCCGCTGTTTTCTGCGACTAAAATGAAATGCTGAACTTTAGTTTCTCTAGCCACAATATATATATAGATATCAACTGAAAACAAATGTTTTACTGATATACAGTAGAACCTCATTTATCCAAGCCTCCATTATCTGGCTCTCCGTGTTAACCAAACCACCATCCACCTGGGCCCTATTGCTGGTGGATCAGTTAACATGGAGAGCCCGATAACAGAGGCTTGGATAAACAGGATTCTACTCTATGTAAATTAAAAGCGCATTCAAAAATCAACCACAAGAGGGGAGGTTACACACATTGAAACAGTGACACTGGTTCTTTCAGTAAAATGTAGTTAACAGTTAATATGTTAATTTTTTTTCAGAAAATGTAAAAAACTAAAGGTTCTCCGTAAAAATAAGGTATAAGGAGGGCCAAATCGCACCTGGAGCTGCAGCTAGCAAGAGATGTCAAGAGTAACAAGAAGGGTTTCTTCAGGTATGTTGGCAACAAGAAGAAAGCCAAGGAAAGTGTGGGCCCCTTACTGAATGAGGGAGGCAACCTAGTGACAGAGGATGTGGAAAAAGCTAATGTACTCAATGCTTTTTTTGCCTCTGTTTTCACTAACAAGGTCAGCTCCCAGACTGCTGCGCTGGGCATCACAGAATGGGGAAGAGATGGCCAGCCCTCTGTGGAGATAGAGGTGGTTAGGGACTATTTAGAAAAGCTGGACATGCACAAGTCCATGGGGCCGGACGAGTTACATCCGAGAGTGATGAAGGAATTGGCGGCTGTGATTGCAGAGCCCTTGGCCATTATCTTTGAAAACTCGTGGCGAACGGGGGAAGTCCCGGATGACTGGAAAAAGGCTAATGTAGTGCCAATCTTTAAAAAAGGGAAGAAGGAGGATCCTGGGAACTACAGGCCAGTCAGCCTCACCTCAGTCCCTGGAAAAATCATGGAGCAGGTCCTCAAAGAATCAATCCTGAAGCACTTACATGAGAGGAAAGTGATCAGGAACAGTCAGCATGGATTCACCAAGGGAAGGTCATGCCTGACTAATCTAATCGCCTTTTATGATGAGATTACTGGTTCTGTGGATGAAGGGAAAGCAGTGGATGTATTGTTTCTTGACTTTAGCAAAGCTTTTGACACGGTCTCCCACAGTATTCTTGTCAGCAAGTTAAGGAAGTATGGGCTGGATGAATGCACTATAAGGTGGGTAGAAAGCTGGCTAGATTGTCGGGCTCAACGGGTAGTGATCAATGGCTCCATGTCTAGTTGGCAGCCGGTGTCAAGTGGTGTGCCCCAGGGGTCGGTCCTGGGGCCGGTTTTGTTCAATATCTTCATAAATGATCTGGAGGATGGTGTGGATTGCACTCTCAGCAAATTTGCGGATGATACTAAACTGGGAGGAGTGGTAGATACGCTGGAGGGGAGGGATAGGATACAGAAGGACCTAGACAAATTGGAGGATTGGGCCAAAAGAAATCTGATGAGGTTCAATAAGGATAAGTGCAGGGTCCTGCACTTAGGATGGAAGAATCCAATGCACCGCTACAGACTAGGGACCGAATGGCTAGGCAGCAGTTCTGCGGAAAAGGACCTAGGGGTGACAGTGGACGAGAAGCTGGATATGAGTGAACAGTGTGCCCTTGTTGCCAAGAAGGCCAATGGCATTTTGGGATGTATAAGTAGGGGCATAGCGAGCAGATCGAGGGATGTGATCGTTCCCCTCTATTCGACACTGGTGAGGCCTCATCTGGAGTACTGTGTCCAGTTTTGGGCCCCACACTACAAGAAGGATGTGGATAAATTGGAGAGAGTCCAGCGAAGGGCAACAAAAATGATTAGGGGTCTAGAGCACATGACTTATGAAGAGAGGCTGAGGGAGCTGGGATTGTTTAGTCTGCAGAAGAGAAGAATGAGGGGGGATTTGATAGCTGCTTTCAACTACCTGAAAGGGGGTTCCAAAGAGGATGGCTCTAGACTGTTCTCAATGGTAGCAGATGACAGAACGAGGAGTAATGGTCTCAAGTTGCAATGGGGGAGGTTTAGATTGGATATTAGGAAAAACTTTTTCACTTGGAGGGTGGTGAAACACTGGAATGCGTTACCTAGGGAGGTGGTAGAATCTCCTTCCTTAGAGGTTTTTAAGGTCAGGCTTGACAAAGCCCTGGCTGGGATGATTTAACTGGGAATTGGTCCTGCTTCGAGCAGGGGGTTGGACTAGATTACCTTCTGGGGTCCCTTCCAACCCTGATATTCTATGATTCTATTCTATGATTCTATGAAATGCAAATTCCATGTTTTTCTGTGGCAAATGGATTTCTAGGATCCCTGCTGGTCAGTAAAGAAGCAAATCAGAGCAAGGTGTTCTGCATAATCATTTGCATATTTAGAATCCTGTTAGCTCACAAAGATTTATTATGAGTGATAATGTTTAAGGCTACGATTATGTCACAGAATCCGTGACTTCCATTGACCTCCGTGACATTTTCTGCTCTGGGACTGGAGCTCCCAGCCAGCCCTTCTCTTGCAGCTCCCAGCCCCCAAGCTGACAGCGGGACCCAGCGCAGCTGCCCAACCACAGTGAGTGGGCGGCAGGACCTGCTGTGGCTGGGGGACCCTGCAGCGGAGTGAGGGGACCCCACAGCAGCGCAGCCTCGGGGGCAGGGGGACCCCGGAGCTCGCATAAACTGCATCGGTGGGGGACCCGGGAGCCCCAGGAGCAGTGGGTGCTGAACCCACCTACCCCTTTTGTCAGGCATATTTTTAGTGAAAGTCAGGGACAGGTCATGGGCAGTCATGAATTTTGGTTTATTTCCCATGACCTGTCCATGACTTTTACTAAAAATATCCGTGACAAAAACTTAGCCTTAATAATGTTGGATGTCTGTGAACAAAGATTTGAGTGCCCACAGAGCTTTTTTTTTTTTCTCCCTCTTTTCTACAGTATGCAATTTGCAAGTGACAATGGCGGAGAGCTTTACTTTTCAATTGTAGATTCATTGGTTCACAGGGCTCAAACTTAAGCATTATCTATATCTCTTCCCTTACCCTTTAAGGTTTGCCTATGCAATTTTTTCATGGGTGTAACTATCTGTTTAGAATAATGACAGGTTTCAGAGTAGCAGCCGTGTTAGTCTGTATTCGCAAAAAGAAAAGGAGGACTTGTGGCACCTTAGAGACTAACCAATTTATTTGAGCATGAGCTTTCGTGAGCTACAGCTCACTTCATCGGATGCATCCGATGAAGTGAGCTGTAGCTCACGAAAGCTCATGCTCAAATAAATTGGTTAGTCTCTAAGGTGCCACAAGTCCTCCTTTTCTTTTTATCTGTTTAGAAGCTTGTCAAAACAAGCCATGCAGTTATAAACGCTTAAACCATTATAGTTGTAACCATGTGAGGGATAACACCAATTAAACTGCATTGGTTGCTAAACAATTAGTTAAACCAATGCAAAAATCTGTGCATAGATCAGGGGTGGGCAAACTATGGCCTGGGGGCTGCATCCGGCCCTCAAGATGTTTTAATACAACCCTCAAGCTCCTGCCAAGGAGTGGGGTCCGGGGCTTGCCCCGCTCTGTGCATGCTGTGGCTTCGTGTGGCTCCCGGAAGAAGCAGCATGTCCTCCTACGTGTAGGGACAGCAAGGAAGCGCCGCCCCTGAAGCTCCCATTGGCCAGAGTTTCCTGCGGACAGGAGAGAGCACAGAGCTGCCTGGCCGCGCCTCTGCGTAGGAGCTGGAGGGGGTACATGTCACTGCTTCCGGGAGCTGCTTGAGGTAAGTGCCGCCTGGAGCCTGCACCCCGACCCCCTCCAGCGCCCCAAACCCCTGCCCCAGCCCTGATCCCCTCCCCCCCCTCCGAACCCCTTGGTCCCACCCTCCTGCACTCCAGAGCCCGCACCGCCAGCCGGAGACCTCGCCTCCCCACCCGCACCCCAACCCCCTGCCCCAGCCTGGAGCCCCTGCCCACACTCTGAACTCCTCATTTCTGGCCCCACATCAGAGCCCACACTCCAAACCCCAATTTCGTGAGCATTCATGGCCCACCATACAATTTCCATACCCAGAGGTGGCCCTCGGACGAAAAAGTTTGCCCACTCCTGGCATAGATTGACAGTTAGCAGTGTGTGTGTGTGTGTGTGTGTGTGTGTGTGTGTGTGTGTGTGTGTGTGTGTGTGTGTGTGTGTGTGTGTGTGTGTGTGTGTGTGTGTGTGTGTGTGTGTGTGTGTGTGTGTGTGTGTGTCTATAAGGTATGTTCCAAGGCCAGGCCTACCTAATTTGACTTCCTTTCATAACAGAAATAAAAAGCAGAATTAAGACAACTTACTACTGCTTTCACTGAAAAATGAAGTGTTTGACTGGCAGCTAAATACTAACCCATTCCCCAGCTATTCCATCCATCCCTCGCTCTCCACCTGGCTTGAGAACTTTTTAATAAAAAGTTAAATTCACCTTACCAACGTTAGCTATTATCCAGTAATGGGGGGGGGGGGGGGGGAAAGAGGGGAATGCCCATCCCATGATTACAACACATTATATATAGCTACCCACACCCTTCAACTCCGCCCCTTTCCCCCGCACCGCCAAACACACACCAGAAGACAAAAATCTCTCCAACCCCAATGCTGGAGTGAGACAGTGGGTCAAAGTATGGCCAAAAGTTTAACAATCCTTGGCTTGTGTAGATGGGGGAGTGTATGTATGTACGTACACATGCAGTAAATTCCAGAACAAAAGGATCCCTTCAAGGAGGATGTCTCACTAGCAGCTCCCTTTCATTTATACCTAAAAGAGCGCCACCCCAAGTACCTCCACTGATTTCAAATGTAGCAGTATGGCATGGGGCAAGATGAAATCAGATTCCAAATCTTTGAGGCTTTACAGATCAAAAACACCACCTTGAATTCTATCCAGATGCTTTCTGGCAGCCAGTAACAGATCCCAAATCACTAGCATTACAAGCTTCTGGTGTGAAACTCCACTTAAGCGAGCTACTTAGATTTTAGTTACAATTTTAGTCTTAATGGTAGCAAACATGAGAGGGCATCATCAGTGATCCAATCTGAAGATAAAGGCAAAAGGTAACCGGCAAAGTGCACATTAGGCATATTTCTCACAAAGTGCATGTTCCTACAAACAATTGTGAGGAACCCAAAGTCTAGTAACACACTGCATTACAAACATATTATAGTTCAGGAATGTCAATAAAATCCTCATCAACTGGCAGCTTCCCTTTGCCTAAAAATGTTCCCAATCTTAATGGCATTAAATCACAGCCAGGTAGCCCTTATCAAAGCCCTACATCCATCTAGGCATTGAACAATTTCTTCCACTGTAGCAGCCCAAACTATACACGCCATGTGACAGATCTACATGTTGTCAACATATGAACTCCATCACAGCCCATGTTTCCTAATTAACTTTCAGTGTGCTCATGTGTGAGGACAAATGATCCCTATGTACTAAAAGAGGAGGAGCCCCTGAGGCAGAGCAGCAATTGTTCATTTTCATCTCAGACAGAATGGAGCAACACTCAAGAGCAATACCATCCACTTCTGCTAGGTTCTGCAGGCAAGTCAACAAGAACCTTGTGGTCAACTGTGCAGCATCAGGTCTAAAAGAATTAACAAACACACTACTGCTATGAGGTTGTGTTAGTTTCTGCCTCAAACCCAGTTCTATGTCTGGAACCATTGAACTTCCTTGACCCAGTAAGAGAAGCCTCCAAACCACCTTTTCAAACCCCGATCCCTTTAAAGGAGAGATGAGAAACTGATGAACAGTTGGTAAGTTTGTTTCTTGAACAGAAGTCAACACAATTTAAGACTAGCTGGCACCCTCTACCTTCCTACACTTAGACAAGGGGGTGCGGGGTTGGGGGGGAATGTATGTCCAACCTCATCCTCTTGGAGTTCTAGAGCTGAGAACATATACCATTAATAGAAGCTGCATTCCCGGTATAGTTCACTGAAATGTCAGAACAGGGAAAGACTGAAAACTACACCTCTCTCCTTAGCTATTCTGGAAATGCTGAATATATACTTCAATCCCTCCGCTTCTGTCCTGAATTCCAGTAAGTCCAGCCTATTCAAACTGTCTTTTGACCAAAAGGGATACTGTTCAAAATTCATTTAACATCTTTCTACTCCATACAGTATATGGATGTAGAAAAAGTGTAACACTCATAAATTAGGTATACAATAGGAAAAAATGTTTATTAATATTTCAATACTGCAGCATGAGACTGACATTACATAAAAATGTTTTAATTTTACAATAAACTTATTTCTATTTATCCCTTGGTGAGGACAATGAGAAGTGGGCTGGAGAAGTGACTTCCTCCACTTCAGCCTCCAGTTCCTCCTTTGCCTCTTCGGGGTTCAGAAGCCCTGAAGGCAGCAGCTACAGGAGAGCGTTTCCTCAGTTGCTGTAGGTCACATTAGAAGTAAGGGATGCTTGCTGTCTTTGAGCCTGCCAAGGATCCTAGTATGGCCATTGCGATGGGAAGGGACCAGGTGGTCAGTACCATGGTTGGCCAAAGCAGGGAGGCTCTGGATCAGGGCGACGATAATCATGATGTCTATAGTGAAACTGAGACCCATATGGCGGGTGAGAAAAATAGCGGGACACCACATCCTCTTGCTCACTTTCTGACTCCGCCGACAAGAAGGGCAGTCAGTGGCAGGAAGATGTTGGCAAGTCAAGGGCCCCAGTACTGAGCAGAGGAGAGTCCAGTGTGTCAGACACCAAAAGATCTGTTGCGCACCGGAAATCTGAAGGTATGGACAGCATCTGTACTGGTGGTGGTTGTCAGTGCCAAGAGGCTTGTATTGATAGGGTCAGAGATGTGGACCTGGTAGGAAGATCCTTCGGTGCCTGGCATTCCACAGGTGGTGCCGATGTTGAAGTCGGACCAACAGAACCGTCCCTATGGCAAATCTTCTGTTTTTCGTGCCCCTGTAGTACCGGTGCTTCCTTGCCTGTGCCCATTGGATCTTTAGGCAACCCAACTTGCTCTGTTGGCTCAGTACTGAGCATGCCCTGGGTACCAGATTTAGATGGCATCAGTGCCATCTGTACTTGATGATACTGATTGAGATGGAGATCATTTTCAGCTTGATTGGGGCTCACTACAGGGACTCTCTTTTCTTACAGGCCTTAAGTGAGTGGCTCATGGGCATCTCTCTGGGCTCACCTCCATTCAAAGTAGAGGGCTGTGGTGAAGGCTCCCATAGGGACTCTGGAGGTTGAAGGGCTGACTCCATGAACTGGAGTTTGAGCCCTCCATTCTCTGTCTCTCCTGGATCTGGACTTCAGTTACTGACACAAGCCACACTTCTGTGGCGTGTGTTTCTCTCCCAGGCAGCAAACACGCAGAGCGTCCATCAGTCACCAAGATAGATTCCTTGCAACTGAGGCACTTTTCGAAGCTCAGAGAGCTGGGCATACCCTTTTCCAGGGGGGGTCGCCCTGCACAGGGGCTGATGGGAGACTAGTCCTTTCCTTTTTTCTAAGCATGGCCAACATAAAATGCAAAAGAAAAAGAAAAAAGGCTTCAAAGGAAGCTAAAAATTAGCTATTCTAAAAGAGTTAACCATCTACAAATGGGTAGCTACAGCTCTGTCTCTATCCAGAGGCAGTTGAGAAGGAGCTGAGGAGGGTTCCCCCGTGCATGCTTGCTAGCCTCATGGCAGGTGAGGAGCGGCTCATGTGCAGGCTGAACAGACACTGCTACCAGAGTTCTCCGATCGAACGGCACACAGACGCAGACAACTACAGTGTAGCACCCACAGGGCCACTACTCAAAGAAGCAGCTGACTCTCACTGGGAGTCGTCCCCCGTCCCCCAACAATGTAATTTAATTTTGGAATTCCACATTGGAAGCTTGATTACAACAATGATCAGCTATTTGATAGATTACCCTAGCTCTTCTTTTATTTTCCCATCAAAATTTATCCCAGCAATATTGAAGACTTTGTAGCTCAGTGGGTTTACAAGAGAATAATCTTCCCATGAACCAAGTCTCCGAGCAACTCATATGTTCCAACTTTCTCCTACCACATGCATTGCTTAGCTGTACTAAGGTTAAAAATAAATTAAGTCATCTTTTGTGAGAAATAATTTTTTTTTAAAATGTTACAGTTCCATGACTTGCAGCTTTCTATGCAGCTTTACAAAGTTGTGGTATGTATGACAATAAATATTGCACTTTTAAAGAGAACATGTCAATGCTGGTTAGAATCTAATGTGCAACCATCACACTGAAATTCTAATGTTAAAGTATTTCCATTATCTTTCCTTGAGACATATATAGAATGCTCATCTCATAGCTGTCAGTGTACACAATGTAGAATCAAAGAGTAAATATCATCCTTCCTTATCCACAGAGCTTTTATTTATGCAGCAGAGACAATTTGAAGAAGATGTAAATAGGGATGATCTGTGTCTGAATAAGTTTCTGCATTCAGTTCACTCTAAAGGTAACAATAAGACCCGCATTACAAAAAGCAAGCTTAAACACCTTGAAGGCATCAGTACTATGAAACTAAGTGCTTTGGTGTGCTTGTTCAAATGTCAAGGTCCAAGGACTCCTGACTGATAGCCTCATTACAGCTGAAATAAATGAACACATGATAAAGACTGGATGTGGTTCTGCAGTTTATCATAAACCTTTCATACCTCATCTGCACCCTGACCAATAATCGCTCTTCAAGACTAGCATCCAAAATCTCCACACATCTTTCGAACAGCTGTGATTTCATTTTTTTTAAAATGGTTTTAAAAGACTGTCACAGAGAGGTTTCTTTCAATACCTCCAACATGCATAGGATTTCCCCTTAGAAGTTGTACTGGTCCAACTTCTCATTCTGAGATTTTTATATAGTGTAACTAACAGCCAAATTGCTGTTCCTTCAGACACCTATGATTTCTATCTGGAGTGAAGTGCTTGAAGAAATAAAACTCTTCATACATACAATTGACTCAGTTACTCTGGGAGATGAAAGGCACAGGAATTTTGTGAAGTCAGTCTTTGCTTGAATTGACAGAATCCATTCATCATTTGTTATGCCAGTCCAGACTGTAATAAAAACAAAACAACAAAAAAACGTGTAGGATTTTCTATTAACTGTGAAGAAGAGCAAAGATATAGAATGATTACATTCCAGACTACCTGCCCTGGGAGATTACAAGAACTTTTTCTCCAGAAATACCATTCAAAAAAGTATCCAGCTTATGATTAAAATAAGCCTCCCCAGCTAACAGGGTCGTCCCTATGGAGGCACAGGGCCTGGGACATAGGCACCGACTTTCAAATCTGCCAGGGGGTGCTCTCCCTCGGTTCCACCCAGGCCTTGCCCCGACTCTACCCCTTGCCCCAAGGCCCCACCCCCGACCTGCTTCTACCCACCCCCACTCTGCACCCGCCCTGCCTCTTCCCACCCCACCCTTTTCCCTGCCCAGTTCCACCCGTCCCCTAAGCATGCTGCACCCTCGCGCCTCTCTCCCCCCCACCAGCGCCTCCTGACGCCACAAAACATCTGATCCACAGGAGGTGGTAGGCACTGGGGGGGAGAAGGGGAGGTGCTGATCGGCGGGGCCTGCCAGTGGGCAGGAGGCACTGGGGGGAAGGGGAGGTTCTGGTAGGGGGGCTCCTCCTCGCCCACCTGCCTGCTGCTCACCTGCCCGTTCGCCTCCTCACCCCACTCGCCCACCCACCTCCTCATGCCCGCCTCCTCATGATTTTATCGAAGCGCGGGGCCCAGAGTGGTCGCCCCAAGTCGCCGTGCCCAAGGGACAGCTCTGCCAGCTGAAAATGGTCAGATTACCCACATGTTCTCTTGATCAAAAACATAGTCAAGTGCTTTCACTAGCAAATCAATGGCACTGTAGTCATTTGACCAACTTGCCATCCACATCTAACTCAACTGTCCACGCAATTAGTTTTTGAAAGAGACTTCCCAACTTCCCTCAGAACAGGAAACTCAGGCCAAACTTTGCAACGATGAGTGGCCCGAAAATTAGGCTCTTACATGTATCTTACACTAAGCAATTAAATACAGAGTTGCTTGACTTTTGAGTGCTGCGCTTTCACAAATCCCATAGAGGTCAATGAGAGCTGCAGGTGCTCTGCCTATCTAAAAGTATGAAAGTTTGAAGATTACAGCCTTCATTACCTTACTTGCATGTGGCTGGTTAGCCATTCTACAGCAGCCCTAGAAATGTAAAAAGGATACATTGTAGCACCTAAGACAGTTGTAGAAAGTTCAGCTTCAATGAACTCTGCAGTCCAAAATATTCCTTGGGTAATTTTGTCTTCACTTGATATTGAAGATTTCATGCAATTTGGCCACAGATGGACCTACATAGGGAGCAGTTAACTAGGTATCCTTAGTTAACTTGTAATGTATGAATTTTTCCAGAGTAGCCCAACAACTACCCACTAGTTCAGGGGTGGGCAAAGTACGGATCCGGCCCGCAAGCTGTTTTAAGCTGGCCTGCGAGCTGTACCATGCGCCTTGGCCCCACTCCAGCCGGGGTGCTGGGTCGGGGCCGCACCACATGGCTCCCGGAAGCTGCAGCATGTCCCCACTCCAGCTCCTACACACGCCAATGGGAGCTGCAGGGGTGGTGCCTGCGGATGGGGCAGCGTGGAGAGCCGCCAGGCCACACCTCCGTGTACGAGCTAGAGAAGGGACATGCCACTGCTTCCGGGAGCCACTTGAGGTAAGCACTGCTCGTAGCCTGCACCCCCTGAGCCTCTCCCCACGCTCCAAACCCCTGCCCCAGGCCTGATCCCCCTCCCACTCTCCAAACCCCTCGATCCCAGCCCGGAGCACCCTCCTGCGCCCCAAACCTCTCATCCCCAACCCCACCCCAGAGCTCACACCCCAACTCCAATTTTGTGAGCATTCATGGCCTGTCATACAATTTCTATTCCCCGATGTGGCCCTCGGGCCAAAAAGTTTGTCCACCCCTGCACTAGTTAGAGGGGGAAATCTTGGTCTGACTCCTTTTTTAGTGTCTTCCATGTAGATAGTTACACACTATCTTTACCCTGTTCAATTACAGGTTAAAATTTTAAGGGTGCCTAGTATGTGCTTTATGCATGATGCCCCAGGGTTCTACACATCCAAAAACTCTGCTTTTATCTTCAGTCAGGTAGAATAAAGGTTTCTGCACAAATTCAACTCTCAAAGCACAAGATCAGAAACACAGCGCTGGTCCATCACTGCTACATAGATACCCTCTCAGGTGTCAGAGGGAAGGCCTGAACAAAGCAGGAGACATTCTGTCAAGGTAACCTCCTTCCTAAAGAAATCTTGTTGAAATCACATTTTGATCCTGGATACAAGAACCTGTCTTACTCTGCTGCTCCTAAACTGATCAAGTCTGCATAACTCAGGTCTCTATTCCTTATTCCTCAGGAAAAGTTTTCTGTTATACCCACATACACAGCAAGGATGACCCCTCATAATGAGTTAACAGTGGACACTTCCTTTGAAGATGGAAGTACCAAAAGATGCTCCCCCAGTTGTGCAAGCAGGGAAAAAGATCCTGTTATAGAAGCCTACAAAACCAACAGAAGATTAACATTTACAGCCTTGTTTCTTTCTAGTGGGCACTTTTTTTACCTGGAGATTTCCTTTTTAGCATAGCATTAAGAAGTGTACAATATACAAAGTTTAAAGATTACTTACTGGATAGCAAACAAAAAAAAAAAAAAAAGCCTTTGTTTATGCAGCATGGAGTTTCCCAGTGCCCTTACAGAACATAAAGTTCAGGAAAACTCAAATTTCAGAAAAAAACAAAAACCAAAAAACGGTTACTTACCTCTTGTAACTGTTGTTCTTCGAGATGTGTTGCTCATGTCCATTCCAATAGGTGTGTCCGCGTGACTGCCACATGGACGATCGGCAGAAGCCTTTCCCTAGTGGTACCCGTCGGGTCGGCTGTGGAGACCCCTAGAGTGGCACCTTCATGGCAGTGTATATATATCCCTGCCGACTCGCCACCTGCTCAGTTCCTTCTTGCCGGAGTACTCCAACAGTGGGGTGGCGGGCAGAATTTGGAATGGACATGAGCAACACATCTCGAAGAACAACAGTTACAAGAGGTAAGTAACCGTTTTTTCTTCTTCGACTGATTGCTCGTGCATTCCAATAGGTGACTTCCAAACAGTTACCCCGGGGGAGGGGTTGGAGTTCACCAAATTGCCGAGTGCAGGACTGCCCTACCAAACCCAGCACCATCCCTTGCCTGCTGGGTAATGGCATAGTGGGAACTGAAGGTGTGGAATGAAGACCAGGTTGCCGCCTTGCAGATGTCCTGGATAGGAACCTGCGCCAGGAAAGCTGCAGACGCCGCCTGCGCTCTGGTAGAGTGCGCCGTAATCGGCGGGGCTGGAACTTTAGCCAAGTCATAGCAAGTCCTGATGCAGAACGGGATGCATGACGAGATGCGCTGTGATGAGATTGGGAGCCCCCTCATTCTTTCTGCAAGAGCAATAAAGAGCTGTGGTGACTTACAAGGCGGCTTTGTGCGTTCAGTGTAAAAAGCTAAGGCCCATCTAACGTCCAAGGAATGGAACATGCGCTCCCTGTTTGTGGCATGGGGTTTAGGGAAGAACAGAAGTAAAAATATGTCCTGGTTCACATGAAACTGGGAGACAACCTTAGGCAGGAACGCAGGGTGGGGGCGCAGCTGCGCCCTGTCTTTATAAAATACCGTGTAAGGCGATTCGGAGGTCAGTGCTCTGAGTTCGGATACCCTTCTAGCGGAGGTTATAGCCACCACGGAAGCCACCTTTCAGTGAAGGTAGGAGAGAGGGCAAGTAGCCCTGGGCTCAAAGGGGGGCCCCCCCCATGAGCGATGACAGGACCAGGTTGAGATCCCAGGGGGGGACGGGCAGACGTACTGGAGGATAAAGTCTGTTGAGGCCCTTAAGAAACCTGCTCACCATGGGATTACCAAACACTGATCCCCCCACCGTTCCCAGGTGGAAGACCGAAATGGCCGCAAGGTATACCCTTAGGGATGATATTGCTAACCCTTGGTGCTTTAGATCTAAAAGATAGTCCAAAATAAGGGGAATTAGGGCTGATTGTGGCTCAGTTCCCCTTTGTTGAGACCAAATGGAAAAACGCTTCCACTTAGCCAGGTACGTGGCTCGAGTGGAGGGTTTCCTACTCCCCAACAGGACCTCCCTAACTGAGCGAGAGCACTGAAGCTAAAAAGGGTTCAGCCATGGAGCTTCCACGCCATGAAGTGGAGTGACTCCGGGTTGGGGTGCTATAGACAACTGTGGTCCTGTGATATTAGGGTTGGACATAGAGGGAGCACTACTGGTCTGTCCGCTGAGAGGTTCAGTAGCATGGTGAAGCAGTGGTGGCGGGGCCACGCTGGCGCCATGAGGATTAAGGAAGCCCTGTCCTGACGAGTCTTGAGGAGCACCCTGTGTATGGGGGGAATGGCGGGAATGCATACAGCAGGTGACCCATTCATGACAGGTGAAAGGCGTCCACGGTGGAGCCTGGGCTGTGGTTCAGGAAGGAGCAGAATCTCTGGCAGTTCCTGTTGCTCCGCGTCATGAACAGGTCCATGTGGGGAGAGCCCCACCTCTGGAAAATTGAGTGAGCGATGTTCAGTCTGAGAGCAGAATCTCTGGCAGTTCCTGTTGCTCCGCGTCATGAACAGGTCCATGTGGGGAGAGCCCCACCTCTGGAAAATTGAGTGAGCGATGTTCAGTCTGAGGGACCACTCGTGAGGCGGTCTGCCAGCTCGATCTGAACCCCCGGAAGGTGCGATGCCTGCAGGTGTGTGGAGTGGGCAATGCAAAAGTCCCACAGTGCGAGGGCTTCCCGACAAAGGAGAGAGGAACAAGCACCACCCTGTTTGTTTATATAGAACATAGCTGCAGTATTGTCCATGAGCACTGATATGCACATGCCCTGAAAATGGGCATGAAAAGCTTGGCATGCCAGGCGAACCGCCTGCAGCTCCCTCATGTTGATATGCAGCGATAGCTCTGCCTGGGTTCTGACATTGTCCAGATGCACTCCCCAACCAAGCGCCGAGGCATCTGTGACAAGGGAAAGCATGGGCTGCAGTTTTGTGAAGGGTACTCCCGCACAAACCAGCTGTGGTTGCAGCCACCATTAGAGAGAGTGGAGAATTTGAGGCGGGAGGGTCACTATTGAGTACAATGGGTCCCTGCCCGGTCTGTGCACCTGCACTAAACATGTCTGGAGGGGCCGAAGGCACAGCCTGGCATGCTGTACCACGTATGTACAGGCTGCCATGTGCCTCCATAGTCTCATACAATTCCTGGCTGTAGTTGTGAGGAAGCGGAGAAGGGTCTGGATAACGTCCGTGAGTGCTTTGGAACGCAGTTCCGGAAGGAAGGCCCTTGCGCTGAGTCCAAGAGAGCACTGATGAACTCTATTCTTTGTGTGTGTTGGGGGGGGGTCAACGTGGACTTGGGCTCGTTCAATACAAGTCCCAACCTGTGAAACGTAGCCCAGGCCAGGGATATGTGCTTCACCACCTGTGCTTGGGACTCGGCCTTGATGAGCCAGTCATCCAACTATGGAAACACCTACACCTGGCGCCTACGGAGGAACGCTGCTACTACCGCCATATACTTGGTGAACACCCGTGGGGCCACTGAAAGGCCAAATGGGAGCACCCTAACCTGGTATTGCTGGCCACTGACCACGAATCTGAGAAAGCATCTGTGGGCTGGGATAATAGCAATGTGAAAGTATGTGTCTTTCAAGTCGAGGGTGGCATACCAGTCTCCCGGATCCAGGGAGGGAATGATGGCGGCCAGAAAGACCATGTGAAACTTCTCCTTTTTTATGTTTGTGTTGAGGTCTCGTAGGTCCAGGATAGGCTGAAACCCATCCTTGGTCTTGGGGATGAGGAAATAGCGGGAGTATAACCCCTTGCCCCGGAATTCCTGAGGAACCTTCTCTATTGCCCCTAGAGCTAAGATGGCAGGTTTCAGAGTAACAGCCGTGTTAGTCTGTATTCGTAAAAAGAAAAAAGAAAAGGAGTACTTGTGGCACCTTAGAGACTAACCAGTTTATTTAAGTTTATTTAAACTCATTTATTATTATTTAAACTCATTATTTAAAGTTTAAGCTCATGCTCAAATAAACTGGTTAGTCTCTAAGGTGCCACAAGTACTCCTTTTCTTTTTCCTAGAGCTAAGAGCGATTGTACATCTTGTGAAACGAGTTTCTCGTGAGAGGGGTCCCTGAAGAGGAACGGGGAAGGGGGGTGGGAGAGTGGAAGGGAACAATATTGGATAGAATATCCCGCCTCCACCATGCTGAGGACTCAGCGGTCTGACATGATCTGAGACCAAGCACGGTAGAAGCGGGAGAGTCACTTCACAAGGGGGGGGAAGGGGAGGGAAGATCCAAAAAGGCGACTAGTGCGCCGTCCTTGTGCACATCTTCAAAAGTTGGGCTTGGGGCCAGGGGGCTGTTTGGTTGAACCCTGGCCTTGGCCCGATGAGGATTGCATTGGGCACCTCCTGTTATTTCTGCCCCTCCTCCTAGGCTGATCCTGCCTAGGGGGCTCCAGGTAGAAATGGGACGGGGGCTGAGGTCTAAGGGGCTTTCTCTGAGGCGCTGGGGTGTGCAGCCCCAGAGATTTCAGAGTCACCCAGGAGTCCTTCAGGCTATACAGGTGCGTGTCTGTATTTTGAGCAAACAGGCCCTCACAGTCAAAGGGGAGGTCCTGTATTGTGTTTTGGACCTCAGGTGCGATCCCCGAAACCTGAAGCCATGCACTGCGCCTCATAGTGATGGCCATGGTTGTAGCCGCAGAGTCCGTTGCACCTAGGGCTGCCTGGAGGGCAGTCCTAGAGACAATTCTACCCTCCTCAAGGGGCGCACCGAACTCCTTGCGAGAATCAGCTGGGATTAACTCCTGGAACTTAGCCAACGAGCTCCAGGAATTAAAGGCGTATTGGATAAGCACTACCTGCTGATTCGCTACCCGAAGCTGGAGCCCCCCAGTCAAATAGACTTTACGGCCAAAGAGATCCAGCTTCTTGGCGTCACGTGACTTAGGTACAGGGCCTGGTTGGCCCTGCCACTCCTTGTGGTTTGCCACATCAACCACCAGAGTCCCTGGCTGGGGGTGGGTAAACAGGTGCTCATAGCCCTTTTGCGGCACAAAGTAGAGTCTCTTGACCCCTTTAGCCATTCGTGGTATAGAGGGCAGGGTTTGCCAGAGCACCTTTGTGGTGTTCTGAATTGTCCTTATGAGGGGCAAAACTACTCTGGAAGTACCATCGGGTGTGAGGATGTCCACCATCGGATCTGAGTCCTCCATAACCTCCTCTGCCTGGAGGTTGAGGTTAACTACTACCCTCCTATGCAGGTCCTGGTGGCCTTTGGTATCCATTGGTGGTAGAGTGGTGGAGGTGCCCGCAACCACCTCGTCCGGCAAAGAGGAGGAAGAGGTTCCCGGGACAGGGTCTTCCTGCCCCTCGGGTCCTCTGGAGGCCAGGTCAGGTACCTCGGAGCACCCCGTGACTGGAGGTTCAAGTGCCACCAACGTCAGTGGAGGAGGGGCTGTGCTTGTCTGCGGCCGCTCAACAGCCCTGTCCCATAAAGGATCCTCGGGGCCCTAGGGGTGTAGCGTGCCATCGATGTCGCTGATGGAGGGATATGGGGGGACCAATAACACCGATACTGGCCTAGATCCCTGACCTTGAGCCTGGTGGTAGGCCAGGGGGTCCAAAAGGGCCATTACACTGGGCCCTGCAACTGGGGTGGCCAAGTGGTGACTGGTGCCGGTTGTTCCGCCACCCTACGGTGCCGGGATTGGTGCTGGTGCCAGAACCGGGAGCGGTAGTGGCTGCGTAAGGACACAGATGATTCCGACTCCAATGAGTACTCTGTACCCAACCACTGGGGAGCGGAGCCCGACGGTGCCAGGGAGCAGTACTGGGGAGACAGAGATCAGCACCGCAACATCATGGGCTTCCTGTGATGATGAATCAATGGTGGCGCCACCGTTGGTGTCGGCGCTGCCGATGGTGCCGCCATAGCCAACGGTGTCATGACTGACAGGAAAGAATTTTCTGTAGTATCTGGCTGATGAATCTTGCCCATATCAGCTCAGGGTTTAGCTGATCGTCATATTTGGGGTCGGGAAGGAATTTTCCTCCAGGGCAGATTGGAAGAGGCCCTGGAGGTTTTTCCCTTCCTCTGTACCATGGGGCACGGGTCACTCGCTGGAGGATTCTCTGCTCCTTGAAGTCTTTAAACTACGATTTGAGGACTTCAATAGCACAGATATAGGTGTGAGGTTTTTTGCAGGAGTGGTGAGTGAAATTCTGTGGCCTGCGTTGTGCAGGAGGTCAGACTAGATGATCATAATGGTCCCTTCTGACCTAAATATCTATGACTGGTGTTGTAATCGCCTGCGGTGCCGGGCACGACGCCATAGTCGGTGCCGTTGACGGTGCTACTGGCGGTGCCCGAGTTTGAGAGGCCAGGTTCCGCACCTGCGGGGCAAGGTACTGCGCCGTCATATCAATGAGGTCTCGAGCCACCTCATATGTGTCCAGAGTGGAGGGGAGGTAAAGCTCTTCCTCCAAATCATCACGGGTAGGAGAGTCCGTTCTCGCCAGACTCAACGGCTCTGCAACTGGGGCCAGAGTCAACGGCACCAGTTCTTGGGGACCAGACCAAGGGTGTCATGCAAGAGGACATACGCCACTGGAATCCCCCCTCGGCTTCCTGACATGCGAACGTCCTTGTCTGGTTCGAATGTCCCATGTCTGGTTTCTTTCTCTTATGCAGCACCGGGGACTGTGAACAGTGCCTCCGTGAAGCACTTGCCTTGTGGGCCGGGGAGCAGTGCCGGTGCTCCCTGGCAGAGTCCTTTCTCGGTGCCGAGACATCCCACACCATGGCCGGTGCGCTGTGCACCAAGGATGCCTGTATCGGCTCAGGCTGTGGCTGAAGGGTCGACTCCATCAAGAGGAGCTTCAGGTGATAGTCCTGCTCCCTCTTAGTCCTGGGTTTGACGCTCCTCCAAATAGGGCACTTATCTGTCTGATGGCCCTCCCCGAGGCACTTGAGACAGGCGGTGTGGGGATCACTTGTTGGCATAGGTTTTGCACACCTCTTGCATGCTTTAAACCTCTGCGACCAAGGCATGCCCCGGTGCCAGTGAGAGTAGAACGGGGGGAAACTCCCCAAAGTAAGCTAAACTAATCTACAACTAACAAACAACTATTTACACAGAAACAAGGGAACCACGAGGTAAGGCACTTGCAAAAGCAAGAGACTAAGCTGTTCCAGCGACTGTCACGGGCGGTAAGAAGGAACTGAGCAAGTGGCAGGGTATATATATACACACTGCCATGAAGGCGCCACTCTAGGGGTCTCCACAGCTGACCCGATGGGTACTGCTAGGGAAAAGCTTCCCGTGATCGTACATGCGGCGTGCGCACACACCTATTGGAATGCACGTGAGCAATCAATCACTCAAAGAAGAACTAGGAAATACAGAGCTATGGTACATACCTCTGTAACCTTGACTCTGACTTCCTGGAGCTGACAGCAGCCACTGGGAATTATCACCATGCACTGTAGCAGTGTTCAGTGTGAGAGCTGTAGCAGTATTTGAAGCGTCTGAATGATGGAAGCAATAGTTGAGGCAGGTTGGTAGAGGTGTGTTTGTGAGCTGAGGAGACGAGGGATTAGTTTGAGGACTCTCAAAGAGCTGTGACTGTGATATGAGATCAGATTTCTGTCCTCTCCATGTGTGCAAGTAAAGAAAGGACAGCATGTGTACCCTGAGGAGCTAGTCTATCATACTGAAATATTGTGTAGGCACTGGGAGGTGGAGGGGGTCTTGCCACAGAAAGTGTTAGTAATAAAGTTGGATACGAGATCAGTCTGAGTTTATTGATGGGCAAGGGAAAGTATAGGTTTAGAGGGCATCCTGTGAGTACACAAAGTGGCTGCTAAATTTCATAACTGTGGAATTCTGTAAGGAAAGTAAGCTAAGTATTCAAGAACAGGGCCAGTGCAAGTACAGCCTTTCTTGTACATGAAAAGAGTGAGAGTATATGTATGTTATGGGTGTTTTGGGGTAAAGAGGGCAGAGTTAAAGTTACGTACTGTAACTCTGTGTTTTCTGAAATTTGAGTTTTGCTGAACTTAATTTCCCCTCTTTTAAAAGCGGTGGGGGGAGAAAGAATGAATAAAAGAAAGCTTGCTGGTAGGGGTTAGTGGTCATTGTAGCAGTTATAGATAGCATGCAGTTCAAGTGGACTACTGACTGATCCTAGCCCTATGCCAGGGTTTCTCAAATTGGGGTCCACAAGGGGGTCTGCAAGTCATGTCTGGGGCCACTGGCCCTACTGATCAACTCCTCCCACTCCCTTCTAGTGCCTCCTGCATGCTGCAGAATAGCTGTTCAGCAGCGTGCAGGAAGCGCTGGGAGGGTGGGGGAGGAGCGGGGTCAGGGCACACTCGGGGGAGGAGGTGGAAAGAGGCAGGGAAGAGAAGGGGCAGGGGTGAAGTGGGGCAGAAAGAAGTGTGGCGGTGGTGAGTCTTGGGGGAAGGGGTGGACTGGGGCAGGGCCTGGGGCTGAGCAGGGGGCCTTGGGAGTCTGTGAAAAGTTTTAAACCAAAATGGAGGTCCATGGGTTGCTAAAGTTTGAGCACCACTGCCCTATACACCATTCTCACCCTGATGCTCAGCCCCACAAACCAGCCTTTCCCCTTCCAATCCAGCTGCCCGCCCACCACTCTAATTTTATCTAGGCTTCCCTCTCACCCAGCTCATACAGGGGAGTAGGGAATGGGGATCAGACTCCCGAGCAAGGCAAGCCCCCTCCAAAACCTGGATCACATGAGGTGACACATTGAGGGGGATCAGACCCCCATATATGGGCAGGGGTCCCCAGGTACTGGCATACACAGGGATGGAAAGCAGGACTCAGAGACCCCCATAGAGGCAATCCTTTCCAATATCCCATTTCACATGAGGGGGACAGGGAGCCGCCCCAGAGAAGCAAGAGGCCCTGTGATCCTGCCACATGCACAGGGTAGCAGGGAGTAGGGCTCAGACACCCCTTGCGGGCAGGAACACTCAGATGCCTGCTCACATGGGGGGTAGGGAGAGGGACTCAGACCATTCTAAGATCTTGGCACACACCCAGAAGGGGAAAATGTGGGGCTGACCCTATTCTCCTTCAGTCCGTCACTCAGTACCCACGTATCCCTCTCCCTCACCGAAGCCCCCATTCCTTCTCATTTTGCCTTTCACCCATCCCCATCTATCCCTCCTCCTCCTGGATGCAACCCTGAATGCCTCTCCCCACTATTCCTTCCACTTCTCTACCCCCTAAAATGTCTCTCCCTTGCCAGCATTTGCATTTTTAAAGGGAAAAATACTTGATTATATTCCCCAAAAAATTAAAAACAAGTGACAGATTTTCGCAATAGGCTATTCCACCCCTTCCAAATTTCTGACCGAGGTAGAACCTGAAGTGACAATGGCTGGGTGGGTCAGTTTCAAAGCAGTATTTTTTAGCCACCCGACCGATGAGAAACTTCGAAGACTAAATCCTATTAACTTCTTATTCCACACATGCTCAGTATAACCCATTAGGCATTTGAATAGCCTTGTAAACCTTAGCATGCCTAACTGGAAAAGCACCATCTTTTTTCAAACAAAATTTTAATTTGATTTCCTCCAAAGAGCATCAGGTCCTCAGATGTTTGAAACCCCGATACAATGATCTGAGACCTGATTTGATCTCTATCTATAAGGAAAAATAGGTTGTAAGAACCTGACAACTTTAAGGAAAGCTTGTGTCCTCCCCAAACCAATGGTTGCATCTTGGGGTGCCCCGGGGTTAAATGGCCCCAAATTTAGATCACTAACAGGACCCCTCGCACCTGAGGCACATCAAATTTGAAGGCAACCCAAGTAACCATGTAGATTAAGAGCATTTAAGTGTCAAGTTTTAAACAGAAAGCTGCTCTTAATCTAACACTATAACAATCTAACACTACACCATCAATCTGTTTTAATAAAGCAAGCCATCTAAATAGAGCTGCCTCTGTATGCATGTTGTCTCTGCAAAGGCAGACAGACAGAGACACTCAGAACAAGAGCAGAGGGCTACTTTTGGAGGTCATCATAAGTACTCCTACTGTTTGCCAGCTGTTTAACTCAAAGTGCTAAACACAATTACCTATCATCCTTCACTTGTAGCAATGTGGGTGCAAAATTCCATACCACCACACACACTGTGAACACAGAAAAACCCCTAAAAATCACATCCTCTATGCCAGTGGTATCCAACCTTTTTAAACTCAAAATCACTTTTTGAATTCAAGAGCAACCAAGGATCTACCCCACACATTCCCCGAGGCCCCTCCCCTTCCCCAAAGCCCCGCCCCACTCACTTTATTCCCCCTCTCTCCACCATTTGCTCTCCTCCACCCTCACTCACTTTCACCGGGCTGGGGTAAGGGGCTGGCATTCGGGAGCGGGTGTGGGCTCTGGACTGGGGCCGAGGGGTTCGCAGTGTGGGAGGGGGCTCTGGGCTGAGCCTGGGGCAGGGGCTTGGGGTGCAGGAGGGAGTGAAGGGTGCAAGCTCTGGGAGAGAATTTGGGTGCAGGAGGGGGCTCCGGGCTGGGGCAGGTAGTTGGGGTGCAGGAGGGTACAGGGTGCTGGCTCTGGGAAGGGGGTCAGGGCTGGGGCTTGGGGTGCAGGCTCTGGGAGGGGGCTCGGCTGCCAGAAGGAGTTTGGGGTGCTGGCTCCAAGAGGGGGCTCAGGTCTGGGAGTTGAGGTGCAGCCTCCCAATAGGCAGCACTTACCTCCAGCAGCTCCTGGTCAGCGGTGCAGCTAAGGCAGGCTCCCTGCCTACCCTAGCCCCACACTGCTCCCGGAAGGGACCCACACACCCCTGCGTCCCCGGAGGGGGAGGGCATGTGTGGCACATGGCTCCACGCGCTGTCCCTCTTTGCAAGCACCACCCCCACAGCTCCCATTGGCCACAGCTCCCCATTCCCGGCCAATGGGAGCTGCGTGGCACTGCTTGAAGGCAGTGTGGGGCCGGGGCATGCAGGGAGCCTGTCTTAACCGCAGCCCCGCTGAAGATCACAATTGACCAGTTGATGACCACTGCTCTATGCACAAATTAAATTATGCCCTCTGTCCCCAGCACATAGTGACACCAAGGCAAATGTATAGCTATAAAGTAATTGGGGAAGGGGGAAAAAAATGATAATTTTGAGATTGGTAAGTGTGATAACTCAAAGTGATATTGTACGTGAGTTACACAACTGAACTTCATTACTCAGGTTAGATTACAGAGCAAAGTCCTTCCATTACTTTGTACATTCAATTTGCTTTAAAAATACTGCTAAGCAGGGTGGATAACAATCAATGATTTAAAAAAAAATAAAAAAACTCAGATCTTTTAAAGTTAAATCTGAATTTGATAAAATGCTTTTTGCAGAAAAAAACCTATCTAAAGAAAGTTTTAATTAAGATACACTATAGCTCAGATATCTCATCATGGAGTAGGGATTATAAATTCTAATTCTATAGTATGAGACAATATATTCATGTAAATGTTTAAGAAAAGTCTTGTAAATGAGTGCCAATAGTTCATGGATTAGGGACCCAATTTTATGGGGTTCCAGGGGCTGCCATATAGATTAATTAGGTTAATCGTTCTATCTACACAATGGGACTCAGTGCTCAGTCTAGAAGATACCATCAAACATGCTTAGTTTTGCAGTTCTCAAACGGTGGATTTGTGTCTCCAGAGATAACATGCTTGTTAACAACAAAAATGTTTTTAAATAAATATATAGAGGTGAGAAATAACAGACCTCAACCCTAGTGTCCCTCTGCAAATTTGCGTACACAGAGTCAATCCCTTACCGCTCTCTAAAAGTGCAACGTTTCAAAACGTTCAATGAATAGAAGATTATTGGAGGCAACACAGATCTGGACAAGGAGATGATAAATGTGAAAAGGGAGGGACAGGCAGTAGAAACAAAAGTGAATCTGTTTGAGCAACATATTCCAGAAGTCTTGAGGTCTTTCTGAGTGTAGCCTTCATTGATTTGAGATCCACCATACCATTCTCTCACTAGAAGGGAAGACCTGTAATGGCAGCAGGCAGTAAGAGAGACCCAGTTTGGGAATATTCTAATGAAGTTCCTCTACCTGTGGGTAAGACAGGCAAGCGTGCGAACAGTGCAACAAAGAAAAGCAAGGCCTGGTTGCCTGAATGAAATAACATCATGAGAAGTGTTGCTTCTCAGGAGAAAGCTGTGTTGAAGTTGATGAAAGGAACACGTCTGAACATGCAGGATCTTCAGGTTGGTAAACTTTTTATTTCATACTTTTTTCTTAAGGACTGCCTGTCTTCCTTCTGAACTATTCTTGAATTCTCACGTTTAAGCAAAAAATATAGTTGTTACTCTATGGTACTATCATTTTAGATGCAGTTGTGATAAAAAATAAATAGCTGAAATAGGCAGATCTTCCTTTTACAATTTCACCATTAAAGTAGTACTGAGTGTCAGTGAATGCAGTGAGTACTACTAAATGAGCAGTATGGTAATAATTAAATAACTGCACTGACTTATTTTGTTTAGGAGAATCCATCCTCAACATACAGGATTCTGAAGACTATCCACCTTCAAGATCACCATCATTTTCTACAGTTTCAGAGTTATCTGCCAATGATAGCGTTTCAGGTCAAATCATGTATGTCACACAGCCACAGTACATATCACCTGTAGCAAAAAGAAAAAAAAAAAATCTCCGTCATCCAGGAACAACCACAGATACATTTGTGATAAGAACCAGCAGATTACAAAAAGAGGTAATTGATGAAAAATTTGCCTGGTTTGCTTATGCAATAAACTCTCCTTTCCATATGATTGAGAACCCACACTGTTTTAACAGGGTTCAGTCATTAAGACCAGGATACAGTCCACCGAACAGAGCAGATGTCACAGGCAAATTGCTGGGTAAAGTGTATGAAAGAGAAATTGAGCAGTGTGCAAGAGGTCTAGAGGTTGAAATTGTTAACCTGAATCTTGATGGGTGGAGCAATGTCTACAGTGATCCTGTTGTATGTGCTTGTGTGACAACAGAAGAAGGGAATGTCTTCCTGACAGAAACAACTGATACTTCAGGAAATGCACACACAGCAGAATACTTACAAGAAGTAGCAGTAGAAGCTATAACAAACTGTGAAAAAAAAAATCCAATGTCTAGTATGCAGCTTGATCACAGACAATGTTGCAAATGTATCCAAGATGAGAAGAAATTTAGGAGAGAGTCCCAAGCTAACAACATACAGTTGCAGTGCTTGTTTCATGCACCTCCTAGCCAAAGACTTCAGTGTTCCAGAAATAAAGGATAATGTTGTTGAAATTCCAAAATACTTCCGTAACAACCACTTTGCAGCAGCTGCTCTGAAAAAGTGGGAGGAACCATGCTAACTCTCCCACAAGACGTGTGATGGAACTCAGTAGTGGACTGTTTTGAACACAGTATCAAGAACTGGCCTAATCTGATGACAGTTTGTGAACAAAATCATGAAAAAAATAGATGGCACGGTCACAACCAAAGTTCTCAACATTGGGCTTAAGAGAAATGTTGAACACATGCTGAGTACCCTGAAGCCTATTTCTGTAGTCTTGAACAAAATGCAGGGAAATAGCTCTTTTATTGCCGACGCTGTTGAAATTTGGAAGGAACTGAGTGAGATCTTAAAAAGAGAAATATGCAATGACCAAGTTAAATTACGAGCATTAAAAAAAATGAATGGGACAAGCACTGTCTCCAGCTCATTTTCTTGCAAATATTCTCAATACTCTGTACCAGGGTCAAACCTTAACTGCTGAAGAAGAGGAGTTGGCTATGACATGGACATCCAGCAATCATCCCTCTATAATGCCAACTATACTAAACTTCAGAGCTAAGGATGAACCACTCAAGAAATACATGTTTGCTGATCATGTTTTAAAGAAAGTCACACCAGGGAAGTGGTGGAAGTCACATAAGCACTTGGATTCAGAGACTGCTGAAGTGATAATCTCACTTTTAACAGCAGTAGCTTCTTCTACTGGTGTAGAAAGAATATTTTCTTCCTTTGGACTAATTCATTCCAAATTGAGAAATCGTTTGGGACCTGAAAAAGGAGGAAAACTTGTTTTTCTTTTCCAGATTATGAAAACAACAGGAAAATGAAGGTGAAGACGACTGAGTTAGCTGCAGGAGCTAATATTTTATATTTCTCATGTTGAGCTGGCTGACACGGTTGGTTTAATGTTTTGGGGTTTTTTTTAAATACTTCATTTAACTATTTCAGTTAAAAACAATTTTAACAAAAACAAACCTGATTTTAAAAAAAATTTGAATGTTGAACGAAATTCAAAAATTCATCTGCTTGTTTTGTTAAAATAGTATATGTTTGCTGTTGAAGAAGAAAAATCCAAAATACGTAACGTTGTTGTTTTAGTTAAATAAAACAATATAAATGTCTGTCTGGTGATGTTCTCCTCCTAATACAGCGTGGCAAGAAAATCCTCCAAATATTAATGATTAACCTGTTGAATTGGAGATATTTATGAAGTCATAGGGAGGTGAACTATCTGCTTCAATTACCTTTGTTTGGTTATTTCATTTTACCAATCATTTAATTTCTTATATAGCTGTAATACTAATCTGAAAAGTTTTCAAAATAAATCACTTTAAGAAATGTATAGTGTGTACCTTCTAAAAATCAAACCTACATCTATCTCTGAGTTGTGAAGAATGTAACAACCAACACTTTTGGAATGCACTTTTATGTAGAAATCCATGATTAAATCGAGTCTTCCTGACTAGTGATTTAATCAATTTGATTTAGATCAAATCCACCCTACAGCTAAGAATCTTAAAAATCTTCAATAAAAGCTGTTAGAGAAAAAGAAAGAAGACAAGGCTCCGATTTCTATTAGGTCAAAGATAGGCGTTTCTGGGGGGGAAACAAGAACACTTTCTCCCTCCACCCATGCCTTGATCAGAGAAGATAGATTAGGCATAGCCAGATTCAGAACACAAACTTTAGAATAAAGAAGAATTTCCCCTTTGATATTTTTTCATCTCAGCAAGTTCTGCATTTCTATTAACTCTGTAAAATACAGTGTAGGAACCAATAATTATAGAACTGCAACCTGAACTTGTAATTTGTGTCACTGAACTCTTATAGCATTGTAATGAAATTGCTGGAGAGGCATGGAAACAAATAATTAGATTTTACTTTAGGTTTTCCATTATTTTCTCCAGTAGGCACTATAAAAGCTTTTTGTCAATATGTCGAGCAGTACAAAACAGAAAAAATGCAATACATATTTTCTGACTGGTATGACATCAATATATTTAAATATACACAATAAACTACACTAAAAGAACACTAAAGTTCCAAAGTTAAGTGTTCAATAGTCTGGAAGGGCCAAAATTAAGGTTGTCCGCACATAGGCACTCTTAATTCTGGCATTTTTTTTACTGTGTGCTTGAATTTTCCACCTTAATTGTGTTTTTACCATAGTTTGTGTGCACTGAATTTCCTAGGTTCTTAAAAAAGAAAACTGAAAAAAACAAGTATGTGGCATCACAAACCCACATGGCTCATCAGCAGGGTTGGAACACCTTTAGCTCCACAGCACAGATCTCTACCACTTGAGGTACCAGAATAAATGATAGCTGTAGTAGGCTGTCATGCTCTAGTGTCCATCAGCACTAGAGGGGAATGAGAGTTCCCAGGTATTTGCCGCCGCACTGGGTTCTTTGGTTCAATCTGAAGTTTGTAAGGGAGTGTGCTTGTAGGGGCATCACAGACCTTTCTGCTCTGGCCCCTCTACAGCCTGACACCTCTGGCCATGTCCTCTACAGTACCTTCCACAAACTCCTTCCCAGTCTTCTGCACCTCCAGCACCCTTACCCAGTCACCCCCTCTTAGGTCTCCTCATCCCAAACCTTTTGGTGTAGTCTTTACCCAGCCAGTCCTAGTATTTACGCACCCCTGACTCTGACTGCCAGTCTTCCCTTAAAGGCTCCTTGTCCAAAAACTACTCTCACAGCCCTCTCAATGAAACTTTAACGGAGGTACTCTGCAATCCTCTCCTGAAGGTTTTTAGAGATGCAGTCAGTGTTTCCTCTAATTTTTACCACAGGTGTGGAATGAATTTTGTTAGGTGCACCAATATGGAGATGATGTGTGACACATCACCTTCATACTGGTGCACCAAACAAAATTCATGTGGTGGGGGTGGGGCCGAGGGGTTCGAACTATGGGCAGGGGCTCAGGGCTGGGGCAGAGGGTTGGGGTGCAATGGCTCCCGCCGATGGTGCAGGCTCTGGGATGGGTTGGAGATGAGGGGCTCTGCGCTGGGGCAGAGGGTGAAGACTCTGCCCATCTTTCTCTCCCCACAGCAGCACCTGGGCTGGAGGGGAAGATGCACCTCTCCCCACCGTGGCAGCTACAGGGCTGGGGCCAAGGTAGGTGCCCCTTCCCCAGCCGGTCCTGGGCTGGGTTCAGGCTGCCCCTCCCCCAGCTGGTCCAGGCCTGAGTTGGAACCGAGGGACGGGTGCCCCCATAGGTGCTAACGTAGTGGATGCTCCAGGGCTGGAGAAAAATATGGAGATGATGTGTGACACATCACCTTCATACTGGTGCACATAAAATTCATGTGCTAGGGGAAGGGGCTCAGGGCTGGGGCAGAGGGTTGGGGTGCAGGAGTGTGAGGGCTCCAGCTGGGGATGAGGGCTCTGGGGTTGGGCCAGGGATGAAGGGTTTGGCGTGCATGAAGGTGCTCCAGGGCTACAGAGGGAAGAAGGCTCCGCCCAGCTCTCTCTCCCCGCTCAGCAGCCCCCACCAGCAGCCAAGCTCCCCCTCTCCCCAGCAACTCTCACCTGTCAGCTGCCCTACTGACCAACTCCTCCCCCTACCTCCCAGTGCCTCCTGCCCACCGCGAACAGCTGTTTCGTGGCAGAGTAGGAAGCTCCGGGAGGGAGTGGGAGGAGCGGGGACGGGGTGCGCTCAGGGGAAGACGCGGGACAGGGGCAGGGGCTGGGACGGAGGGCAGGATTGAGCACCCCCCTGGTTAGAGGGGAAGTCAGCGCGTATGGCATGGCCCTCCCCCGGCTGCGGCAGGTTGGGGCTGGGGGAGGGGCACCTCTCCCCCAGCTACAGCAGGTCGGGTGGACGGGTTCCCTGAGCGCCTGCACAGTGCTAAATAGACTGCTGCACAGCCGTGCAGCTTACAGGGAACTTAGATGGCAGCCTTATTTCTTCCTCCATGGTAGGACCCTTTCCCACACCAGCTGACAATAACTTTGGCAGCACTACTGCAGTACACAGGCTAGCAGCCTGTGGGCCTGGGTGGCTTCAGTAGCAGCTGTGCTCTCTCTGCCTTTATTATCCTTAGAGTGAGATATCAGCTAAAATCACTATCGCCTGTGGAAATGGTGACAGTATTCAGTGCCTATACTCAGTTTCATGCAACCGAGTAATTCCCTCCTCATTTCCCTCACCATTGGCAGACCACACACACCAGTGCTGGTGCTCTGAGTGGCGCAGTCCACAAGCACCCCGAAGCAGAAGTGTCAATAAACACGTCCTGTTGAAAACTTAAGAGGAGCAATGGAAGGGAGTTCTGAATCTTAATGTTCACTTTCCGTTGTGACTATATTGACAATGGTACGTTTTTGTGTTTTATCTGTAACTGCTATCGTTGCAGCCTTGAGGGGTTCCCCCCCATACACACCTGTGGAATGCCTGAGCCAGATAAGGAAGAGAAAGAAAATGACTCGGGATGACATGTTCAATGTAATCCTGTCAGTCAGTACGACACAGGACCATGAGCAAAGGGCCTGGAGGGTGAACACTGCAGACAGCTGGGAGAAGGAAAGAGTGGACAGGAGAAAGGTCCAGGAGTCCAAGCAGGAAAAAGGAGAAGGAGATGCACCAGGACATAATGAGGCTTCTCCAGCAGTACAAGCAGGTGGCTCCAGTCTCTTGTGGACCTACAAGTTCAACAAACATGGGTTCACCTCTCTTTGCAGTCCATGGAGAACTCCATTACAGCACCTCCCTACACTACTCCCTCAACATTCCATGTGGCATCAGGGGCTGCATACCTACCTCTACAAGAACTCCCCAGGAGACATTAAAGACAAACATCTTCACATACACTGATTTGTGAAAGCTGCTTTTTCTGTATGTATAGGTAGAATGGACAAGAATGTTCTTTCCCCTTGACAATATATTAATAGAACAGAAGTTAAGTTTTTAATGTATTTGATTTCAAATTGCAGATTTTATTTTGCACTGGTTTTGTTACATAATAAAATTCTATTTGAAAAATTAATCATCTTTATTAGTTCACAACATATGCTGCAGAGAGCACCCACTTGTTACGCTACAATGAGACAATGCATAGGATCAGTGACAAAAAAGCATAATAATCATAATAGCACCACAAAAGTAGTATTTGCATTGACAATGTTATAGTCAAATGTACACCAAGCACCACACAATTCCCAACAGGCAGAAAACAGCACAGTACACCATAATGCATTGTGTGGTTTGATGTTAAAGTGCTCTTTCAAAGCCTCCCTGAGCTGTATAGCTCCACTTGAGCTCTCCTAAAAGCCTTGTGGCTGGCTGTTAAAAACAGACAGCAGCCAGTCTACCACTACCAGCCATGCCAGCAGCAACTTTTCCCCCTTTCGTTTCACTGATATTACGCAGGACATAGCATTGTGATTTCCCCCTCTCAACTCCAATCTTGTGAATAAACATCAGTGTCCTTTCAATCTACCAAAAGCACACCCAACTGTCATTCTGCACCTGCTGAGCTGGTAGTTGAAACTTTCTATGGCCAGTGTACAGCTTCATGAGCCGGGGAAGGCTGGGTCCCCCAGGCTCAATATTGGCATTTCCACATTGCCAACAGTAATCAACCAGTTGGGAAAGAACATCCCTGCTTGTAGCTTTCTGAAAGATTCAAGTGCCATGCACCTTCCCTGACCAGCCCACGTTGATGTCAGTGATATGTCCCCAGGAATCCAGCAACACATGCATAACTATGGAAAAGTAAGCCCTTTCTGTTGATGTACTCTGTGGCACGGTGGTCTGGTGCCAAAATAAGGATAAACATGCTGTCTGTTGCTCCACCACAGTTTGGGAACCCTACTGATACAAATCCATCCATTATGTCCTGCATATTTTCTGAGAGTCACTGTCCTGCATAGCAGGAGGCTCACAGATTCTAAAACCAGAAGGGGCCATTGCAATAATTTAGTACAGCCCAGACCATAGAAATTCCCAAAAATAATTCCTCAAGCAGATCTTTTAGAAAAATATCCAATCTTGATTTAAAAAATTGTCAGTGATGGAGAATCCACCATGAACCTTGGTAAACTGCTCCAACTGTTAATTACTCTCACCATTATAAAAATACTTTGTTTCCAGTCTGAATTTTTCTAGCTTCAACTTCCAGCCCTTGGATTATGTTATACCTTTCTCTAGATTGAAGAATCCATTTTCAAATATAATGGCCTTGCACACTTTCATGACAAATGCCTCTAGAGGGGATTTTCCAACTCCAAAATTATTTCCCACTAATTGGTAACAATTTGGTGATGGAAGCTTCCACAGGGTGATCACCACTCGCTTCTCCACCGTCAGTGCCAAAATGAGAACTGCATTCCTGCGCTGGAGGACGTGGAAGAGCTCAGCACACAGATCCAGGAACATGGCCTTGCACATCCGAAAGTTCTGAAGCCACTGCTCACCGTCCCAAAATTGCATTACAAGACGATCCTACCAGTCAGTACTCATTTGTCAGGCCAAGAAGTGGTGCTCCACCACCTGCAGCAGCTCTATGAATGCCACCAACAACCTTAACTTGGTTCTCACTATGTCCCACAGCAACTTGCCCTCCAGGAAACTGCCATGTTCCCCTTTGATTTAATTCTTCTTACGGTTCTGCAAATACCAGATGATCTGGCAACCTGTGCTTGCAACGCTCATGACAATAGTGCAGAGTTGTGCAGGAGCCATGCTTCTGTCAGAGATGACAGACAATGAAAAGAGCAGCATGGGTTTGTGGGATTTTTAAAAAGGCACAGATGGAATATAGATGTCATTATGGGATGGAGACAGTTACTCTGGGAAGTTGACCCTTTGCTCCCACTCATCCCTACATGACTTGTTTCTGCTCCACCATGCACTGCCAAAGATTTCCAAAAGACAGTGCACTGGAGGGTGGCATATTGCAAACTGGGACACCTACCCATGGTGCACCAGACTGTGCATTGACACAAACCACTTCTGGTGAGCGCATGCAACACCAACGCAAGGAGCAAAGTATCCAAGCGTATAAATGTTAAACTAACTGCAGTGGCTCTATGTCAACTTAACTTGCGTCAACCAAAGTTCGTAGTGTAGGCACAGCCTGAGCTCAGTTCTAGTACTCATTATCTGCTGAAATAGTTAATTCTTTTAACACTGGTATTACATATTAGTTTCTCTCTTGTTTATAGTTTTAAAGCTTGAGAAAACACGTTAACTAAGTCCCCTAGGTCAGTGTATTGAGCTAGATAAAATCTCCCAGAATACGTTGTACTCATACTAAGCTTTATTTTGAAACTCTTGTGGTTAAAACTGTTCATTTATGCAAACTTTGTCAGAAGCAATATTATGTTACAGAAGTTCGTCAAATATGGCTTGCGTGCTCGGCACAGCTAGAGTAGATGTCTCCATGGTCTTATGAAATCTGGAATGTTATGTACAAAATCTAGATAAGGAAAGGCGTATAAGGTATGTGGACTCTAAAATCTTCTACCTGTTGAAAACAAGAGAGAGATAACTATATTGCTACTATACAGTACTTTATAACTCAAGCTGGTCAAAAAATGGAAAAAAAATCCAGTTAAACTCAAAAAAAAAGTTTCCTTTTCTTCAAATTATAAAATGTGTTGACCAACTATTCATAATGCTGCTAAAAATAATACCAGTCAATGAAAACAAATGTAAAGGTTTAATTTAAAGCTAGTCATGATCATAACAACTTTTGCATACAACTATTTTAATGAAGGAAAGTTGGAAGATTTTATTTTTACTTTGACAATCATTTTCAATTTAAAGCAATCTCTACCCTCTTCAGATGCCCCAATTTTCTTTTTCCTACTGTGCGTGGCTTGGGATTTGGCCCCTTTTACGATAAAGATATACCAGATTTTCAGCTTGCAGTCTCTCCCTATAGTTCTGAGTGGATACCAGTGTATTTTTGCTACCTGTTTAGCAGAACACAGACTACTAAAAATTTATTCAATTCTCACATGCATAAACATAAAAATATTTATGGATAGCCCTCCAGTAATTATATGGCTAATCCATATATGGAACTACATAAACCTCCCTCAGACCAAAAGGATGCATCTTAAGAAGTTGACCAGCAGTAAACCTCAAAGCAATTCAGCTCTGTATTAATTACACTGACGTATGTTTATAAAAGACTATCTTAAACTTCTGAACACTATTTATTGTTTTAAGCATTTAGTTAAATAGATAAGACAAAGGAAAAAATGTAATGATAACCTATGTGATAGCAGTGATATTTGGTGGTTTAATCTTTGTAGTTTTCAGAGCAGAATCGAAGTATAATAGTTTCCATTAGTGCTACCATATTTTACACAGACACAAACAATTTGATTATAAACCTATTACCACAGGTTAATTCCACATATTTTCAATCTACTAATTCACAGCAGGAGTTCTAGGGAGAACAAAGAGTCAATCACATGTCCTCCCCAATCTCCCAACTTCATCCTATAAAAAACAGCTTGGGAGAAACAAGTTTGAATTCCTTAAAGACAGACCTCGAAAGATAAAGACTGATGACATCCTTCAGGTATCATTTCCATTTAACATGTCTTTAGAGTAAGCTGTCCTAGGTTGTTTTTCTTATCTCACCAATCATGAGAAGCATGACAAATCACTTTATAAGGTCTAGGTCACTGGGCTAACAATGCAGTAACATCGGTTTTCTCCCCAGAAGAATGCCAACAACTGCAAAGTGTTCCAAAAAGCAAAGAAACTTTATCTTATGATTTTAGGAAAAGAACATATCTACAAGATGCATGGTAATTCAACTGATTTGTGATATAGTGCCAAGGACCAAAATTTCTACCCATATAATAAAAAGATGAATGAAAGATTCATTCAGCATGTCTTCCACATCTGTCTGATTTATCAATCACCTGAACAGGTGAACAGAGGCATATTCAGCAGTTTCAGAATCTTTACTAGAGTTTCTAGACTTCTTAGAAGGAAGCAACATACTTGCCAAGTTTAGTTCTGTCTCTCATTAGTTAACCACATGGATTATTTTCAAACCTAAATGCATAAAAGCTTTACTACAATACAGTTTACAGTTCTCAAAGTTCAGAACACACTGAATAATAGAAACCCAACCTCTATGAATCTGGAAAAAAAATTCAAATATTCCACCGTATTCTTAAAAATTATTTTCACTTTTTACAACATGCATAAACTTTTAATCCATGTGCAGTCATTTTCTTTAGCAAAGCAAGCACTCCACACTCACAAACTTTTATCCACATATTCTCAGGACTCTTTATTAAATAAAAAGACCATTTATGCTCAGAGGAACAGGAACTTCATTAGAAAGCAGTGGCAGGATATATCCCAAAATTTCAAGACTACACCTTATAGTGCTTTGTGCCAATAAAAAAAAATGAAAGATTCCCTTATTGCTCTGCAACTACTTCACTATGCAGGAATGCAGCCAGTTAAAAGAACAGATGTGTAAGGTCATGCATTTAGGGATTAATAACAAGAATTTTAGTTATAAGCTAGGGACGCATCAATTAGAAGTAACGGAGGAGAAAAAGGACCTTGGAGTATTGGTTGATCATAGGATGACTATGAGCCGCCAATGTGATATGGCTGTGAAAAAAGCTAATGCGGTCTCGGGATGCATCAGGAGAGGTATTTCCAGTAGGGATAAGGAGGTTTTAGTACCGTTATACAAGGCACTGGTGAGACCTCACCTGGAATACTGTGTGCAGTTCTGGTCTCCCATGTTTAAGAAGAATGAATTCAAACTGGAACAGGTACAGAGGAGGGCTACTAGGATGATCCGCGGAACGGAAAACTTGCCTTATGAAAGGAGACTCAGGGAGCTTGGTTTGTTTAGCCTAACTAAAAGAAGGTTGAGGGGAGATATGATTGCTCTCTATAAATATATCAGAAGGATAAATACCGGAGAGGGAGAGGAATTATTTAAGCTCAGTACCAATGTGGACACAAGAACAAACGGATATAAACTGGCCACTAGGAAATTTAGACTAGAAATTAGACGAAGGTTTTTAACCATCAGAGGAGTGAAGTTTTGGAATAGCCTTCCAAGGGAAGCAGTGGGGGCAAAAGATCTATCTAGCTTTAAGATTAAACTCGATAAGTTTATGGAAGAGATGGTATGATGGGATAACATGGTTTTGGTAATTAAATATTCATGGTAAATAGGCCCAATGGCCTGTGATGGGCTATTAGATGGGGTGAGATCTGAGTTACTACAGAAAATTCTTTCCTGGGTATCTGGCTGATGAATCTTGCCCATATGCTCAGGGTTTAGCTGATCGCCATATTTGGGGTCGGGAAGGAATTTTCCTCCAGGGCAGATTGGAAGAGGCCCTGGAGTTTTTTCGCCTTCCTCTGTAGCATGGGGCACGGGTCACTTGCTGGAGGATTCTCTGCTCCTTGAAGTCTTTAAACTACAATTTGAGGACTTCAATAGCACAGATATAGGTGTGAGGTTTTTTTGTAGGAGTGGTGGGTGAAATTCTGTGGCCTGCGTTGTGCAGGAGGTCAGACTAGATGATCATAATGGTCCCTTCTGACCTAAATATCTATGAATCTAAGAGTCTACTTTTGTCTAAATAACTTGAACAGAAAAAAAATGTTTAAAATCAAAGTTTGAACTGCATGAAGAAAAATTTCAATACCAGCAGCTTGCCTCAGGGAACTGGAGACAATGAAAAAATTAAACAGCAAACAACTGGTGAAATAAGACACCATAGTCTTAAAAAGCAAATCAACTCAGAACAACATGTTAAACCATCATAAATCTCTTCAAAAATTGTTTTCCAAAGAATGAGACTCAAATACACAATCTACTGAGGACTGCCGAGAAAGCAGGGTGACCATTGCTGATGCCATATCTGGCATCATGTAGTAAGTTTTCAGAGCTGGTTCAAACCTGCAAATCCATGAATCTCTGGGGTGGCCCTGTGGGAGGCACCAGATAGGGTGATAGAGTGGGCATTCCTCCCCCTTTACATGTCAATGAAGAGTTTGAGAGCACGGGGTGGTTTGTCCATCCTGGCAAGATGGCCAAAGAGCACACAACACTGCTTTTTCATATGGTGAGTGACTGAAGGAAATCCAGATCTCTACAACACTTTGCACTAAGTCAAACCTTTTATGCTCAGGATTCACCACAGACAGCACATAGGAAATGTTTCTAGCCACTTCAAGCCTGTAAGATGGTCCACATAACAGGCAGTACAGGGGTTTGATAAATCCACAACTCTGTCTCAGTTCGAAGACATTTTGTCCACAAATGAGACATGGACTTCATGCACGAGACCTATTCATTGAAGAACACCTGATTTCCTAAAACAGATGAACTCTGCTTGCATGCAGCCTAGCTAGATGAACTCACCAACGCTCTCCACAGGACTTGATCCCACCTGAACCATGGGGTTCTGGCAGCCCAGTTCTGAGGTTCTGGACCTTTGCCTTCTGCCATGAGATGTGCAACCCCACAGTACTGACGGCATCTTGGAGATTTTAGAGGGCAGAGCTGAAATTCTCCAACTTCTCCACAAAGCAAGGCAACATCAATGCCATAGTCTTGGTTGGTGAACATGTCTTGACCAAAACTGATTCCAAACCATGGAGCAGCAAGTCTTAATATTCAGTTTATAGCTCAACAGAATAGTGCCAGCCAAGAATGCATCTCTACAACACGTGAAGTTGTGAAGAAATGTGGTGAAAGCCATGAACCAACACACACAGGGAACCAGTGTGAAGAATGAGACTCAGAAAATGGTCAAATAGTTAGTTTACCCTTAAGTAAATGCAACACATGGTGCAAAAAATGTCATGAGGATCTATAGTAATAAGCCTATTCTAGCCTACCTATGCCATTGAAAGTCATGAGGTCATACAGTCAAAGTTCTCTCTGTAGAAAGAAACAGAGCATAAACTCCTCAGACAGGGATCAAACTTTTTGTATAGCATAACATTGTGGGTGCTATCTGAAACATAGCTCATGAAAAGACTACATGGACAAATAAAATTACTAGTACTAGCTCACCAGTGAGATACAAATAAGGTTCCCTCCTAATTCTGAAGTTCTGCAGCTCACTGATGCTAGTCCCAAGTCTCAAGAAGAACTATGTCCAACTGGATGTTCTATCTGGAAATCGGCTTGTCCCAGCACAAGATTATGCTTCTCAACCACAAATTGTTGATCCAATGCTGCTGGAACTGTCAAGATACCATCCACTAACTCATTGTAGTCACCTCAAAACAGGGCGGATAAAAATAGGAATTTAATTTTTTTTAAAATAAAACTTGTTTAAAATGAAATCTCAATTTAATACAAAACATATTAAGGTCTAAACTTATTACAATCTCTTAAAACATTTAAACAAAAAAATATGCTGAATCCATAAGCCTCTATCAAAAATTAAGTCAATGACTGCTTTTCTACATAAAGAAAAATTCAGGGGGAAAACCATCTAACTTTTGAAGCCAAGCTTTATAAATATGGTACAATAGGTTATGTACTATATTACAGGCTTGATCCTGTGGAGGACCCAAGGACTGTGCTACCGGGAGGTGCAAGAGACTGGCAAAGTTATCACAGACATGGGGACCCAGCCTCTGACTCCAGGTGACATATTCATGTATCTCATCAGAATCATCTGCTGAGATCACCTGGAAGTCTCATACTCTGTGCTACAGCTTATACCTACCTAGCTTTGATCAGCTCTGTTCTCAAGTTATGAATATTTATGACTCCGCCCACCATGGACACAATCTCCAGCTCATGGGAAAAACACTGATCTGACCAGTAACTACCAGCATTTGCTTCTGGATGGTTCTGGGCATGTCAAGTAAATTACTCTGCTCTGTCTACTTGCATGTGTACACAGAGGAATCCCCCTTTCCCCAATATCTATTAATTGTGTAACTGTCTCTAAATAAAACACTGCAGTGCAAAATGCATGTAGGTTACACAAGCAGAAATTTTGAATGTTGTTAGTTCTTTTGTTTATCTGGGGTAGGGTTTCAGATGTGGTGGGGCATGGGTGATATCTCAGAAAAGGCAGAACGTGTTACCACAAAGTAGCAACACTGGTGTCAAAACAGGACACCGTGGGAAGAAGGGACAACATTCTTCAGAGTGCAACCTCTAATGTTGACTTCAACACCTGGGAACTGAAGAAAAAAATGCCATAACTGTGTGAAGGGTTCATGTTTAGTTCATCCACCTGGAAACAGTCAGGGCACACCCTGACTGTTGTGTAGGAGCAATGCACACATTGCTCTATCCAAGGACATGGACCGGACATGGACCATGGGAAGTCAATTAAAGGACAGTAACCGTGGGAAGCTTCCTTGGCCTGGGCTCAAGGCCTGAGAACTAGGATTGTAGTAGATAGAGGCTGGTAAATAAGAATATTAATCAAAGTCATATTTCCTTTGTTGTGTCCTTTTGCGGTTGAAGTATATAATGCGCAGGGGGGAGAGATATAATAAAAGGGAAGGTGGAAAGCTGACAGGCAGCAGCCCGTTAGCAGACCAGCTCGCTTGCTTGCTAAAAGCTGTGTTCCGTCTTGTCATTGAACCACCACAACTGGCGCCCAACGTGGGGCCCTCAGCACTCACCTCGCCCGGCAAGCGTTTCAGATGCGTCACTCATCCGCTTCACGGATCCCGGTGAGTATTTTTCGTTGTGGTAAGTATGGGAAGCTCCCTCTCTGCTTTGCAAGTGCAACACCGCAATGAGCTACAGTATTTGCTACGTAAGGCTCAGCATGACTGCCCCACTCAAGAACTCACTCTCCTGCTACAGGAGGTGACTGCCCAATGCCCGTGGTACCCTGAAGCCGGAACCCTTAAGCTAGCGGACTGGGAGCGGTTGGGCCAGACATTGCACAAAGAGCCTCGGGCGCCCGTGCAGGCTTTACATGCCTGGCACCTCTGCCGCGACGCGATACAGCGTGTCGCCTCGGACAGGCCCTCCCTCGCGGGGCTGGTGCTCTCACCGCTCCCGTCTGCTCCTGCAGCCACCCCCGCTCCTACCGATGCGACTGTGTCGCCTCGGAAAGACCCTCTCCCGCGCCAACAGAGGGGCTGCCGATTTCGCCACCCCCGTCCGCTCCTGCAGCCATCCCTCCCCCTGCTTCACCCCCAGTGCCTCTATTACCACCGCCTCCCTTGCCTTCCCCACCGGAGCCGGTGTGTGATTACCGTCCTCTCGCGGGGCCCCATGCTCCGGGGCCCCCCGGGGGGTCCTCCGCGTCTGCTCAGGGGCTTTCGCTGGTGCAACAAATGGTTCACGCAGCGAAGACTCGCTCAGATATTACAGCAGAGGAGCTGGCTGATCTGGTCTCAGTTTGTCCGGTGACCTGGCAGGACGATGGCCAGGCACTGGGTCAGTTTGCCTTACTCGGTGATCAGAGAGGTAAAGAAAGCGATTAGCGAGTTAGGCCTGACTAGCACGTATGCGTGTGGTCTCACTGAAGGGCTAGGTTCTGGGTACTCCCTGGTCCCTGAAGACTGGAAGGCGCTGTTGCGCATGATGCTGACACCTAGTCAGTATGTTATTTGGCTTAGTGAGTATCGGCAGATGGCGGAACGCCAAGCCCAGGTATATAGAGAGCAAGGTATCATTTATGAGCACTTGGTAGGGGAGGGCCAGTTTGCTACCGTGCAGCTGCAGTCTCAACTCCCTCAAGCCGTCTTCTCCCTTATTTCCACCTGCGCCCAGCATGCCTTCCGGAAGGTCCCGGATTTGGGCAGGCCTACTAAAAGCTTTGCCAGTATCCGTCAGGGTGCATCAGAGTCCTTTATGGATTTTACCAACAGATTGCAGGAGGCTATCCTCCGACAGGTGGATAGCCCTGCAGCAGCTCAGGAGATCCTGTTAAAAATGGCGGTTGAAAATGCGAACGAGGATTGCCGCCGTGCTCTCCAGGCGGCACAAGCCTCTGGAATTCTAGAGCTGTCGGACATGCTGCGGGCGTGCCAAAACATTGGAACCCAAGCCCATAAGGCTGGAGTTCTGGCTGACGCCCTGCGAAAAACCGGAAAGAAGGGGAAGCGTTGTTACCGCTGTGGTAAGGAGGGTCACTTTCAGCAGGAGTGCCGCTCATCGACGGCGCCCGCTTGCCCCTCAAAGAAGTGCCCCAAGTGTCGGAAGGGCTATCACTGGGCTAATCAGTGTCGTAGTGGGTCGGGAAACCGCACGACGGGTCTCCCCCGAACCCAGGGCCAAACGGGGGTGTTTCCCACTCAGACAACTGTTCCTCTGCCTTGCAATCCATAGACTCCATGAGAGCGGCGACTGCCGGAAGTGCAGGGCTTGATTTGATTATGCAAGAGGACACTGATTTTCGGTTGCTGGGAGAGGTTTGCGCCATACCTACGCAGGTGATGGGACCTCTCCCTGACAGCTTTGTGGGTCTCGTTCTCCCTCGCTCACATGCTGGGAAACAGGGCTTTTTTGTCATCCTAGGGGTCATCGATGCCGATTACACCGGCATTATTAAGGTTCAGGTGTGGACCCATCTTCCACAGTCGCTCCCGCATGGACGCTCAATTGCACAATTGATTTTAGTCCCCTATCAGGTGCCAGCCGCAGAGGATCGAACCCGGGGCAGAGGCGGCTTTGGATCAACGCTGTCTCACTTGCCGTCTCATAACACGTCCTCTCCACTTGTTGCTCTGACAATGTCGGTCCGCCCCTCGAAATCTCAGTTAACACTTCTCTTAAATAATGTTCCTTTTACAGGGCTGGTGGACACTGGAGCTGACGTTACGGTGATTCGTGATCCGGAGTGGCTGGTCAGTTGGCCAACAGTTCCTTCTAAAGAGTTGTAGGGGATCGGGGGTAGTAAACCCGGGCGCCAAAGTTTGTCTTGGGTCACGGTCTCTAAACCAGGAGGCCGTGCCCTTGCTACAATCCGCCCTTTTGTGCTCCCTGTCCACCTCAATATTTGGGGCCGTGACTTACTTACAAAGCTGGACACCACCCTTGATATTAATATATAATGGCCCAAAACCCTCCCTCACCCACCTTGCCCTCCACATTACCATTGGTATGGCAATCTTTAGAGCCCGTATGGATTGACCAGTGGCCCCTCCCTCTAGAAAAGCTGAAAGCGCTTCATTCGCTTGTGCAGCAACATTTGCAGGCACAGCGCTTGGAGAGTTCCACTAGTCCCTGGAACACCCCCGTGTTCGTTATTAAGAAAAAATCTGGTGCATGGCGGCTGTTACATGATTTAAGGGAAATAAACAAATGCATACAACCCATGGGCCCCTTACAGTTTGGCTTACCGAACCCAAATTTAATTCCTCAAACCGATCAGCTTTGTGTGTTAGATTTAAAAGATTGTTTTTTCACCATCCCCCTTTGCCCACAAGATCGCGAAAAATTCGCGTTTACGGTGCCACAATATAATAATCAGCAACCCTCTCAAAGGTATCAGTGGAAGGTCTTGCCCCAGGGAATGTAAAATAGTCCAACCTTGTGTCAGCTTTTTGTGGATCGGGCCCTCGCCCCTTTTCGTACCCGATATCCCACGCTAAAGGTCTACCATTATATGGATGACATTTTGCTTAGTGGTCCCCAGGTCACGGCACAACAGCTTGAATCTTTGTCCCAGATTCTCGGCCAAAATGGCCTGTTAGTAGCACCAGAAAAAATCCAACGCTCTTATCCCTACCACTACCTCAGGCATAAGGTTTTACAAACCTATGCCGCTCCGGTTCGCCCGGAATTAATTCTACCTCAACCCCTAACCCTTGTTAAATTACAACAGATTTTGGGTCATTTAAATTGGATTCGACCCTACTTCCGTCTCCCCACCTCAATGCTGCAGCCGTTGTTCGAGCTCCTACGTGGAGCTCGGGCACCGGGCGCAGTTATTGCCATCACTGAGGAGCACACTGCCTGCATTTGGCAGATCAATGCAGCGTTGAGTCAGCAGTTTGTGGACAGACTCACTGAGGTCCGTCCCCTGCGGTTGGTTCTTCTTGCCACCCCTCATACGCCCACTGCGGCTCTGTTTGTACCTCGTACGGACACAGCCGTCTCTATCATAGAGTGGATACATTTGTCATCCACTCCTCCCCAGAACATTTATCCTTATTTAGACGCCCTGTCCGATCTTGTTCATAAAGCCCGCCACCATGCAGTGCAACTCACTGGCACTGATTTAGTTGCCATTGTGTTCCCCTTGTCCCGTAGTGAATTTGATTCTTTGTGCCACACCTCCTTGGCCTGGCAGGTTGCTCTTTGTGATTATGTGGGAGAGATCTCTTATAATCCCCCGAAAGATTCTCGGTTGGTGATTACACAAAAGGTGCCCCTAATCGTCCATCATCTTAGCCGCTCTCGACCTATTGGTTCAGCTGTCACTCTTTTTACTGATGGCTCTCCACGTCGAGGTGTTGTCACCTATCAATTAGGTGACCCCCCTCGTTGGCATTCTCGTTTCACGCTGCCTCAGCGTTCCGCGCAGCGCTCAGAACTGGCTGCTGTTATTTTGGCCTTTCAACTTTTTGCTGGTTGTCCCTTTAATTTGATTGTGGACACCCATTATGTTTATCAGGTAATTGATCATTTACCCCTAGCCCTCATTACCCCTCAGGTCGATGCGGACCTCCTTCGCCTGTTTCTGTCTTTACAATATCTCATCGCTACTCGTAATTTCCCTTATTTTGTTGCTCATATTTGCAGTCATACCCCTCTGCCTGGGCCACTCACTGACGGCAATGCGCGCGCCGATCGCGTGTTATGTGGTCAGATAAATTCCCTTTTTTCTGACCCCATTGAAAGCCATTCCTTTTTTCATCAGTCTGCCTCTGTTTTGGCCCGACAGTTTCACATTCCTGCTGATCATGCACGTTCTATTGTTCGTTCCTGTCCCCACTGTGCCGCTGCTGCCCCTACCTTTTCTTACGCCGTTAACCCCAGAGGTACCGCAGCGAATCAGCTGTGGCAAATGGATGTCACTCACGTGCCACAATTCCGCCCCATTCGTTTTTACATGTTTCCATTGATACTTATTCGGGGTTCCTATGGGCAACCCCACAGCGTGGGGAAGCCACTCCCAAAATTATTCACCATTTGCTAGCCTGTTTTTCTGTTATGGGTCGCCCGAGCCAGATAAAAACGGATAATGTCCCAGCCTATTGCTCCACAGCCCTCTCCACTTTTTGTGCCCGATGGGACGTCCGTCTTAAACACGGGATCCCTTATAATTCCACGGGCCAAGCCATTGTTGAACGTGCCAATCGCACGCTAAACACCTTGCTCGACAAACAATTAAAACAAGGGGAGCTGCGTCTCCGAACCTTAGGAGACATTCAGCAACAAATGCATGTCCTTTTGTTTACTTTAAATAATTTAAACGCTGAACGCAGATCAGCAGACCCCCGCGGATCGGCATTTTCACAAATCCGAGGTACTGGAAACACCGCGTGTCTATTACCGTCAGCTGCCCGATCCGCAGTGGCTGGGCCAAGTACCTCTAATCACTTGGGGTCGGGGATATGTTGCTGTGTCTCTCCCTGCAGGACCGTTGTGGGTTCCGGCCCGGTGTGTGCGACCAGCACTGAAACAGCATGGCATGGCACCAGGGGCTGTCGAACCCCATACCGGAGTTTCAGCTGACCTTGGAGGAGAACGCGGTGCCTCCCAGGTCGACAACGGCGGGACGGAAACGGAAGAGGCATAGCGTCCCAAGCCAGCCCGTGACATGGGGAGCGGTAAAAGCATTGGTCGCCGCGGCTCAACGAAGACTGGCAGCAAATCAACAGCCAGAGACTCCTGAGACCTTGTTTGTGGTGATTCTTGCCCAAATCACTGCTAATTCTGTACTGATTGTATGCCTTTTTGCCTGCTATTTCCTGTAGGGGTTGGCTCGGGAGCGCTTCCTCCGTTACGGGCCCGAATGACATATAACCTATGGGAAAGATTGGCTTCAATAGCAAATGTTACCCACTTTTGTTTATCTGATTCTGTAGCAGCCGGAGAATTGTTAGGTACATGCCTTATTCCAGTATGTCATCACCCTGAGGAAATAGGGAATGAGACGATGCTCGCTGCTTACGCGAATCTCTCTTCCCAGTACTCTGGCATGGCTGATTGGGGCCCGGCCAACTATACTTTGCCTCACACGGCTATATCCCTCCACACACCGTACCCGGCCGGGGCCAACAATGTCACCTGTGCGCGTGTGGTTAACTGCACTAGTACAAAGATGCCCTTGGGCTGTTGGCAAATTTCTCAACCCCTTTTAAATTGTTCCCACGCTGTGAATGTTTCGTACAATTATGGCCATATCATCCTACCATCAGAGTGGTTTTTTTTACCTGCGGCTCACGCACCTTTAGTTATATTCCTGCAAATTTAAGCAATGGCACCCTTTGCTGTCTTAGTAGAATGACACTTATTTTGCCTTTTGCCGGCCAAAAGCACAGTAAAAGAAGTGTACCCCTTTCAGAAGATTGTGTTGCAGATGTCGAGCTTTTTAGCCGCGCTGAGTATACCGCCTTAGCAGCCTCTATTGTTGGGGTCCCCGGGCTTGCCACTTATACAGCCAGAACTTTGAATGCCCTGGCGTGCTTTGCGGCAAAGGCAATTAATACAACATCCAAGGCAATTGCCCTACTTAATACGGAGCAACACGAATTAAGGGATGCAATTTTGGATAACAGAGCAGCCATTGATTTTCGGCTCTTGAAACATCATCTAGGCTGTTCCACGTTTCAGCATATGTGTTGTTTTAATTTAACTGATAATAGACGTTCCATAGAAACTAGACTGGCCGAATTGGCCAATCTTACAGCACACATACGCCAAGATCTGGGGTTCGAGGGCTTTTGGAATTGGCTTACAGGTTGGCTGCCCTCTCTAGGATGGCAGCGACAACTTCTCAGTTATGCTGTGTTTGTGATTGTTGGGCTTATTTTTTGCTGCTGCTGTGTACAATGTATTCCCTCTTTGCTAAGGCTTTGTAGAGATCCGCCCTGGCAGGCTCCCCGAGTTATGTCCTTGTCTGTCCGGGAGTTAAATTGCTTGCAAAAGCAAATTGATGGCTACCATGAGATGGCCGAGCATAAATAAACAAAAAACGGGGGGATGAAGGGTTCATGTTTAGTTCATCCACCTGGAAAGAGTCAGGGCACACCCTGACTGTTGTGTAGGAGCAATGCACACATTGCTCTATCCAAGGACATGGACCGGACATGGACCATGGGAAGTCAATTAAAGGACAGTAACCGTGGGAAGCTTCCTTGGCCTGGGCTCAAGGCCTGAGAACTAGGATTGTAGTAGATAGAGGCTGGTAAATAAGAATATTAATCAAAGTCATATTTCCTTTGTTGTGTCCTTTTGCGGTTGAAGTATGTAATGCGCAGGGGGGAGAGATATAATAAAAGGGAAGGTGGAAAGCTGACAGGCAGCAGCTCGCTTGCTAAACGCTGTGTTCCGTCTTGTCATTGAACCGCCACAACTGCGGATCGTAAAAAAGACCCTTTTGGGGAATAATTCAAGAAATTCCTGTAACTCCGGGTAAAAAAACGAAACAAAAAACATTTGCCAAATGGCTGCCCAGGGCGGACAGCCCAAACCCAGCCACCCAGTTTGGTTAATACGGAGAACCAGATAATGGAAACTTAGATAAATGGGGTTCTACTGTACTTAGCATGTTAGTTTCTTGTGGGAGTATTTATCAATTACGTTTCTACTGTTACTGCTGAACTTCTACACTGATTTTTTTATTGTTCGATATAATCAAATGACCTGGTGAAAACGTCCTGTTTAAAAGTTTTATTAGGCACTTATGAATTAACTTTTAAAACATGTATTATTATTTTCCCTATAAAACTGGGTTTAGAATAAATCATATCATTTCAACAGTAGCATAAACAATTGCAGTAGGAGGAATCTTTCATTTACCATCTCATTTTTTAAAAGCAATGCACTGAGTAATATACTCAGCAAGTGAAAGTGACTTTTTAAAAAATCATTCTGTTTCAGGGCCCAATTTAGAAATAAGGTGTTAAGAATATCCATCATCTGCAATATCTACAACCTCAGAGTAATCTGCTGGTAACACTAGCAGTGCTGTAACTAAACATGTCAGACAGTAAATTACCTGTATAAAAACAAAACAAAAACCCTCTTCCATCATCAGTAAAATCATGGCTGAGCTCGTAAATCAGGACCAGCAAATTCCAGCAAGACTCCACAGATGAGAAGATTGCTTGGTTCTTATATTCAACAAATTCTCCCTCTTGTCTAGTTCAGGTCCAAAGATTTCATTAACATTGTCAATCATTATGACAGCCCAGATATTGCTGGATGGTTCCTGGGCACAGTGTATGAGAAGGAAATTGAATGGCATGCAAAAACATTAATGGGAAATTCATTAATCTGAGTCTTTATGAGAAGGGCATTGTACACAATGATCCTGTAATTTGTGCTTGTGAGACAGAGGATGTGGTTGTCTATCTTACAGAAAAAACGGATACATCAGGAAATGTTCATACAGGGGAAGACTTACAAGTAGCAGTAAAAACTATAATTTTTGTTTACACAGTTTGTTAAAGTGTCAAGTGTATGGCTTTGTCACAGACAAGAAATCTACAAAGATAATGAAGGGAATCTGAAATGTATGACTTGCATGAAGTGCTCATTTGACACATCTTTTAGCTAAAGCTTAAGTACAACTCTAGGGTTAAAGAAAAATGTTGAAACTACAAAATACTTCCATAGCAACCACTTCGCTTAAGCTACACTGAAGAGAGCAGGAGAATCCAATCTAATTCTCCCCCCAAGATGTACAATGGAATTCAGTGCTTGATTGTTTTGAGCTATTTATTAAGAACTGGCTTATTCTGATGATTTGTGAAGAAAATCATAAAATAGATGGAACTACTACCACAGCCAAAGTAATCAACATCAGACCAAAGAGAAACACAGAAGATATGCTGAATATTCTGAAACTTATTTCTATAGCCCTGGACAAACTGCAGAAAGTTTGGTTCTGTATTGCTAATGCTGCTGAAATTTGGAAAGCACTTCAAAAATACATTGAACAAAGTAATACCCAACAACTCAGTTAAATTGCAGACAGTATATGGATCAAACACTTACTCCATCTCATTTTCCTGCCAATATTCTCAACCCAAAGTACCAAGAAAGATGCCTAACTGCTGAAGAAGATGCTACTACTATGACATGGGCATCTAACAAGTACCCATCAATCATGCCAACCATAATAAATTTCAGGCCTGGAGATGTGCCATTCAAGCAGTATATGTTTGCAGATGTTTTAAAGGAAGTCATACCACTGAACCGGTAGAAGTCACTAGCTAAGCACCTGGAACCAAAGCTTGTTGAAGTGTTATTCCAACTGTTGACAGCAGTAGCCTTTCCTGGAGGCACAAAAAGAATATTTTCTTCATTTGGACTAATTATTTCAAAGTTGAGATTAATTATTTGGGAGTTGAAGAGACAAAAATACCTCTTTGTCTTCTAGTCTATGAATATAAATAAGGAGGGAGATCTACTAGTTTTAAAGGTTTGAAAGACTGCCTAAGGAACTTGGGACAGTTGTCTCATTTTCAAGAGACTTAGGCAAGTAGGAACTTAAAACTTCAGTCACTTGAATTTAGGCTTATTTGAAAGTTTTCCCAGGCTGACCTGAAATGACCAGTTTAAGTCAATGACTACAGTTAATCTCTCTGTTCCTTTAATAAATCATTTAGTCGTAAAGGTGAAAATTTTTGGTAGGAGAAGTTTATATATCCAAAACATTTAAGACTGTTTGTCTAATAAAATATGTATATATTTAACTTCCCATTACCAACCTAATGCAGCTTGACACAAATCATAAGCAAAGAGTTAATTATCTAGTAAACAAAATATATAATTCACCATTTTCTAACATACTAAATATGTTCAATAAGAATCTGAAATATATTAAGCAATATAATTAGATTGATTTAAGCAGAATTATAGTGTATTCCCCAAGATAGCAAAAAGATGTACCAAATCTAGTGTAAAGGCTCTATTTAGTTGTAAGTCAACATGATTTAATCATTAAATATCTGCCAATGCAGGGTGGATAACAATCAATGATTTAAAAAAAAAAAATAGGTTTTTTTCCTCAAAAACCATTTTATGAAACAAAATCCGATCTAAAGATATCTTTGAGCTATAATGTATCTCACCATGGAATAGGGATTATAAATTCTAATTCTATAGTAGGAGACAATATATTCATGTAAATGTTTAAGAAAAGTCTTGTAAATGAGTGCCAATAGTTCATGGATTAGGGACCCAATTTTATGGGGTTCCAGGGGCTGCCGTATAGATTAATTAGGTTAATCGTTCTATCTACACAATGGGACTCAGTGCTCAGTCTAGAAGATACCATCAAACATGCTTAGTTTTGCAGTTCTCAAACGGTGGATTTGTGTCTCCAGAGATAACATGCTTGTTAACAACAAAAATGTTTTTAAATAAATATATAGAGGTGAGAAATAACAGACCTCAACCCTAGTGTCCCTCTGCAAATTTGCGTACACAGAGTCAATCCCTTACCTCTCTCTAAAAGTGCAACGTTTCAAAACGTTCAATGAATAGAAGATTATTGGAGGCAAAACAGATCTGGACAAGGAGATGATAAATGTGAAAAGGGAGGGACAGGCAGTAGAAACAAAAGTGAATCTGTTTGAGCAACATATTCCAGAAGTCTTGAGGTCTTTCTGAGTGTAGCCTTCATTGATTTCAGATCCACCATACCATTCTCTCACTAGAAGGGAAGACCTGTAATGGCAGCAGGCAGTAAGAGAGACCCAGTTTGGGAATATTCTAATGAAGTTCCTCTACCTGTGGGTAAGACAGGCAAGCGTGCGAACAGTGCAACAAAGAAAAGCAAGGCCTGGTTGCCTGAATGAAATAACATCATGAGAAGTGTTGCTTCTCAGGAGAAAGCTGTGTTGAAGTTGATGAAAGGAACACGTCTGAACATGCAGGATCTTCAGGTTGGTAAACTTTTTATTTCATACTTTTTTCTTAAGGACTGCCTGTCTTCCTTCTGAACTATTCTTGAATTCTCACGTTTAAGCAAAAAATATAGTTGTTACTCTATGGTACTATCATTTTAGATGCAGTTGTGATAAAAAATAAATAGCTGAAATAGGCAGATCTTCCTTTTACAATTTCACCATTAAAGTAGTACTGAGTGTCAGTGAATGCAGTGAGTACTACTAAATGAGCAGTATGGTAATAATAATTAAATAACTGCACTGACTTATTTTGTTTAGGAGAATCCATCCTCAACATACAGGATTCTGAAGACTATCCACCTTCAAGATCACCATCATTTTCTACAGTTTCAGAGTTATCTGCCAATGATAGCGTTTCAGGTCAAATCATGTATGTCACACAGCCACAGTACATATCACCTGTAGCAAAAAGAAAAAAAAATCTCCATCGTCCAGGAACAACCACAGATAAATTTGTGATAAGAACCAGCAGATTACAAAAAGAGGTAATTGATGAAAAATTTGCCTGGTTTGCTTACGCAATAAACTCTCCTTTCCATATGATTGAGAACCCACATTGTATTAACATGGTTCAGTCATTAAGACCAGGATACAGTCCACTCAACAGAGCAGATGTCACAGGCAAATTGCTGGGTAAAGTGTATGAAAGAGAAATTGAGCAGTGTGCAAGAGGTCTAGAGGTTGAAATTGTTAACCTGAATCTTGATGGGTGGAGCAATGTCTACAGTGATCCTGTTGTATGTGCTTGTGTGACAACAGAAGAAGGGAATGTCTTCCTGACAGAAACAACTGATACTTCAGGAAATGCACACACAGCAGAATACTTACAAGAAGTAGCAGTAGAAGCTATAACAAACTGTGAAAAAAAAAATCCAATGTCTAGTATGCAGCTTGATCACAGACAATGTTGCAAATGTATCCAAGATGAGAAGAAATTTAGGAGAGAGTCCCAAGCTAACAACATACAGTTGCAGTGCTTGTTTCATGCACCTCCTAGCCAAAGACTTCAGTGTTCCAGAAATAAAGGATAATGTTGTTGAAATTCCAAAATACTTCCGTAACAACCACTTTGCAGCAGCTGCTCTGAAAAAGTGGGAGGAACCATGCTAACTCTCCCACAAGACGTGTGATGGAACTCAGTAGTGGACTGTTTTGAACACAGTATCAAGAACTGGCCTAATCTGATGACAGTTTGTGAACAAAATCATGAAAAAAATAGATGGCACGGTCACAACCAAAGTTCTCAACATTGGGCTTAAGAGAAATGTTGAACACATGCTGAGTACCCTGAAGCCTATTTCTGTAGTCTTGAACAAAATGCAGGGAAATAGCTCTTTTATTGCCGACGCTGTTGAAATTTGGAAGGAACTGAGTGAGATCTTAAAAAGAGAAATATGCAATGACCAAGTTAAATTACGAGCATTAAAAAAAAATGAATGGGACAAGCACTGTCTCCAGCTCATTTTCTTGCAAATATTCTCAATACTCTGTACCAGGGTCAAACCTTAACTGCTGAAGAAGAGGAGTTGGCTATGACATGGACATCCAGCAATCATCCCTCTATAATGCCAACTATACTAAACTTCAGAGCTAAGGATGAACCACTCAAGAAATACATGTTTGCTGATCATGTTTTAAAGAAAGTCACACCAGGGAAGTGGTGGAAGTCACATAAGCACTTGGATTCAGAGACTGCTGAAGTGATAATCTCACTTTTAACAGCAGTAGCTTCTTCTATTGGTGTAGAAAGAATATTTTCTTCCTTTGGACTAATTCATTCCAAATTGAGAAATCGTTTGGAACCCGAAAAAGGAGGAAAACTTGTTTTTCTTTTCCAGATTATGAAAACAACAGGAAAATGAAGGTGAAGATGACTGGGTAAGCTGCAGAAGCCAATATTTTAAAGTTTCTCATGTTGACCTGGCTGACACGGTTGGTTTAATGTTTTGGGGGTTTTTTTAAATATTTCTTTTAACTATTTCAGTTAAAAACAATTTTAACAAAAACAAACCTGATTTTAAAAAAAAAACTTGAATGATTAACTAAATTCAAAAATTCATATGCTTGCTTTGTTAAAATAGTATATGTTTGCTGTTGAAGAAGAAAAATCCAAAATACACAATGTTGTTGGCTTAGTTAAATAAAACAATTTAAATGTCTGTCTGGTGATGTTCTCCTCCTAATACAGCGTGGCAAGAAAATCTTCCAAATATTAATGATTAACCTGTTGAATTGGACATATTTATCAAGTCATTGAGAGATGAACTATCTGCTCCAATACTTTTGGTAAATGAAATAACCAATCATTCATTTTTTGATATAACTGTAAAACTCATCTGAAAAGTTTTCAAAATAAATCAGTTAAAAAATGTATAGTGTGTACCTTCTAAAAATGAAACCTACATCTATCTCTGAGTTGTGAAGAATATGTATTAAGGTTATAACAACCAACAAGAATGCACTTTCATGTAGAAATCCATGATTAAATCGAGTCTTCCTTACTACTGATTTCAATCAAATCCACCCTGTGCCAATGAGAATGCACTTTTTTTTAGAAAATAACTGAAGCAGAAATCAAAAGGATGATTTAAATTGAGGATTTCCACTTGCTGATTTAAATCACTGATTTAAATCAATTCACCGTGCCTAAAAAGCTCCAACAGAAACTTTCCTGCTGAGCATAGAGCAAGAGCTGAAAATTTAGCTTATCGTTTTCCAGGCCTTGTCTAAAAATTATAACTGATCCTAGAGACTTGAGAGTTTGACTGACTTCTTCTACATTTCTCCTTGGATTGCACAAGGGCCTAAGCCTCCTACAAGCAGACACTGAAGATAACTTTACCAATAGTTGTGAAATGGATACTCAAAAACAGTGCTACTGAAATAGCAAAGTAAAGAGAAACCGTGGACATAGTACAAGGCTTAAATCAAACCACTATGAATAATTTGTGCACTGTGGGCACTTAGTTCAATGTTATCCCACTGGTTCCAGTTATCAATAGTTTAATTCTCTCGTGTAGACAGCACTGAGACTATAACCAGTCACTGCCACATAAAGTCTAATTTGAAAGGAAAAAAAGCTGGATGCCAGCACAAAAAAGGAAATGAGGCCGGAGGATGGTAATGTGAGAAAAAAGAAAATGGATAACATGGATGAGGATGAAAGAAAAGACAAACAGATCCAAATACAATGAGGGAAAGAGTGAACTGCTTAATTTCAGCACAAGAATGACAGCCTCCCCGTCCCCTCACGTCCAAGACAGACATACAAAACTTATCCATTAATTTTCAGGAACCCACCCCAGATGTCTGGGGGTGTATGACACCAAAAACAAATGCAATTCCTGCAAAGGATGTGTCCCAAAAAGTGTTAGTTGTTTGAATATTACTTTAAAGGATCATTGACAGTAAGCCAAACCATTAACATTTAGGTAAAATGAAAATTTAATAGTTTCCTATTTGCTTTAGGTCCCTCAAAATTAACACCACAGCCACATTCAAGAAGATTTGGCTAAGGCACTGGACAATTTACCATCTGCTGTCCCTATGGAAAAGTGTCTTTCTCCCAGATTAAACCAAGGATTAAATTGGAACAGAATGATCCAAAGAAAGTTAATTTGAGGTTAAATATTAAAAAAAACAAAAACAAAAAAAAACAATCCAGTGGAACAACCCACTGTTTAAGAGTCAGCTATAAGAGAAATAAAGAGCAGACTGCTGTCAAACAAAGCTGGATAAAACTTAAAAGTCATCTTTAAAACAAAGAAGTGTATTGGTATCAACCAGTATAAATATTTATATTATGTATGTACAAATACATGTAAATTTCAAAAGAAATTCACTCAAGCTCCTAGTCTGTTTCAATCTGACAATCACAAGGACCTCTTGAAACGTTCATCTGCATAATGACCTTTCATAACCATATCACTGATCCAAAGAACAGGAACTTTTTTTTTTTATAAATTATTGCAGAATAATTATTCATGCACCTTGGGTACTAGAACACAACCACACATTCCACACATCCTTTTCAGCATTACTGCCACCTAGCCAGTTATGGCCCATTTTGTAGTAGCACATTTGATTTTTCCTTCTTAAGTGAAGGAAAGTTCACTGGTCTTTATTAAATTTCATCTTGTTGAATTCAGACAAGTTCACTAATTTGTCAAGACCCTTTTTAATTCTAAAATCCTGTCCTCTAAAGTGCTTGTAATCCCTCCTACGTTGGAGCCATCTGCAAGTTTTATAAGCATACTTTCTACTTCATTATCAAGTCACAAATGAAAATACTGACTAGTACTGGACCCAGGGCTGACTCCCATGGGACCCCCTCAGATATGCCCTCCCAGTTTGATAGTGAAACATTGATAACTACTTGGAGTACAGTCTTTAAAATAGCTGGGCACTTCCTTATCGTAATTTCATCTAGAGCATATTTCTTTAGTTTGATTAGGAGAATGTCATGTGGGACTGTGTCAAAAGCCTTAATAAAAATCAAGATATATTAGGTCCACTGCTTCCCCACATCCACTAGACCAGTAACCCTGTCAAAGAAAGAAATCATCATCTTCAGTATCTTGATGAAAATACTTGAAGAAACATCAAGTTCCGTCTCAGTTCGTTACTTTGGCTCAAGTAGGAGTTAAAAAAGTTTCCTTTTCTGTATCACAGTAACCATTCCACCTCAAATTCTTTCACTTAGCTGTGTCAGGCCTACTTGGTACTTGAATAAGAGGCCAAGAAGAGACCAAGACTAAGAAAAAAAAATCTCAATGTTTTAAAGGACACTGCATGTACCGGACCCAGTAGGTGTCACTTTCTTCTTAGAGTACTGAGGATATATTAATAATCTTTCAGATCAAATAAAATCCTAAACCATAACCACTCATGTCATTAGTATATCACACTCCACTATTCTCAGGAGGGAATTTGCTAGTCAGATTTCAAGTTGGCTACTCATGATTTACCTACTTAGAATGAATCCTGTAATTTCAGTTAAAGAAGTTATACTTAACTCCTCTCCTCAAGTTTGCGTACTGCTACCATGTTTAATTTCTATGTGTATAGTCAACTATAAAGCATGTTTGAATGTTTCTGGATCAAAGGTGCTATATAAATGTAAGCTATTATTAAGGAGTTACAACTCCCTTTTTATAACCTATTAATATCTGGCTGATCAATTTATAGTCCAACTGATAACACATTTATCATTAATGGCTGACAACTAAAATCCTATTTTCATGTTCTAAGAGTTCTACAGCTCATTACAAGCAGCACTGAATGGATAAAGCTAACCATCTAGAAAAGAAGTCATATTGAGTATCAACTTTATAACCCATCCCCTTCTCCCTCCCCCCAAAATCAAGTAAAGTTAACACTACCAACAAGGAAGAAGTCTCCTTCAGTTTTTAGAGACTAACCAAAGTGATCTTGTTAAGTATTATCAGTAGTGACAAGGCAGACATTTTTTATTATGCAATTCAATACATAACTGAACTAAAGAGATTCCAAAGATTGTCCAAAGGCAAAGGGGAAGTTATCAGTACTACCTGCAGTCTTGAGCCTGTAAAAACTTACATATGTGCTTAACTACTAAGTAAGTTTTTACAGGATCAGTCCCATGAGAAGAAAAACAATGAATAAAATGAACATGGAAAGGAACTCTTGCACCCACTTTAACTGTATCTTTGCAGAGATCAGAGGAACAAATCATCTCCAGGTGAACTTAACTCATGCATTTTTGCTAGTCTAACAGTCATAACTCACTATTTGATTAATCTTAACTACTTTAGATAAACGTAGATTTTTACATAAAAACAACCCCCACTGTGAAAATGTTTTACTTGACATATCTGAATAAAAAGTTTCTAGAATATGAAATACCATGGTTATAAATAGCATGTTCATTGTGTAATCTACGTTTCTGCCAAATTTAGAGAATAGCACAATAGTCCGCTCATTGTAATCATAACATTTAACACTGTTCCTCTGAACCCCAATGCTGCAAAGACTTACACATGTAAGTAACTTTAAGCTTGCAAGTAGCCACAACAACTTAGCATGTACTTAAATTTTTGCAGGCTCAAGGGACAGAAAATGAAACCTTGAACAGAAAGATTGTGTTGGTATTTTCAGAATTTGTAACAAGCATACATCTAGCTTCAGTTAACAAAAATTAGTTTACTGGATAAACTTGGAATGTGAATGGAATACAGTTTTTGAACAAAAATTTAATGAATTGTAGATGGAGAACAGAAAGAAATGAACATTCTTAACTATTAACCAGTATTACAGTCCATAAAGGGTAAGAGAATTCAAATCAAAACTATTTACTAATTAAACTCTGAATGTGTTGTACCAATAAATTAAAAACCAGCAGGATCTTATTAAAGGGAAAAAGGCAAAATACCACATTTATTGTGAATACAGAAAGAATCATAGTAAGCAGTTAGTTACAGCTGTAACATTCCATTCAATCTCATCTTTATTCACTCATTCATTCATACAAACACACACACACACAGGTTCTGATCATAGTAAGCAGTTAGTTATAGCTATAACATTCCATTCAATCTCATATTTATTCACACATTCACACACACACACACACACACACAGAGGTTCTGCAAGGTTGTCATCATAGTTACCAGCCTTAGAGTTGCTCATGCCAAGCCACTGGCCAGGTGGCCTGGACATGAGGAGGGAGCAGGGCCTTGTCAGATGCTCATCTGATGCTCCTGGAAGTTGGTTTGCAGAATCAGACCCCAAAGTTCTCACTTTTTTAGAGTCTATTTTTATAGGAATTTCTTCCTATGCCAGTCTATGGGAATTGCTTCATCATGCTGTTGCTGAATCAATCAGCAGATAGCACATTCCTGACGGCTCCGTGCTGCTAGATGTTATCTTGTTCTTTGGTTCTCCCATTCTTGAGGCTGTTGGGTGGATTCCAGTCTGCCCTCCGGGGTCCTCTGGTTATTTCCACTTGACGCCTTCTTCAGCCGATGGACACTGGATTCTTAGGCTGGCACCTCCCTGATCATTCAGTTCTTATCCACACCAAGCATCCATCCACATCCATCCTCTATCTCTATTTTAATCACAGTTGTTAATACAACAAAAGGGCGGGGAGTCTCTGGGTGCTGTGTCTGTTGTTAGAGTATTGCTTTGAGTCTCTCTCTGTGAATTGCTTTGAGAACAGACTCTGTCTTAGAATGTACTAACGCAATTAGCAGCTTGCAAGTTTCACATACAGAGGGAGAGAAACAGTACCAAAAACCAAGAGACCTCTTAATTAGTAATACCCTGGAATTTAAACTATGGGGAATCAAACTCATTTGTGATTTTAATACAGAACTTCTTTAATATGATCCAACAAATGCTCCATAAAAGCGTTTATTCTCAGGAAAATGAGAAGCAGCGATAGTGTATGGTTACTTATTTATTGTGCCTCAAGTTATCACATTTGCTCAGATTACAAGTAAACAGTTTTCCCCTAGGGTTTGGAAAAAAAAAAAAAAAAAGTCAACATGTCCAGGATGAGTAAATATTCTGACCAGGAAAGTTAAGCTGGAGAACCAATTGCTCCTTCTTGGAAGGAATGTAGGGAAGCAAGGAACAGATAGGCCCAAGTGTTGCTATTTTTTGTTGAGGAGTTTGGGGGGCGGGGCAGCAATAACTTCAGAGCTAGATGGTGGAGGATATACATGCACTCAGGAAGACAGTGGTAGCAAAACAGTCCAACAAAGATGGTAGGTCATGAGCGTGGGGCAAAACTGTTTAGAAATATTTTGTGGGAAATGATTTATTGAACTGTGAGGAGAAGGAAAGAAGTGATTTATTTAGGGAGTGAAAATATTCCCATGTAAGTTTAATATTGAAGTATATGCATGGCTTCACTAATACACATCAGGGAATTCCCTCAAGGTTTTTGGGGGCGAGAGCAACAGAACACAAACTCCACCTGTGATCAGAGGCCCAATGCTGTATTAAACTCTGACTCTGGATGGAGGTGTAAGGCCAGAAGAGATTAAGGATATGTCTACACTACCCACATCGCGTAGCATAGACGCGCTTTATTGAATGGCTCCTGGCAATAAAGCGCTGTCTATACTGGCACTTTTCAAGACTAAAACTGGTAGCGTAGACACAGCCTGTTAGATCACTAGTCTGATCTCCTGGATATCACAGGCTACTAACCACTCAACAACCCTTCGCCCCACTAAACCCAATGACTGAAGTTGAACCGAAGCATTACAGAAGACTGTTATGTGCCATGAGAAAATACGTGGGATCAAGGCGCACAAACGCCTGCGTCCCCTGCAATGGCAAGGAAATGATTAAATAAGATATACACAGATAATCCTGGCAAATAAGCTGCATTCACACGCTGCAGAGGAAGGCGAAAACCCCTCAAAGTCACTACCAAGCCTGACCTGGGGAAAAATTCCTTCCCAACCCCACATACAGCAATCAGTTAGACCCTGAGTGCATGAGCAAGAGCCAGCCAACCAAACACCTGAGAGAACGCACACAGAAAAAGTGCAGTTTTTCAAAAAGCAAGATACCAACTTTCATGGACTACATTAAGTCTTCATGAAACGTAATTACATTTAATAGCCTTTTCCAACAAAACAATACTTTATAAGACGCTAGACTTGGACACTTTTTAGCATGCTGTAACTTTCAACTTCGTAATCTTTCCAAAAAAAAAAAAAAAGACAGTTTGTGAATAAATTGTCTACAGAAACAGCTCCTCAAGGACAAGCAGAGTAACCAAAAGCCTGCCTGCAGTGAAATAAATTAAACCTTTAAGAAGTGGACTTGAAAAGGAAAAGAATAAAGTCAAGGACTCAACAATTGGAGGGGGTTCTCCATTCTAAGAGTGTTGTTTTCTCTGGAATTTTTTTCTGGACAAGGTCAGAATAAGAAGGAGAAATGTGCATTCCTTTTCCCCTTAAAGTTTGTAGTTTTTCTCCCTTCCTGCTTCTGCATAACTAAGGCTATGTCTTCACTACAAAAAAAAAAAAAAAAAAAGCCAACCATGTAAAAAGGCACCTATCTCAAATCCTAGAGGAGACAAAAGGCACGGATAGTTTTTACATCATTGTAGGGAGCTGAGGTCAGTTTTGTACTCCCCAGCTGGAATTGACCTCAGCTAGGTCAAAACTATCTGTGCCTTGTCTCCTCTAAGATTTTATATCAAGATAACTATCTTGATGTTAAAAAGACCAAATACCCTTTTTGTTGTTGTTCATCACTTTCGGGCACTTGAAACAAAACATGTCCTACAAACTACTAGGTCACAGAGTACTGGGGGAGGAGGGAAAAGGACTCAGAAGAGGGAGAACTGGACAGTCTTTCAAGAAAATTGTACTTTAAAAAATAAATAAAAAGAGTGGTTCCCTTTTCCCATAAGCTTGTGAGTTTTCCCTTCTCCCTCTTTTCTCAGGACTTCTGCAGGCTCAGCCTGAGTGCACACAAGAGCAGGCCACTGCTTCACCAGTCCCATGTACCCATTGCTACCTTGGTGAAGTCAATTGCTTAATTATCTATATTACAATAGTGCCTACAAGCCCCAAATTGAAATGGTTCATATCTGTCTCACAGGCATCTCTCTATACATTACAGTAAGGGGGGGGGGAGGGGAGAGGGGGGGAAGAGAAGTCTGGTTGAAAAAAAATGCAGAAATTCAAGTTTTGTGAAGACTGTCAATTTAAGGCTGTATTTCAATCAATTAGAAATCTAGTTACTTAAAAAAATTCAGAAGTTGTCTCAGGTATTATGTTCCCCTTCAAGCGCCCCCGCCAATTTCTGTGTGCTTAAAAAAAAAAGTGTGCTTTTCTGTGTTGTTTGTGCAAGTCTGATACAGCAGCAACACAGGAAACAGTGAAACTGACTGTCCATAAAACAGTGTCAAATGGAAAATTAACCAAAAATATAGGTAAGTATGCTCCCATCTTTGTTACAGTAGGTTCTACGTAATCATAAAGGGGTAACCATTCAGAAAGTGAATAGGTTTCAGAGTAACAGCCGTGTTAGTCTGTATTCGCAAAAAGAAAAGGAGTACTTGTGGCACCTTAGAGACTAACCAATTTATTTGAGCATGAGCTTTCATGAGCTACAGCTCACTTCATCGGAAAGTATGTTTTTTGTTTTGTTTTTAAAGCTGTGATCTTCCGTTTAATCATCTGTAGTAGTAAAGTTATTGTGGTGCAAATTCTGTACTTTTTATATGTAGGCAAGTCAATGCCAGACATAACTGAGGGACAATTTTAACCCTGGAACTGAAGTTAACAATTCTGTTTACCCATGAGCTAGAATAGAATCCAGCTCACACTTCTGTTGATGTATTGGCTCTACAATGCCAACAATCATAAAATATTTTTAGTCACCAATGGCCTGATTTTCAAAGATGCTGAACACCTGACGTTCACATGGACTTCAACAGGATTTGCCAGTGCTCATGACTATTGGAAGTCAGGCCATAGAGCAAGCATATGCATCCCAAATTACAAAACAGAGAACTTTCTATTAAGTAGGTGTCATTCTTACATTTTCACTTTTCAGAGTTCAACTGGATTTAGTATTATTTGGGACACAAAGTAAAAGGGAAAAAAGGAGTTCACACCTCTTGCCGCTATGTACTACCACTTGTCAGGATGTATATTCAATAGCCTGGTCTACTCTGCCATTTTTCTTTAGATTTATCACACAGGAAATGCAATGATCAGCTTGGCCACCAATGATTTTTACTACCAAGTTACTTAGGTCTACTCTAAGCTTGATTAGACAACACGGTGGTTATGCAACAGAAGATGTTAAGAAAGTGACCAAAAATATGACGTCTTACATTAATAAACCTCTCTAACCATAGGGTTTTGAGAAGAAAGGTGTGAATTCATTTCTAAAAGGCTATCAAAACTCATTTTTAGCATCAGATACCTCTCTCTGCCCTTTGATTGTGTTTCTGAGGATGGAAAGAAAGACTGAAATGATATAGTAAGAGTTATTTTTACATTTTTGTAGGATTCAAAGTTGAGAGAAATTGTCTGAAACAATATAAAGGAGACAGAGAGCTACATCTGTTTCAGAAGAAAGAATCCAAGGTATGGTGAAAAAGCAAAAATGTGGGATTACAGAAAAAACAAGAAGGCAGCTATGTTAGTCCAGGAAAGCTTCATATATAGTTTAGCAAAAAGAAAAGGAGTACTAGTGGCACCTTAGAGACTAACCAATTTATTTGAGCATAAGCTTTTGTGAGCTACAGCTCACTTCCTCATGCATCCGATGAAGTGAGCTGTAGCTCACAAAAGCTTATGCTCAAATAAACTGGTTAGTCTCTAAGGTGCCACTAGTACTCCTTTTCTTTTTGCGAATACAGACTAACATGGCTGCTACTCTGAAACATATATAGTTTAGAACAAACATGATGAATTTTACTGTAAAGTGCTCAATTTTTTCACTTTATGGGTGACTACCAAGTTTGTGCAAATAAATTCCATTCTCACTAGGCGGGAGGAAGACACCTATGGCTGATGTTCAGGTGCAATACAATAATCTAATACAGATATGTAATTTTATGAGTACAGAATGTTATCTAGTCTGTGAGGTAAAGTTACTGTATAGTTAACCGGGTTACCAGTTTCCTGTGTCAATGTATTTGTCCAGCTCAGTAGCTCCCAAACGTTATTGTTTCACCATCTTCAACTGCTGAGAAGTGAATGGATGGAATATCAAGATCACTTAACATAGTTTCACAGGGAGCTGCTGGAATAACAAGCAGGAAAGCAACATAATGGATCTAGATAAGCAACCTCTCAACAAACAGTTTGGAGGAGGAATAGTTCCACAACAATTGTGTCAGGTTTCAGAGTAGCAGCTGAGTTAGTCTGTATTCGCAAAAAGAAAAAGGAGGACTTGTAGCACCTTAGAGACTAACAAATTTATTTGAGCATAAGCTTTCGTGAGCTACAGCTCACTTCATCGGACGCATTCAGTGGAAAATACAGTGGGGAGATTTATATACATAGAGAACATGAAACAATGGATGTTACCATACACACTGTAACAAGAGTGATCACTTAAGGTGAGCTATTACCAGCAGGTATTTCCAAGCTCTATCTAAATGGGAACCAATGAGACCAATGGTCACTAAATGGGTACCATCCCTGCCACTACTTCTGAGGAGCGGAACTATAGGTACAGAAAATAACTCTGGCCTGCTGAGGTAACCATGGTTTGTACTTTGGACTGACACCTAAGGCCAACTCTGTGTGGTAAAGATCACGAGTCTATCCAGAGAGAAGTGAAGGTGAGATCGGACACGAGGAAAACTTGGAGATCAGGAAAGGTCAGAGATGCAGATAGCCCAGTAACTGTAACAGCACATTCCTCCCAGATTTAAGTGTAATGATGTCACAAGTCACTATCATGAAATCACTCAATGAACAGAAAAGGCCATTTTATAAAAAACAAAAACAAAAATTAAATATGCCAACATCATTCTCTGCCTCTCTGATATGGGGGGAGGAGGGTGCAAAACCAATCCTTTCTCCAATGAGATTACAATCTAAGTGCCTCAGCCTGCACACATTTGCTATTGAACGCAGTGCTGCATTGAAGTTGAGGAACTTCTCATGGCAATAAGTACTACACTTGTCGGTAAACACTTTCACGATCAGGCCCTAAACTGTACACATCATTCAGCAATGATGGATAATACAGAAGCATTACAGAATAGTTTAATAAAGTTTTATTAAAGTTATTTTAATTCTGTCAGTGGTTCTTCACCTTAGCTTCTTGAATAGTAAGCTGTAAATTCTATTTATCTCTAAAAAATTTCCAACAATGTAACAGTTAGTTGAAAAATACATAATTGAAAACACTGAGAAGTCTTGTTTTGCCACCTTCCTTCACAAACCCAAAAAACTTCATCTACAACTCTATAATGTCTCAAGCATGCTTTGGGAAATAAATACTGTAGCAGAGCACTGTTGCTCTTTATAGTTCACTTACAACTCCCCACGTCTTTTCCAAAAATTTACTCATATTGATGTAAAATGATTCTACAGACATCAATAACCATCTTGCTAAGATCTGCAGACACTGGGACCTCATGTCTAAGAATATTCTAAAACAGGGATCAGCAACCTTTGGCACGCGGCCCACCAGGGTAACTGGCCAGGCCAGTTTGTTTACCTGCTGTGCCCACAGGTTCGGCCGATCGCAGCTCCCACTGGCTGCGGTTTGCCGCTCCAGGACAACGGTGGCTGCGGGAAGCAGTGCGGGCTGAGGGATGTGCTGGCCGCCACTTCCTACAGCCCCCATTGGCCTGGAGCAGCGAACCATGGCCAGTGGGAGCTGCGATCAGCCGAACCTGCAGATATGGCAGGTAAACAAACCAGCCCGGCCCACCAGTGGTCTTACCCTGGCTGGCCGTGCGCCAAAGGTTGCCGATCCCTGTTCTAAAATGTAAGCTTTTGCCACCATCCATTCCTGTGATTAATGCACTGTGGCAGCTGGATGTACCACCACACTTAAAAAATAAGTAAATAAATAGTTAAAAGGTAGATGGAGGGAAATATGTATGATCTCACTTAGTATGGAATTACACCAGTTTCAGACCATCCACTACAGAAGAGGAATATAGAAAGAGTCTCCAGTCAGGAAAACACTTTCAGCACTTGTCAATTTCACTTTTAGAAGAGTCAATTACATTCTTAAATTCAGAGTTACACTGGCTTAAAGGACTTTGCTTCCTGTTTTGGTTTAATACATAACATTCATCCATATGATAAAAGCGGTCCTAGATACTGCTAGTAATTCAAGTAAATGCCTTGGTTGAAATTTTCAAAGTAGTCTAGTGGTTTTAGACACATCTTGTATTAAACTTTAATGGCATATCTGACAAATCCCCAGGCTTTAAAAAAAATCTCATTCTTCACTGTATGTTGAAGGAGGAGTAGGATACAAACATTTAGTCATAAAATGAATTCTGATTCTTCATGTTTTTGTTATGCAATATGTTGTTGTTTAGGTAGGTTTCTTTGAGTTAAAGAATGTGCAGAAACTACTAGCTAGTAACAGAATAATAAGAAACAGGACTGCCACGGAGCCATAACCAGAGATCTTTTAAATCATACATAAAAGCAAGTTGAATGATTAACATTTTTCTTCTAAGTACAAGCTACATGTCTATGCCAACTACTTAAAAGAAAGAGAAGATGAGAAAGTAAGTCAACTTAACTTGACTTTTACAGAAGATTTCTTTCACATCCAATATAGTAGCTGGTTTAAAACCATGCAAAGTGACACAATGAAAATAATATAAGAACAAAGAACAAAGAATAAAGATGAATCCTTTCCATACGGTGTGAAAAAAATTGAGCCAATCATAGCCATTTTGATCTGAAATACCTCTCAGGTATTCTAAAGCACCAACACATTTTTACAAGGTCAGCTAGACGCAAAATAAGCCTCCATGTTAGTCATTTTTCAGATAACATCCTTTGGACACATTGACATTAGGATATTTTGGCTATGGTCTAAAATTGTTAATACAATAACAATTTTAATTGTTATTGTATTAACAATACAATAATTATTGTTATTTTAATTGTTAATTGTTAATTTAATTGTTAATAACAATAAAAATTGTTAATTGTTAATATTGTAAAATACCTTCCTGCCCATACTAGCAAGCAGAGTCAGTTTGATCTCCCTAATAAGTTTGTGAGTAAAACCAAAAGCACAACTTTAATGGCAAAGAAACTATTCTGTCTTGTTCTTTAAAATCTTAATCCTATTTGGCAAAACAAGTTCAAATTTAATGAAGTTATCTATAATGCATTAAAATATTCTAAAGCAAGTTTGACAGACATTGCATCACCAAGATTTTTATAAATCTCAACATGGCAAGAAGGGTTTGGCAGCTATTACTGGGGGGAAGGTACCGAATAAGATGAATGATGGAAGGGTATAGTCACACACCCACATGAACAGCTAAACCAGAAGAGCTGTAGGAGTTCAAGTGTACACGAACTAAAACAGCCGATTACCTTCAGAATTCATTTAATCATTTGTGAAGCTCTGTGCTAAAATGAAGAATCTCACTCTATTACGGTTTCCTGTTTGTACCAAGATCCACTGATAAAAATGTTAATAGAGAGTAAATCAGTTTATAAGTTTCCCACTTTTCACCTCCTCCTGCTAGCCTACCTGTAACAATAGGTGTTTTACATGTTCTTCCCCTTTCAGTCTTGTTTTACAATATTGTTATATTATGAGTAATTTATATTAAATCTTGATGCACATTGTTCTGTTCTATGCTTTTCAGTGAACACCATACTTTGCATTTTAGGCACAATAACCTTGACAGCTTCTTGAATTTTATATTTCATTGCCTCCCAACCCCCAATATGCAAGAAGTGGTCCTCCAGTGGCACCCACCTGCTCTATTTGTACTTGAAAAAGAGATGAAAATTGAGAGGATTCTCTGGGCAAATCCCTAGGTCAGACCAATTCCCTATGCAACACTACTGAGAAAAATCAATGACTTCCATTCTGGGCTAGGACTCATCTGTACAACTAAAAAATTAATGTTGTAAAGTGTACAGGGTATACAAAAAGACTTATAGGATACCTACAACAGTACCAAGCAACTGTGAACTAAATTTATTCAACTGCAAGAAAAGTTAGTTTCTAGCTTTATAGAGTAAGATCCAGTTCCAACATAAATTATATGGGTAAACATTTTGACTTCACATTACATTGAAACAGTTGCAATGTAAGTCCATCATTCAAGTTAGTTTTACTTCTGCAATGAGATTGCAGCTGCGTATCAACAGGACAAAGGAGGAGAGGGGACTTGAACACACACAGTACACGTGCAGGCTTTTAATATAAAAATAAAAAAATTAATAGCAGTTTTGAAGTGTGGTTGATATATAATGTACAGCTGTCTTCTGCGTATTTACCTGCTACTACTAGAACATTTTAATGGTTCCACAAATATTACTATAAAGAACCTTGTGAGGTTAAAGGAATAACTGAATTTTGCAATACTGCCATTGTATGAAGTATAGAGGACAGAAATACCCATTCCAAAATGATCTTCTAATTTGGACCTCACCTCTACTCAACTGACATTTTGTAACAGAGATGCAAATGGTAGAATATTTATACAGCCAGTATGACACATCATACTTAATTCCAAAACAAGAAATATAATTCCACTAAACTATCTCTTAAAACCTATACAAACGCAAATATACCAGTCTGTTTCTCTTCCAGAAACTACCAGAAGCTTCCAAAGCAAAGCAGGCCATCAAAAACTACAAAATCTAAAATGTTACCTTGGAGCACAACTCAGATATTTATTAATGGAAGTTAGGCCTATCAGTAAGTTACTGCAATGATTCCACACAAATCTGCAGTGTATGTTACCCAAGTAGTGAAATAATTTTAGTTTCACCTACGTTAACTTCATTTTAGACAATACACCAGCAGCATTATACTGTTAATTTAAGCTTTGGAAATGAAATGTTTACCACTAAAGTCACAAAACATGTAGCAAGAGGCCTAGAAAACACTAAAAAGTGACTATTAAAAGGCTTTTGCATCTTCATTTTCCTAGGTTCAAAATAACCTAGGAAAAAAATTCAGCTCTACTCCCAGTCACTTTAGAATGGGGAAAATGTGCACAAGAAATTGCCTTCAAACAGTATTACTTTGGCATCTAGTTTAGAAATTCATCATCATTTATACACTGACTTGAGGACGTTGTTCTGGAAGCCAGAAGGGGGTGCTGTGAATAACTGAGGCCTCAGGGTGTGGGACTGAATGTTAGCCAGTGCTAGGACTCCATCCAGAGTCCAAGAGCAAGTAGGAAGGAAACATGCTTTCTTGTTGCAGTTCAGCACAGCACACTGAAAGTTCACAGTTCTTTTCAGATTTCTGGCATACCCAGCATCATGTTTCTTTTATAAAGGAAACATCCTTCAGCCATGATGTGGTCATCACAAGGGCAAACAGGTTTGTACAACAAACCTGGCATTGCAAAAGAGAATTCAGCAATCCTCCTTTCCAGTTCTGGATCCTATGGTATGAAAGCTCCTCAAGATATTGATACTGTATTAGAGAAGATACAACCAAAAATTCCAAGAGCCTACAGTATGATTTTTATCCACCCAACACCCATTCTGACCTAAGTGATCCAGTTCTTCTTTCAAGTGACTGTATTGGTTGATACCTTTATAATGAGCCACATTCTTTAAAAAAAAAAAAAGAAAGAAAAAAGAAAAGAAACTGCTCTAGAGCATTCTGCAAGTGCAATACAGAGTATTTCATCTCTGCCAACATTTTGGTGCATCAGTTTCCCCCCCACCCCCACCCTAAAGAGAAAAAGACACGCACATTCCAATCAAGCCTCTCTCAGCAGGGCTCACCCCATTCACCTCCCTCCCCCTCCGCCCCAGACCTCGCCAGGCTCCCTCTGATTTTAGGTTTCATTTTGTTGTAAACAGCAAAGCGAAAGGAGAAAGCTTCCAAAGCAAGGATCCTTACCCTTGAAATCCCGCCATGCGCGCAAGGAGGGTGAATTGCTTTTCCTCCTTTTTTTGGGGGGGGGGGGGAAGAGAGGAAACGGGGAAGGAGATTAGGGATGGGGGGAGAGACAGAAAAGCACGTACGACTGAAACATTAAAAAACGGAGAGAGACAGAGGAGGAGAGCCTGGTGGAAGAGCAGGGCGAGCGTCAGCCATGTTGTGTGTGTGTTGGTCCAGTATTTACAAACCTGCAGCTGCAGCAGCGCTTGGAGTCTGGGAGAGAGGGGAAGGAAGGGAGGGAGGGGGAAGGGCGAGGGGGCGGGAGGGAGAGAGGTACCGAGAGAGGGAGGAGGGGAGCGCGGCGGCAGCAGCAGCAGACAAAGGAAGCCAGCAGCGCCCGAGCCAGGCGCGCTCACACACACGCGCACACGGAGTGTCTCAGACAGCGGCAGCGCCGTGTGTCGCTCCGGTGCTGGGGGCCGGGCGCAGTCCCACCGCCACAGCAGCGCCCCCACCCCCCGCGTGCCCTAGTGGGGCACCAGCCCCCCGTGCGGCGCACCCCCTCGCCCGGCCCCACGGGAGGGTGGCGGGGAGAGACACACGCGCGCTGCAGCACAACTGGGAGCGGGGCTTGACTCTGGGGCTTTGCCAGCGAGGGGGACCCCTCCCCCCGTGCAGGGCCCCCCGCTTGCAGCCTGGTAGCGGGGGAGGAAGGTGCAGCCCCGGGGCGGGGTGACGGTATTGGGGGGACGGCAGCGAGAGGACCCCTCCCCGGATCCCGAGGTCACACCGGGGCCTTCCCCCGCACACCCCAGGACAGAGCTGGGCCCCGAGGCTGAGGCGCAGCAGCCACGGCGGGGAGGGGGCCCTGGGGCGGGGCGAGCTACGAGTGAATAACTCAGGGCAGCCCCGGGGGAGGGGGAGGCTGGGAGCGGCGGCTCCGGCTCCCCCCACAGCGACTCCCTCCGGCTCGGCCTGGTACTGGGCCAGGCCAAGGGCGGCGCGACAGGCTCCCCCTCTCCCCTCGTCTCTCGCTCTCACCTGCTGGCCGGGCGGGGCCCGGGGGTGCCAGGCGGGCGGCCTGGGGGTGCCAGAGCTGCAGCTGCCGGAGCCCCCCTGCCTCGCCAGGCCGCTCAGCTCCGCCGCGGGGACAGCTGCGCCCCTTCTCTCGTGTGCCCCCCTCCTCTGTTGCCGCTGCCTGCTGCTCTCCCCTGCCACATTTGGAGCCACCGCTCCCCGCCTAGGCTTTGCTGCCAGGGTAAAGGCCTCCTCACCTTCCTGCCAAATACTGAGCCACCCGCATCCAGCCGTTCAAAATACAGCCCCGCCCTCCTCCACTTCCCCAGCGCGCAGGCGCACTCAGCCTGCCTAACTGCGACAGGAGGACAGAAAGCTCCCCTCCCCGTCTCTCCAGGCCCGCTTGCTGCCTGTGCTGGGCAGCAGTGCGCCTGCGCGGATTGAGCCGGTCTCCTCCGCCGCTGGCTGTGGTCCGCGCTCCCTCGAGGCGCGGGCACCTCTGCCCGCTCGAGACGGGACGGTGGGGCCCGGCTAGCGCCACGGCCCCCCAACACGTACCTACTGCTGGGTCTCCTGGGCATCACCGGGCCCTGCCTGGCCCTAGCGGCCTAAGGAGGTGGCACGTGTCGGGCCGGATGCCCCCACCTTTGATGGCAGTGGGAACTTCGCCGCTGAGCTGTCCGCTTGCCAAGGCAGCAGCGATGCTAAAGCTTCCTCACGTATCCCATTGCTTAACGGCGGTGATGCTAACTCCCTGCAGAACTGCATGAGTCGCTGGGGAAAATCCGAAACGTCCACCAGTGTGTGGTGGCACTATACCTATAGGGCTAGATCTTGTTCCGAGCTGAAATGAAGGGCAGAATCTCTAGTAATTTCAGTGGAAATAAGCCAGAAACAAAATATATATATAGGAAAATATAATGGAAAAATAAGTTGCACAATTAGAGAAATACAACCCTACAATAAAAAAGCAAGAATTCCCCTTCCTTAAAAGGGCAATGTTTCAGCATCTCCGTTCATTAATGTCTAGGACACAGTGTGAACATTAGATGTGTGCAAGGCTGGCTGCAGTTTCAACCAAAATGAACTGCCATGTAATGTTCACATCATAAGAGTAGACTTAATTCAGTGCTGTAAAATATGACTGTTAAATTATACAAATACACTTGCTGCTTCTCAAGACCTATGAAAGCAACTGCTTCATTTCTGGTTAAAAAACTTCTCTACACACATACTTTTGAAGTATATTGATGTTGGCCTGTTATTTCTAGTTCCCAACTCTGTTTTCACTTCCTGATTCTAATGCAGCTGCATATATCACATTCCAATACAGTCACTGATGTAATAGTATCCCAAAAGTACTGGACGCAGGAAGCCAAGAATTATGTTGTGAATATAAAAATCTAAGTTTAAAACTTTTTCATATTCATTATTGCATTGAAAGGATGAATTTTACATAGAAATTGCTCAACTGGGGAGTGCAGAAATGTAAGTCTATTCCCAAAACCAAAAATCTTTATTTTTATTTTGAATTTTATTTATTATGAAGGTTCTGAATATTGACACTTAAAATAACAGCAGAATGTTTTAAAAGAAAATCTAAATGCTAGAAGCTCAGGAAATTTGCAGGTAAGTTTCCCTTACATTTCTGTTCATCTTCCACAAAGAGGTTGAAGACCTTCATCAAACACACCCTATTCATGTCATTCTTTTGAACCCTGTATTAGGCTATTAAAGTCATATGCAGGGAATCAAAGTAGTATGGACCCCGGAGTCCAAGGGTCAGCTAACAAGGAATCCTAGCTTTCAAACTCAGAGGTTGAGAGCTGAATGAAGGGGGTGTTGAACAGTCATATTGAGTTTGGTGTGGTCTCTGCATGAGAAAAGCTCTTGGGACATGGAAGTGGTTTCTTACCTGGAATCCCTGCAAAAGGGAGTTGTCTACATGCAGTTTGTTCCTACTACTGTCCAAAGAAACAGGGCTTGTGTAAATTTTTAAAATAAATTAACTACGAAATTTCTTACTCCACATCACCAATTTCAGCTCCAAGTGGGAAAATTCCCTGTGAAAGCCTTGAATTTCACCTGTGACTCAGACAAGAGGCAACGCCTCTTGTGGAAAGTGACATATAATCCAATGGATAGGACCATTGTTTTACATTTCACTAGATTCACAGGGAAAAGTGTCGCCTATTGAATCATTAGCATCACTTCCTGCAGCACCTCCAAGCAGGGCCATCCTTACCCATACGCAAAGCATGCAGCTGCGTAGGGCACCAGGAAATTTGGGGAACCAAATTTCCTGGTGCCCAGCACAGCTGCGTGCTGCTCCAGCCCCTGCTCCGGCTCTTCCCTAGGCCCCCGCCCCTTCTCTGCCCCAGCCCCTCCTCTTCCCGCCCCTTCTCCACCCAGCCCCTCCCCCAGCCCCCTGAAGATGGCAGCCAGGCCCGACCCTGCACTCACAGCATGGTAAGTGGAGCAACTCGGCCCCAGCCTGCTCCGTTCCTGTGGCTCCCATCTGCGCCACCGGCGAGTGCTGCAGGGCGGTTCCCCCCTCCACCAAGCCTGGGAGCCAGGGGAGCAGAGCAGGCTGGGGCCAGGTCCCTTCACTCCCTGCAGGAAGTAGCCAGCCCCGATTCCCCACAGAGGCCTGGGGGGCTGCGTAAGGCACCAAAATAGCTAGGGACAGCCCTACCTCCGAGATCCCTGAAAATCACTCCAAACATTAGTATGACCCGTCTGTTTAATTTATGAGATCTGCAGAAAGTAGACAACTAAAGGCATGGTGAAAGGTTCCAAAAAAAGTTTTCAAGAGGACAAAATTCAAGAACATTTACCATGACTGAAAAATCACTCAGCATAAACCAGTGTGAAAATGTAATCCTCATACAGCCAGAAATGAAAATAAAGATTTCAGATGAAACCGTATACAAATAAGAACACATTATCACCTAATCATAGTTAATTTTCCCCTGCTAATTCATCCAAGGATATAACCTCAAGACCTTTTCACAGCCTTACAAATGCAAACAATACATGGAGAACACCAGTTGATCAAACATACTCTTCTCTTTCAAACAACCATTGTTCTAATAATGAAACTGGGTGAATTGTTGAAGCAGTAATCTGAACCAGCCACTGTGATGGGATCCCAGGGGTACAACCTGGAATTGTGGGATGGCTGTGCCCCCTTAATTCTCCAGCCTGGGCTGTCTCTCACAATGATTTGCCAGTGACAAGCAGCAAACCCCTCCAGGCACTGTTATCACTCAGCCACCAACATGCAGAAGCAAATCCAGCTACATTGCATGAACGCTTTCCAAGCCACTCATGAACTATACCAGGAAGTCTCCCAAGCCCGCATCCTTGTACCCAGAAATACACCATCTAGCACTGCTCAAGACCTTCTCTTGAACACTGCAAACTTATTAATTAGTTTGCCACTTCATCAAAGGAAAGTGGACATGTACCAGCCTTTGTAACCTGAGCAGATTCCCCAAGCACTTCAGACAAACTTACTGGTAAGGATAAAACATTAAAATAAGTTTATTAACTACAGAAAGATAGAGTTTAAGTAATTATAAATGGTAAGCATAAAGGTCAGAGATAGTAACCAAAGAAAATAAAAAGTATGTACACAGTCTTAATCCTAAACCTTATTAGATTTAGCAGTGTTTGGATCAAGCAGTTTTTCTCACCATACTAGATGTTGCAGGCAGGTTACAGTCCTTAATACATAGGCTGACTTTCCTTCTCAGCCTGGGACCAGTCTCCTCAGCTCAAGTCTTTGTCTTCCCACTGTTCTTGTCGCCTTCAGCGTAGGTGAGGGAAGAGAAGTAATCTCATGATGCCACTGTCCCTTTTTTTATATCCTCAGTCCTGGAAAGTACTAGTCCAGACATGTTCTGTTGGGCCTTGCTGAGTCAAAGAGTTGAGAAAGCCCCATTGTGTGATGCTTGCGGAACTCTGTTACAGAATTATAAATCTCTTGTTTACAACTTCCTTGCTGATTAATAGTCATTTAACGTCCGCCTGGGTGTGGGTTGTTGGGATGGTACCAAATTGGTGTGGCCACGCTGAATGAATGAGGAGAGCATAACTTGACATGACTTAAACGTGGCTGAATGGCTGCAGAGGATGCTGGGAGCAGGTTCCCTTTAAACAGAAGCAAATTTGATAAAGGACTAGCAAAGTCTGCGTGTATGATCAATATTGAACCTATTAGTCAGCAAATATGGGCCCATGCAAAAGTAAATATTACACGTATAAAGTTCCAACATGGAGCACAGGTCGACCTGATGATAGTGACCTTACAGCAGGAACATCACACAGAGAGATAGAGTGAATGATTGATCAGTGAGTAAATGTGGGGTGATCTTCGTTTGGTACCGCCCCCCACCCCTTTCTAAAATACTAATCAGGTAAAAATTAGTGACCACATGGCCACCGGGCATGCTTTTAAGATATGTGACTCCTTTGGGGAAAAAGTGTATAAGAATCAAGCAAAGTAAATGACTGTAATTAACGCTTGCAGAATCAATGCTGCTAGACAGAGTAGCCAAAACTCTGCTCTGTGGGCTCCAGTAGGACTATGAACCAGAGGGGTCTCAAGGCAACGAGGGCCTTGCCTTTAGGGAATCCGAGACAGATCAGAGGGCTGAGAAGAAAAGAAGCCGTGTATAAAATTGGTAACCACCTTCTCTGTTTGCCAAGCAGGAACTACATGAGGCTAGAGCAGGGCCTGTTTGTGAAAGAGAGACTCATTAAGAGGAATGTATAGCTCATAATGTATAGCTCTTAATGTCTAACATCAGAGTTATGTGCTTAATATAACCCTTTATGCTTCTGTAATTCCTTCTCAATAAACTACTGTGTATTGAACATAATTACTGTGGACCTTTTTATGGTATGAGAGTAATCTGCTCCACCAGGAGCCAGTAAAGATCCATTTCAGGGGTAATAGCGCCTCCTGTTGTCAACATAGGTCACTCCCTTTGTTGTCACTGAAGAACTAGCATTGGGCAACTCCCAAACTCACAGCATATTTCAGTAACAACCACACAACAACTTCTGATAATTTCATACACACTAATGATATACATATTTTGACAGAACAATTGGTTTCAGCAGATCATGACCTTTCATATGATATCTTACAAGGCATGCTTTGTATGAAATATCACAACCACATTTGAACGATGACGCGTTACAGGGTACTACTTCGAGGTTTAGTGTGTCACAGCCTCATTCTGCCTTATCTGAACTTTCGCAAGCTTGTGTTTGACAGAGATAGTATGGAAAAATTATTTAGATGGTGTTGACACTGTAACACAAGCATCAAGGCACAAAAGAAGCTCTGTCGCATCTCAGGGGAGTGAATGAGAGCATGGGTTAGGGGTCAAATTTACTGAAGTTTGAGGTAAGAACCCAAACTTAATCTAACTAATAACAAGTAACAAGTAATAACTTTAACAAGTCTTCTTCTACATCATTAGCCAGACAAATATATATCCAAGTCCCTGTTAGTGTTTGAGGTACATACAAGGTTTGGATGGGAGAGGAATGGCTGAAGTCTTCCAGAAGCTCCACACATAAGTCTTGAAGGGTAAAACTAAGGGTAAAACGTGAAAAATGGACTACCCGACAGTGGGTATGCCCCACCTTGCTGATTTTAGAGGAGCCTTGCTCCATGCAAAACAAAAATTTAGCACATGCTACTGGGATGAATTGGATAATAGCACCACCGAAGTATACTGTGATGGAAAGAATTGTGTTTGTATTATTGGATTGGGAAAAATTGTGCGGCAGGAAAAGTATACTCAAAGGCCACCTGTACAACAATGTATGTGCAATGTAACAATATTGCGAACTCCCACCATGACTTACTATTTTCCGGTTCATGAACATACGGGTGTTAACCTAGTAGATGCCAATAATGCCCTGAGTTTTAATTTTTCTTTGTGGACCATTGGTACAAGTTGCTATCAGGTAATAAGCGAATTAGTCAATTAGCTGCAGCAACCTGGACAAAAGTACTAACTGGAAGTTTTGCACCAGAGAACTGAAATTCTAAAAGTATCCACACAAGCTCAACAAATGACGGTGCATCATTGGTATGACATTTTTAGAGGCTGGTCCCCCTCATGGATATCAGTTTTAAATATTATGATTCATCCCATAATTGTTTTCTTTGTACTAATTGGAATAATGTTGGCATAATGTGTTTTATGTGCTGTTGGATTAAGAGAATGTACCTCAAAATAAAACCATAAGCCCAAATTGCTTCGCAATACATTGCCTTAAAGCAATTACACAAGATATGATCCATTTAATATATTGATATTAAAGGGTCAAAGGGGGGACAATGTAGGCCAAAAGCCTGATGGGAAGAAATTGTCTCAAGTCAAATTGTACTCCACTTTGCTTATTTTGCATTATACTCCATTTTGCTAGCTTTGAATTAGTAAGAAGAAATTGTAGCTTTGAATTAGTAAAAAGAAATTGTTCTGAGTTTATTTTTTGATGATTGTGTTAACATTTGTTCTTAGAAGGATAGAAGTTTTATGGCTGTAATTGCCTTATTTACTGTTTGGTGTGAGTGAAGAATGTATGGTAATTAACGGAGAAAGGACAACTGGGCGGGATGGTCAAGTAGGGAGTGGAGGAGTCAAGAGGCACCAACTTTATTATCAATCACCCAGAATGCAGACTGACGACCCTAAAGCAAAGGCATACACCCCAAGGACGAGATAAGGAGTTGAGCCAAAGGGATGAGATAAGAAACAGCTGCGGAACCTCCGGGTAACAACTCAAAATAATGCTAATTAAGAGCAACCTTGAATACCTCGTGATTGACAGCGCCGCTGTGACACAGCAAGGTCCATACACTTATATGGGAACTTATCACTATAAAAGAAGGTTTCAGAGTAGCAGCCGTGTTAGTCTGTATTCGCAAAAAGAAAAGGAGTACTTGTGCATCCGATGAAGTGAGCTGTAGCTCACGAAAGCTTATGCTCAAATAAATTGGTTAGTCTCTAAGGTGCCACAAGTACTCCTTTTCTTTTGATAAAAGAAGGGTGTATTGCCATGGGACTTTGGGTTCATTCTGCATCAACATCGGAGCTGTGGACAGAGGCCCAGCTCCCCTCGCTCATGTGCAGTTTCAGCTAGCCACTGGAACTGACCGAACTGACTAAGCTGGTAACTATAAATCCAGCTGCAGAACCTTTTGTGTGTGTGTGTGTGTGGGTGTGTGTGTGCGTGTTTCTTATAAGCATAACAAAACAGAGTCCGACATGGTGCCCATTTGCACTACAAAAACGTGTCTACTACCAGCATGGATATTACATGGCCTGGTTACAGCATAGTTACGATATGTCCTGGGGGTAGAGCCTAACTGTGCTATACCAGGGTTCCCTGATTCAGTTGTTTTTGGTAGTCTATACAGACCCATTAAGTGGCACTGTGGCAGGCTTCAGAAATAATACCTCAGTGATATGAACTGAGCCAGTTGATATTTCTCTAGTATTTTAGGATATCAGTCTGCAAATTAATGGAAATTAGGAGCCTAAATACTTTGCGGATTTGGGGCTTTTTTTTTTTTTTAAAATGAGATTATACATTCTGCAGAAGCAAGCAAATAAGGCCCAACTTGCAAAGGAAAGTGCCCTATTTGCTATTAGGGTTGCCAACCCTCCCAGTTTGGCTGGGAGTCTCCCGGAATCTGGATTGATCTCCCGAAGGTGACTGAAGCCACTAAAAGTCTGATGACGCAGTGAGGCTAAGGCAGGCTCCCTACCTGCCCTGGCTCCACACCACTCCGGGAAGCGGACGGCATGTCCAACAGCGGCTCCTAGGCTCGGTGTGGCCAAAGGGTCTCTGTGTGCCTCCCCACGCCCTGAGCGCCAACTCCGCAGCTCCCATTGACCAGGAACAGGGAACCTTGGCCAATAGGAGCTGTGGGGGCAGTGCCTGCAGGCAGGGGCAGTCTGCAGAGCCTCCTGGACACCCCGAGCCTAGGAGCCGCTGCCAGACACGCTGCCGCTTCCGGGAGCCACACAAGGTAAGTACCGCCTGGCTGGAGCCTGCACTCCAAGCCCTCTCCCTTACCCCAACCCCCAGCCCCAGCCTCCTCCTGAACCCAAACTACCTCCCAGAGCCCACACCCCACACCCACTCCGGCACCTGGGTGGCTCGTGAACCGCTGGCTGGGGGAGGCTAGCTCCCAGCCCTGCCCCTTCCACCCAAGGCACTGCCCCTTCTGCACGCCCCAGAACCCAGAGCTCCCATACTGCAGCTGCTGGCCCCTGCCCCAGGCTGGCTAGTGCCAACAGCCCCCCAGCCCCGGAGCGCCGGGAGGGAGAGCATGCAGTCTTGCCACAGCCCCCCAGTCCCTGAAAGTGGGTAGCGTGGCCCAGCCCCTGGAGCCGAGCGGCACTGCTGAAGTGGGGCCCTGGGGGTGGAGTGTGGGAGGGTCCATGCTTGGCTGTTTGAGGAGGCACAGCCTCCCCTATCTGCTGCCCGTGCTCCCGCACGCCAACACCCTGCCCCAGCCTGGTGAAAGTGAGTGAGGGTGGGGGAGAGCGAGTGACTGAGGGAGGGAGGCTGGAGTGAGCAGGGGTGGGGCCTCAGAGAACTGGTGGGGCATCAGTGTTTAGGTTTGTGTGATTAGACAGTTGGCAACCCTATTTGTTGTGGATGAGCAAGTGTGTTTGTAAGGCTCTGCCTATTTCAAAATCTCTCTTCTCTGTCAGAGCACCAAATGACTTCAGATCAACAGCCTCAGCCCCCAGAGAAATAAGGTTGCAAAAACTCACTGCCTTATCTGGAGTGAAAAACAGAATCCCTGAACCTGAGGAGGGAAAAAAAATCAACTAAAGATGACTCACATTTAGAAGCTGAAACATACACATTCATTCTGTGTTGGCCTAATTCATCCATCAGTAAGTTAAGACTGGCGTGAGTTCAAAAAGTAACCAAATGCCAGAGAAGTGGTGGATTTATAGCAGAAAATATACATTGTATAGGGCCAGATCTTCAGTCCCATCAAGGCCTGGTCTACTCTAGAAAGTGGTACTGGCAAAACTAGCCATTTTGCCATTGCTTATTTTGTCTCCTACTAACAAAATCCTTAACTTTTTCCAGCACAGTTATTCCGTTATCCCCTTTTGTAAATAAATGTAAGTGTTTAGGCTCGTTAACTTTCTCCAGCACAGTTATTCCGTTATCCCCTTTTGTAAATCTTCTCGTGGCCTTAACAGATACCAGCTAATGACAAGCTAGTGAAGAAATAATCTAATAAAAGTGTCAGGCGAGAAAGTCATTAATATTAGCCAGACACCCCTTTGAAACATAAGTGACTATTCATCATGCAGAGGAGTTTCGTCTCTAAGGTGCAAAAAAAAAAAAAAAATCATGCAGAGGAGTCTCATCTTTCAATAGACTTTCTCCACTCATAGCAAGAGGTAGTCCTGAATGAGTGACCCTTGTAATGCAGGTATACTATACATTATTTGCTTGCTGGCAGACAAATTATGGCTTTTGATTTGGTGGTTTCCACGCAAATAGGGACAAATTCTGTAAAGAACAAAGTAGGAGTATATTTCAAGTATATGTATCCTCTTCCTTATTTCCTTTACAATGACCTTGTAATCTTAGCAACTTAATTTTCACACAGATAACATTCGTTTCCACCTTGAGAATTTTTGTTGAACACCAAGCTAGGAAACATTTGAGAGATATGTACCTTCTGTGCTTTGTGTTTTATTGCTCCCCTGGGGAGCCTAACAGTTATAATATAAAAAGAAATATAGCAGAAAAAAACACTGGTAAAGAAATCTCAGAGAGACAGAGATGACATCCTACTTCACATCCTAATAGTTCCAAAAGAAAATATGAAAATTATTTTCTTTCAGAGACACACTACTATGATGGAGAAGACGAGAGTCTGAAATACTGATAGAAGTTTCTTGACAAAAATTGTGAGTGAATTTTTCCCTCTATAAAGACACAGAGAAAAACATCTTTACAGATAAAGCTTGTGTGTTTTTGCCTTCAGTGACTTTTAATTAGTTTGTAACTATTTCAGAGCACTTTAAAATTATAATAAAACGTATCATACCTCATTAAATTGTGCTTTAATCTTGTTTTTGTGTGTGTGTGTTGAACAATTTGCTCTCATTTATTGCTTATTTACTGTTCCTGTTTTAGGATCTTCTTTCCACATTATTAAGTTTTTGCAGCTCTCTAGAACTACTATAATTAAGATGATATAATCACTTCTGGTTAAGGCCCATTTTTTAAGATTTATGTCTAGGCTATATGCAAAGAAAATAATCGAAGCATCAATCCATTTTGAGTTGACACTGAAGGAAAAGTACATACGTGCTTGTAGCGAGGTGCATAGGCACCAACTTTCCCCGGCGCTGGTGGGTGCTTGTGCCCCCCCGCCTCAACTCCACCCCTTCCCCGCCCCCATTCCAACCCCTTCCCCAAAATCCCCACCCCAACTCCACCTCCTCCCTGCCCCTATTGGACCCCTCCCCAAATCCCCGCCCTGGCCTCCCCTCTTCCCCGAGCGCACTGCGTTCCCCCTCCTCCAACCTCCCTCCCAGCATTGCCACGAGAAGCGGGACGTGGCACGCTCAAGGGAGGAGGCAGAGCGGAGGTGGAGGTGAGCTGGGGTCGGTGGGGGAAACTGCCGGTGGGTGCAGAGCACCCACCAATTTTTCCCCCTGGGTGCTGCAACCCCAGAGCACCCATGGCGTTAGTGCCTATGGCGAGGCGGTGTGGTCCCCTGGTGCTCCGGAGAGGGACGAGCCCCCGTGGACACCAAAGTGAGGGGGGAGCCAGCGAATCCTGTGCCCACCCCCCAGAGGTCAAGGCACAGGACAGGCATAGGGGCTGACTTCTGCTCCTGCCGGTGGGTGTTTGACTCCCTCTGTCCCCAGCCCCACGCCGACTCCACCCCTGCCCTGCCCCCATTCCAACCCCTTCCCCAAAGTCTCCGCCCCCAACTCCACCCCCTCCCTGCTTCTATTCCGACTCCTTCCCCAAATCCCTGCCCCAGCCCCGCCTCTTCCCCACCTCCTCCCCTGAGCGTGTCGTGTTCCCACTCCTCCCCCTCCCTCCCAGCATGCTGCCAAACAGCTGTTTGGCGGTGGCAAGGCGGGAAGCTCTGGGAGGTAGGCGGAGAAGCAGGGTCATGCGTACTCAGGGGAGGAGGCGGAGGAGGAGGTGGGGCGGGGGGTGAGGGGAGCTTGGCTGCCGGTGGGTGCAGAGCACCCACTAATTTTTCATAAGAGGAAAATTTTTTCCCTATGAGGACAGGAAGTATAAAAGCCCAACCCCAGAGCTCACTGGAGAAGCAGCCACCAGAGAGGCCAGATGCCTGCGGCCTAGCTCCCGGTTGGGAGACCCCAGCAACCGGTGGCGGACCGGAAGATTGGCCTGCCTGACCAATGCCTGACGCTGACCAGAGCTGATGCTGACCAGAGCCTCGAGGAGCTCCCATGTAGGACCCTCACCAGTTACCCAGAAGAGCTGCCAAACCTACCCCTTGCCAGTTACCCAGAGGACCCCATAGTGCTTGACTCCCCTAGAGACACCGTCTGGACCCAGGTATCTCTAGAGGGGGAGTTAGGAAGTGGCCTGGGGGCAGCTGATCCTACTCTGACTGCAGCACTACCAGAGCCTATGTCAGTCTGTTGCGGTCAGGATCCCCACTGACTCAGCAACAGGCTTTCTGCTGCTGCTAGGGCCCCAGGCTGGGACGCAGTGGATTGGGAGGGCCTGCGTCCCCCTGCTACCCAACTTGTGGGTGGCAGTTTCCCCTCTGGGCCCCTCTAAGCCAAGAGCTTGGGCGTGTTGTTTACCTGCCTTTGCTCAGCCCCTGCCTGAGGGCCTGAGCCATTGACACTCTGCTTCCCCGCCCTGACCAAGGGCCTGGACCTGCTAATTATATAACTGTTTGCTCAGCCCCTGCTTGAAGGCCTGAGCCATTGACACTCTGCTTCCCCGCCCTGACCCAGGGCCTGGACCTGCTAATTATATAAACTATTGCTCAGCTCCTGTCTGAAGACCTGAGCCCTTGACTCCCTATTGCCGCTGACCATGGGCTGTCATGAATAACTGTCTGTGTTTGCCTTTATTGCTGCCGTGGTGAGAGACTCCTGCAGTCAGGCTAATTCCCGGTCAACAACTGGAAGGAAGTACCGAGGTGGTGTGGTCCCCCACACGAGCCCCGGCCAAACCTCTCTACAATGCTTAATTTGGAAAAGTGACTAAGGATTGGTCTACTCTACAAAGTTAGATTGGTGTTAGTCACCTTGCGTTGACCTACGTGTGCATGTGTCTACACTCAAATTTGTCTCCAGACGACATAAGCCGTTATGACACTCTGTTACAGTGACACAGTAAAATCCCTTCCCCAAATGGCGTAGAGACATGGACAACTTACCAAAATAGTGTAAAGACTGATAACCTGTGTTAACCCTTATAGTCCTCCAGCAGCTGTCCCACAATGCCTGATTCCCTGCAACAGTGACTGTTTGAGGCACTTTTTAAATTCCATTGCCCAGGGATCACAGAGACCAGAAGCTACTCGCACATTTTAAATCCTCACATGTTTTTGAAATGCCTTTTCCTGATTGCCCACATTGGTAAGCACACCTAGCAGCTTGCCCTCGTTGTATGAAACTGGCCTAGTGACCATCAGAGGTGCTGGAACAATTTTTATAGTGGGGATGCTGAGAGCCATTGAACCGAACTGTAAACCCTGTATATAATGGCAACCACTTCAAGTCTGGGGGTACTGCAGCACCCCCCGCACCCTTAGTTCCAGCACCTATGCTAACCATGCCAGCTCCATGCACTAGATGCGCTTCTGCTTGGAATAGACAGGAAGTGTTGGATCTCCTAGGCCGGTGGAGAGAAGAGGCAATGCAGGCACAACTACAGATCAGCCATAGCAACGTTGACATTTACAAGCAAATTGCCTGGTGGATACAGGCAAAGGGGTATAACTGGGATCAATAGCAGTGCCATGTGAAAGCGAAGGAGCTTCTTCAGAGATACAACAAGGCCAGAAAATGCAGCAACAGATCTGGTGCTGCACTGCAGACCTGCCGCTTGTACAAGCAACTGTATGCCATACTTGGCAGAGACCCCACCAGCACCCTGCCTACTACTGAGCCTGAGACAGAAACCCCTGCCATGAACAGCAAGGAGAGGTGGAGGAGTGGGAGACACAATGCTGTGAACCAGGACCTGTTTGAGACTCTGCCACAATGTAGCCAGTCCCACAGTCAAGTGCGGATAAGCCTTACAAAGGAGGCGGGAATTCAGCTAAGTGTGTGCGTGCATGCTTTTTTCCGTTACAGTGCTTAAAATTTAAAGATGGTGCCCATTTCCTTCCCAAGCTAACAAGACTTGGTATTAACTTTTCGCTAGTTTACTCATATAAGAAGAAGTAATAGTACAACAAATAGAAGTACAGTTGGCATATGCTTTTCATTCCCCTGTTGGGATAAGTATACAGAGCACTTTGTTTATCTGAACAGGAATGTCCATTTTATCCTCCTGTAAGATCTGAATGAAACTTTAATGGAGATGCTCTGCAATCTTCTCCTGAAGGTTTCTGAGGATGACTGCCTTATTTCTTCCTCCACAGAAGAACGCTTTCCCATGCAACTCTGCAATGAGTTCAGCTGGCAACATTGCAGTAAACAGGCTGGCAGCATATGGGCCTGGATGGCTTTAGGATGCCAGTATCAGCTGTGTTCTCTGTGACCCTCAGGAGTGAGATATCAGCTCAAATTATCACCGGCTGTGGAAAATAGTGCCAGTATTCAGTGCCATTGCCATATGCTTGGATCAGGGACAGAAATTTTATAGCTTAATGCAACAGAAAATCCTTCCCCCCACTTGATCCTGGCAGGCCAAACTCACAGTACCAAGGAGCTCCAAAGCTGAAGTGTCAATAAGCATTTCTTATTAAAAGTGTTTATGGGGGGAAAGAGAAGGGAGTTTTTAAACTTTTCTTTCCTGTATGACTGTAAATCTAATGTAAATCTGTCCATTTTTTTTAGCAGCTTCTGGTGTGGCAACCCATGCCCACAGTACTTCTGAACCTCATGATGAGAAGGGGCGGGGAGGGAAAGAAGGATATGTTCTGTGAGATCCTGCAAGCCAGTGCTACATTGGACTGTGAGCAAAGGGTCAATATGACTGACAGCACAGAGAAAGACAGACAGGACAGGTGAAAGGTCCAGGAGTCCAGGCAAGACATGGAGAGGGAAATGCTCCAAGACGTAATAGGTTTTCTCAGACAGCAAACCTGAAGGTCAACCAGGGTCTGCAGCATTTAAGTCCAATGATCACAGACTCTCCACTCTTTGCAGTGCTTGAAGAATTCCAGGGTCACTGCTCTTTCCCCACTCCACAACATGACATCATGAGGCACATTAGTACCTCTACCACCTCCTGGGGAGGCAGCAAGACAAACCTACTGTGACTGACTGTGGAAGGGTTCTGCATAAATCCACACTGAGCTCTTGTAATGGCCCTTGTGTCCGGCTGTTCAAAGTCAGCCGACAGCCACTCCATCTCCACCATCCATCCTGGCATGCTGTTTTTTCCCTTTGGCCTCACAGATATTATGGAGGACACAATGGGAAGCTATAACCATTGGGATATTTTTTTCATTGAGCTCCAATCTAGTGAGTAAAACCACAAGCATCCCTTCAATCTGCCAAAAGCACATTCAACTGTCATTCTGCACCTGCTGAGATGGAAACTGGATCTTTCTTTGGTGCTGTTGAGGTGGCCAGTGTATGGCTTCATGAGCCACAGGAGCAAGGTGTAGGCTGTATCCCCCAGAATCATTATTGGCATATCCCTGTTGTATGATCTTGGGCTTACTTAAATAACAAACCAGTGAATGAGACAGGAAAAAGCTTCAATAAAACAACTGGAGAGCTGCTGAGGTGAACTGCTGCACACATCCATGTGGTGTTCCCAACCCCTGCCTCCAGACCACGTCTCCAAATTCCTATGTTCCTTATGAGGGAGTGCCTCTAAATTATAATCTGCTACAAACATATCTCTATATCTTCCCTCTAAAAGAAAAACAAGTTAATTCATATACATATCTATAAACGGCTAACAAGTATCTAATAACACATACATTTAAATTCTTAACCCATGTAGTATATTTCCATAAACACAATGTGTCAACTGCTTAGAGAGGAGAGGTTACCAGCACATCACTCTCAAGTGAGTCTTTCCCACTCACTTTCCTCAAATGCCCCTTCTCCAGGCAGGTTAGCAAGTCTGTGAGTCTTTCAGGATGTTACATCTCATGCTCTGATCTTCTCAGTACCAACATTTCATTAGAGTCTGAGTTGTTCTCATGTTTCTTGACAGTTTCTCTTTTGTGCACGGATGATAAAGGATCAGTCAGATGGGAAATGCCAGAGTCCACATCTACTGTCAGTGTGTTGCAACTATCTGGGATTACTCATAGATCTCTTTGATTATGTTGAAATGTGTTTTCCTGGTCTGTCTGAACTACATAAGATCTTGGATGCAGCTGTTCTTCATGGTACCCCTTTGGCCCCAAGTATTAGAGGTGCGATTCCTCAGGCGCACTCTATCACCGAGGTTAAGAGATGGGAGACCAAGGGCCCTTTTGTCAAAATAATATTTCTGCTTCCACGTCTTATTTTCCTTCCTCTTCTGTATGGTTTCATTGTTATGAGGTTTCGGCAGATATTGGTAAATTGGTAATTGGTAAATTAGATGTGATCTTTCTTCCCATTAACAGCTGAGCTGGAGAAAAGCCATTCTTCAGGGGTGTACTTCAGTAAACCAGTAATGCTTTATACAAATCACCCACACTGTCAAAGGTCTTTTTCATAAATTTGTTTATTGTCCCTATAGACAATTATACAAGTCCACTTGATTGTGGGTAATTTGGATTTGATGTTTTGTGATGAAAATCCCAATCTATGGCAAATAGTCTAAAATCTACACTAGAAACTTGCAGCCCATCATCGCTAAAAACTTCATCTGGAATTCCATGTCTGGAGAAGATTCCCTTCATGCCAGCTTTCACTGATTTACTATTAGTACTGTACAGTGTGCAAATTTCTGGATACAAAGAATAATAATCTGTAACTATTAAATAATCCTTTGATTGCCAGGTAAATAACTCAACGCCGACCTTCTCATAAGACCTTTGTAGAAATGGATAGGTCTCAGTGCTTCTGCCTAGTTGGTATTGCTTGTATTTCAAGCATGAAAAGCAGTTTCCTATCACATTAGTGATGTTGTGATTGATCCGTGGCCAATATAGTGCTCGTTGTTTGCACTTCTCAACTCAAATCTTTGACTGTAGCATTTCCTTCCAGAGGCTCATTGGAATTACAATCTTACTGCCCTTGAAAATCACTCCATCTATCACAGTAAGTTCATGTCTGCAGTTCCAATAGTCTCTTATACTTGGATACCAACTGCTTATTTCTTCAGGCCACCCTTTAATTATCTTTTTTTTTTTAAGGATTCCCAATTATTCATCTTTTGCAGTTTCCTTTCTTATTTGTTGCAGTTTCCTGTTAGCTATGGGAATTGACTTTACAGTCAAATCTACATAGGCTTGCATTTCTCTCTCTCTAAATTCTTCTCTGGTTCTGTGGGAGCCACTGTTCTGGGAAGTGCATCTGCAGTAAACATGAATTTACCAGGCGTGTGGGTCACAACCGAATCATACTTTTCCAGCTTTATCATCGTTATTTGAATCCTTAATGTACAGTCATTTAGAGGTTTGCTAAACAACGCTATCAGAGGCTTGTAGTCCATTTCAACTTCCATTGTCTGTCCATAAATATACTGATTGAATGTCTCACAGGCAAACAATATTCCTAAAATCTCCTTGATCTGTGCGTATCTGGTTTCTGCTTTAGTCAGTGATTTGGATGCGTATGCCACTGGTTGCCAACAATTCTCATGCTTCTGTAAAATCACTGCACTTAACTCAGACTGAAGCATCTGCTGAAATTTTAATAGGCCTTCCTGGTACATAGAACTTCAATACTGATTCTTGTATCAGTTGTTGTTTTAGACCTTCCCATGATTCCTCCTGTTCTGCACCCCAATATCATTCATTTTAATTCTCTAGGAGTTTTCTCAAAGCTGCTGCTTTGGTAGATAGATTAGGTATGAATTTTCCAAGATAATTAACTGTTCCCAGGAAGCGTTGGATATCTTTCGTTGACTGGGGATGTGGCATCATTTCAATGGCTGAAATATTCCTCTTATCAGGTTTTACACCTTCTTTGGAAATAATGTCCCCAACAAAAAAGTCAGCTCTGTAACCCCTAAAACACATTTCTCCATATTTCGTTTGAGATTTGCAGTTCTAGTTACCGCCAGGATTCCTTAAGTCTACTCTCCTGTTCCTCTTTCATTGAGGTATCAACACCATTAATATGTTAATAGATCATATGTATGGTTTCGTGGTACACTTCTGGTGCTGAAGCTATGCTGAAGGGTAAGCATAAGAATCTGTATCTTCCTAATGAGGTATTAAATGTGCATAGTTTTAAGCTTTCTTCAGTTAATTTCAGCTGCCAAAAACCTGAAGATGCATCAATTTACTGAAATGTTGAGCATTTGCAATTTGAGCCATAATCTCTTCTCTGGTTGGTAGTCTGAAATGGTTTTTTTTGTATAGCCTTGTTGAGGTCTCTGGGATCTGCACACATATGTAGCTGGCCATTACTTTTCTCCACAAAGACAAGGGAGCTCACCTATTCTGTTGGCTCCTCAACTGTTTGTATAACTTGCATTACTTCCAGCCTTGCAAGATCAGCCTTGAGTTTATCATAGAGTGCAAATGGCACCTTTATACATGGATGGATCACTGAGGGGACTTGCTTGTTTATTCTGATTGTATGTTCACCCTGCAGGCAACCCAACCCTTGAAACAGGTCATGATATTTCCACTCGCCGAGGTGGAATACCAGCAGCGCTGTAGCTGCTCACACTGCTTGCCTGCCCCCCGCCTCACCTCCCCGCCTGCCTTCTCACCCAAATATTGAGACAAATGGCGTCCTGATCATATATCGGTCGGGAGGTGGGACAGAAGGCTAAATATCGGGACAGTCCCAATTTTATTGAAGCGCGAGGCCCCCTCAAAGCACGGGGCCTGGGGCGGTTGCCCTGATTCACCCTACCCAAGGGATGGCTCTGCACGCACCAATGTGGTGTTCCCAAACCCTTCCTTCAGGGCACATGTCCAAATTCCTATGTTCATAATACTGTCCCTTAGGAGGAAGCGTCTGTAAATTATAATCTTCTACAAACATATCTCTACACCTATTGCCAATGGTAATCCGCTGATTGGGAAAGAATGTCCCTGCTTGCAGCTTTCTGAACCGTCCTGTGTTCCCAAAGATGTGTCATACATCTTTCCTGAGCAACCCACATTGATCCACCAGTGCTTGCATCACCATAGAAAAGTAGCCCTTTCTGTTCATATATTCTATGGCAAGGTGGGCTGGTACCAAAATAGGGATGTGTGTGACATCTATCACCCCAGCACAGTTCGGACACTCCATTGCTGAAAATCTATTCACTATTTCCTGCACACTGTCAAGAGTCACAATCTTGCATAGCAGGAGATGATTAATGGCCAGGCACACTGGGCCCCACTATGGGTTTTCCAACTCCAAAATGATTTCCCATTGACCTGTAGCAATCCAGTGTTCCAAAGTGTGATTGCCACTGACTTCTCCACTGTCAATGCAGCTTTCATTCTGGTGTCCATGTGCTGGAGGGCAGGGGTGAGCTTGGCACACAGATCCAAGAATGTGGCCTTTTGCACCCAAACGTTCTGCACCCACTGCTTGTCATCCCAAACCTGCATTACAATGTGATCGCCTATCAGTGCTCAGGCCTAGAAACAGAGTTCTACTATCAGCTGCTGCTCCATGAACATCACCAAGAATCTTGAAATTTTTTTCTCTAGATCTTTCAGAAACTGTCCTCAGAGAAATCCTCCTGTCGCCCCTGTGGGTTGCAAATACAGGAGACTCGTGTACCCTGTATTTGCAATGTTCATGAGAATAATGCAGAGCTCTGCTGGCTCCATACTTCTGTCAGAGATGGCAGACACTGAAAAGCGCCTCATGGCTTTGTAGGATTTTTTAAAGAAGTGCAAAAATTATGGGGATATGGGTGGCATTATGGGACAGAGAAAGTTGCATGCTGGGAATTTGATCCCTGGCTCCGAGAGATCCCTGAGCAGGACATTACTATCTCACAAAGTGTTGCAAAAAGTATTCCAAAAGGCACTGTGCTGGACAGCAACTCATGGTACACTGGAATACCTACCCATGATGCACTGCACTTTACATAGACACAAGAACTCCTGGTGAATACATGCAGTGCTGACACAAGCAGCCACGTATGCAAACACCTGAGCAGTAGACACACTTTGATGGCTGTACACCACCACAACTTGCATTGACCAAAGTTTGTAGTGTAGATATGGCCTTACTGTAGCTGAGGCTTCTTGGAGGCATGAATGCTTATCTAATGCTTTTCAAGGTTTTTTCATACTTCCAAACATGCTTAACGTTAGATCCAAGTGTGTCTCTTTTTTCACATGGTAGAGATGTATTTTCAGACAATAGATTGTGCATCTCGAGTTTGTTTCATTTTAGTAGAACAAGTTATTTCATATATAGGATGGAATAATTAACTCTTAACAGTCTCCTCTGAGGTGGAACCAATATGTTGGTATTGTAAAAAAAAAAAAAGTTCATAATGCAAATTTCAGTGCAAGGTGAGGGGCTCATCACTTTACAGAAGGTCCTCAGCACCACAGGCTAAGTATTTCTATTGCCTTATATCAGACTCATGAGGTTCCAGTTCAGGAAAACATCCCTACTCAGGACAGTACTTAAGTGCATGCTACAGATTACTACAGGTACCAAAAAAACATTTATGGTATATCAAATAACTCTTTCATATTTAACTAAGTAAATACTGCAGTAATATGATTAAACAAAATACAGGGGTCACATGAGGCACTTGTTCCAATAGATGTGGTCAAAAAGAACAAGATCCGCTCTCCCTCCCCAGAGAGGTTGATCTAAGTGCGGGGAGAAGATTCTGTTATGGGGATGTTCTGTAGGAAATTAGGCAACCAAGGCAGAAGCATTCTGTGTGGGCCAAAAAAACCCAATTAGAACACACCAAAGGATTTGTAACCAGGGCTCATATGAATGCAGAATCATAGCAGAGTGGATGCTCCATGAGGGAATCTGCTGTAGCACTGTCTACCTTAGTAGGGTCAGCAGATCAGTCCACCCTCTACTCTGGTGCTGGCAACCCATCCCCCAACAATCAGACAACTTCACAGATCCCCCCTGAACCCTTTTACAGTAACCTCCACCTTCAATCTTGCCACTACCAGATGTGGCTAAGGACAATACTGCTGGCAAGTCTCCAAGTGATATATATGCCTATCCCTGCAACTTGCTGACAAAAGTACACTCTAAGTTGGTCTCAGACACACACATTCTAAAAGGCTATGGGAAAAAATAAGAACTTCTACTATCCCTTTCATTGGAATGCTCTTTTCCTTGAACTTCCTGGGATTTTCTTCTATACCCCAATATGGTTTTTGATAAATTTCACATTTATATTACACACACACTTCACTTTTATCTTTTCTTTAATAAAGCTTTTTAAGTTAATAAAATTACAGATGGGTTTATATTGAATACAAAATCCACAGCCCTCCAAACTTTGGGGAAGTTGAAATTCAGATCTAAGTTCAGACCTGAAGTTTGCAATTTGAACCCACCTTTATTTAAAATATGCCCTGCTAATTTGCTCCTTTGTCCAACTCCCTGCATCCCACAGAAAGATTAGTAATTTATAAAGCCATTAACAATTTTGGAACAAACTTGAATGGCTGCTACATAAAAGTCTTGTTGAGGAAGGCATATTACAATCTAACCAAACTCAGAATGTGCTTTGGGTTCTTGGAATTCGTCTGGACATAAAAAAAAAAAATAATAAAAATCTGTCTTTAACATTAATATGATTTTTCAACCCATCTCTGCGGTGGTGAAAAATCTTGCCTAAAGTCAGAAAAGATGAAAGTTGATTACAAGGTTAATAAAATCCCATGAAACTTCATGGATATTAAATTAGTATTGAAAAATGTGAGCAAATTGATTAAAAAAATTTCCAACTGCTCTGTTCAGTTCTCAATGAATCAAGCAAATCTGAATTAAAAAACCCCATTGTGTACATTGTTATTGGCCTATTTCTAGGTTTTAAAAGGTTTGACTATCCCAAAATACAGTCCCCACTTTATTTCGTTGCAAATAGCAGCAAGTGAACCAACTGCAGCAATGGCAGCTGATACTAAGCCAATGGAGGAGCAAAACAGATAAAAAATATTGAGACAGATTATTCCTTTTAGGCATTGACTCACAAGACTTCATCTTCACTAGAAAAGAAAAAAAGGCACGTTCTTATCACCTGGTAATTAACACTGAGAAAGATTCAGGAGGCATTGTGTCTCAGGAAGGCATAGTTCCTCTAAAAGCTCCCTTGAGCACTGTAGAACTGTGTTCCTTGTCCCACCCCTGAAGGAAATACAACATATCCTTCCTTTTACAGCCATTAAGTTTCTTTTCCCTGCCCCTTTTTAGGGCAGACCTATGCTATGGGGCTAAGTCGACCTAAGTTACACAACTCCAGCTATGTGAATAACGTAGCTGGAGTTGACATACCTTAGGTTGACTTATTGTGGTGTCTACACCGTGCTGGGTCGACAGGAGAAACTCTCCCCTCGACTTACCTTATGCTTCTCGTTCTGGTGGAGTACCGGAGCAAACGAGAGAGCGATCGGCGGTCGATTTAGCGGGTCTTCATTAGACCCGCTAAATCGACCCCGGTGTATTGATCACCGCACGTCGATCCCCTTGTGGAAACAAGCCCTTAGGACGGCTTGCAAGAGGCACTAACAGAAAACAGTCCCTGCTCTCAAGAAAGCATGGCTGTAATTATGGTCAGTGTTGCAAGATGTAGAGAGAAACTCCTTGTATACCTCCATGACCTGCTGTTTGCATCCCAGCATAGGGGCCAGCCACAATCTGGCCCTACACCTTCAATTTTATGAACGTGAGCACATAGCTGGGTTGATAATGATTTTTAGGAAATACACTAATATAATGGAAAGTGAGAACTAGACAAGTGAATTGTACAGAAAGTCAAAGAACAGTAGTACTAATGCATTTCATTCACAGATGTTAAAATAACTCCTGTTATTTCACTACTGGCAGCCTGTCACATCCAAATCACTAGAGAAGTTTGTTGAAGAAGCTATATCTAAGCAAATAAGATAATAAGTTTGGTGGTTATAAAATTCAACCATACCCTTATTAATATTTGTAATATATTATTATTCAGCCTACTTCCATTACCAGGAATCAGGATAATACTGTGATCAACAGGGCTTAGTAAGTACCACAGAGTCATAGGACTCATGGGAGCCTGAATCCTGCCAGAATATCATAGCACATATGCCTTAGCAGTACAGGGCAGCCTACTTTGCTGTGCTTTAGAAAGGCAAGCATTCTGTTTCTACATTGTTTAAGACCCAAGTAAAAGAGGTTTTAAGTGGTTATGCATCCTTAAAGAACAACTTGAATTTGTTTTTGAAACTGATGTATATCTAACTGGGTTTAGCCCTGAGCATGATTTGTTTTAACAGATCTTCCAAAAAAAAAAAAAAAAAAAGAGACGGCCAATGCTAGACTCATCTCACAGAGGCATACCAGAAAGGGCAAATTTTAAAAAGGATTTCTTACTTTATTGTTTTCAGTAACTCACCAAAATTTTCCCCTTCTTATTGAAGAAGATCTTCAGACCTTTTTAAAGATAAAAGTGACACTAAGAACAACAAAGAACAGCAGTCAGCTCAGACAGTATGCATCTGATGAAGTGAGCTGTAGCTCACGAAAGCTTATGCTCAAATAAATTGGTTAGTCTCTAAGGTGCCACAAGTACTCCTTTTCTTTTTGCAAATACAGACTAACACGGCTGTTACTCTAAAAGCTCATACAGTGTTACCGATTACTTTGTTGAAATCCCAGAAGACCTTGAAGCAATAGATTGCTGAGCAGAGAGTAAGAAAACAGACTCATAATGAATATGCAGAAGACAAACATATTTAGTGTAAATGTTGTGAAAGAAAAGATCACATCTGATGAGAAAGAATTAGAAGCTATTAAGACAGATGTCTGCTTGGAGAAAATGATATGCTTTCCCCTAATTTGTACGAGGAGGTAAAGAGAACACACAAGGGAGAATCTTTCAGAAGGATGAATATTACTATGAACTGCAAGATCCCTAACTGTGGATCAAACAGGTTGTCATAACAGTGTGGTTTCTTGACCCATAGTGCAGAAACAAGGGCACTTACGAAGAAAGTGATTCAGAAAAGCTTAACTATGAAGTAAAGAGAGGCATTATAGAGAGAGCGAGATCAAAACAAAAGAACAAATAAATAGCAAGTGAGCCAGCCAATGTAAAGGACATCTTTACAAATCTGAACGTTCTGAAGTGGCAACGGACTGGTTGTGTCACAAAAAGAAATAAAAGGTGGGTCTCACTACTTTCCAATCTACCCATCACCAAAAATTAAGATTATGTAAAGCAGACAGTCAGTCTGAAAGATTATATTCTCCACTCTTTCTTCATATTATGCCATGACAGTGCTCATAGATTTAAAAAATATTTAATGTATTAGTTATATTCAGGAAAGTAATGCCAAACCATTCTTTAGGACAGTTATTGTGTAGAATCTATTGTGAAGAGATGTCAGTGAATGAATGTTTAGTTCAGTGATGGTTACCAGTAGTGAAAATGGAGGGTAGGAGATATCACAAAAAAAAAAAAATTGTAATGAAATAATTGTGAAATGGCATTGAAACTTCTTTTTCTAGCTCAGTTTTGTGGAGGGAACTGTCAGGGAAGGCTTGTGTGGCTGAGCAAGGGGAAAAAAATTAAACAAGAGAAAAAAGGGGTAGGATTTCAGAAGCATTCAGCATTGTCCTGACTGCTTCCATGGAAGGCAATTCCTATTGAGCTGGAATTGTACCCATGCAATTTAAGTCCATTCCCATTGTCTCTAGTGGGAGCAGAGTTAGGAACAACGCTGAACACTTTTGGAAAATTCCATCCAAAAGCTATTACTACTGCAGGGCTAAACAGAGACAGAAAAAGACAAACGAGTCTTAGAGAATATAAAGAAAAAGACTGGCTTGGAAGTGAACAAGAGGTAGTGGGCCAACTTATGCTTTTATTTACATGTCCCACTAAATTAAGAGGGACAAGTTGAACAAGTGGGACAGAACAGAATTTTGCTCATTTTTTTTTCTTTTTTCATATATGAACATGGAACCAAAACTATAAAAATAAATACCCACATATGCGGTTGCACTGGATTAAAAATAGAAATACAATTGCTGGAATTTGGGGGTTGTTGTACTATATTTTAAATTTATATATTTTTTATTTAAAATGGGGATATATTAATTTTATCCCCAAAGGGGAAATAAAAAGCTTAAAAACAGATAGAAATAGAGTTACGTGCATTGCTTTTCAAGAATATTTGTGTACAGGTATTCTGCCTGTCTTTTATTAGTCACAAGTCAGTTTCATACAGAATAATCATAATTCATTGACCCATATGGCTGGGAAATACCTTTGACAGACACCGCAATTTAAAAATGGCAATAGGAAAGAAAGGCATTCTATATTTGAAAGTGAAGACACATTTTGATATGGTTTTTACATGGGGCAATTAGGACACAGTTCACAGACCACAAGAACAAGTCATGGAAGCCAAAGGAAAAACACTATTGCCTGGGATGGAGTACACTTTGTGACTTTGAGCAGTCCTTGATTTCCAAGGATAGCTACTATTTTATCTGAAATTCTCTTTTGCTCCAGTTTAATCTGACCAAAGTGATGATCTGTATTTCTTCAATCAATTTCAGTTTTGCAGAATTGCTCAGAGAACAGGATGAAACAGTCTTGTCTTACAAAGCTACCAACTCCTCATAAGATGGGAGAGAATGTGCAATAATAAGAGGCATACAAATGCAAAGACTGGGCTAAGTATTCTGCTACTGAAGTCTGTTTTACAAGCCATTTCAACCACTCCTTCTCTAGTCCTAGAAGAGATACAGGATATGGCCCCAAATCTACAAACACATTCATGGGTAACTTAATGCACGTGAATAGTTCCTCTGTCAGTGGACTACTTACATGTATAAGCACTTGCAGGATCAGGGTCTATAGTTCTGTATTTAATCATTTGAACCAATCCTACTCTTCTTACTCTTATTGAAATAGGACATCTTTCCTGAGTGATAAGTGCAAGATCATGCCCTATTACTTTTAAAAAGAACTTGTGCCTCTTACTGAAAAAAGAGTTTGGTCTGAATCAGGGAATGGGGAGAGAATCACTATGTAGAAAAAAAAAATGATCGCCCTCCAATGAAAGAGTTTTTCTTGTTTACAATGTGAGATGTTCTTCCATGATTCATAATGTAGGCATATTTTTAAAGGACTTTATGCTAACACCTCAGAGGTTTGTAACTTACAACAGTGGAAAAAATAGTAGTTATGGGGGTCTGGGAAATTTGGATGAAGAATGAAGGAAGTCCTGTCTGATTAGGAACAGCTGAGATTTTATTGCCCTGTCTCGCATAAACATTTGTTACAGAAGGAACTTGAGAGAACTCTATTCCCTTTGGGTGAAATAAAATAATATTAAGTTGTCACAGCTGTACTATTTAAAACCACAATGTTTTTTATCCACCTCACTTACATAAATGTAACACTATTGAAGTCAACATTCACATGGATACATTTGGACATTTTTCAAGCAATGGCAGAGCACAAAATATTCCTGTGTTAGTGTTTATTAAGGCTACTCTGTGGGTGCCAGCATAAAGATCTGTGCACCATTTAAATCTCATTTAAGCCCAACTAACACTCTCTCTCTCCACCACACTCCCTCACACACACACAATTTTCAAAAAGTTAATACAAAGAAAAATGTTTTTAGGACAATTCAGTATATTTTAATGTAACCCAGGTGGCTTTTTGTTTGTTTGTTTTGCTTTATTTATACTTTCTGTGGTGTTGTGAACCCAAACAAAATGGCATTTAGCTGGTGCGCAAGATTCAGCCTTGCCAGTTTCACTATCTAATTTTGTAAAAAATGTAGTAGAAACAAACCCAATAAGTTTGTGTGAAGTTTCTCAAATCTAGACATACCATTGGGTTTTTGTTTTTAACCTTGAGTGAATGGATTTCCAGTTAACTCAAGCTAGTTAGCATGGTTATAAGGTTAGTGTAGACACATCACAAATGTTTATTCCAGGATACAAATATTTGTTCTAGGTTGAAACCAGTCTTTTGTGGAAGTTCTAGGAAGTTTTAGGCAACTTAAGTATTGGGGTCATTGCCACTCCCCCACAATAATGTGTGTAATATTATCAGCTTGCATTAAAAATTATCCTGCTTCTTTCAAGACTCCAGCAAACATATATCCTACTGACTGACAAACTAAATGGAGTCAATCACTTTGCATTGATGTACTTGGAAAATGTAAAGGAAAAGCACACAATATAATAATTTAACCTAAAAACTATTACTGTTACGGAATTATATTCAGGTCAACTCACATTTTTCAGCAATAGTAAATTAAGAATCTGAGACAATTACATAGAGAGATTTTAGATTTTGCACTTACCATAGACCTCTTGCTCATATTTTGCCAGCTCAAATTATTTAAATATTCAAAAGGGAATGATTCAGACACTTTTCCAAATACTGACGTGGAGAATGAAGGAGTTATGTATATGATTTTTTATAAATACCAGGTGCACCTCAGTTTAGCTGTATGCTATTATCGTGCCTGAATGCATAGAGTTAAATCAAAAGCAGGCTGCAAGGAGGATAACAAGGGAGAATATTTGTACAATGTAGTGAGAAATTTACATCTATTTGGTTATGGGAAATCTTACTTATTGTGTGAAGTTTGTAATCAGAAGAGTTTATAGTGGATGCTCCATCCAGGAGGTAGGTGCCAGAATGTCTCTCGGTCACTAAAGAAGTGACCCTGCTTAGTTCTTTCTTTAATACAGGAGCAATGTGGATGAAGGACATGCTTTTGGGTTGTTGTTTTTTATATATATATATCATGTGCACCTCAAGTTCATCTGTGTGCTACTATCTTGGCTGAATGTTTTTGAGTTAAATTAAAAGGAAGCTAAAAGGAAGAAACCAACAGGAAACAAAATAAGGGCAAAGGTCAGGTGCTATCATCGGGAATATCAAGGAAGAAGCTATCAAGTGGGAAATATCCATAGCCCAGCATCCACTAGACTGGCAAAGTTTACTCTTCCCAGCCCAAACCTAGGATCAGAGGAAGTATTAGAACCTTAAAGATGCTAGTTTTGTCAGGAAGGTGTGGGGTGCTCGGGAAGATTAAGTGAGTTGTCAGCAGGCTGATAGAGACACAAAGACTGAGGGAGACACAGTGAGCATGTTGCCACAGCACAGTTTGCTTCTCCAGCCCAGACATGAGGTAACGGGGCTGAATGGAGATAGTGTGCTGAGGAGAACATACCACAGCTCACAAAGCAAGATTAGGGTTTAGGTAAGGGGAAAAATATACAGACAGGCTGTTATTGTTTTAACTCTTGACTGACTGCTAGATGAAAGAATATATAATGCTTTGTTTTGAAAATGCTTTAATCAGCCACTGTCACAGGCTTTCAGAGGAAGAGAGCTCACAGGTACCAAACACAGCTGGGTTTGATGGGTTAACACAGCTGGGGAACAGGTGGGCTGCAGCCTAGTGCTCCTGTCTAAGGGTAAATACACCACGTTGTTCCATCCTTGAAATATTGTGCAGGAAGCCAGGTCGGTCATCTGAGAGGCGCCCTCAAGAAAGGCTAAAAGGAGCCCGAAATGCAGCTCAACTGGTAACTGTGTTGCCTTTTTGCATACTCCCCACCCTCCATCGAGAAACTACTCAGGATAATTTACAAGTCAGCAGTAGTCCTAACAGTTCTGGAAATAAACAGCAGTTCAAGCTGTAGGGCTGACTCAAGTGTCTTGATTCATTATCCTAAATTTGTTTTTTGTGTGGTACCTGGAGCACTTTGTTGTATTTGGTGTGTGTGAAATTCACCCCTTAGCTTTCCTAATACAATATGATGGGGTGTGTACCATACTCAGGCCCTGAAGGGGTTAATGTGGGCCTGAGGGGCCAGACAGGGTACCTGGTTGCACCTGGTGGGAGATCCAAGTTTAACTGAATAAGAGGCTCAGCTGGGCTGGAGTAGGCTGGATTATAAAGCCAGGAAGTTTACGCAAAAAGAGACTGTTGGGAGAGAGTCTATAGTCAACTCTCTGGGAGCAGAGGGGAGGGAAAGTGAAAACCCAGGAGGGAGACTAAGCCCCAGGGTTTAAGCCCTAGAAGAAGGGCCAATCTGAGAGGAGCTGTGGGGAAAGGAAGCCTGAGAGGACTAGGTAGGAAGAAACCCAGGAAAACAGCAGCAAGGAGTAGGACCGTGCCTTGGTTTCTAGTTGTTGTGTCCCTGGAACCCTATCAGATTGGAGATGACAACCAGACAGTTGGTCCAGAGAGACATTTACCCTGGAAGAGGAGGACTATGGTGACTTGGCCGGAGAATCAAGCCACAAAGGGAAAGCAGTCGAGTCCCAGGGAAAGCCACACAGAGAGAGTGATGGAGTGCAACCGCAGGAAGGAACATAGACCTGGCAGTGCTAATCCCTAGGCATGGCCAAAAGGAGGTGCTCTAGCAGTGAGTGAACCCTGTGAGAGACAGTAGTAACTGATGGTTAATACAAATACATTCTATCTCCTGGAGGAGTACAGAAGGGTTCAGAAATAATGACTATGATGGGCAATAGGCAGTCTACCCCTTTCTACACTTCATGGTATAATTTGAGTAGCTAGGTAGTCCAGGAATTGCATGAGCGGTTACCTCTTTTGACCTGAGCAATTAGCAAAAGGTCAGGCCCTGTGGATTGCTTCCGTTAGGAGGAGAAACTGATGAATATCTTTGATGAAATCCTGTTTATTTACAAAGAACACACAAAGTCCTGACTATGGAGGGAAGTAAACAGGAGACAGAAGCAGAGAAACTAGCTCCAAATTCCTTCAGCCAGCACTCAGCCCAAAAGCTCTCTCCAGGCTTTTTTGGGGGCCACACTCTCTGTGCTTGTTCAGGGTAGCTGGCTTTCTGCTTCTTCTCTGTGTCTGTTTCTCCTGCTTTTCTCTCTCTCTAACCCCTCCCTTTACTAAAATCTAGTCTCCAGGTTTGCAATGAGGGCCAGGACCCGGTTGCAGCAACTTCTGTGCAGTCGAAAACCAGCTTGCTCCTTGGGTAGGCTGGCATCCACATTGGATTCAAGTTGGTTCAGAACCACTTTGAAGGTGATGCTCAAGAGGGAGACTGGACTAGATGGGTAATCTGCAGGTTTTTCAGGCTTTAGGAGTGCAATGACCTTGACTTCTTTCCACATGCTGCAGATTTCACCAGTCTCCAGGATGTTGAGCATCATCCATTATTGTGCCAGTGGACCCAGGTTGTAGAGGAACTCAGGATAGACACCTTCTTTTCCTGCTGCTTTTCCCAATTTTGTGGCTACAATGGCTTCATAAATCTTCTTACTTGCGAATGGTCCAGACCACTGGGATGATGGAGCACATGTGGACATCACCTGCTGGAACTGGTGCTGGACTTGGCTGCAATACTGTTTGTCCACAGGCTGTTTTGATGTCCATAAAAGTTTAGCAGCAATGGCATTGGTTTTCACCTGCAGCCTAGTGGCATGTGTGAGATTTGCAACACTCAGGTGTCACAGCAGGCTCCAAGCACATCTTCTTGAGCCACCGTTTCCACCCTGCTGCGTCCAGTGATGCCAGGAGGGCTTTTCCAATTTCTGGGTCTCTTCACTCATCATATTTGTGGAGGAGCTCTTGACTCTCTGCAGTCCATCAAGGAGTGTACAATGACACGTGTTCTTCTTTGTGGAGGAGATTAGGAGTTCAGTAAAATGGTCCAAAGTCTTCTGTGTTGGGGGAATTGAGGAGGCTGTATTGTCCACAGTCCTAGTGAAAGGGCCCAGTCTGCTTTTTTTGAAGTTCCAGTGTTTTGAGTCGAGAACTGGGATTTGAATGCCAATATGGTCAGTACTGGTGTGTGCTGGCTATTCAGGAAGTCATAGAGGATGATCTGCGATGTGCGTATCGGTGGCCCTGTAACATCTTTAGATAAGGCATTCAGGAGGGCAGTACCCTCTGCCCCATCTTGCAGACTGGAAATGACATGCCGTTTCACATGAAAAAGGAGGAACATATAATCTGTGGATGCCCAGCATGTCAGTTCTTCACCTGCAATGTGGTTTGCTGCATAGCCCCACTGGGTGAGGTGACTGTTACAGGCGCATGCAAATACAGCTGAGTCCTGTGCATTCTGCAGAGCTGGCTGAGGGCACTGAGCCCCAGGTGGTTTATATATATTAGTGGTGGTAAGCTTGCCAACGTGTTGTTTGTTTTGTGTGCTGTTGGAGGCAGAACCACATTCACTGATCTCCTGCTTTATGTAAATTGCCAGCCTTTATTTTGGATGGTAATTGCTGGAGATGAGTTTATAGCCATTGATTTTGTAGCAACAGGCTTTTTGTTCCTTTGGAACATGAGTCTTCTGGAGGGTGCGGATGTCTAGGCTGGTGGTCTTCAGCATTTTCTCCAGGTTGTCACTCTTGGACTGACGGAGAGAGGCCTTCAATATTCAATTGGCAGATCTTTACCTCAGGTCCAATCTGCCTAGAACATTGACCCTGAAAAGGTAGACTTATTTTGTTGCTTTTTTGACTTGGAGGCCAGATGTTCCATCAACAATTTGATGATGTTAGTCATTGTTTCCCACTTAACAGGGTGGATTGTGTGAAGGTCGTCATCTTCCACCCCAAAAAAGCAAAATAACCATGAAACAACTATATTGTCTTCATGTCATCAGCAGTGTTTCCTCTAATTTTTTACATCCATGTGTGGAATGGATTTTGTTATATTCACCAATATGGAGGTGATGTGTGGCAGGGGTGGGGCCGAGGGGTTTGGGCAGAGGGTTGGGGTGCGAGAGGAGTGAGGGCTCTGGCTGAGGGATGGGGCCAGGGATGAGAGGTTTGGGGTACAGGAAGGGGCTCAGAGCTAGGGCAGAGGGTTGGGGTGCAGGGGAGGGGGGTTGAGGGCTCCGGCTGGGAGTGCGGGTTCTGGGGGAGTGGGGATGAGGGATTTGGGGTGCAGGCTGCCTTGGGGCTGTGGCAGGGAGAGAGGACTCCCTCCAGCCCTCTCTCGCCACAGCAGCCCAGGACCTGGTGAGAGGCACCTCTCCTTGGCCATGGCAGCCCCATGCCAGGGCCGGGGGAGAGGCACCTCTCCTTGCCACGGTAGCCCCAGAGCTGGGGCTGGGGGAGAGGTGCTTTTCTCTGCTACAGCCCTGCACACTCCCTACCTTTCTCCTTTCCACTCCAGACCCCTGAGGCTGCACGCCTGCATGACCCTTGATAGCCTGCTGCATGGCCGTGCAGCTAAGAGGCAACTTAGGTCATCAGTTATTAGCTCTCCTTCCTTGCCAAATAGAGGCCCTATACTTTCCTTCATCTTTCTGTCGCTCCTAATGTATTTAAAGAATCTCTTCTTGTTGTTTTTTATATCCCGTGCTAGGTGTAACTCATTTTGTGCTTCAGCCTTTCTAACTTTATTTCCCCTTGCTTGGCCTAGTCTTTTGTATTCCCCGTTAGCCATTTGTCCATGTTTCAATTTTTTTTGTAGAATTCCAATTTGATTCAACTCATTAAAGAGCTTCTGATGGAGCCATATTGGTTGTTTATTATTCTTCCTCTCTTTCCTTTGCATCAGGATAGTTTGCAGTTGTGCTTTTAATATTATCTGTTTGAGAATCGGCCAGCTTACCTGAACTCCTTTTTCCCTTAGATTTTCTTTCCATGGGACCTTACTTACCAGTTCTCTAAGTTTGTTCTTCCCTTTTTTTCTTAAAGTCTATTGTCCTTATTCTGCTCTTGTCATTGGCTTCCTTTCTTTAGAATCATGAAATCCATCATTCATGATCATTTTCACTTTCAGATGTGCTACCAATTCCATCCTGTTGGTCAAAATCAACTCCGAAATGACTGTCCTCCTAGTTGCTTCCTCTCCTTTTTGGAACAAGAAGTTATCCCCAATTCATTCCAAGAACTTATTGGAAATTTGGGGTTTTGCTTTTACCATGAACGTCTGGGCAGTTAAAACCCCCCATCACCAGGTCTTGCATTTTGGTTATTTGTACTTGAAATGCCGCCTTCTCCTCGTCTTCCTGATTTAGTGGACTTTAGGAGACCCCTGCCATGACAGCACCCTATTTTTTACCCTTTTTATTTTTACCCAGAGACTCTCAACTGGACCTCAGAACAAGTACATATATTGATGTATACTGCAACACCTCCATTTTCACCCTGCCTGAACAAGCTATACCAATATTCCATGGTAAGGGTATATCATTTCCCTCCTGCAGCTTCCTGCTGCTCATCATAGGAGAATCAGCTCCTCAGCACCTAGCTTGTTCTACTAATTGAACTCTACACCCCATCCCACGTGGGGCAGGCAAAGTCAATTGTATGGGGCTGGCCAGCTCCAGGCCTCTGGCCCTCAAAAAGGCTGGCCATCCTGTTATAAAAAGTGAAGTGTGTTCTCTTCGCATCAAATTCTAGTCCTGATGCTCTGTTCTTAGCACAACGCGGGAGGCAGAGGGATTGAAGAGGTATCTTTGAACTGCTTCTGATCCAGTTTCCCAACATAAATCAGATCAGCCCTAGGGCTGCTCTAACTTGTACTGGCTACTAATAGTCTGAAGAGCCTGTTACAGCTATCAGGGATCACCAATGTGCAGGTGCATGCCATCCATGACCCTGGACTGACCATGAGGTAGAGGGGTGGCTTAGGAGTGTTATGATGCCACCTGAGGAACCCCCTACCCTGGAGCGATCCTCCTGTGCCTGACTGAGCTAGGTTTAGGGCAACTTTTGTGCTGGTGGAAAGTAATGCATATTTGCCCTAATGGAGGGTATATTCTGGCCCTTGGTCTTTAGATACATTACATATAAGCAACAATGGGAGTTGTCCATGCCTATCTGAGGGGATAAGTAGGCCCATAGATTAGAGAGTACATGCCTTAGGGTATAGGTAAAATAAAGAACAGTATTACATGTGGCGGTTCAATGATGAGACAGAACACAGGTTTATCCAAGCAAGCAAGCTGGTTAGCTGAAAAGGGCTGCTGCCTGTCAGCTTTCCACCTTCCCTTTTATTATATTTCTCCCCCCTGCGCATTACCTACTTCCACCGCAAAAAGACACAACAAAGGAATACATGACTTTGATTAATATTCTTATTTTCCAGCCTCTATCTACTACAATCCTAATTCTCAGGCCTTGAGGCCAGGCCAAGGAAGCTTCCCACGATTACTGTCCTTTAATTAACTTCCCAGGGTTCATATCTGGTCCTCGTCCTTGGATGGAGCAATGTGTTGCTCCTACACAACGGTCAGGGTGTGCCCTGACTGTTTCCAGGTGGATGGACTAAACATGAACCCTTCATTCCCCCGATTTTTGTTTAATTATACTCGGCCATCTCATGGTAGCCGTCAATTTGCTTTTGCAAGCAATTTAACTCCCAGACTGACAAGGACATAACTCGGGGAGCTTGCCAGGGCGAATCTCTACAAAGCCTTAGCAAAGAGGGAATACATTGTACACAGCAGCAGCAAAAAATAAGCCCAATGATCACAAACACAGCATAACCGAAAAGTTGTCGCAGCCATCCTAGAGATGGCAGCCAACCTGTAAGCCAATTCCAAAAGCCCTCAAACCCCACATCTTGACGTATGTGTGCCGTAAGATTGGCCAACTCGGCCAATCTAGATTCTATGGAACGACTATTATCAGTTAAATTAAAACAACACATATGCCGAAACGTGGAACAGCCTAGGTGATGTTTTAAGAGCAGAAAATCAATGGCTGCTCTGTTATCCAAGATTGCATCCCTTAATTCATGTTGCTCTGCATTAAGTAGGGCAATTGCCTTGGATGTTGTGTTAATTGCCTTCGCTGCAAAGCACGCCAGGGCATTTAGGGTTCTAGCTGTATAAGTGGCAAGCGCGGGGACCCCAACAATGGAGGCCGCTAAAGCAGTATACTCAGCGCGACTAAAAAGCTCAACATCTGCAACACAATTATCTGAAAGGGGTACACTTCTTTTACTGTGCCTTTGGCTGGCAAAAGGCAATATAAGCGTCATTCTGCTAAGACAGCAAAGGGTGCCATCACTTAAATTTGCAGGAATATAACTAAAGGTGCGTGAGCCACAGGTAAAAAACCACCCTGATGGTAGGATGATATGGCCATAATTGTATGAAACATTTACAGCGTGGGAACAATTTAAGAGGGGTTGAGGAATTTGCCGACAGCCCAAGGGCACCTTTGTACTAGTGCAATTAACCACACGCGCACAGGTGACATTGTTGGCCCCGGCCGGGTACGGTGTGTGGAGGGATATAGCCGTGTGAGGCAAGGTATAGTTGGCCGGGCCCCAATTAGCCATGCCAGAGTACTGGGAAGAGAGATTCGCATAAGCAGCGAGCATCGTCTCATTCCCTATTTCCTCAGGGTGATGACATACTGGTATAAGGCATGTACCTAACAATTCTCCGGCTGCTACAGAATCAGACAAACAAAAGTGGGTAACATTTGCTATTGAAGCCAATCTTTCCCATATGTTATATGTCATTCGGGCCCGTAACGGGGGAAGCGCTCCCGAGCCAACCCCTACAGGAAATAGCAGACACAAAAGGCATACAATCAGCACAGAATTAGCAGTGATTTGGGCGAGAATCGCCACAAACAAAGTCTCAGGAGTCTCTGGCTGTTGATTTGCTGCCAGTCTTCGTTGAGCCGCCGCGACCAATGCTTTTACTGCTCCCCATGTCACGGGCTGGCTTGGGACGCTACGCCTCTTCCGTTTCCGTCCCGCCGTTGTCGACCCGGGAGGCACCACGTTCTCCTCTAGGGTCAGCTGAAACTCCGGTATGGGGTTCGACAGCCCCTGGCGCCACGCCATGCTGTTTCAGTGCTGGTCGCACACACCGGGCTGGAACCCACAACGGTCCTGCAGGGAGAGACACAGCAGCATATCCCCGACCCCAAGTGATTAGAGGTACTGGGCCCAGCCACTGCGGATCGGGCAGCTGACGGTAAAAGACACGCGGTCTTTCCAGTACCTCAGATTTGTGAAAATGGCGATCCGCGGGGGTCTGCTGATCTGCGTTCAGTGTTAAATTATTTAAAGTAAACAAAAGGATATGCATTTGTTGTTGAATGTCTCCTAAGGTTCGGAGACGCAGCTCCCCATGTTTTAATTGTTTATCAAGCAAGGTTTTGAGCGTGCGATTGGCACGTTCAACAATGGCTTGGCCCGTGGAATTATAAGGGATCCCGTGTTTAAGACGGACGTTCCATCGGGCGCAAAAAGTGGAGAGGGCTGTGGAGCAGTAAGCTGGGGCATTATCCGTTTTAATTTGGCTTGGGCGACCCATAACAGAAAAACAGGCTAGCAAATGGTGAATAACTTTAGCAGTGGCTTCCCCACGCTGTGGGGTTGCCCACAGAAATCCCGAATAAGTATCAACAGAAACATGTAAAAAGGAATAGGGGCGGAACTGTGGCACATGAGTGACATCCATTTGCCATAGCTGATTTGCTGCAGTACCTCTGGGGTTAACGGCATAAGAAAAAGTAGGAGCAGCAGCGGCACAGTGGGGGCAGGAACGAACAATGGAACGTGCATGATCAGCAGGAATGTGAAACTGCCGGGCCAAAACAGAGGCAGACTGATGGAAAAAGGCATGGCTTTCAATGGGGTCAGAAAAGAGGGAATTTACCTGACCACGTAACGCGCGATCAGCGCGTGCATTGCCCTCAGTGAGTGACCCAGGCAGAGGGGTATGACTGCGAATATGAGCAACAAAATAAGGGAAATTACGAGTGGAAATAAGATATTGCAAAGACAAAAATAGGCGAAGGAGGTCCACATCGACCTGAGGGGTAATGAGGGCAAGGGGTAAATGATCAATCACTTGATAAACATAATGGGTGTCCACAATTAAATTAAAGGGACAATCAGCGAAAAGTTGAAAGGCTAAAATAACAGCAGCCAGTTCTGAACGCTGCGCGGAACGCTGAGGCAGTGTAAAACGAGAACGCCAACGAGGGGGGTCACCTGATTGATAGGTGACGACACCTCGATGTGGAGAGCCATCAGTAAAAAGAGTAACAGCAGAAACAATGGGTTGAGAGCGGCTAAGACGATGAACAATTAGAGGCACCTTTTGTGTAATTACCAACCGAGGATCTTTTGGGGGATTATAAGAAATTTCTCCCACATAATCACAAAGAGCAACCTGCCAAGCCAAAGAGGTGTGGCACAAGGAATCAAATTCACTACGGGACAAGGGGAACACAATATCAACTAAATCAGTGCCAGTAAGTTGCACTGCACGGTGGCGGGCTTTACGAACAAGATCAGACAGGGCATCTAGATATGGGTAAATATTCCGAGGAGGAGTGGAGGAGAGGTACAGCCACTCTATGATAGAGACGGCTGTATTCGTACGGGGTACAAACAGAGCCGCAGTGGGCGTATGAGGGGTGGCAAGAAGAATCAGCCGTAGGGGACGGACCTCAGGGGGTCTGTCCACAAACTGCTGACTTAATGCTGCATTAATTTGTCGAATGCAGGCAATGTGCTCTTTAGTGATGGCAATAACTGCACCCGGTGCTCGGGCTCCACGTAGGAGCTCGAACAACGGCTGCAGCATTGAGGTGGGGAGACGAAAATAGGGCCGAATCCAATTTAAATGACCCAAAATCTGTTGTAATTTAACAAGGGTTAGGGGTTGAGGTAGAGTTAGTGCCGGACGAACCGGAGCAGCATAGGTTTGTAAAACCTTATGGCCGAGGTAGTGGTAGGGATAAGAGCGTTGGATTTTTTCTGGTGCCACCAACAGGCCATTTTGGCCGAGGATTTGAGACAAAGATTCAATCTGTTGTTCCGTGACCTGGGGACCACTAAGCAAAATGTCATCCATATAATGGTAGACCTTTAGCGTAGGGTACCGGGCACGAAAAGGGGTGAGGGCCCGATCCACAAAAAGCTGACACAAGGTTGGACTATTTTGCATTCCCTGGGGTAAGACCTTCCACTGATACCTTTGAGAGGGTTGCTGATTATTATATTGTGGCACCGTGAACGCGAATTTTTCGCGATCTTGTGGGCAAAGGGGGATGGTGAAAAAACAATCTTTTAAATCTAATACACAGAGCTGATCGGTTTGAGGAATTAAATTTGGATTTGGTAATCCATATTGCAAGGGGCCCATAGGTTGGATGCATTTATTTATTTCCCTTAAGTCATGTAACAGCCGCCATGCACCAGATTTTTTCTTAATAACGAACACCGGGGTGTTCCAGGGACTAGTAGAGCTTTCCAAGCGCTGTGCCAGCAAATGCTGCTGCACAAGCGATTGAAGCGCTTTTAGCTTTTCTAGAGGGAGGGGCCACTGGTCAATCCAGACGGGCTCTAAGGATTGCCATACCAAGGGCAATGCGGAGGGCAATGTGGGTGAGGGAGGATTTTGAGCCATCAGATATTAATATCGAGGGTGGTGTCCAGCTTTGCGAGTAAATCACGGCCCCAAATATTGAGGTGGACAGGGAGCACAAAAGGGCGGATAGTAGCAAGGGTACGGCCTCCCGGTTTAGAGACTGTGACCCAAGACAAACTCTGTCGCCCGGGTTTACTACCCCCGATCCCCCACAACTCTTTAGAAGGAACCATAGGCCAACTAACCGGCCACTCCGGATCACGAATCACCGTAACGTCAGCTCCAGTGTCCACCAGCCCTGTGAAAGGAACATCATTTAAGAGAAGTGTTAACTGAGGTTTCGAGGGGCGGACTGACATTGTCAGAGCAACAAGTGGAGAGGACGTGCTGTGAGACGGCGAGTGAGACAACGTTGATCCAAAGCCGCCTCCGCCCCGAGTTCGATCCTCGGCAGCTGGCACCTGATAGGGGACTAAAATCAATTGTGCAATTGATCGTCCACGCGGGAGCGACTGTGGAAGATGAGTCCACACCTGAACCTTAATAATGCCGGTGTAATCGGCATCAATGACCCCGGGGATGACAAAAAAGCCCTGTTTCCCAGCATGAGAGCGAGGGAGAACGAGACCCACAAAGCCGGCAGGGAGAGGTCCCGTCACCTGGGTAGGTATGGCGCAGACCTCCCCTGGCAGCCGAAAATCAGTGTCCTCCTGCATGATCAAATCAAGCCCTGCACTTCCAGCAGTCGCCGCCCTCATAGAGTCTATGGATTTTAAGGCAGAGGAACGGTTGTCTGAGTGGGAAACACCCCCGTTTGGCCCTGGGTTCGGGGGGGACCCGCCGCGCGGTTTCCCGGCCCGCTACGACACTGATTAGCCCAGTGATAGCCCTTTTGACACTTGGGGCACTTTTTTGAGGGTCGGGCGGGTGCCTTTGATGAGCGGCACTCCCGCTGGAAGTGACCCTCCTTGCCACAGCGGTAACAACGCTTCCCCTCTTTTCCGGTTCTTTTTAGGGCGGCAGCCAGAACTCCAGCTTTATGGGCTTGTGTGCCGATGTTTTGGCACGCCCGTAGCATGTCTGAGAGCTCTAAAATGCCAGAGGCTTGCGCCGTCTGGAGAGCGCGGCGGCAATCCTCATTTGCATTTTCAACTGCCATTTTTAACAGGATTTCCTGAGCTGCCGCAGCGTTATCCACCTGTCGGAGGATAGCCTCCTGCAATCTGTTGGTAAAATCCAGAAAGGACTCTGATGCACCCTGACGGATACTAACAAAGCTTTTAGTAGGCTTGCCTGAATCCGGGACCTTCCGGAAAGCATGCTGGGCGCAGGTGGAAATAAGGGGGAAGAGGGCCTGAGGGAGTTGAGTTTGCATCTCAACGGTAGCAAACGGTCCCTCCCCTGCCAAGTGCTCAAAAATAATACCTTCCGCTCTATGAATCTGGGCCTGGCGTTCCGCCTCCTGCCGATACTCACTAATCCAAATAACATATTGACTGGGTGACAGCATCATGCGCAACAGCGCCTTCCAATCTTCAGGGATCAGGGAGTATCCACTACCTAGCCCTTCAATGAGACCACGCACAAACGTGCTAGTCAGACCGAACTCGCGAATTGCTTTCTTTACCTCTCTAATCACCGAGTAAGGCAAACTGACCCAGGTTCCAACCGGGTTGCCCTGGTCATCGTTTTGCCAGGTCACCGGACAAACCGAGACCAGCTCAGCCAGCTCCTCTGCTGTAAGATCTGAGCGAGCCTTCGCTGCGTGCACCATTTGTTGCACCAGCGAAAGCCTCTGAGCAGATGCAGACGACCCCCTGGGGGGCCCCGAAGCATGGGGTTTCAGGGGGGGATGGTAATCACAGACCGGCTCTGGTGGGGAAGGTAAGGGAGGCGGTGGTAATAAAGGCACTGGGGGCGAAGCAGGGAGAGGGATGGCTGCAGGAGCCGACGGCGGTGGCGAAATCGGCAGCCCCTCTGTTGGTGCGGGAGAGGGTTCTTCCGAAGCGACACACTGTGTTGCATCGGTAGGAGGGGGGGTGGCTGCAGGAGCCGACGGGCGTGGCGAGATCACCAGCCTCGTGAGGGAGGGCCTGTCCGAGGCAACACGCTGTATCGCATCGCGGCAGAGGTGCCAGGCATGTAAAGCCTGCACGGGCGCCCGAGGCTCTTCATGCAATGTCTGGCCCAACCGCTCCCAGTCCGCTAGCTTAAGGGTTCCGGCTTCAGGGTACCACGGGCACTGGGCACTCACCTCCTGTAGCAGGAGAGTGAGTTCTCGAGCGGGGCAGTCATGCTGAGCCTTACGCAGCAGATACTGTAGCTCACTGCGGTGTTGCACTTGCAAAGCAGAGAGGGAGCTTCCCATACTTACCACAATGAAAAATACTCACCGGGATCCGCGAAGCGGATGAGTGACGCGTCTGAAACCCTTGCCGGGCGAGGTGAGTGCTGAGGGCCCCACGTTTGGGCGCCAGTTGTGGCGGTTCAATGATGAGACAGAACACAGGTTTATCCAAGCAAGCAAGCTGGTTAGCTGAAAAGGGCTGCTGCCTGTCAGCTTTCCACCTTCCCTTTTATTATATTTCTCCCCCCTGCGCATTACCTACTTCCACCGCAAAAAGACACAACAAAGGAATACATGACTTTGATTAATATTCTTATTTTCCAGCCTCTATCTACTACAATCCTAATTCTCAGGCCTTGAGGCCAGGCCAAGGAAGCTTCCCACGATTACTGTCCTTTAATTAACTTCCCAGGGTTCATATCTGGTCCTCGTCCTTGGATGGAGCAATGTGTTGCTCCTACACAACGGTCAGGGTGTGCCCTGACTGTTTCCAGGTGGATGGACTAAACATGAACCCTTCAATTACACATTGTAAATTAACTGTAATGTTCCTGCATATAAAAGGCAAATGAAATCAGACTTGAAAAACATTTGATATATGTGCAGTAGTTGCCTTCTAAAAAAGGATTAGCAGGCTAGTAAATACGAGATGAAAATGTTTTCTATTATCCTGCTCCCCATCAATCCCTCAGTTACCGCCCTACAATTTATTGTAGTGTCAAATGCATCCGTGATCTATGTTACAATTTATTCAGCTTTTTCCACCATTACACCTTTTCCTAGCACCATGCGCCCTTTCCAACATCCTCCTGGTAGTCTTCGGCATCGGTACTGATGTTGGTTCTAACCTGTAAACACCCATCCTGAATCTCTATAAGCAATTCAGTATGGATCAAGTAACCAGCCACAGCGGTACCTGTAGCTACATTTTTAGCACAGATCCATAGCAGGAAGCAGTTCTCTGTGTTCTTACTTTACTTTTTAAAAAAATCATAGCTCATGTGAAGAAAATGTGAGCTCATTAGAGCAATTACAGTATGAATAATGTGCTGGCCAATATAGGTCTCAAATGTGAGATCTCACAAGATTAAAGCCGAAGGCATACGTGGGTTCCAATTACTGTGTGAAGGAGTACTGGGGCCAGACAAAGATCACTGCTTTATGCTTTATCACTTAATCATATTCATCCTTTCATGTATCCTAGTTGGAAAAATGGGATATTTAGGCTTCAAGGCCAGAAGGCTTGTGTAGGTTTGTTCTGTCCTTTGAGTTAGCAAAGATACCCTGCATTTCCCCCTGAAGTTATTTCCTTTTTAAAACCTGCTTAAAATTTTAACTTGCCCCTATTTGTTTCACTGATCCTATTGCTGCCCTTGCTACTTGTAATTGTTATTGTGTAAAGCAACTCCACCTTCTTTTGTGCCCACTTTTCCTGAGCTATAGCTGCTGCCCTCTCCCTTTCTTGTAAGTGAGAAGAGTTGGGAGAGAATCCTGTCAAGAACCCTAAAGTGATCAAAACATGTCTAGGGATCGTGTGGAAATTGAAAAGACCTAACAAAAGAGTCATCCTTATAAATGGAAGTAATGCACAGAAATGCTAAGTAAAAGACATTCAAATTGTTATGAGAAGTGGAAAGAGGTTTCAGACGCTTTTGAATACCCATCAGAGGAACATAAAGGACTGTTGCTCACAGTTATCTCACTTTAAATCCACTACAATAATGTTTAGCTTTCTAGTTCCATATGCAGATATGCTCACTAACTACATCTGCTAGTTTTGATTTCATTTAGATGAATGGACTGTTATTCAAATCCCATTTTTCTGTATATGCCATGAGATCAATTTGGAGCAAAACTCTTAAGCTGTAATACTATTAAAATGCAGACAACTAAATTCACTGGGTGAAATCCTGGCTTCATATAAGTCAATGGGAGTTTTACCACTGACTGTAGTGGAGCCAGGATTTCTGTCACTGTACTACATGATGGCAGGAAAGTGAAATAAAGGACAGGGAGAGGGAGAAGAGAAGGAAAATAATAAAAAAAAGTACACTTATCTAGTGCCTGTCATCTGATCATGCCAAAATAATTTACCAACATTAATAAAGCCTCAGAACACCCCTATGAGTTATACACATTTTATAGATGGGGAAACCAAGGCACAATGAGGCACAATTGACTTGCCCAAGGTCACCTAGTGAGCAGTGGCCCCACTGAAAAGGGAACCCAGGAGTCTGGGCAGGTAGTTCCTGGGGCTAATCACTAGATCAAAGAAAAGGAGGATAAGGAGGAAGTTGATGACTAGCTACTCTACTTCTGTCAAGTATCAGGGGGTAGCCGTGTTAGTCTGTATCCACAAAAACAACAAGGAGTCCGGTGGCACCTTAAAGACTAACAGATTTATTTGATCATAAGCTTTTGTGAGTAAAAAATCTCACTTCTTCAGAGCTTTCATGGGTAAAAACCTCACTTCTTCAGATGCATCTGAAGAAGTGAGGTTTTTACCCACGAAAGCTGATGATCAAATAAATCTGTTAGTCTTTAAGGTGCTACTGGACTCCTTGTTATTCTACTTCTGATTTCACAATCTCATCAGCAAGTAGTATCTGTTCAGAGGGTGGCAGTAGAGATGAGCGGGGGCGGGGGGGGAGGGAGAGGAGAGAGAGTAGGAGGAAGAAAGTGGAACAGGAAGTATAATTGCCTGTTGTTCTAGATTTTTACAATGCAGGACAGTGTGTATATGCCTCCTTTCCTCAGTTATAAATTACAGTTTATTCTTTTACTCTGTGATTTTTAAGACAAGGGACCCCATCTCTGCATGGTACAGGGGTATAGGTAAAGAACTGGATTATTTGTACTCCAGATAATTTACTAATCCTTAAAAGAAATTGTTTAGTCTTCAGCAAAAGAAATTGTTTAATTCCCGGAAGGATTCCAGTTTCCTCCAGCTCCATTTTAACCAAAATCATCTACAAAACTATATATAAAACTTTTCTAAATGATGAAGTGCAAGGACAGGTCCTTAGAAATACTTGAATGGGAACATGTTAGAAAGAGTTTTACTAATTAATTATAGGGCAAGGCAGTTACAGTTGAAAGTACAATTAGACGAATTGTAACCAACACACCTTGTGGGTGTGGTGTTCTGTCCTATCTAGTGGCACTGAGACCACTTAGAGAGATAAAATGAATTTGCTCTACAGCCTTAGCTAACAGGCAGTTGGCTTTTAGCTCATGCAGTGGAGGCTCATGCACTAAGCTCCACATAGTCACCAGTTCGATCCCATCCACTGACAATTAGGGTCTGTGGGCGTTACATAATTAATTTAGTTAGCCCGTAAACCCTGCAAGTACAGAAGTGGTCTTGTTAGAGTTTCTCTAATTTATATTTATTAGAACATAACAGGGGCACTTTAGTACCAGCTGTGCTTCAGCTAGAAAATTTCTTCACAAGCACAGCCTACTGGTTTTAAAGAGAAACTGTCACAATCAGTTGCTTGTTAAACAAGTTTAAGGCCTGATCCAAAGACCACTGAAGAATATAGAATATGTATATGAATTCATTGGCCTTTTCCCTTCCTTTCTGTGTTTTTGCATATTCCCCTTCAATCACTTGTATTTATTTTACAATTTTAATAAACCTTAACACACAGAAAATAATCCAGAAATCAGTGTCGTTACCTCTGGCATATGTGAGGTGTTTGGTTATGACTTTGATAAGTCACAAATCTAGGAAGAGGGCACGATGGAAGTGGAGCTGCTCTGAAATAATATACGAATGCTATATGTTTACTGAATGAATATATTAGTTTAGTTCAGTAGGGTGCAGCTAGAAAAAACAAGCAAGAAGAGCAAAAAATAGCTCAAGTCAACCCTTTAGCAAACACTTGAATGTTAAGGGACAATGCCCCAACCTCTTAACTGTGAACATTTTACCTTCATTTTACCTTCTCTCCAGCCAATGTGCATAACCAGTTTTGTCAAGAAGGGCCAAAGCTCTGGAACACAGAAGAATAAAATACTTCTGGAAGTTTAAGGAGGATCTGTTTCTTAAGCGAGGGGGTAAATTGTTCAGGGGAACAAGACAAACACGCTGAAGTATCTGATGAAGTTAACCCCTCGAGTTTACCATAAGAGGATGGTAATCCTAATAGATATGCCAATAGCATTGTATACCACTGCTCGTAGATTCCTGAAGGGAAGAAATGCAGGTATCCAAACTCAGTTGGACCTGCAGGATAAGCATGGTTGATACACAGGGTACAGTAGCCAAAAGCCTGGTGTAAGAGTGTGAGAATTGTGGAAATTCACCTTGACAAAGGTAAAGTCACTAGGGGAGGGTGAGAGGGGGGACAGTGCACTATAGAGAGCAAAAAGAGGACAGAGGTGCAGCTAGCCCTGAGCCATGACAGAGGGGAGCAGAGAAAAAATGGTGGACAGAATGTCAAAAGGAGAAGGGCTAGAGGGGGAGATGGCAGAATAATATCAGTAATACCCATTTGGGGATGGGTTACACCTAATAACATCCAGATTTATAAAACAAGGAAATGGGAAGTTTGAGTATGAGGTGTAAAAGTTTAACATGGCTGCATGGACTAACTTTTCAAACTATCAAAACAGAGAGGTTTCACCCAGCTCTTCATCATGTGGCCCTGAATTCTACGTCTCATTAAAAATATGATTTTTTTTTTTAAAAAAGGGAAAATTCCTTACTAGTTAAACAATGGCAGCACAGCAGACTTAGGGCGAGAATCACGCACAAAACCCGCTGTAAACATGGAGTTAAAATTGCTGCCATACAGCAAAGTGTTGCCACCTCCTCCCCCTGCACTTCCTGAATGGGAGAGATTAATTCCTCAAATTTAAACATTCAAAAAACCAGGAAACACAGAGTCACAGCTTTTACACAAGAATTACAGTATAAGAAACCCGACCGACAAACCCCTTTACAAGAGCATTGCAGCTACATTAAAAAAGAAACCTCAGATTAGAAAAAGAAAAATACAAAGTTAAGATATTTCTCTGGCTAATCGACCACACTGATACCGGAGGGCTCTTCAATCTAATAGATTGAAGGTCAAGAGCTAGTGACTAGAAGTTGAACTCAGCAATGTTCAAATTGGAAATAAGCTGCTAAGGAAGGGAAATTAACCATTGGAACAAATTATCAAGAGATGTGATAATTCGGAGTCTTTAAATCAAGATTGGATACATCTGTAAAAAAATAAAATTAAATCGAACCACAGGTTGTTGGACTAGATGCAGAAATTACTGGATGAAATCCATGGCCTGTGTAAATCAGGAGGTGAGACAAGAGGAGCATAATGATTCCCTCCTAGCCTTTAAATCTATGATGATGAATAGAGTCTTTTGCTCTTTACATCCCAAATATGAAGGAATCACGCAGGCACAAGGGGGTCCAAATAACTCTGTTTATTAAACATGTATAATATGCAAGGCCTAGCTACGTATACACACTGCTGCTCTGGTAGGTGTCTGGTGGCTTCTGGATCACAGAGTGGGCGCTCACGAGTTATTTGAAGGAATACTACCCAATTCTTACACAGAACAGTGTGTTGAAATTGGGTAGTATATCTGAATTATAGAGAGATTTGAAAATTGGCTTTAAACGCTATTGCAACCTTACTACAGAGTTGCTATCACTTATCCATAATTCTCAGTTTGGGGCTTTTCAACTGTGTATCTCCTCTTAGTATTAAGGAGTATTGCCTAGTTAAATCTCTATCTTGAGCAGATAACATCCATCTACAATGGACAATTAAGAAATTTTATTAATGGCTTCTGAAGAGGATGTTTCCCTTTATGATTATTTGCTTGGAGATAGAGGCTAATAATCAAATTTAATTCCTGAGGATTCTTTTCCCATTAGTCACACTCCATGCTGGGGGAGGGTGTACTATCCTTCCCATTAAGCAACTGGGGATCAGTACTGTTATGTAAAAAGAGATCTTTTGTTCTCGTGTCTCTCTCTCTCTCTCTCTCACTCACACACACTTTTCTCCATGCACATTTTAAAGTGAAATAATCTTTTGATCCATTGAAGAAATTAAACTGCATAAGAACAAATGAACTAAAAACAGTTTAAATATAATTGGTTACTAATGATACATTAGTAGAACATTATGATGATAGCAATTTCACTGTCATAGAACTCCAGGATTTCTTATTATTACCTGTAATTTCTACTCTATTTAAAGTAGCACAATATTTTTGCTAGTGTTAAAACCATACCAAACTACTTTCTTCATTTAGGGCCTGCTCTTGCACCAGTGAAGTCAGTGAAAGTTTTACCATTGTTGCCATTTGGAGCATGCATATCTAAAGAAATTCTGTGCTCATTTACACTGGTGTAGATCTGGAGTAACTTGCCTGAAGCCAATAATTATTCTGAATGTATGCCAGTGTAACAGAGCAGAGTTTGGCACCTGATATTCACTGACAAGGGCTTCAGCTTAATAATTCTATTACCATTAAAGTTTCCAGTTAACAATTACAGTGTAAGCATCTGTTGGTGTTTCTGTGATAAACTCATATTCAGGGACTTATAAGATGGCTGTACATATTAAATATATTCTAAAAATCCAGAAAAAAAGAGATCCAAAGTGTTTCAAAGTGTAATTTTAAAAATTGTGTTGCTCATCTAAGTGATAGGAAGCAAGAAATTAAAAGTGAAATGAATACCAACATGTATTTCTGTACTCACAGCCTAAAATAACTAAAAAAAGTGGCATTTTACATCCATAAATGAACTTCACCATTTTAATATAATTAAAAATATGAGTGAAGGCAGAGGTTCAATATAATTAAAAATATGAGTGAAAGCAGCGGTTCATATACTAAACCCAAGTGATTTGCTGAGGGTGAGATCCTCACCGCAGCTCCTTTATGCTGGAGGTAAGGACCAGAGCAGTATAAAGGGGCTCTAAAAGTCCTGGATCCAGTCAGGGGACAATTCCCAGGGTGAAGGGACCAAGGAGTCATCTGCTGTTGATGTCCTTGCAAGCACCGGCCCAGGGCCGTGGCTGGGGACAGGAAGACATCTCAGGTGTGAAGACATGGTTTTGTGGCTATTCTGAGCAGTGCTGTTACCCACAGCCAGGAAGGAACAGGATTTCATCACTTGGCCCAGTGGGGCAGTGTAAATTATGCCAGTGGGCACTCAATCCCAAGGAACAGCCCGGAACTGGGAAGGTGCTAACTTGACTTAATGCCTCCTTCTCCTGACTGGTGAGTTTTTTTTCTGTGCCTTAGAGAAGGAATTAACCAATGTAAATGCACTGTTGTAGGAGTAGTGTAAAAAGCTAGAAAACAAAAAGAAATGCACATACTACTGATCCACCAGGAGTCTATGAAAATACTCGTTATAGGAGATATAGTTTTGGGTAACAGCCCCATGGTTAATTTTAACCCTCTAGAGAATTTGAGGTGAGTCCCTTATGCTTAGCAATTTGTCTCACCTTGTATTTAGCTTGGACACTCTAGTTACCTTCTTCAGACCCTGAGGAAGAGCTCCGTGAAGCTTGTCCCTTCCGCCAACAGGAGTTGGACCAATAAAAGATATTATTTCACCTTCCTTGTCTCTCACAAAACGGAAAGGGGTAAGTTAATCATAGGCTTCTCCCTAAGACAAAAGGTTTATGTGAACCCACACAGGAGTTTTGGACTGTGGGGGAAGAAGGACTTTTCCAAAGTATTGTTTTGGGATGGGGGGCGGGGGGGAGGAGAGAAAGAGAATAGCCGGAATACAAAGGACCAGACAATGACACAGACAGACAGGAAGAGTGGCTGAAAACATGTTGTCTGAACCTGGAACAAACCGGCAGAGAGATTTTTGGGTCAGGGGCACAGGCTGAAGAAAAAAAAAAAAAAAAGGGCTCGTGGCACGGTGAGCAAACAAAGCTTTTTCATGCTATTTAATTCCTTAGGTATTCAAAAGCCCAGGACTTTGCACATTCTTTGTGAAGAAACAAATCTGCATCAAACACATACCTGACTAACGCAATCTCTATGCCCAACTGGGACATTCCCATGGCCCCAGACTTCCACTAGCCAAGAGGTTGAAAAAGGGGCACCACTTCTTTTGCAGTAATTTAGTGGGAAAGCTGGTGAATAGTTTATGGCTATGTCTTCACTGCAAGAAAAATGTGTATTTACAGAAAGTGAGCTATTTGATGTAAAATTCGAGCTGAGACAAGGCTCTGTAGTTTTTACTTTGACACAGTTAGATGAGGCCAGCCCCAACTGGGGGAACGGGAGGACATTGTGTTGACTTTAACTAGCCACATCAAAGTAGTATTCACATGTGCCTGTCTCAGCTAGGATTTTACATCAAGATAGCTAATTCAAGTTAGTTATCTTGATATGAAAACCTTTTTTATTGCACTTTGTAGCCTAAAAGCATCAGGGGAGCTATCCCGCAATTTTGAGGATTATAAATAACAACTCCAAAACAAGGAAAAGGGTGAAGTGGGTCATGGGTTCACTGCTTTATGAGTCAGCAGGCTAACCAAATCCAAGAATGATGCAGGGAGAGATGACAGACCCGACCAGAAAAAGCCTGAAGCACAGGCAACCACTGTTATGGAGACAAAAATGGGAAAGAGAGCCTAACAGCTCAGCTGACCACCAGTTACTGTCTACCACGATATCCTGTCTGGAAGGAAGAAAGACTTTGACATACTCATGCCCATAAACATGTTCCTAGCTGCAGCTCTTATTCAACTAAGAGCCAGAATATTAACTTTGAAACTGCTGCAGTTTGATTCCTGCCTGTGAGAGTAGTCTCCATGCAGGTCGATGTTAGTATTAAGATACTCTGTACCCATAATAGGCAATTTTTTAGCTAAAATTAAGACTAATATTTGTTGATATGTCTTGTTTTCTGTAACTATTTTAATATATTTATATCTAATTACTTATACTATCTTTTTAAACATTTATGAAATGTGTTACTGCTTGGGTAGTTGTCTCAGGATGTAGTATATGAGTTTTCTAACCAGAGAACAATAAAGAGACTATATTTTGCTTTTTGCTACTTAGTTGCTAGCAATGAATTGGAACTTGGTTTTTATCTTCATATAGAGTCTGGCGTTCTTTTCCTTGAAAGAATAGCGGTAGTGAAGTGATGGTTTTCTAAGGTCTTATTGAATTTGATTTAAAGCAGCCATTGCACTACAGCTCTCTCCTCTTTTAACTTTTCTCCAGTCTCATGCGGGCGGTCTCATCACATCACCACCTAGTACCCAGTCTGGCTTCAGGCTAGCTCCTACCTCACCTTCCCCTCACTCAGGTTGGATCTCCTGACCTTCCAGCATGGTTTGGTTTCTGCAGTGACTTGGTCCTCTGGGTAAGACATTAAAGAAAGAAATCCACCCCGCAGGCTATCCAGGTCCAAAACAAATGCAAAAAGAGTCTTCCACATTCACCCCCGGTCTTAAACTGGGCCTACTCCCTCCTAAGGGATTGATTTTTCTCCTCAGCCCCTCCTGGGCATCTTGAAGTCTCTCCCAAGCTCCAAACCCCATGCCATCTTCCATGAAGTATCACTTTGACTCTCCCTATGCTTTTCATTTATCTCCACCCCAGAAGGCCTGATTTGGTTACATGACCTGCCTGTCATGTGTCTTTACTCATTTTCCCCACCTGGGGAAGTGAGTTAAGCATGTTACAGGTGGGGCTGTGCCCAGCTCTCCTTAAAGGGCCAGTCAGCCTGTGACAAGTTTATATCATAACTACACTGAGTTTAAGTGGAAGTCATCATGATTCCAGGGGAGTCAGTTGGAAACTTTACCTTCCAGTTCCCTGCTTGGCATTCTTCTTCTTAGGAGAGGAGGAACCTGGCTGATGGTGGGGTCATGGCAGAAGCAGCTGCCACCATGGAAGGAGACTTCTGGGAGGGCTCTTGCCCTTTTTCCTACCCTGGTCCTTTTTGCTAATTGAGGGGGGCTCCCTTGGTCATGGTAGAACTTTTAGCAGCAGGGTCCCTGCCTGTGCCTGCCATTGTCCCAGTGCGGGTGCTGATGGTATCACAGCAGTGTTGGTGGTGGTAGCCACAGGGGTGAGTGGGAGAGAAAACAAAGATGGGGCAACAGTGATGACCAGGGAACCTCCCCTCTGAGTCTCCTCCCTCTCTTTCCCCCATGGATGAAGCTGCCAGCGCAGAAGCCTTACATGTGGCAGAACTGGGATCCACCATAGAGGATAGGTGATGGGAACAGCCACAGGAGTGGGGGTTGAGGGGAAGAAATTATAAAGGGAAGGGGGGATAGGGAAAATGGATGCTAACTATTCCTCCTCACTAGGCTACGAGTGGCAGCAGGACGGTGCAAACAGAAAATGTTGGTGAGGGGAATTAAAACAAACCAGCAAAGAAGTTGGGGGGTCACAGCAGGCAGTTTTGGGGAAACTAGCTCCACCTGCTGCACTGGAAGCAATGGGCAGATGTAAGTGTGAAGGATGCAGTGGATGGGGGTTGGGGGGATGAAAACAAAATGGAGGTGGAGAATCACAAGCGCTGGGAATGCGCGGCTGCATAAGGCAGGTGAGGACAGCGAAGGCAGAGAACATATAGTAAGGGGGAGGGGCTTGGACAGGGCAGGCAACAAAGTAGCAAGAGGAGGGGGGCTGGGCAGGATGGGAGAGGTAGGTAACAAACAATAAAGGGGAAACACAGGTGGGGTGGTGGGCAGGGGAGGTAGGTAACAAACTGGAAGGCAGTGAACTGCGAGGTGAGGGGGACCATGCAAGATGGGGGGAGTGAACTGCAAGGGGGGAGGCCACAGGGGGACCAGATGACATGGGGGAAGCAGCAAACTCCAAAGGGGGGAAAAGGATAGCATGGTGGGGAGGCAAAGTGAGCATGAGGGGGTGGCCCACCAGCCTAATGCTAATTGACAGAAACAGGGTGGGGAGGGGGAAGTCCAAGAGGTCAGGTGATCTCTGTGTGTCCTGCTGCTGTGGTTGCCCAGGACGGCTCCAGACTCTCCTGCGGCTACTGGTAAGCTGGAAAGCTTGGGAGCAGCCTTGTCATACAGATGGCTGGGGGAGTGAGGATCCAATCGACAGTTCATTTTTCACTCCAAATAAAAAGTGGAGTGGGTAAAGAATGTGGTCTATTTTCTTGGTAGCTGCTCAGGCGGTGGGGGACAGTCCCTGAGATTTCATTGTCTGAGGAGGAATTAAGCTCCAGTGAATTCCTCCTCACTGAGCTGATGCCTGTGCCTTCTACAGCTGCAGTATAATAACAATGTATCTTATAAATATCTATTTACTCAACAGCCTCCTCTCAGATATATCCCAGCATTCAAATAGCAAAATACTCAGAGAGACTGAATAGCACCTTGTTTAGTTGTGGGGGTCAAGTGCTATGGCAACCATTTTTTATGCTATTTGGAATTTGGTATTTACACATACTAACAGAAAGCTGCTTTAAGCTATTCTGCTTTGAGGGACTCATTACTGCTTAACTCAATTGGCAGGCTAGCTTTCTGCAAGTCATTGAGTCAGATTGTGAAAAATATCCTAGCAGTCCTCTACTTCCTTAGACTGACTTACTCAGACTCACCCCCACTTACCAACATGTAACTTAATTGCAACACCTCCTTTCACAACACCTCTGAATTTAGGCCATCTGGGTCTGAGGGCTTGGCTACACTTAAAATGCTACAGCGGCACAGCTGCACTGCTGTAGTGCTTCAGTGTAGATACTACCTGTTGCCAATAGGAGTGGTTTCCCCATCAGCACAGATAATCCATCTCAAGAGCAGTGGTGATGGGACAATTTTTATAGTGGGAATGCTGAAGGCGGAAACCATGTATTCGGATTGTTATTACTACTTCAAACCAGGGCCGGATTAAGACCTTTAGAGGCCCTAAGCACTGAAAAGATTATGGTGCCCCCCATATGTAATTCAAAATAAAAACAATACTATTTTATGTTTCGAAATGACACAAAACTTACATGTATGCTGAAATTAAAATATCTTCTTTCTAGATTTTCTGATTGAAAAATTCTGGATAAGTTCATCGAAGCTGACTCGATGAAGCATGTCCACTTCCATACACAATAGGGAAAGTGAATCAAGTCTGTCCTGACACATTGTTGTTCTCTGAGGGTTTTTTATTCTTTTCAGCTGAGAAAAACAGCATTCTGCGGAGCAGTTAGTAATCATCAATGTTAGAAAAATATGTAGTGCGATCTCTACATTTGGAAATACATATTGTATTCCGTCTTTCAGTATTGTGTCATGAAGATGAACGTGACTGAATTTAATTTTTCCTGTTTCATTAAACTTTGAACGCATATAACAGTGGAACTGCCATACTTCTCCACAGAGATTCATGTTCAAATCAACAGGGTATAAGTCAACTAGCTTTTGGGAACCTTGTGAATATTGTTCGTCAGATAAGTCCATATTGTTTAGAAAAGAAAATCTACTTGATACTACTTTGTACACTTCACCTCTCCTCTTCATATGGGCTTCACGTG